>NC_040907.2:153407398-154012867 GCF_004126475.2 Phyllostomus discolor
AGGGTGGGCGGGGGGGGGGGGGGGGGGGGGGGGCGGTCCAGCATGGCCCGGCTCCAAGGCGCCCCCTGGCGGTCCCATCGTTCTTATTGCGCCCACCTACAGACCAGAGGCTCCATCCGACCCTTAGGGGGGGTCACACACTCCCGCGGGAACCCATACTCCTCGATTGCTTTCATAGCAAGTTCGGGTTCAGCCTCCTTACAGCCTCAGTTTCCCCTTCAGCGGCCCTACTTGTTCAAGCCCCACAGCCTGGAGTAGGAGGAACTCCTGCTGCGTTCTCTACACCCCCACCACCGCCGCCTCTGCTCCAGCGGACGCGCTTTAATAATGTCGCTGGAAAGTGACACGCGATTTATTATTAAAGTAATGCAGGGACGGGAAAGGTTTAATAAACGCGCTGCGATGCCGAGGATTATTCGCCGCAAATAAATGAGAGCTCAGGCGGCGTTTTAATAAATAATTTCCCGCTGCTCCCGGGGGAGGAGAGGGGAGGAGGAGGGGGAAGCTGAACTGCTGCCAGAACTCCCGGCTTCTCCTCCCCACGGGTTTCCAAGACTTCTCCGCATTTTTTTGTCCTAGGTCGCTCACACCCGACGTGTGAGGTTCCAGGAAAGCTGACGCCGAGTGGCCAGGGCCAGGGGGCGCTAGAGCCTGTGTCCCACCCCACTTCCCCACCTCCGGGATTTTTGAGTAGTTTGCTTAAAACGAGCGAATACACTTCCTTTCGGCTCTGAACCTGAGATCTGGAGTCAAGACCGGACCGGGGCAGCAAGTGTTAACCAGGATTAGCCCCTTCCAAGCCGAGGGTCCCAGGTCCCAGGTCCTGTGGCCTGGCCATTCTCCTCCCAGCTTTCGCCTGACCCAGGCTGGGCGTTCTGGGCAGTGTGTAGAGAGTAGCCGAAGGGGGGCCGTGTGTACAGGTGTGTAGTTGTCACCTGTGTGCAAGCGACCGTTGTGGGGATGGGGCTACAGAGTCTGGTTGGTCGTTACTGGAGGAAAGACCCTTGAGCCTAGTCTGAACCTACGGAGTCCTGGTGAAGCCCACCCGCTGGCTCGCTGGTGAATAGGTATTGATTTGAGCTCGGGCTGAGCAGAATTGGAGCCCCAAAGGGGCGTCCGCCCCTTCTACAGAAGCCTGGAGGTCCGAGAGTATGAACTGGATTTCGGAGAGGGCCGAGATTGCAGACTTTGGGGCCACAGGACACGCCCACCGCGCTGCTGGGTTGCGGAAAGAGGGGGAAGCTCTTGGAGAACACTGGCTCGGAAAGTTTTGTGCCTCCTACGAGAGTCGACACCTCTGGCGACACCTCTGGCAACACTTGGGAGTACAGGAAGTGGCAAAAGAGTGTCACCTGGTGGACATTTAGGGTTATGGCAGCCAGATCCGGGCTAGGGGCCTTGAGACAGTTAAGTAGGCTGGAAAATTTTGAGTAAAAAGGTGCTTTTATTTATACTCATTTATATATGTGAAGATGTCCATGTATGTGTAGTATATATGTGGTATCTTTGTGTGATATCTATGTAATACACAGGGTCCGGCACAAATAATGCATCTTTATTACACAATCGTAAGCATGTAATTCTGTAACAGTATCACACTTGAGCACACCTTATGACATTTTAGGTGAAATGTTCAAATTGCTGTCCATCGCGTGTGATACTTTCATGTACCCTACCGACCACACTCAAGCAGGCCTTACTTCTTCTGGACCCTGTATGTGGTATGTTCATGGTATTGATGTGTATATATGTGTGCCTAAATGCACAACATGTGAGGTGTGTGTATACATTAATTTATGCACATCACAACTATGTTATGTGTGTGAAGTATCTAAGTGCACACATATGTATGTAGGTAGCCATGTGGGTGCATAAGTGTATGTGTGTACATAGCATTATATATGTATTATGATATGTGCATATGGCTGTATAAACATATAATAACTTATTTGCAAGTACTCGTTCCATTACATGCCATCCTTTCAGCAAATATTTCTTATGTGCCCGCACTGTTGTATAGGGCTGGAGGTACATCACAGAAAAACACGTTGTCCCTACCTTTATGGGGCTTACCTTCTGTTCTAAGACGTGCATGTAAATAAATTACATACATGTATGTGTAACTCTGTTTTGTGTGTATGTGTGAGGCGTAGACAGACTTAAACATTCTGGTGGGCTTGGAGATTCTCTGTTGTTTTGCTCAGAAGCTTAGGTCCTGTCGCCTAGGACAGACTGTTCTAAGTGTGCAGGCAACTGAGGACCAAGGGAAAGAGGCTGGGGACATAGGCTGATTGCCTCCTAGGATATGTTTTGGTTATTTCCTCAGCCATCTGAGTGACTAGATGCTTTCTAAAATGGGGAACAACTACCTAAGTCCACTTGGAGTAAGAAAATGTGAATGAAGATTAAGTCTTCCCTCTCTACTCAGCGCAAAGCACCTTAGGAGGAAGACAGATGGGCTGGGGATGGGTGGGCATGGGGTCTGGGAGGCTGGGGGTAGAACTAGGTTCTTGGGCAGCAGTGATGAGGGCATTTAGAGACTGGGGGGGATCTGGTCTGTGGTTCAGTTGCAGCTGATGAGGGTGGTCTGAGAGCTCCAGGGGCAGGGATGGGCTGGTGGACAGATGGAGCCGGAGGGGAGTATGAGGTCAGGACCAGGGGTGGAGCTGGAGGAGCAGACGCAGAGGCTCTAGTGGCAGGGATAAACCGGGCTGGGGTGGAATTCGGAGGCGGGCCCAGGTGGAGGCATCCCTCCCTCTCTCCCTCCCCTCCCTTCTGCATGCCAGGGCCCCTAGTGTTCTCTAATCCTCTCTCTCCTCCAGCCGGGTCCCAGATGCACTGGTGGGAGAGGAGAAGAGCTCAGGCTCCAGGGCTGGTCCTGGCTTAGGTGACTCACGGGGAGTGGTGGGGTGGGGGAGGTAAGGTAGACGTCCCAACACCACTGTCCCATGAAGACTTGACCCAGCCGCCTGGGTCATTGACAGCCCGGCTGCTATGACCAACTTAAAGTTTGGGTTCAGTCCGGGAGTTTCAAACAGAGATAGGGCCTGGACCTGGACGAGATCACAGAACACCCCCACCCCCGCCCCGCCAACATACACATATGCACACATTGCTGGGACTCAGTTGGGCAAGGTGCTTCTGAATCATTTCCTCCTTCCTTCCCATCTTTTGCTAGCTGTTTTGCAAACACAGTCAAGGCCACGGGTCTCCAGGTGCCATCTTCAGTCTTGGTCTGCGGTAACCCCTGCCTGTGCCCTTCCTTCTCGACCTTCCACGCTGGACTGCTTCATCCTGAGAGCATGGTTTCTGTCCTTCCATTGCCCACCCCCTTCCTTCAGTCCCTCTTCCCCTCCCCCCAAGGTTGAGATCTTAGATCCCTAGCCTGAGAGGCTAAAGATTGGTTCCTGGCCTAGATTCAGTTTTGACATTTTCTCTGCCATCTGGGCCATTGAAGTCTTTCTGAACAGGATGAACAGTTATGAAAGTCAGTATTGGTGACCGCTGTTACCCCATGCTCAACTCTTACCCTGTCCCCTGGGTGATCAGCACCTTAGGAGGCAGGATGGATTTGTGGGTATTGAACTGAGGTCTGGAGTCCCTTGGAAGAAAAGACAGGGTCTCTGAGAAGGGATGTGGTCCCCCAGGATGAAAGTTGAGGATTCTAGGGATAGTTACTTCTGCCTTCTGCCCGCCCTCAACCCCACACCTCGGGAGCTGGGCTGGAGAAAACTCCACAAGTCTCCTGGACTCAATTGGCCCTCCTAGGGACCCAGGTTCTAAGTCCAGCTTTTTGTCTCCTCATGCCCCTCCCCCGCTATGAATGGGTGTCAGAAGGGGCAGCAGTGGGGATCCCTGGGGGCAGTGGTCTCTGAAGGGATGGGTCTTTGGGAGCAGAACTGAGCTCAGGTCGAAGCAAGGGGACGTGAGCATTGTGGGTTTGAATCTCGGTTCTGCTTTTAAAGTGCATGCCTTGGGTGACTTTCTCAGCGTCCCTTCTACTGTGTCCTCCTTTGCAAATAGTGATGAAACGTACTCCTTAGGGGCTGTGATGAGATTAGAGATCTTATAAATAATGTCTCTGGAACACACTAGGTGTTCAACCAGTGACTGTTGTTACTATTATTTCTGGGCAGGTGGGCTGCATGGAGACGAAAGCAGGGTACCTAGTGCAGAGCTGCCTGCTGAAGTGTGTGTGTTGGAGTGTGGGGTGATTGCAGTCTTGGTGCCTGCCTGGAGGAGGCCTTAGGAATAGGGCCTTTAGAGGAGTGGCAGAAGGCAAGGTGGGGATGGAAAGAGACTGGGCTTCCAGAGAACTTAGCAGACTTCACCTTCACCCTCAGCCCTCCTCAGGGAGCCCCTGTCAGAATTCAGGGCTCTAGCTCTGGGCTTGCTGGGAGGGGCGCCCCCTAAATTCACCTCCATCCATCTCTTTTATCTGGGCTGCTGAAGGGCTGGAGCTCCAATGGGGCCTCTGATGGGGAACAGATACAGACCAGGCGGAAGCAGCCGGAACTGTGCTGAGCTGGAGCCGAGGACCGGGCCAGCGGGTCAGTGAAGACAGATAAAGCTCAGAGCAGCTGGGGACTCAGGGGACCTGGGAGGAGGGGCAACACGGGCTGAGGGCTGGCTATGTCCTGGGAGGAGGTAAGGGCCGGAAGCTTCTGATGGGGACCGGTGTCCATCAAATGGGCAGACAGGGCCTTTAATGACTCCTTGGGAGGCAGGAAGGGGCAGAGCTCCATCCCCCAGATGTGGCCGCAGGAGGGCCAGGGTGCCTGTCAGGGACGGGCACTGGTTCCAGGGAGAGGCTGAGCCTCAAGGTCCAGGCCAGAGGCAGCGCTTCTGGGGACTGCCTTACCTTTAAGGCAGAGATGGGAAAAAGGTTGGTAAGCGATTCTTCGGTTTTAGTTCCTGTTTTAATTAACTTTGAAGGGCTTGGGGCCTCCCTGAACGCCAGGGAGAGGAGCAGAGCAGACGTTTATTTTCCTCTTTTCCCTTTTAAAGACAATTTTATTAAATCACTTTGTTTTCATTCTGGCTTGAACACGGGGCATTTAAATGGAAAAGTAATTATTTCACCTTGTTTGCTCATGGAGAGAGGAGAGCCGGGAAAGAGAGGGAGGGAGGCCAGTGAGAGGCAGGGCCTGGCAGCTTCGGCTGCCACACTTGTGTGCACACAGACACACAATCACGTTCACACTCACACCAGCATCAGCGTCCACACTACCTCCTCACACTGGCACATGCTGTGTGTCCACAGAAAGATACACCGTGTCCACACCCTCCCAAGCGTGGACACCTCCGTACCAGCAAGCACAGGTCCCCATTCTCCTGAAGACACAATGCTTCACCACAGCCGTACCCGCAGGCAGAAGCTCTGTCTCTCGCACAAACACCACACACTGTGCCCGCAGTACAGGCACCCTCACAGATACCCCTTCCAAGCACGGTGGGTGTGCACGCCCATGCACACACACCACACTCAGCTCCTCTGGAGCCTATTGAGTTACATCATCACAAATACACACAGGTTCAGACACACAGTTCTGAGAACAGACACACAGTTCTCGTTCTCAAACACACAAGCGCATCCCGACAGTGATGCCTGGGGGCAGACTCGGGTGGGAGGGGACATGGCCCCGGAGAAGGCGAAAGAGTGGTGGCACTCTTCCCTCTCACTGGGCGGCCTGGGCCCCTAAATGTGCCTACCCCACGGGCTATTCCATGAGGCCCTTTCCTTGCACCTATAATGTTCTTGGAGCGAGTGCTTGCAACTCTGATCCTGCAGCCTCTGGGATGGAGTGGCCCCTGCCTCCCTCTCCCCCAACCCCTCAAAACCTCCAGATCACCAGAACAGGAAGGGAGGAGGCCAACAGGTCTCCAGGGCTCAGCCTGCTCCTGCCAGGACCACCCTCGCCCAGACCGGGGTTCTAACTCCGGCTTTGGAGGGGTTAAAACTTGGGTAGCCCGCCCCTCTCCACTCCCACCCCCGGGCTGGTACATCGAGGGCCGGTTCGCAGGAGCCATACCTGTACTTTGTCTTCATCTGTCACCCCTTCTGACAGTCAGATACATCTTGTGGGGGGGCGTGGGGGTGGGGGAGCAATAATTAACCTCTCCTGCCTCATCCCCCAAATGCCGCTGCCTCGGCTGCAATTGCAGCGGGGTCTTCAGGAGGGAAGAGAGAGGGAGGGCAAAGGAGGAGTGGAGAGGGGAGAGGGGCGATGGGGAAAAGCAGGAGAGGATCCAGTGAGAGGAAGCATAGAGGCGAGGCCCTGACAGCTTTATTGCCCTGCCAACCTCTTGTTTGCACCTTGCTTTCCACTCTCCCTTCCTGGGGAAGGGCGGGGAGATGGGAGAGGTGTGAGAGAAAGCCTGGTGCGGTCCCAAGCTCATTTCTCCCCTTTCACATCCCAGAAGTTCAGGCCCCTTTGGAAGGCCTGAGGGTGGATTTGGGGCAATGGCAGCTTTGCACGGGGACGCATTGGACTAGGAGAGGGTACGGGCTGGTGCAGAAGGCGTGGGGGGCACCGTGCTGGTGTTTCACAATTGTGGCAAATGACTGGAGCTTGTGTTAAGGATTCATTTTCCTTCCAATCAACAAAGGGGGGAGTGGGGTGTGTTGTGTTGTTCCTGGAGAAGGCAAGTGACCTCAGTGCCAAGAGGCTCTGGGATCAAAAGGACCCCGGAATTGGGGTGGGAGACAGAGGACAGGTCTAAAAAGTAAAGGAATTCCTTGGCGGGGGGCCGGGGGGGCTGGAATCAGAGCTTGGATAAGAAGACAAGTTTGTCTCGAGCTAGGTCCTCGGAGGAGGCAGGTGGGACCCAGGGCCAGGCGAGAGTTATCTGCTGCCAGGGAGGTGGACTTGGTTAGAGAGTGTTCCCAGCCAGGCTGCTCCATGTGGGGTGTGCCCAGGGAGAGGAGGGCAGCAGCCAAGATGGCAAGGAGAGGGTGTTGCTGTCACTGCCGGGGCTGCTGGGGGCGCTAAGACACGGCCCTGCCAGTCCCCAGGGCACCCTGCAGGCCAGGAGAGTCTAGCTTTTTCCATCTCTTTGAGAAGCTGTTAGTCAAACTGTCATGTACGGTGTCTCAGAAATGGGACCTTTTCTCCGAGGCCTCTGACAGCGCTGCAGACCGGCACTGTCCACGAGTCAGGGTCCCTGGCTCTCACCCTGGCTCTGCCGCCAGCTGGCTGTGTGATAGGAGATAAGTCATTTAACTTCTCTGGACCTCAGCTTCCCCATTTATAAAACGGTGGGGGCGGGGGTGAAGGGTGAGACAAACTGTAGACACTGCTGATATGATGTCCTATAATCTTTTAAGACCTGAGGAACCTTAACTGGTTCAGCCGTGTCCCCACCTTCCCTTACACATTCTCTGTCCCCCTCCCACCCCCTGAGCAACACATCCACAGCCCAGATGACCCTCTGTCTCTCTCTCTGTCTCTCACACACTCACGTGTGCACACGCACACAGCCCCTTGCCCCGTGTACTGTGCATCCCCGGACTCCCAATCATCTCTAAAATGTGCTGTGGTTGGAAGGAGCCTGGGGCCAGCGCACCCCATCAGAAAAGCTGACTCTGTGTATTTCTCTGAAAAGGAAAAAGCATTAGCAGAGCCGGAGAGTGGAGCATCAAAGCAGAAAGTTAGCACTGGCAAGGGCTCGCCAAACGGACAGGGGCCACTGGGGAAGGGAAGATAGCCCTCGAGAGGCAAGAGGCGAAGAGAGACACAGAGAGCGGAGCCTCAGCTCAGCTGCAGGGGACGCACGCTGAGAGTGAGGAGTGAAGGGTGCTGACAGCCTTGTCAGGAAATCGCCTGGAAGCTCCCGCACCCCGTCTGTCAGGTTCCGTCTCCCGGGGGAGGAGCCCCTGTGAGTCACGGCTGCTGTCTGTCCCCTGGATTCCACCCCACCCGCCCCAACACACAGCCCTGCTGCAGAACAGGGAATTAGTTTCTCCCTATGGTCTTCTTCACCTGGAGAGATGCGGGACGTTTTGGCAGCATCAGAGGAGAGGGGAGAACGCAGAGAGAAGTCAGGACTGCCTAGGCTGGGGCCCCCTAGGGTTGTGCTGCGTCACCCACAGTGACAGAGGGCCTGGGACTGAGTTTGTCTTCTGGGCAAGTGTGGCACTGAGAAAAGAAGGGGGCTTTCTTTAACAGCATGGTGCCTGGGACAGCAGTGGGCCACCCAGGACAAACATACCAGGGCCCCTGGAACAAAGCTGAGCTGTGTGTAGGCTCACTCCGCTGAAGGGGAGGCTTGGAGCTCGGAGGCTCCGGCTCTGGCAGCCTCGTTTGTGGGGTGCAGAGCTTCTCTCTCAGCCTCGGAGGTCCAGGGAGGTGTTCCACCCTTGGTGGGCACACTCTGGGGTTGCGTCTGCGGCCCTGCCTCCTTTCTCCTCGTTCCCCTTTCTGTGGGGACGGGTCTCAAGTGCCAGCCCCGATTCCGCCTTTCACTCACTCCTCAGAGTGGCACCCACCACTGTTGTGAGATGACTTCGTAGTCTGCTTAAGCATCCTTTTTATGGTTCTTTACTTTGAAAATATAGTACGACTAAAAGCTTATAAACATTTCAAACAGTTTTAAACAATTCAGAAATGTGTAGAGTAAGGAGTAAAAGTTTCTCTTTCCTCCTTCCCTTTAACATGGTATGTCTCCTTCTAGATCTTTTACATGTCTACACATGCAGACAGACATGCCACACACAGACACACTCAAGTTAGGTTTTGAAAGAACTATTGTGTAGGTTTTTCATGTCATATTACTATTTTATTATTTGCTCTTTTCACTTAAAAAAATCAGAGATATTTTCCAGGTCAGGACATAACGACATGCCTCGATACGTATAGATACGTTTCACATGGTCCTCCAGGATAGATTTAAGCCCTTTCCTGCCGGTGGGCCTTTATGTTGTTTTTAAGTTTTTGCTTGTACAAACAATGCCACAGTGAGCTTCCTTAAACATATCTCATTTTGCACAAGAACAAGTATTTCTTAGTTTCAGATTTCCAAAAGTGGCATCACTGGGCCAAAAGACATGCACTATGTATCTGACTTTGACTTCTTGTTCAGGTGTGAGGCCCACATTCCAAGTGAGTGCCTGTGGGTGTTTGGAAGGGGCTGGAAGAGGCTTCTTGGCCTGCTCTTTTTGTGCAGGTGAATGTCTCCAAACACTTTAAACCAAGCAAGTCCAATACGAAGCTCATTGTCCCCTCCTCTTCCCTCGGGCCACTCTGCTCCCCAGCCTCTTTGGTTTGGTCAGCATCACCCTATACTTGGTGTCACCCAGGCACCACACCTTGGGCCATGTTTACTAAGGTGTCTGTGTGCCCATAGTTGTCCAGGGTTACTCAGTATATATCTACTGTCCTGGTAAAATGATTGCTAGTACTCCTTTCATTCTCAAAACTGTTCTGGATTGGACAATAAATTAAATGGCCACGCTATTTCTCTTCCTCTCCGGTTCCCATTCAGCCCACCAGCAAGTCTTACCAACTCTCCCTTCATTCTCCCTTCTGCTCCTTTCTCACAGCCGGGCTCTGCAAGCCATCATCAGGCTTGAATGTCAGCAGGAGCTCCTAACCAATCTCCCCGCTCTGTGTCTCCCCTCCCTTCAGCTCACTCTTCCACCCCACTGCCAGTCATACCTTTTTAGGTCACCACTTTATTACATAACCCTCTCGTTCTCCATTGCCTGTAAGAACGAGTCCTCTCAAGACCCACCATAATGCCGTACTTCACCAGAGCACACATCTCCCATCCACATAGGTCAGGGGTCTGTATGACCTTTGCTGGAGAAGAGGCAGGAGCCGGTACTGGGAAGACTATTCTATGTCCCCCACATCTGCATGTGAGGAAAACAAACTAACGCCTGATGGGGAGAAAAGACTGATCTGAACACAGCCCGGAAGTTGGTTTGGCGTCTCTTTGAATTCAGATCTGGGGGTGTCCATAGAGAAAGGCCCCCTTGGGCAATACTCCTCCCATCCGTGCTTTCTCTCTCTGCTCACCTGCTTTGTCCCCTAGTGCCACAAAAACTCCAATTAGTTTCCCCGCCTTTCTTGCTCCAGGGCTGGAGTCTTCAAGGACATCTTTTCATATTTTGTGGTTTCTGATTGGCTGTCATTCAGCGGCTGCCTGCCCACTGCATTCATTCCAGCTCTGAGCAGTGTCATATATGATCAAAGATCACAGGAACACCCAGGCTTTGAGTGAGAGGGAGGGTGGCAGCAGAGGGTGTTGTTAGAGTCGACCCTCAAGCCATTTCAAGTCATACCTGGGGGGACTATTTCAGGGAAACTTCAGAGGCAGCCTAGTCAGAACTCCCTGTACTTCCCCCCACCCCACACACCTGAATCTTTAGAATAAACCTCTGGAGCTCTTCACCAAACCTAAGGGCACCTGCAGCCTCTCCACTCCCTTCCCTGGCATCCCCTCCCCTTACTTAGATGTTGCCAAATGAATGGTGAGCTTGGATGGGTCCTGGTGGCCATACTCCAAATAGAAGGGGAGGCATCCTGGCCCCTTGCCAGCGTTCCGTCCATGGTAATTTGGCAGGAAAGCACCAGCTGCATATATCTGCACATCTGTTTATGCCTCTGGCTTGTTATTTATTCTCTGTCTTTCATGGGCAGCAGAGCCAGAGCACACCTCAACTCTTCCCAAGTTAGATTAACTGGGAAAGAAGGCTAGGACACTCAGTCACTACAATTGCTGATGCTCATTGAAGGGTATGCCTTCTCCAGCAGCTGCTGCCACTTTTCCTAGAGACTCAGAGGAGAGGAGCAAAGGGGTAGGGTAGGGGAGGGGAGGAGAGGGGAGGAAGGGAAGAGAGATGAGGGGAGGGCTGTGGAGTTAGCACCATAATCATGCTGGGAGTACTTAAATCAGGTGGGCCAACCTCTGACCCCACTGGAGAGGAGGACAGTTGGCCAGTCCTTCAATTACTCTGACCTTCCTGCTGGACACCAGATTTCAGCATGTGTGTGTTCTTGGATGGTCAATCATGGCGATAGGTTTTTAACAGAGGCTAGGTAGGGTAGGCTTCTTGAGGTGTTTAAATAGCTCTTCTTGAGGGATTCACTTGGTGGTGAAGACCCAGTGCCAGGCTTTGTCCCCGGGATTAAGAAGGAGTGAGAAGAGGAGGAAGAGGAAGAAGAGAGGGAGGAATAACAGAAAGGGGAGAAGAAAGGAAAGGAAAAAGATTGTTAAAGGATGGAGAAACATGATTGGCGGGAAAGAAAAAAGAATGGGTGGAGGGGTCTGGAATTTGGATAGCCTTGCATTGGCGAAGGTGCTATCCTTGGTCCTGACCAGCACAGGGCCCAGGAATAGCCCAGAGTCCCGGTCCTGGATGGGGCTCCAAACTCCCTGTAATTTCCTTTGAAGGAGACTGGATGATTTTAGAATAAAACAAAGAGCTGGAGCCTTATATGGTGAGAATTGAATCCACAGGTCTGACTTCTAGCACTGTTAACTCATCTCCCTCCTGCCTTTCCCCAAAGCAACTTCCCGTCCTGTGAATGCTCCTTGCAGGGGTCAAATAGGTGTGGGCCCTGAGGACCCTGCGAAGGCCTCCTGAGTGAGAGTGCAGGCACCTGAGCCCTGGGGCATACTTGGCCTGAGTAGGGGAAAGTAGGGGTGCCCTAGGGTGGGGAGTGCTGGACTGGTCAGATTTAGAGCAAATAGACCCTGCCAAAAGTCTGGACAGATATTTCTTTTAAAAAAAGTACTTATTTATTTTTAGAGAGAGAGGAAGGGAGGGAGAAAGAGAGGGAAAGAAACACTGATGTGCAAGAGAAACATCGTTTGGTTGCCCTTCGCATGCCCCCAACCAGCAGCCTTTCGGTTCGCAGGCAACACTCAACCCACTGAGCCACACCAGCCAGGGCTGGACTGACAGTTCGCTTCCGCTTTCCCTCCTGCTCCTTTGCAAAACTCGAATACCAACTTCACTTTTTCCCTCCTTCGAAATATTATATGTAACGAGCTGTTCACAGGCAGGCCTTGCACAGATGGGGGTTTAATCAGCTCGAATCTAAACACATGGCATTCCAGCCTAATCCAATTCCCATCAGTTCATTAGAGGAAATATTCATCACCCAGAGATTACAGCGGGGCCAGAACTCTGACTGGATTCTAAAGAGCTGTCAGTGGAGCAGTAACTGCACCAGCCGAGGCAGGAGGCCAGATTGTGTGGAGGGTGCCTGGCAGCCCCTGGCCGTGCCCCGAGACCCCTGGTCCTTCAGATCTTGGGGCCAGGCACTGAGCGGGGGGGACATAGAAAGGAAACATAAACTACCCTTGGGAGTCCCTGTTTAGAGGGGAGATACATGGCCCTCTGCTTTCAGGGAACCCTCAGTCCGGTGGGGAAGACATTGCTCCCACTCTCTAGACTGCTCTCTGAAGAGTCCTAACGTGCACCCTGGCTGGTATGGATTAGTGGGCTGAACACCAGCCTGCAATCCAAAAGGTTACTGGTTTGATTCCTGGTCAGGGCACGTGCCTGGGTTGCAGGCCAGGTCCCTGGTTGGGGGAGTGTGAGAGACAACTGATCAATGTTTTTCTAGCACATCAATATTTATCTCCCTCTCTTTCTCCTTCTCTTACCTTCTCTCTAAAAAATAAACAAAATCTCTTTTTTATTTTTTATTTTTAGAGAGAGGGGATGGAAGGGAGAGAGGGAAAGAAACATCAATGTGTGGTTGACTCTTGTGTGCCCCCATGGGGGACCTGACCCACAACCCAGGCATGGGTCCTGACTGGGAATTGAACCAGTGACCTTTTGGTCTGCAGCCTGCACTCAAGCCACTGAGCTACACCAGCTAGGGCAAAGTCTTTTTTTGAAAAAGAGTGCTAACTTGCCCTGGCTGGTGTGGCTCAGTGGATTGAGTTCTGGCCTGTGAACCAAAGGGTTGCTGGTTTGATTCCTAGTCAAGGCACATGCCTGGGTTGTGGGCCAGGTCCCTGCTGGTGGGTGTGCAAGAGGCAACCACACATGGTTGTTTCTCTCCTTCTCTTTCTCCCTCCCTTCCCCGCTCTCTAAACATAAATAAATAAAATATTTTTTAAAAAGAGTGCTAACTTGTAAGTGATCAGATATCCTTGTCCCATCTCTAGCAAGAGACAACGGATTGCCCCCTCGTGAAGGCACAGGCTCCTGGGAGCACGACTCCTATCAGTTCCTGCAGCAAACAAGAAGCAGAAGTCGGGAACAGAAGGCAAGGTTCAGCCTCCAGACCAAGGGACACCATTACTTTCCTTCTACCATGGGGGTGCTGGGCTAGGTGAAGCCAAGGAGAGGAAGTGAAGGATCTCTTCAGGTTGGCTTCTCCCAAAGAGATGAGGCCCTCGCTAATATCAAGGGACCTTTATCTCCTGGTACCGAGGATTTTGAACATTGCCCTGTAGTTCCTGCCCACATCTCCATGTGAAGTTTGGGAGACTTGTTTATCAGCCCTGGCTTTCCTGATGCCATCTCTCTCTCCTCCCCCTTGGTAGCGGTGGTGGGGGAAGACCAGTGCCCAGAAGGCTCATCGGGGCTGCCATTCTCAGCCCCACGTCCTTGGGAAGGAATCAGAGGGAGCTTCTAGGTCCTGGGACAGAGGCCTGGGAGCTGTGGAGGGGACAAGGTCCAGATAAGAAATGAAAAAACAGCTGAACCACAGAAATACTTAGGAGTTATGAGGTGTTGGGATCCATAAATACTTTCCCACTTAGACACAGATATGACCTACCTGGGACTTGGGACCTGGAGCCGCGCCCTGCTGTTGAGTGGGAGGTGGTAACATAACTGGGGGCCTGGCTTCAAACCTTGTTCCCCCACTTACTTACTAGCTATGGATTTTTTGGTCAGCCACTGTTTTGCGTCTGATTCCAATTTTCTTATCTCTAAAAAGGGGGTGTATCAGGCAGGCAGAGAACTCAGGACAGAGCTTTATCATAAGGAGTTGGCTTATGCAATGGTGGGGGTTGGCTAAGCAAGTCCAAAATCTGTAGGTGAGGTCATCTGGAAGGAAAGATCAGGGCCACGCTGGAGTCCTGGGCTCTGGCGAAGCTGCTGTCCACCGGTGGCCAGGAAAGGATGAGCAGGTGAGGGAGGAGCAATCGTGGACCCAGCTGCTGTTCGCACTCTCCATCACTGGGAAGAGCTCAGGCCCTTCTAAGGGTTCGCCTGATTAGGTCAGGCTCACAGAAGATAACCTCTCTAGTTTAAAATCAACTGATTAGGGACTTTAATTACATCCTCAAAATCCCCTTTCTGCAGGACCTCCTGTTTGCTCAAACAACTGGGAGAAGGTGTATGTTCGTTACAAAGTGGCTGCTGCCGCCTCTTCCACTCTCGTTGCTCCGTTAGTTGACACGCCAAAAAATGATTCTGTTGAAGATTAACTGTTAGATACTCTTTAGGAAAGTTCCTGCCAGCCAGGAATTCTCCGTGTAGGCTGGTTGAGCCTAGTTAATGGGAATTTACATACCTAGGAGCTGAGGCCCTGTTTCCCTTAGCGAAGGGAGGCTGGGGAGCGGCCATCCTTCGTTGTTCCTAGTCAGAAGTGAGGGTGTCTCTCTGGGGCTGCTGAGGTTTCGGATATGGTGCAGGATGGGAAGGGTCTCAAGGTCGATTGGCACCCCAGGGATGCCCTGCCCTAGCCGTTGGGGCCACCAGAGCCGGAACCACAGGAGCAGGCGATGGGAATGGCCCTCAGTGACCAGTGGCACTTCGGCAGGTAATTACCCGGCAGAAGCTGAGAACTGACAGGGTAATTATTAGCTTCTAATTGCAGGGCAAACCCAGGCCACGATCCTCCTCTCCAAAGCAGAGGGCATTACTATTTGCATAGCAATTAATTACTTTGGGAGCTACGGAATTTAATTACCCACCAGTCCACAGGAGCCAATAATTAAATTACTCTCAGAAACAGGGTATTTATTTCCCAGTTAGGCCGAGCAGGTAGCTCCTACCTGGGGAGGTGAGCTTGGGTGGTGACCCCTGAACTAATGGTTGGCCCTTGCAGGCCTGCACAGTCACGGAGTGGTGGCCTCGGTGCCCCAGCAAGGCGTGTCTGCGCTGTGACGCAGGCAGACACCCAACATACACAGACGCAGGCCCTGGAGGGGTACGCGGACACACAGCACGCTCTGACCCCGGGCTGGCGCTCGGACACGCGGTGTGTGTGGCCTGTGGAGCTAGGCCATGCGCCAACATGCAATCACACACACGGTGGGAAGAAGGACCAATGGACCAAATGGGGCATTTTGGCTCTGTCATTTTGCCAGTTATTTGGCCTAACTTGTGTCCAAATATAAAAATGTATTTTTAATACCATGTGCTTTGGTCATCAGACCGATCCTGAGCTTATCCTGGAATCTCTTTTCATCCTTGATTCCTCTCAGGGACTGGTTGGGGGTGTGGGGGATGGGGTTGGGGGTGCAGGACAGAGTGGGGGTGGGGAGGGCCTGGGGAGTACTTGTTTTGGACACCACTGGGTAACAATGAAAAAGTTCTGAAAGTTTAATATTCCTGCACCGAATGGCCGTGTCCGATGTCACACACTCCTAAGAGAGGCGAGCTCATAGAAGACCTGGGGCCTGGAATCTTCCAAATGGAGCGTGGCTCCTGCAGCCGAGATGTTAGATCCCGACCTCAGCTCTCCCTCTTCATAAAAGCAAGAGAGGTCTGGGGTCGTGGGGATGAGAGGGGAGGGGGAAGCCACTGAGGGGGGTCTGGGTCAGTGCGTCAAATGGCTGGGACCCCCCAACCCCAGGCCTGAGAAAGCCTAGAGCATGGGTAGTGTCTCCCCCCACCTCGCATTGCCCACCCCTGAGTTCACCTTCCTCGTTCTCCAATCCGTTGCTTCCCACTGGCTGCCTGGTAGGTGGCTGAGGCATAAGGCTGTTCCCTCCACTCCAGCGGAAGGGTGTGGGGTGAGGTGTCTGGCTCGTTGGGGCAGACCGCTGCCTGTGATTGGTGCCCCTGTCCTCTGGGCTCATGGGCCTGCGGTCTCTGTGCACCGCCCCCCTCCGAGGAGGGCTGGCAGGAATAGGGCTCATCCCCTTGCTCTTCACTCCCTTTCCTGGGAAGGGTCTCAGGCAGATCCACTGGGTCCTGGGTATTCGGTCTTATTAGCTTCCTCCCTCCCTTCCCTCCAGGGGTGTTACTGAGCCCCTGCTGTGTGACGTCCAGAGCCAGGCCACCTCCGTGCCCCAGTGCCTTTGGGTGAGTTCTCAACTGACACGTGTACCCAGACCCGGACCCCGTGGAATTCCCTCACAAAGCCCAGAGTCGAGCCCCAGCCCCCACCCCTCCAGCCTGGCCTCAGGGCCTCCCCAAGTGGGATCCTGTAGGCGCTCCTAATAAAGTTCTCTCTGATGCTCTTCGGGGCACCCAACCCGGGGAAAGGAGCAGCCGCCGGCCCTCAGCCCAGGCTGCTGACAGCAGCAATCCATCTCCATCACGGTAATGGCGTCCCCATTAATCGGCCATAAACTAATAAAGCAAGCACTTTCCACCCCTCACCCCCCCCAACTTCATTAAGTCTTTAGTACATTAATATGTCTTACTTAGTGTCAGCTAAGCCTCTTTCTCCATTTGGGGTGGAGCATGGGGTAGTGGGCACCCTGCCCGGTGGGGGGTGAGCACGACCCCTCCCCCCGCCCGGCCAGAGGGGCTTGCTGGCTCCCCTCTCCCTCGTCCTCCGCACTCTGCCCCCTTGAGGGGCCTGAGAGGTGGAGTGGGAAGCAGGAGGGAGGAACAGGAAACCGGGGAGCAAGACAAGTGGGGAGAAAGGGAAAGAAAAGGAAGGAGGAGACAGGATGGACCGAGGAGGAAGGGGGTTCTCGAGGAAGGAGGAGACGGGATGGGGGAGGAGCTGTGCACCTCCAAATTAAATTTGTGATTCAGGCATCAGATGGGCCGACAGCCAGAGATTAATTCGACTGATCGAGTTATAAAGAGCGGGAGGCCTGGGTAATCAATCTTGCAGCTGTCAGTCCGACAGGCAGGAGTATTAACCTGGCGAGACGGCACATACCAAGGACTTTTTCATTCCATTCACCCCAACCATGTCCCTGACCACCTCTGGCCCATCTCTCCGAATAATAATAATTGTGTCTGTTAACGATGACAGAGACAGGACGAGAGGACTGGCTCTCTGCCGGGGCCTTCGCTCTGGAGTTCCCGCCCATCGCTCGGTTTGACCACTCCCAGAAAGCAGAGCGAGTAGCAGCCCTTGCTCGGCCCTCTGTGAGAGGTGGGAAGGTCGAGGCCGAGAGTCCATCAAGACCTGCAGACGGGCCAGAGGGCCAGGAGGGTACTTTGAGATTAAGGACAGTGTCCTAGATTCCTTTTGCCTCTTGGGAAGAGTTGCTCCCCAACACCTGGGCGCGGCCCACAACACTCCGTTGTGGCAGAGGAAGCTGGACCCAGCTGAAGCTAGCCACCCCCTCTGGCCTCTGCCCGCCCCGGGGCCCCGGCCGTGCATCTGGGCGCCGGGTGGGCTGGGCTAGGCCCCTGTGCGGGGGCAGCCGCTCTCCCTCGCAAGCCGTCTCCTCTCCCGCTCACTGCCTTCCCCGCCTGACAGTGTCAGTCCACACCTGCGAGTGGGGTGGGGGTCTCTCTGCAGAGACTTGTGGAAACACCATCCCTTGGGCAGAGAAGGGGTGGGGTGGGGGTGGGGCAGTGTCTTGAAATTGACTTCTCTCTCAGCTCCAGCTAATTTTTACATCTTTCAAACTCTAATATCTCTTTCTTCCTCCTTGCTCCAGGGAAAGGAGGGGGAAGAGGGAACATTGTGTGTGTGCTCACGCACGCACGCACGTGTGTGAGGGGGTGGGGGGTACACATGAGAAGATGTGATGGGGAACCTTTAGGCTTACTGGGCCCGAGCCCGGGCTGAATCAGCCCTCTAAGGTCGTCGTGCAGGGGCGAGCTGTAGCTAGGGGAAGCCTTGGAGACCTGGGCTGAGGAGACTCGAACCCGCTCCTCCTTCCTCAGTAAGAACCAAGCATAAGGTTAGCTGAGGGGGCCATGGTCCCTATAATTCTCTGAGAATGTTATCTATTATTACTGTTGTTATTATTATTACCAATCTAGGGCCAACCCCATCCCTACAGACAACACAAAAACTCTCATTTAGTGTGTTCTAAGTATCTTCAGATACTTGCTCAGCACTTTGCATATGTTATGACCTTAGTGCTCACAAAAAGTCCTGGGGAGCAGGTTCTGTTTTCAGCCCCATTCTACAGGTGAAAAGTTGAGGTGCAGAGAGGTTGGGAGGCTTGCTTAAGCTTGCAAGCCAGGAAACAGCACAGCCGATACCAGCCCCGTGCCCAGAGCCTCAGCACAAGCTACCTTTCTCCCAAGGTCCCCAAATTCTACCTGCTCTCTACCCCGACCCCATCCCTACCAAGTTTCCCCCTTGTTTCCTGTGGGCTGGGCTGGATATCTCTAGCTGAGGTTACTCAGGCACCAGATGCCTCTGGGTGTGAGGAGGGTGAGGAGGGTGGTGCTGTTTGTTCAGAGGGTGGGGTGGGGGGCTTGGTGTCAGAGCACACTCATCCAGGACGAAGGGAAGAATAGGGGCCCCACCCGGGGAGGTTCCCCAGTGCCCTGCCCTGGAGTAACCCCAGGTAGTAGAATTGGCCCCCTCCTCAGGCCCCATGGCCTCCTGGGAAAGAAGAAGGTGCTGACTTGCACACGTCCCCCACCCTCCCCAGGGACGGAGCAATTGGAGAGCTGCCGTGCTGGGTGTGTGTTTGGGGAGGAGGGGATCCTGGCTTGGATGGTTCTAGAGAGAAAGCTCTCCCTCTCACCTCCTGACCCGAGCTGGGGCTGGGCCCAGGGCGGGTTGGGGAAGTGGGCCTGGCCGGGGTGTCAGGAGTTGGAGGCTGGAGCGAGGCCAGCCCCTCTCCCAGGCTCCCTGGGACCCATTTCAAGTGGCTGCTTCCAGGCTGGGCCGGCCGAGGGGAGGGGGGGTGGGAACAGGGAGCCCGTTTCCAAGCAAAGGTTCAAGGGTCTCTCTTCCCGAGCCCCCACCCCCGTGCTCAGGGCAGCCATTGATTCCACCCTGTCAGTCTCCAGTTTACTCCTTATCTGGGCCAAGGCCCAGTGGAGGGACCCAAGTCCCTGGAGATTTTATGTGTCACCTCCACCCCAACTTGAGGCAGTTCCTGTGCTTGGAATGCGGATGGATGGACACCCCTAGCACAGACCCTCAGACACCAGGATCTCAAGGTTCGATCGCTGGGGTAGCTGAGAATTTTGCCTGTTGTGGTCGCTCTCACACAGCTTTCATTTCCTCCCACCAGTCTTCTCATTCATGCGGATCCTGGATCTGGGGGAATGGTTTCTAGTAGCTCGGGGGCTTCTGGTGGCTGGGGGGATGGGGGCATACTCTGGTTTCTAGTCCTTTCACTCCCATCAAGGTCAACATGGAATCAGACCCCCAAGGACTGCTTGTCGTGGTTACCATAATGGTCCCTCAAACCATTGTTCCCCACCTGTAGGTAACAGAAAATTATCCTCAAGATCTCCGCTTACCCTGCCTTAGGATGCGAAAAAGGTGTGTCATTGGGGAAGGAGAGAGGGGAGGTCTCCAAAGACAAATCATGCAGAACACCTGTTGCAGAAACTGGCCATCCCTCTGTGCCTCAGTTTTCTCATCTGTAAAGTAGGAAATAACACCTGCCTCCTTGGGTCTTGATGATGTTCAGTGGAGGTGGCAGAGAGGGCCTTGCACCGTGCCTGTACGTTGCACTGTCCACAGTGCGTGCTGAATTAATACGTGAAACCATCGCCAAGGTAGGGGAGGGGCCTGGCATGAGGTGAAGGTGCAGGCTTCAGAGGAGACACCCCTCCTCATCCTCAGTCTCCCTTGCCCCCCAACTCCCCACCTCTCACACTGTGAGGAGCCTGGGCGGAGGCCCTCCGCTTGCACACCCCCACTGCAAGGAGCCCTTGGACAAGGCTGGGAGAGCATCTGCTCGCTGGACCAGGTCGTGCTCGAGGGCCGTGTGTTTCCGCATCCCTGTTTTGCGAAAGGAGTGTTTGGACACCAGCCAGGCTGTGCATACATATGTGAGGGTGCGGGCCTGTGCACAAGTGGGTGGGGGAGCTCAATAGCTGGCATCGAAATACTAGCTGGTTAATCTCTGTGTCTGCTTACCCAGCCCTGGCCCCCAGAAATCTCCGGCCTGAGCCGGTGTCCAATGGGCCTGAAGGGGCAGAATGAGGCCCAGGAAGATGGATCTCCCTGTCCCCTCGGCCCTTATCCAGCAGGGGAGAGGGGAAGGCTGCTTCATTATGTTTAATGGGATTATTGGGGGGGATAGTAGTCACGGGGCATTAGCTGCTAATTGGGTCCATAATAAAGTTTAATAAAGCTCTTATGGTCTTTGCCATTAAGTGTAATTAGGGGGGTGCTCTGTGGCAGGGGTAGGTGTTGGTGAGGAATGGGTACTGAGCTCTCACTGGTGGAAGGAGCCAGAGCAGGAGCAGGTGACAGGAGAGCTGGCAGCCATGCCAAGGCTGGGAGCCGCACCGGCGGCTGGAGCCCACCCCTGCCTGGGCTCGACAGCAGGTCCCCTGGGGGCTGCAGGGGGTGAGGCGGGCAGAAAGGGAAGGGGGTTGCTGTCCGGGGGGAAATGATTAACAATCGCCCAGACGTCCACACCCTGGGAGAAGCTCGGAACACCTCCGGAAGACACGGCAGTCCCTGGAGAGACGGCATGGGCAAGTTAGGAGTTCAGGGGGCTTGACTCTGGGTTGGGGTTGCTGTGTGGCTTTGGGCAAGTTGCATGGCCTTTCTCAGCCTTGGTTTCCCCTTCTGCAACATGAGGATAATCGCGGTGTGGGTAATACTAGGGGATAATGACAGCTGGTTCCAGAAGTCAGTGCTCTGGGAGGAAAGTAGGTGGTTGACTGCGATGCTGTCGTTGTTTTTCAACCTTTTATTTATTTTATTTTGTAATTATACAAAAAAAATGCTCGAAGTCTTGTTGTATATATATTCAAACACATATAGAGTGAATCTCCCCATGCCATTTTTCCCTCTGTCATCAATTTACTGTTTATTTTTCCAGTTTGGGGGATACAGTTATGTAATATATATATACACAGGGAAACAGAATTTTCTTTTCTTTCTTTATTCTTTTAAAATATATAAATGATATATATTTTTAAAGGTTTTATTTTATTTATTCATTTTTAGAGATGGGGGAAGGGAAGGAGAAAGAGAGGGAGAGAAACATCAAGGTGTGGTTGCCTCTCACACGCCCCCTACTGGGGACCTGGCCTGCAACCCAGGCATGTGCCCTGACCGGGAATTGAACTGGCGACCCCTCAGTTTGCAGCTTGCACTCAATCCCCTGAGCTACACCAGCCATGGCAGAATGATATTTTTGTACTGTTTTGCAATTTGCTTTTTCCTCTTACATTTGCCTTTGTAGTGTTTCCATGCTTGCACATGTAGATCTCTGTCATTTTTGTACATTCACTCACTATTCTACAGCCTGAACACACCATCACTTACTTGAACAATTACCTATTGATGAACATTTGTCTCCAGCACATGACATTTAAACAATAGCCCATCCGTGTATAATCTTGGTGAACTTGTGTGTTTCCATCGGCTAGACTTCTGGAAATAGAGCACTTGGGCCCCAGGATTTATGCGCTTTGCTTATTTTTATATGTATAAAAAATTTGTTTATTTTTGAAAGGTAAAGTATGTACGAAGTTCAAAAACCTCATCACGAGTACAACAGTGAAACTCTGTCTCCCTCCCACTCCTGCCCTCAGTTCCTTTTCCTGAGCGCCGGCATTGCCGCTCCTTGAAGACTTTTTGTAAAAGATATTTTCAAAGATATTTGAAGCCTTGTTTGCATATTTCCCTTCTTACCACCTGCCCCCAAACAACGGCGTATTCTTCACTATTCTGTACTTTGCTTTCTATCTGCGCCTTGCTGTCCTTATACCTTGAAGGTCACTCTCAACGGGAACATGCAGATTGCTCTTTTGAGTGGCTGCATGGTATTCCATGGCACGGCTCTGGCTTCATGACTTGGCTGGTCCTCCAGGTGGACCGCTGGAATGTTTCTGTCCTTTAGCTCAGACCGTGCTACAATACATTCTCTTGATACATTCCTCTGAGCACCACCGCGGGGCATACATAGACAGATTCCTAGAAGTGCAATTACTGGGTCAAATGATATATTTTCACTGAAAAGTTTTGATAGCTCTTGCCAGATTGCACATTGAGATGATGGTACCAGTCCACCCCCACTCCCGAAGTGGGGGGGCTGCTGCTTCCCAAGCCCTTAGCCACAGCCACATCAGTTGCACTGGCACACTCATGGGTTCTTCTAGAAGCTCCTGGGGTCTGGGAGTCTCAAGCAGAATGCAGCTTTCCCTGGGAGAGCCCAGGCAGGAGGGGCAAGGTATGAGCCCTCTGCTGTGT
The DNA here is from genome assembly GCF_004126475.2 of Phyllostomus discolor. Taxonomy (NCBI): domain Eukaryota; kingdom Metazoa; phylum Chordata; class Mammalia; order Chiroptera; family Phyllostomidae; genus Phyllostomus; species Phyllostomus discolor. The sequence continues at coordinate 153,429,862 of NC_040907.2, forward strand.
GCCTGAGAAAGCCACTGGGTAAACACAGTTGTCAGCAGGGAGGAAGAGTTACAGTCAGGGTCAGGGGTTAATGCGGATGGAGCTACCGGACATGCTGCACAGAGCAAACAAAACAAGTTGAGGGGAGAGGGGCTGGCCCTGTGGGGGGTGCACGCACCCGCCAGCCTGGACTTGGCTCTTCTCTGGGCAGCTGCTGTCACGGGCATGGATTCTGGGCTGCTAAGGACCTTGTGGTTGGCTGCTGGGTTCTGAGGACACGGGGGCAGCTTTCCCCTTCCACAAAGCCTCCCCAGCCCAGAGCCAGCAGGGTGGGCCCGCTGAGCAGCCCTGCCCACCTCCAGGGCCCCCTCGCAAGGTAATCCCCCTGGAGCCCCGTCTGGGAGGCTTTGAGAGGTATTAGAGGTGAGCCAGGCAGGGGGCCCTGGAGCCAGGCACAGTTTTTACAGCATTCCTGGGCATTAGGCACCCTGTCCCAGCCCAGCCTTGCCCTCGCTCCACTGAGCCCGAGGGCCTTCTCTGCCTCAGCCACTGCGGGCCTAATTATAGGTGTCCATGTCAGGGTCAGCAGTGGGGTTAATTTGGGGCTTGTCCTGGGGCGGCCAGGGCTCATTAATGGAGTCCCAAGGAGTCCAGGGGATGAGCCAGGCAAACAGGGGATTAGGGCTAAGAAAGATGCTGTCTCGGGATGATGGGCCAGACGGGGCTGTGAGCGAGGCCGCTTCAAGTGTGTGTGCTCACATTCCCCTCACACGGGCGCTCCCACGGAGACACAACAGGTGCTCAGACACACAGGCACACACAGCTGCAGGCCCAGACACTCACCAGACACGCACGGAGGCAGACTCGGAGTTTCACACCACACAGGCTCTCACACAGAGACACGCAGCACGGTGACAGAACTCCTTCCCGCAAAGCCGGCAAGGGCATGGGGCGTGCAGGCCGTGGGAGCTAGACAGAGACTCCCTCTCTAGCCAGAAACGCTGGCCTGTCCCTGCCAGACTCCCCTGGTGTCCCATCCCACCTGCCCCAACCAAGGAGATGATGCTCCCTTCTCCTTTTCTCTCAGCACCTCCTCCCACCCTGGGGCTGGAATTCCGAAGCCTTGGCCCATGGGTAGGATGACTTAGGGCAGGCTCCCAGCAGGCTGGGAGAGCTGTCGGCCCAGCTCCCAGAAGAACCCCCACACCCACCCTGTGCCACCTACTAACCCTTGGGTCCTGAGGGAAGGCAGGGCTGCACTGTACAGAGGTCACTGAAGAGCAGGAGGAAGAGGAGGAGGAGAAACAGGAGGAGGAGGAGGAAGGAGCTCATAGGAGCTGGGACTGGGAGGCGCTGGGCAGGGGGAAATCGCTTAACCCCGAAGCCGCCACTGGTCTTCGGAGCCCCCAGCACTGACGGGGGCCAGCTGGAGCTGGCTCAGGACGGGAGGCCCAAGTGTGGGAATCTAGGGAGGGCGCCTTCCAGGGCTTCCTAGGTCAGCTGGGAGGAGGGCACCCGGAGTGTTCTTTCCCAGCCTGCCCTGCTGCTACCACCCCTGAGCAGAATGTGGAGATAGGACCTAGCTCCCTGGCTCTGTTGCTGACAAGGAACTTTTTACAGCATTAACCACCCTCCCACACCCTAGCTGGCTGGCCGATATTGTTCCACCCCTTGAGTGCTGGTGGCAGTAGCATGAGGGGTGCAGGGAAGATGGGGTAGGGGGTCAGAAACCCATCATTTGACTCTGGGTGCCTCCTTTCATCTGCCCCCTGCCCAGCGCACCCCCTTGACTAGTGTTTAGAGGTAACTCCAGAGGCAAAGTGACTCTCATTACAGAAACGGCCACTATTCCATCCCAGTAACTGAACCTTCTCATCCATAAAGGTGCCCACAGGAATAGACTGCCACCTGTTGTCGCCTCAGCCTTGGTCCTAGGCATCAACTGTTACCTTCCTGGGCTCCTGTCTCCCCGTGCCATCTCCAGGACCCCCCACATACTCCAGGCCCATAATTGAATATAAAGGCCCAGAAGCCAGTGCAAACAGCAGCATTAATCACCAGCAACCTGGCAGCCTCCTGCCATAGATCTTTCTCACACGTAAAACAGCTCATGTTAATCATTGCTGCTGATTTATTGTCTTCTCCGCCTTGTACATAAATTATTCACCATTGCCCGCACGTGGAAGAATCCTGTAATGAGGGCTTCCGTCCTTCCATCTCTGAGGTGGATCCTCAGACCTCTGGGTCCCTGCTGGACTGTGGGTGTTCACCGGTCTGGCCCGGGCATGGAGCCCCAGGCAAGGGGACTGAGGGGAGGGGAGGGAGAAGGACCCCATTCAGGAGTTTCTGTGTCACCCAGGAGCACAGGCAGGAGCTCTTCAGCTCCAGAAAACAGGACTTTGGCCTCGGAGACCTCTCTAGCCTGGACAGGAGAAATGAAACAGGATGGGAGCTGCTGAGGGGCCCCTGGGTGTCCTAAGGCTGGGGCTGGGGGTGGCGCGGAAGGAGACTGCACCTGGAGGTTTCTGCCCAACACGGGAGAGTTTCTGCAGCCAATCAAGCCCAGCTTTAGGGAGTTCCTCATCCCGGGAAGCAGGATGTGGGCGTGTCCGTGGGGCTTGGAGACCTGCCTTACACGGTGCCCTGTCCTGCCCTGGGGTTGGTGCTGCTCTCTCAGGAGGCCTCAGAAGGTGATGGCAGTAGTTATGACAACGTCCACCAGATGGCAGACCTAAAACCCACCATGGCAGCTCCAAGAAGCGAGAGACCGCCTGCACTTGGGTGAGGAAGTGTCTTCGGAAAGGAGAGCAGTAAGGACTAGGTGGAGGTGGGGTCTTGCTGAGGGTAAGAGCCCTTAGCCTCAGTGGGACCAAAAGACAGGACCCACCTCCCACATCGAACCTCAGATGGCGGCAGCCTCACAGGGGCGGTCTCAAGAGAAGGGCTGAGGGCCCAGGAGTTGGGTGAGCAGTGGGGCTCTGGTTGGGGAGAATCCAGCCAGTCCCAACTTCCCTGGCCCTGGCCCAGCTCCCCTGAAATGCAGCCAGCCAAGGCTCTCCCTCCCAGGCTCAAGCCCATCTCTTTCCCAATCCCTGTCTCTTGGCTGGGAGACGCTTGGAGGCAGCCAATACAGGAGCTACTGGTATGACATGGTCAGTGGGGGGTCCAGCAAAGCCCAACTGGCACCATCTGAACACTCACTGATCCTGCAGTCTGGTCATTCAAACCCACAGGCCTGTGAGTTGCTCGGACCCATTTTACTCAAGGACTTCTGTCCACCTAGGAGACCCATCCCTCCCCTCCTCCGTGCAGAGCTAGCTGTGTCTTAAGATTCAGGGGACTTGTGGCTACAACACTGGGCTTGCCAGAGATCCCCAGCTGGACCCTTTTCTCAGCCCCCACAGATGCCGTGAGGGCATGGTCCTCTGTCACCTGTGGAGGCCAGACAGAGCACTGCGTGGCATTGTGTTGCCACCTAGTCAAAGAGCTGCTTCCACCTTAGATGCAGGATTCTGGCCCTTTAAATGCTAAGAGTCCCAAGGGTAGAGCTGGCAGAACCAGGCTCTGAAGAACAGCCAAGCCTCCTGTAGCCCCAGCTACCTCAACTGGAGTCCTAGGAAAACAATGGGAACATCCAACATCCGTCTCCTTGGCAGTTCTTGCCTAGGTGTCCTTACGGTGAACCCCTCCCCCCGGCTTTCTGCCGCTATTAATTAGCTGGGATCCTGGAGTGTCCCTCCCGCCTCCAGGACATATGTGACCTGCTGGGAACTCCAAGCCCGGGACGGAGCCCTGTCTCCTGCTCTCAGGCTCCTTGAAGGCAAGGTCAAGACCTCCCTATCAGGGAAGACCAACATTTCTCTGAGTGTGGCACGGGCCTGAAGACCTACTGCACTGCAGGCAGTGGAGATGGGGTCCAGGGAATGGAGGTGTTAACTAGCGTCCTGAAGTCCACCCAGGAGACTTCCTCAGAGTGGGGGGGATGTCCTATTAGACCTGAAGCTTCCTGAGGGCAGCTGCAGACCAGCGTGACTGGGTGGGAAGGCTTTCCTAGTTGGCATCAGACTGCTGACCTCCTGGTGGCAGCGACCCTAGAGAGCAGGCATGCCATGGGCCTCCTCCCTCTCCTTCCGCCTGGTCTCCCTCCCTTCCCTGCCAGCCCTTCCACACCCAGCTTGCCTGGCTTCCCTGGATCCGCTGTCTTCATATCTGTCTTCACATCAGTTCCAGGGCCGCCCCAGCCCAGCTTGTTTATCCTTCAAGGGGTCCGAGTGGGTGTTTCAATCCCAATTATGCTCTGACCACAGTCATCACAGATACCAAAACAAACGTCTTGGGCGACAGAGGTGGGGGAGGCTCAGACAGGCTGGTGCCAGCGGGGCTGGTAGCGGGGGATCTGACTGGGCCTGGAGGCGATGAGAACTGCTCCTAGTGATGGGGCCCTGGGGAGCAGGGGCCTCTGGGTAACTGGCCTCCTCGGCTAGGCCCAGGCCACAGACCGAGCAGCCTTGGCCTCCGTGTCCCCCCATCTGCCACTTCCCCGTGGGCTCATCTAACAGAGCCCTGGGGCTGCCTGGGAAAAGCCTCATCTGTCCTCAGCTGCTGGAGAAGTCTGGCCCCACCTCCAGGAGGCGCAGATCTTGACTCCTCAGCCCAGGCCATGGAGGCCTCCTGAGCCTGTCTCAGGCCTGGTGGTCCAGTACTGGAAGTAAAAGTCAGGGATTCCTGCCCCAGCTCAGCTGGACCCACCCTGGACTCGGATTGGGGTCCTGGGCCTCCATTTCCCATCTCAAGGTCAATCAGCAGAAAATTCTTCCCAGTCAGACTGGAAATTTTTCCCAGGAAGAAAAATTCCAGCCCTCCAAGCCCCCCTGCGGTGCCTGGAAAACACAGTGGCTTCTCAGACAGCAGGGGCAGGTCGGACGTGGTGCCTGTTTGAGGCACCCGTGACGGGGATAGGGAGGAAAAATGGAGGCAGGGCTGATGGGTGGGCCCTGGTTTCCGTCTAGGGCTTCAGAGGGATGGGATGTCAGGCATCCAAGACCAGGCCCCTGCTCCCATCTGCCTCCGTGGCAGGACAGGAGCTGCCCTCTGAACCAGGGGACCCCGCAGAGGCCGTCCTCAACACTTGCTTCCAGCTGTGCCTGCCCCCTCAGGGAGGAGCCCCCTCACTCACTGCGGTCCTCTCTGGCTTCTCACTCCAGCACCTGCCTTGCTCCCACCCCTGCCTTTCTGCTCTGCCCTGGAAAGACCACCTCAGCCCACCTGCCCACTGGCCAGTCTCTGCAACGAGCCACTTCTAGGGGCATTTTTAATCGCAGTGATAATAACGACTGGCCGTAACAAAACAGCTCCCATTCACTGAACACTCTCTATGAGTTGTGCCAGAGGCTCCTGCAACCTTGTCTTCACATTAGTCCGATGAGGCAGGCAGACAAGCAGCCCAGCTTTACAGGTGAGGAAGGAGAGACTGAGAGGGGTGATGCCAACTGTCCGAGTCATCCTACTAGGAGGTACAGAACGGGATTCGAACCCCTGGCTTCCAAGCCCAGGCTTTTTGCACCAGGCTCGGGATGGCCTGAGGGGAGTCTGGATGTCAGTGGGTTTCTGTTCTGATCTCCGTTCTGGCCTCTCGTACTCATTCAACCCTGGCTGCTGCCCAGACACAGGCAGCCTCTGCCCTTGGGCTGGAGCCACAATGTGGCAGGTGGAAGGTTGGGAGATGGGTTGTGGGTCCAGAAATCTACTTCCCTGCCACTCCGCAGAGGCCCAGACTCGCCCTCCAAAAGCACTTTCTGTGAGGTCAAGGTCGAGATTAGAGACCTGGTCTCTGGGAAAGAGGGAGGACCTCCAGAGCCTTATAAGGGTTGTGCCTGTGTGAGTGAGACTGAGAGTGTGTGTGTCTGTGGTGTGTATGTGTGTGTGCCTGTGAGGCTGAGTGTATGCAGTAGTATGAGTGTGAACGTGTTGGTCTTTGAAAGAGCCAGTGCAACTAAGCAAGTGTGCTAGTGTAACCACGTGGGGAATGGGTGCTCCCAGGTGTGAATCATTGGGCTTGGGTGTGAGGGCACAAACGTGGGTGGGAAAAGCAGTTACTGTCTATGTGTCTTAGGGGAAAAATCCCAGAAAATCCAGAGTTCAGTCTCTGCTCTGCTATTAACCAGCTATGTGGCTTTGGACATGTTACGTCTCTAAGTTTTCACAGCTGCAGTGGGAGAAAAGCCCTCACAGGGTCATCATGAAGGTCAAATGTGACACGAGGACAGCGACAGACGCTCCCTCTCAGAGCTCCAGTGAGGAACAGATGAGGAAATGTGCAAGGCAGGGTCCTCTCCGTGGCAGAGGGCCACCTGCTGTGACTGTCAGCATCGCCCAGCACTCAGTATTTGCCATGATCGCTGGGACTGAATCCAGGGTCTGCAGGTACAGCCAGAACCTCCTAGGCCTGGACTCGTCTCTAAGCCCACAAATTACAGGTCAGGCAAGAACACACAGTCCACTTGCCACTCTCCGCTTTCCATTAACCTTTTGTGATCTTTTCACGGCAGCTACAGCTTGGGCCATGGCCATTGCTCCTTACCTCTGTGAAATAAAAGACACCAGCCAGTCGGCAAATCCTTGTGACATTTGCCAGAGAAGAATTATTGCCAAAGGTGTGGATGAGACTCCTGGTTCCTCATGTGTGTATATCGAGTTTCATTGCTGATGCCTTTATTAACTTGGTCAGTGTACCTTCGTTTTAAATTTCAAAAGTGAGCTACAAGTGCATTTTGGCTGTAAGAAAGACAGATGAAGTGCCCTTTCCAGAATTCTCCCCAGAGGTTACTGCCATGGTCAGTTTACTGAGTATCCTTGCTGATCATTGCCTCTGCATTTACATATATGTACAAGGTCTGCCCGGGAAAAGTCCAGCCATCATTAATATAATGAGAATGGTTTGCACAACATCGATGTAACCTGGCAGCCAAGGAGAGTGGACTGGAATGTGTATGTGTGAACAATGACGACTTCACTGTACTAGTCAGTGGAGGTGGTAGACACCACTGAGTGAGCATGTGTACTGTGTGGCCTTAACATTCAAAATGACTGAGCAAGTAAAGCAATGAACCTAAATCAAATTTTGCATTAAGTTTGAACATTCCTCCATGGAAACTATTTGGATGATTCAGAAGGCCACAGCTATGGACAAATGGTGATTGGCAGCTTCATCACGACAATGTGCCAGCTCATACATCATGGTTTGTGCAGAGGTTTTTGGTGAAACATCTGATCACCCAGGTGACTCAGTCCCCCTACAGCCCAGATTTGGCGCCCTGTGACTTCTGGCTTTTCTCAAAACTAAAATCACCTTTGAAAGGGAAGCGATTTCAGATCATTGATGAGATTCAGGAAAATACGACAGGGCAGCTGATGGTGACTGGGAGAACTGTGTGAGGCCCCAAGGTGTCTACTTTGAAGGGGACTGAGGCACCAGCGTCCTGTGTGCAATGTTTCTGGTATCCTCTTTGATAAATGTCTCTATTTTTCATATTATATATGGCTAGATGCCTTCTGGACAAACCTCGTATATGTCATACATAAACAAATATACTGTTTGGGGGTGCATTTTTATCTTTGCACACAAAGGTTATTTTTATACAAACTTTTCTAATTAAAAATATAACTTCAAAAACATGGCTTGGGGATACTATTGAGTGAATACATACAGATCTACCTCATTATTATTTTTTAAAGAACTTATTTATTTTTATAAAGAAAAGAAGGGAAGGAGAAAGAGTGGAAACATCAGTGCGTGGTTGCCTGTCATATGCCCCCTACTGGGGACCTGGCCTGCAACCCAGGCATGTGCCCTGACTGACTGAGAATCGAACCGGTGATGCTTTGGTTCACAGGCCTGCACTCAATCCACTGAGCCACACCACCCAAGGCTCTATCTTGTTATTTTTAACTGCTACATATGAAGTATTCCGTAGCATGTGGTATTACTTTTTATTTAGCCATCCTCCCCCCACCAGTGGACTGTTAGGATGCTTCTAACTTTTCATTGTTTTACAATGCTTAGTGGGCACCCCGGTATGTGATCCTGTGGGCAGACGTGAATATTTTTGTTAGGATAATGGACCTCTGGAAACGGAGCTGCTAAGACAGAGATGGCCGTTAGTAGTTTTGATAGAAACTGCCAAGGTATCCCCAGGAAGACTGGATCAATTGGTATACTTTCATTTGCTGATGAGACAACCCACTTTTTAAAAAAACAAATTTAAATTATAATTGACATGCAATATTATATCAGCATCAAGAGTACAACATAGTAATTAGACATTTACATAACTTTCAAGGCTATCACCCTGATAAGTCTAGTACCCATTTGACTTCATATAGTTTTCACAATAGTGTTGACTATATTCTCTATGCTGTACTTTACATTTTTATAACTGCCAATTTGTACTTATTTTTTTAATTGACTTTAGAGGGAGAGAATAGGAGAGAAACATCAACATGAGAGAGAAATGTCAATTGGCTGCCCCACGTATGTACATGCCCCAACCTGGCATCAGACCTGGAATCAAACCCACAGCCTAGCTACATGCCCTGACTAGGAAATGAACCCCCAACCTTTTGGTGTATGGGACGATGCTCCAACCAACTGAGCCACACTGGCCAGGGCTCAATTTGTACTTCTTAATCCCTTCACATTTTTCACCACCCTCCCACTGCCTCCCCCAATCTCGAGACCATCAGTTTGTTTTCTGTCTATGAATTTGAGCAACTTACTGTTCATACACCCTCTCCAACAGTGGACACTAGCATCCTTTTTGAATTTTTTCTAATTTAATGGATCAAGCAAAAATCAACCTTCTATTTAATTTGCATTTCACTAATTGTGATTGTGTTTTTCTAATGTTCAGTGTATTTTCCTAAATTTATTGAATATTTTGTACTTCTCTTTGTATGGATTGCCTGTTCATATACTTTGCCCATTTTTCTAATGGGGCTTTAACATTTTTTCTTATTGTTGTGTTAGAATTCTTTATTTTGGATGTTAATATTTGTTATGAGTTTGCTGCTTATCTTTCTATCATTTTCAATCTTTTATCAGCAGTTTCAAATTTAGATGTAGTATACTTGTCAGTGTTTTCCTTGATGGCTTTATAGTTTGGGTCTGATTTTGAACAGCTTTCTCTAAACCAAAATTATTTAACATACGTCTATACTGTCTTCTAACACTTTTAGAGTCAGGTCTTTCTTTTCTTAGTGCACAGTAGAAATAATCCTTTTGGAAAGTAGTTTGGAGACCTTCCCTACTGTCACCAGCTGTCTGGACTATGACTCTGATTTGCTAATATCAAGGCATGACATTCATTTTCGCAGTTTGAAGGCGAGAGACTTTGGAAGGAATGTCAGGCATCTGGGGCGGTGAAGGGAGGTAGGGGAGGAGGTGGGTGTGACGTGAGGGGTCCCTTCACAGGGGTCAGTGAGTGAAGATAAGTAAGGGGTGCTGGCCCGGGCTCCCCCTTTCCCGCCCCTCAGTATGCAAATGGCTCCCGGCAAAGTGAAAGGCAGGTGATTCCCAGAGGATCCTGAAAGGTGCATCTCCATGGGCATCTGGCGTACAGCACGTGCCATACCATGCAAATGGTCTGTTTCCTTAGCGCTGCCCCCTGACTAAAATGTCAGCCTCTTTGAGGCAGGGACCCTGTCCTCATCCTCCTTTCCCCTACCAGCAGTCCCCAACCTTTTTGGCACCAGGGACTGGTTTCGAGGAAGACGATTTTTCCACAGACTAGTGGAGGGGTGGGGCCCATGGGATGGTTTTGGGATATTCAAACACAGTGCATTCAAGCTCACCTCCTGCTGCGTGGCCCGGTTTGTAACAGGCCCGGGCTGGTACCGGTCCACGGCCTAGAGGTTGGGGACCCCTGTCCCCCACACCTAACACCGAGCTGTCATCCTTGGGTGAAACACAAATATACATTCTTATTTCCATGTGCCCGTGTTTCTGTGTGCAAAGACACATGCAAGGGGCGTGTCCCTGCCCCCCTCCCTACCATGTGCATGGGTGCATGTTGAATGCACGATGAGCTGTGTGTCCTGGTGTCTCAGACCGTGTGTACCTGTGAGTACAGGCTGACATACCTGTGTCTGTGGGCACATGAATGCATGTGTGCTTTCCTTCCCTCCCCCACCAGTCTCCCCACCCTCTATTCCTCTGGTCACGGAGACTTTTCCCCTCACAGGTGGGAGATACTACTCATGGGGAGAAAGTCAAATATGGCAAATCTTAGAGTTTCTCCCAAGAAGGCTTCTTTCTCCCCACCCCCTCTTCTTTGCTCTCTTCTCCCTTCCTCTTCCTATTTCACTTCTCCCCAGTCCCCCCTCTGGGAGGAGGCTCATCTGAGCCCAGCTTTTGCTGACATGGCCATTTGGGCCCATTAGCCGCCTTCTAATGAGTGACTGCCTTCTATGCCCCTTCCCCCACCCCAGTTGGGAGGGAGGGATCAATTAGCTGCTGCACACACACATGCACACATCCCCCTACACATGTACTCACGCCCCTGTGTACAAATGTACGCCTCATGTATACATGCATAACATACACATGCATCCTTTCTTCGTGACCAATAATATCCTTTTAAGGGTCCTTACTTTCTCCAGTGTTCCCCAGACCCCCAGAGAGACAGCCTGCTTAATTTAACAAGCAGGACACCCACTGCCAAGTCCACTCAGCCCAGCTCATTCCCAGATTCCTATCATGCTAACTTGGGTACAACTCACATATTTTACAGATGGACACACTGAGGCTCATTGTGGGGAAGTGACTTGTCCAAGGTCCTTCAGTTAGAAGTCAAGCTGGGAACGGTCTCCTGTCTTCTGACTCCTAGTTCAACATTGTTGCTATCAACAGGTAGAAACACGGTTTGGACAAAGGCCTGCCCTGCACTCCACAGAGCCGTGGGGTTCGGAAGGAGTACGTTCATGTTGAGGTGTGACAGGATCGTGGGGAGGCTCTGCCGTGTGCGAAGGAGGGAGAGGGCGAGCTCTCGGGGAGGCCTGCCTCCTCCCACAGAGTCAACTTGGCCCAGAGACTGTGGAGAGGTGGCTCCAGGCTCAGTCCCTCCTCTGGCTCTTGCAAGCCTCACCTTGGTTTTCTCTCTCTCCGTGGAGCACTGACCTTAGGGATCCCTGATGCAAGCTCTGTCTTGCTCAGGTAAGAAAGGGACGCCTCATGGAGGGCTCTGTTCCTAAAGGTGTCCCCTGAGGACTATGCAGCGGTGGGCCCCAGCCTGGACCTGCCCCTGACCTGCTCTCCAGATTCCGTATAAGGACAGGAAGAGTGAGAACTGGGCCACAGGCCTGAGGCAGGTAGGAGCCAGGAGGGTCCTAGTACCTTGCACCACTGTGCCGAGCCACTTGGGAAAGTCTCAGCAGCTGGAACCATAGGTGAGCCTTGGCAGTTCACATCTCCTAAGGTCCCAGCCCTGCAGAGGGGTTGAGGACAGATCTGGGGGTCCTTGTCAGAGCTTATGGTGGGGGGAGGTCACAGAAAGCTCACCCAGGAGGCAGGGGCTTCCACAGCAACCCCTCGCATCCAGGAGCTAAAAATAGTATAATACTTTCCTTGCTCCCCCTCAGCGTCTCCCTGAGTCAGGGGATGGAAGAGTGAGTGTTCTTATCTAAAGGTCCCTTTTCTCTCTGGGAGCCACAGACCCACCCCCTCTTCCTGATCTTGCCTCCCGGCAGGGAGGTGCTAGAAGGCTGAGGCAGCCCTCCATAACCCCAAGGCCTTGGTGAAACCTGATAAGGACTCAAGAGGGGCACACTGGGACCTATGCCTGGGCCGATGCGGACCCTTGTGTAGCCTCATGCAGGTTCCCAGGCCCTCTCCCTGCCCCCCTCCCCCTTAGGGCTCAACCCAGCAAGTTCTCCCCTAGACTGGGTTGCCAGCAGGGATGTCCTTTTCCAGCCAAGTCCCTGGCCTGCCCTAAAAGCACAGTCCTGGACCGCTCCTGGGGGTGATGGAGCCCCTCACTTCAGCTGGGTCATAGTGGTGCCAGCGTCGGATGGGGGAGGCAATGGGTCCCGGGGCGAAGGGAGTGGAGGACGCAGGCTCCAGGTCAGGAAACCTTGGACTGGCAATGGCGCTTCCCCACTTAATACCTGAGGGACTTCGCAGGGCTACTCCATTTTTTAAGAGTTTTTCATCTGCAACAGGGGGAGAAGCAGAGGCTCTTCCCAAGGATTTTGCCACAAGGATTAGAAGCCACCCACAGTCTGTAATGCTATTTGCTCACATGTGCATTGGCAGTTTCCGGAGGGTATACAAGGAAACCGCTAACGACTGCCTCTGGAAATGGGAATAATGGGAGGAAGAGGGGTACTTCTCAACTTGTTTTAATGTTACTACTATGGATATATTACTTTTATTTAAAGAAAAGAATGGGGGAAAAGCCCCTATGATTTCCAGCCAAATAGCTGAGGCTCGGCTGAGTCGGCGAGCGGCAGCCTTGATGACCGCCTGTTGCCGGGTAGCTGTCCCTCTTCCTCGGGCACTGCGTCTGGGCGTAAGAGTGATTTGTAAATAAATTGCTGTACAAATGTTAGGTATGATTAACATCAGGGTAATGATATATTTCTATGCGCAATTATAGAAATAATTGTGAGATGGTTTGTCTTAAGTATGAGTAGGTGTGAGTGTGTGTATCCTTAAGGGTAATTAGGCATGTATTATAGGTGGTAGTTAAGAGCACAGGCTCAGTAGCCACGTTGCCTGGGTTTGAATCCTGAACCCACTATTTACTAGAGGTACAATCTTGGAGACAGGACCGCCTTAGTTAACCTTTCTGTGTCTCAGCCTTCCTGTCTTTAAGACGGGGATAGTGAATGTACCTTCTCCATAGGATTGCTGGGAAGATTAAGTGAGCTAAGTTATGTGAAACTCTTAGAACAGCACCTGGCACATAGTAAGTGTTCAACAAAATTTTTTTTCAATTTTGTGTGTCAGTATACACATGGCTGTGTTTCTCATCCCCTTAAAAGAAGGAACGCTGTCTTGGCCCCCCTTCCATCGAGGAGGGGGAGACGGCAGAGTCGGGGGTTCTGCGTGCCCCTTTGGTCTGTTGGTCTGTGGAGACCCAGGGCGCTTGAGGAGACTAGGGTTGCTCTTTTTCAGGAGTCCAGAGCCAGGGCCCCATTCTCAAAGGGGACACCTGGGGAGGACAGGGGTGTCATGCCTCCAGCTCTCATCCCTTTCATGCTTCCAGGACACTGCAGGGGGCGGCATGCCCCAGCTGCCCCCTGAGTCCCTCAGACGAAATGTCAGCTGAACCAGGAAGGAAGACTGACCTGTAGAGGGTGGAGGTGGGGAGAAGGAGGCCACTCTCCAGCTGGAAAGACAGGCCAGGAGCAGTGGGGGAGGGTCACTGCAAGTTGAGGCCCGGGGGGAGCATGGTGAGGCAACCCCTGAAGGCAGCAAGACTAATTCCCCGACCCCTTCTAAAGGGGTCAGCCTGCCCTCCCACCTACTCCACTCCCAGCTCTCTCCCGGCTGCCTCTCCTGGCTCCGGCTCCAGGGGGATGGCTGTTCCCCTGAAGAGGGGCACCGAAGGCACCTCCTGGAGAGGCTGGGTTGCCAGGCAGATTGATCGGCTTTGGGAAGGGGTGGGAGGGGCCTTGACTTGGGGAAGGGACCTGGGCCTGAGATGGAGCTGACAGTCTGGTTACTGAAGGTGCCAAGGGGTCCCAGGCTGGAGGAGTGGGTGGGCCCAGCCTAGGGGAAGAGGTGGGAGCTGAGCCAAGCTGCCCCTCACCCCTTGGAGACATAGCCCCGTTCCCAGTGTAGACCCTCGGTCCTGGAGACCTGGAGAAATCAGAGGTTCTAAATCCCAAACTGGGACACATGGTAGGCAAGTGTGTGTGGAAATCACAGGGTAGAATAATTAGTAACGGAATAAACTTACTCTACCTCCTCCATGGAGCAGGAGCACAGGTAGTTATAAAGTCTCACCCAGGAGCTCATATGCACATCTGACCTCACGAGCTCATGCACACACGTCGCCCGCAGGCATATGCACACAGGCGTGTGCACACAGATACATGCGGGCAGACAGTCACAGGGCAGTGCTTTCTCTCACTTCACAGATTAGGAAAACAGATTCTGAGAGCATAACTAGTGCAGCCATGGTCCACCTTTGGGAGGTCTCCAAAAAGAGACCCCCTTTCTCCTAAAAAGCCATCCTCAACTAGTACCCTCCAGCCACCTACTCTCTCCCCTGTGCACTCTGTCCCTCTGTGCAGTGGCTGGCCTTCCAGTATTCCCCACTGGTGTGCACACCTGAGGTCTGACCCACTCCAGAACTTTAGCTGGGGGGCTCCTGGAGGGTGGGACCAAGTCTTCCCCCGTCTGGGCTCTACCGCCGGGGACACTGCCATAGAAGGGGTCACTGAGGAGGCCCAGGAAGGTGAGCGAAAGGTCGGGAGCAGGCTGTGGAGCTGGGAGAACCTTGGAGGTGAGCTGTAGGTCAGACAGGAGTTTCACCGGACACACCCAGGTGGATTCATATGCCCCTTACACACTCAGACACGCTCACCTGGAGGGGACAGGAGGAGGCAAAGAGGAAGAGAGTCCAGGGACAGTTGAAGAAGGTGAGCAGTGTGGGCCTGTGTGAGGAACATGAGGGGAGGTATGGGGACAGGCTTCATGTTCAGTTGTGGGGGTAAGTGTTTACCGGATTATAACATAAATCCAGACAGTACATAATATATATGTACTTTATGGCTTATTATTATAGGAGCGTATTGCTCAATGAATTTCCACAAAGTAGACACACCCAAGTAAACAGCATCCTGATCGAACAGTAGAATATCATCAGCACCCAGGGTCTGCTTAGGCCCCCTTGGCGGGCGCAATGCCCTGCTCTGACTTCTGACACCAGGGGTCAATTCTGCCTGTTTTTATCCTTTATGTAATTGACATTACAGAGCATATGAACTTCCGGGTCTGGCTCTGCCTCTCAACATCACAGTTCTGAGATCTGTCTCTGCTGTTTCGCAGACACGTTTGTAAATGATATTCATACCTGGAGATGCTCACATGCAGGCAGATCCATGTGCATGTTTCTGACACAAGTCTGCACACCTAAACACTCGCACAATCCCCAAACACACCCAGGTTCTCATGCACATGTGCACATTCTCACTGCTCTCACATATGTGGCTACCATGCACACACATGTGAATATGTAAATCCTCAAAAACTCATGCTTATACATAGTTGCACAGGCTCTCACACACACATTCTCAGACACAAAGACAGACACATTAAATGTACCTTGGTTTTCCAATTCAAATGCACACCCTCACACCATGCACGCTCAGCCTCTCTCTCTCTCTCACATACAGACACACACACACGCCCACCCTCACACACTGCTCAGCCCTCAGCCTCTTAGGCTCGGGCTCTAAACAGACAGAGGAATGTGATCAAATCGACAGCTGAAAACTGTCCCGAGAGTAAAGCTGTACTTCGCTGAGAGAGCTGAGCCTTTATTGGAGGGACGCAAGTGTCTGTGTGTCTGAGGGCTGGGGGAGAGGGGAAGTGGAGGGGTGGTCTCCCAGGGCGCCTGTGGCCACTGGGCTGCTTCAGTTATAAAAAATGATGAAAGGACCGCGCAGTGAGAGCATGGCTGTGAGTAAATAAAGCTGCCACCTTTGACCCTCAGAGGCCAGGGTGCATCCCAGAAGGAAAGCTCATTGGGGAGGGGGGGTGCTTGGGCCTAGCCCGAGTTCTCCAGCACCCCCTCCCAAGGCCAGACTCCCAAGGGGAAGGAGGAGGGCACTTGAGAACCTGTATGATGCTAGGGGACTTACAAAGGGAGGAGGGGAGGAAAGAGGAGTTGGGGATAAAGAAGGAGGTTGGGGACATTGGGGAGGGGGTGAGGGTCATGGGGGGGGCTGGGGACAGGGAGAAGAGCCCTGACTTCCAGCTCTCCCTCCGTGTACTTTGGTCTCTCTGTCTCTCATTCTCTCAGCAGCTCCCCCCGTCTCTTCTGCTCCCGGTCTCCGAGACAAGCGTACATCCCCCTTCTCGTGTTTGAGGCTTGGTTTGCTTGTTTTTCTAATCACCGGGAACTACAGGCAAACAGGGGTTAGCAAAAATAACAAACACAGGCAAAGTACAAAGTCACCAGGAATTCCAGAAAGATTGAGAAGTGGTCGGTTCAGGCACTGCCAGAAATGAGAGTGTGGCTGGGCCTGCCCCCGCCCCCAGTGGGCCCCTCCTAAACCCCTCTCCCAGCTCAACCCTCACAGGCTCCCCGGTCCCTGGCTCTGAGCAAAGCTCAACAGAGTCGGCTGCAGAGATAAGTAAGTGAATAAATGGGTGAATGCATGAAAGTTTTCTTGGTCATCCACCTCCCCAACTCTGTTTGGGTTCTAAATTTATGAGCACGTATGTGGGGTTGCCCGCACTGTGGGGTTGCCCGCACTGTGGGGTCAGGAAGGCTCCCCAGCTCCCGCCAGGTTTCCTTCTTCTCCCCTCTCTGTAGCCCTTCTGGGCTCCTCTCTCTCTGGGACTGAGGTTTGCTTTGTTCTGTAGTCACTGTGGCTCTTAAAGGTTCACCCAGTCCCATCCCCAGGAGAAGACAGCGCTTTGCAGCCTGGCTGTCAAAGAGCCATGCCCTGCATGTCCCTCCATCCTGCACAGACCCAGTGGTCACTGCCTTTGACCCTCTGGGGGGCCACTCAGTGGCCATAAGTAGGTTCTTGAAAGTCTTACCTTGGCTAAGCACAAAAGTTTCCACCGAAAGATAACAAAACTCCCAGCTTTGTATGTGAGGGACATGTAGGGAAGATGGCAGGAAATACACCACTCACTGCACCTCCCACTCCTGTTGCCCAGTCTGTGGCAGACTTAGCAAGAAGGCTAGAGAAAGACAGTTCAAGAAAAGCATCCCTGCTTTCCTGTTAGCCTGGAGCCTCGTGGCAGGGGCTGCAGTCTAGAACTGGAGGGAGCCGTTGCTGGGGGGAGTCGAGTGTAAGCAGGACCGAGTCCTCTGCCCAGGGACACACGGCCTGCAGTCAAGTGCCCAGAACCTGGCCCCTCCTCTCTTTATGCCCCAGGCACACAGGCTGTTTTTCCTGAATCCCTGGTGGAGACTTGACTTGGTCTTTTTTTTCCCCTGCGGGGAGGGGAAGGCTGAACCCCATGAGGGAGGAGGGAGCTGAGGCAACTGAGCCCTGCATGTCTGCACTGGGTTCTTGGTCTACACCGAAGACCCCCTCTTGGCCAAGTCTCTCCTGCCTTGTGGGCTGAGATGAGAGATCCAGCCAGGTGGGCTCAGCTGCAAAACACACTGGAGGCCCAGAAGACATAGGTGTCCAGGAAATCAAACACTGTTTTCTACCTTCTTTATTCGCATTTCCTCATCCCCGACCCAAATCATAACCAACCTTCAACGGAGAAGTTACTATGGGCCACACACTCTGCAGTGGGCTTACAGGAATTCCCTGATTTAATCCTCACAGCAATTCTGTGAAGAGGTGCTATCCTGATCTCCAGTATACAGATCAGAAGATTCAGATCCGGAGAGGTTAAGTTACTGGTCCAAGGCCACCCAGTTCATAACTGGAGGGCTGAAATTGGAAACCTACAGTCAGTCCAGCTTCTAGGGAGCTGGTAGGTGTCTGAGTCTAGTTTAGGGGCAGGGAAGCCCAGGGTCAGGGCCAGGTTCAAGCAGCAAATTAGAAGGTAGCAAGTACTCACAGCCCTCTGTCCTGGCTCTCTACTGCTGCCGGGCCCCCGTCCGCCTGGCGCAGACGCAGTCCCAGCCCTTCCACAGGCAGCACCGACCTCCCGTCTGCACTGATGGGGAGGCGGGCACACGGGAGCCCTCACATCCCTTCCTTCCCCATTTCATTCGACCCCTACCTTCTCAACAGCGAAACGTGCCGTCAATTTGAAGCACCAAGTCTGTACATGAATCGTGGTGTTTCCTCCCTTGCTCCTTATCGGGGCCAGGAGGACCTGCACTTTTTTGGAGTGGTAGTCATGAGAACATACAGTCTTCTCTGAATGTTTTACATTTAACATTTTATTGTACCTGCATTGCCCTGGACAGACACACCCTCTTAGTTGTTTTAATTATTTACTCTGTCATGCTTTTAATTTTATATGACATAAAATCACATTTTTTTTTCAAGTGGCAAAGCTCTTCCCAACACCGTTTACTGAGCTATGTTTCCTCCTCCCTGTTTGCTGACATCTGTCTGCAGTTCCTAGGTGGTTGGGTCTGCTTCCGGGCTCCGTTCTGCCCCACTGGTGTAAATGCCTGTTCTGGTGCCTACATCCTACTGTTTTCATGTTGTTGCCCCGTAACAAAATGATTTAACATCTGGTTCAATTTGCTTTTCTTTAGAAAATTATCTGATATGTGTTGGTTCACTTATTTACTTTTCATGTGAAACTGAGAATAATTTTCTTCTGGTTCCAAGAAAATGTCTGATGTGATTCAGATTCATCGGGCAGCGAGTCTATAAATTTTCCAGGGGAATGTTGCCATTTTTACAACGCTTGGCATCTTGGTGGGTCCCACGACTCCTCCTGCATCACATCTAGGGATGCGGATGGCTGTGTGCTGCTCCTTGGGCTGCTGTTCCCTGCCTGGCTTACTCATTTCCCCAGTGTTGGGTGTTTGGGTCACTTCCAAGGTTGAGCTGTTATGAATAGTGCTATTATAAACATCTTTGTATAAATTGCTTTTTTATTTCTTTGGGGTATGGTCCCAAAAGTGGGATTATTTTATCAAAGGGTATGAACAGTATCATGGTTTTACCTAACCCCAGGAGAGTGGGATCCATTCACAGCACCACCAACAACATATAAAGAAATACCTCCACCCTAGCTGGTGTGGCTCAGTGGATGGAGTACAGGCCTGTGAACCAAAGGGTCTTTGGTTCAATTCCCACTTGGGCACATGCCTGGGTTTTGGGCCAGGTTCCCCAGTGTGGGGTGTGCGAGAGGCAACCACACATTGATGTTTCTCTCCCTCTCTTCCTCCCTTCTGCTGTCTAAAAATTAAAAAAATAAGTTAAATATTTTTTAAAAAGAAATATCTTCTTTTCCTTTAACAAACCCTTGAGCAACCTGAAGACACAAAAGGGTAACTTGCTCCTAAGGGAAACACACCACAGGCACTAGAGGGGGAAAGGGGGCATCTGAGGGCAGGGTTCAGAGGAGCGCAGATCCCGCCATGAAGGGGAAGGGGCTGCCTGTGGCTGCCCTGCTTCCTCCCAGCCTTCCCCGCCTGCCTGCCGGATTCCCTGCTAGCATGTGAGCCTGGTTTATTTTTATTTACTTAGCGTATGTTTGCATAGCAATGATTAGGTGTCAGGTACTATTCTAAGCACTTTACAAATATTAACTCATTCACTTCTCATAACAAGTGCATAAACGAGATCCTATTATTTATTATCACAAGCATGTTACAGGTGGAGAAAGCCAGTCATAGAAGTTTGGTGTGAGTCGCATGGCTAGGAGGACTCAGACCCGGCAGCCTAGCATTAGAGTGTTGGCCACTGGGCACTGCTCTCCTAACAGGACACAGTCACCGCAGCCTGTAGCTGCCCTTCTTTCTCTGGGTCCCGCCTTGGCGCCAGCAGCCCCAGCCCCCTCTGGGGAAGGGTGACCCTAAATCTTCCTGGTCTGGGTTTCAAGCTTTCTCCTTAACTCCTTTTCACACACAGCCACCATCTGGGGGATCCTGCCACGCGCCAGCCATGAGGCTGAGCACTTTCACATCTTTCCACCTCTTTTGGCCATTACCAAAATCACACAAAGTACGTAGTGTATCTTCATTTAATAGAAGAGGAAACAGAGTCAGAGAGATTGTGTTGCCCGAGATCACACAGCCAGTAGAGGAGCAGAGGGGGAATTTGGATCCTGTTCGAATATTGGTGTCTGTGGTCTTTTCATTATATTTGGCTCCTCTCCGGCTCCCTGAGGCCCCACGCCTTACCCTAGTCCACTTCTCTTCCTCCTGGTGGTCTTCATGAACACACTAAAGTGGGAAGAAACCCTTTTGGTGAAGCTCAAGGGGGTTTCACCAGGGCCCAAGTAGCCACCCCCCAGGAGAGTGCCATCACTACCTTGTGCTTTTTGGAACCGACAGTCACTGCCTGAGAGAGGCCCAAATAGCTCCTTCCTTTCCTGTTTCAAAATCTACACCCTCTGGAGCCTGCTCCCTGGTTCCTCCTTCCTGCCCTAGGATCTTCAGCTGATTTACTGAGTACAGATGATGGGCAGGTGCTGGTTCCAATGAGCGCACCACGCCCCCAGCTCAGATTTGTGCTCCTCCTTCTCCAGGTCCTCTGGGGTGACTCAGAGCTCGGGTGCCTTCCGGGGAGTGGATTATCCCAGTCCTGCCATACAATCTGTGTACAAGCCCTAGACGCCCTGAACGCACATTATGCTCTTTATGGAGAATTCCCGCCAAGCACAAAAGAAGGCACTTCTCTGGTCCCTGACAAGCTCTGGAAGATTCAATGGCAGCGTCAACTTCTGAAACTGTGCTTGTATACTTCTCTGTGTCCATGCTTTTCAGGGGGCGAGAGCACAACTGCATGTCTGCACAGGTGGACCTGGGACTGCAAGGATGGGCTGATGAGCGCCGGAGTTTATGTGTGTTGTCTCTCTCTCTCTCTCTCTCCCCACCCCACCCCCGTGTGTGTGTTGAGAGTAAGGGTCTGCGTGTACCTGTGAGTGGGAGTATGTGTTTGTGTGCAGACGCTGTACCAGTTGGGTAAAGGGGCTGGTTGGGAAGGTTTCCAGCAGCATTCCGGAGACAGACTGGACAGCAGGGGTAAGGTGGAGAGAAAGAGAAGAGAGAGTCGAGTCTAATGCTTCGTAAATTAGCGAAGGGATGGTGTGGGAAGTTGGAAATGACAGGTTTGCAGCTTTCAGTGTCACTTGTAGCCCAGGGCAGGCATGGCAGGTCAGAGTGGGCACATATGTGCTGACCTGACCAGGCACAGCCCCAGTTTTAAGGGACAAGTGCCTGGAGAATGTGGTAAAGCATTGCTGCCCACCCCCAGCCCCCGACACTTTCCAGGCCCTGGGCTCCAGCCTGTCCCTGCAGACCCTATGGCTTCCCCGGGGCGAAGACAGTGTGGCCTTGGCGGAGAGGAGGCAGCAGAGGAGAGAGGCTCCCGGAGGCCTATGGAGAGGACTTGCCGGTGCGCCTCACCCCTCTGCTGCTCCAAAGACTAAGGAACCTCCTTTCAGATGCTGTTCAAAGGTTTCGCTGACTTCAGAGGGAAGGAGGGAGAGGGAGGAAGGAGGAGAGAGGCCTCTGAGGTGGAGAAGTTTTGCTGAGCCTGCAGGCTATCCAGCCCATCCCCAGTTCCTTATTACTGTGGTCCTTGGGCATGAAACGTCTGTTTTTGAGGCCAAGAAGAATCCAGGGCTGCGTTAATGACCGCCCAGCACCAGGATGAGGCCTGAGGCCCGGGATTGACTCTCTTGACCTTGAAATCCTGTCTGAACTTTTTCTGCTGTGCTGACATCCCATTTTCCCAGGACTTGTCTCTACTGCCTTGGCCCTGCCCTCTCCATGGGACCCTCAGGAGGCGGGAAGTTAGGGAGGCCGGGGCAAGGGTGTCCAGCATGTCCGAGGAGTTCAGAGGGTCTGGGGAGCTGAGCAGGACTGGACAACATTCAGTGTCAAGGACTCCCAGAGCAGCAGGGCTAACAAACATCTTACATAAATGTCAATGCAACAGCAAAGATGAATGAGGACATTTTACACTTTTTCATTGTTATGTTGATTCCGACAATGGTTTAATGAACTAGAAGACAGAGTTCACTGTGCTTGTTTTATTTTTTTAAAAAGGGAGGGGGATCGAGAAGTTACCTGATCCGGTCCTATTCACATCCGTAAGGCAGTGTGGCCGGGACCCCGATGACTCCAAGTCTACAACACAAAAACAATGCGATTTTTCAAACAGTGCGCTGCTGACCACCGGCAGGACTCATGAATGGTGCCTGGAGACTGTTGGGGAGGCAGAAACTTGAGCTGAGTTTTGAAGTAGGGGTAGAAATTTCCTTTCTTTCTTTCTCTCTTTTTTTTAATTTTTGTTTTTGGCAGTGGGCGTGGGTATCGTCAGAGCTTTGCACCCTAAAGTGCGGCTTGAGTGGGAGGGCATGGCAGTGTTCATCTCAGCTGATACAGAATGGCTAATGGCAGCCGGCGACTGGGAGAGGGCATTACAGATGAAGCATAAAGCAAGTCGAGGGCCTTGAACAGTGGGGTAAAGGGCTTTGATTTTCCCCGTAGGCGAGGTGAGCAGTTTCTAAGCCAGGGAAGAGCGTGTCCTGCACACTGTTTAGGGAAGGAGAACTGGGCCCCTCCAGCAGCGTGGATTGTGGATTCCGGATTCTGAGGAGAGGGGTGGCACACCAGCTGGGACCGAACTGCTGCCCAAAGAGAAGATGAGTGGAAGGAGTGAGGGTAGATGGGGGCAGGGGGCAGGTGGTGAGGCGGCCTCCGGAAAAAGGGAGCTGCGAGCCAAGAGGCCCAGAGAGGAGGGTGGCCTGGGCAGCCCGGGCAGAGCCTCGGAATCCTCGGTGGCCATGCTGTGGCCATTCTTAGCGAACGTGCAGTGTGGGCAGCCCCAGGCTCCACCTTGTGAGCCTCCTGCCTCATTGAGAGGTTATTAATAGGGAGTTTGTCTGGTGTCAGAGCGCAGACATAAACTGCATTAGCATTACCCCATAATCTTATTTAGTAAATGCTCATGCCGCTCCGTCTCCTGTAATTGCATTGGGAAGATGCAATATTTATGAAAGGGGAGAGGGGGATGTCACTGCTCATCTCAGTGATGCAGTAAAAGTCCCGGGAAATACTGTGTGGGCTGCAGAGGACTGGCCCCCGGCCTGTGAGAGTGGGCCCCATATCACTGCCACCCACCCCAACTCCCATGCCCCCGCAGGAGCCTTGGGCAGTGGGATAAGTAGGTGTGGAGGTAACAGCTACCACTCCCCTTGGCAGTACTTCTCCAAAAGTTCCTGGTCCCTGCTGGATGTACTGGCCCTTCTGGAGGGCACAAGGCTCCCAGCTCTGGGTTGCTCCCTGCCCTAGTCGGGTTGCTAGGGGACTTCACCTTCACTGTGCCACTTAGGAGGTTGGAGGAAGCTCAGCGGGCAGCAGCAGGTGGACGGGCTGGGACCAGGGGTCCTGGCTGGAACAGGGTCCCAGTAGCAGTGCTAGCCACTGAATGATCCCCAAAGCCCACGACAGCCCTAGATTCCCAGGGTGACGGCCCTCTTCCACCCTCCTGGGATCCTGTGGCTCGCTCTGTAGGACGCACCCCTAGGGGACACACACACACACACACACACACACACTTTGGGCCAGTCCCAGGTCTTTTGCTTCTGGGTGGAGGAGGTAAGAGTGTGAAATTGCCCCAAGGGACTCAGAAGCAGGTCTGTGTGCTCATCACTCCTGAATGCCCTGGGCTCAGTCGCTGATTGTGGGGTCTCTGGTGAGGCCACTGGAAACGTAGGCTGAGAGGAAGGCACGTGCCCAGGAAGGCACTTCCTGTGGGACCCCAGGTCAGTGTTGCCCCCCAGAGACAGGAGCTGGGTCTCCTTACATACCCCTTTCACACCTCACTCACACACAGCCCCACACTCTACACTCAAACCACATTCACACTCGCACGTGCCCAAGACCTCACCCACTGCGCAGGGACTTACGGCCCACAATGCTCTTGCACACTCATGAAGTTAGCCACATGCCCCAACCCACTCTTTCTCTCCACTCCCACGCAGCAGCCGCACTGTGCCTGCCCCCGCGGGGCACACCTCCCTCACTAAGGCATCCGACCCCTCTAATTTCCAGCAGCCCGTTCGCCTCCTTCCTCCTCCGCCCTCACTTCCCAGGTGGGGAAGTGGCTCCGGAATCAGAGGCAGCTGAGCACCAGGGTAGAGGAGGGCCAAGTCAGCCCCCTCTTTCCTGTCCCATTAATCACAGCGTCGCGGTCCAGTTGGGGATCCCGGCGCCCAGTGCCACACGCAGCCCGCGGGACAATGGGATTATTTCTGCCGGGAGAGGCCGCCTCGGGCCGGGGCTCAGGCGGTGATGCCTCCTTCCCTCAGTCCGTCCCCCGGCACCCAACAAGCGCCTGCGGCACCCTGGGACGGGTGGCAAAGCGGACGCGGGTGGCGCAGGGTGGCCGGGCCTGACCGGCCTAATTCAATTAGCTGAGCGGCCACAGCTTCTGCGCAACTCCGGGCCCGCGGGGGCTGAGCTTCGGGCAGCTGCTCTTTGTGCGCGGAGCCCATGCATATGGATACAGCCCCTCCCCCTGTGCACGCCCCCCACTCCTGGCACCTGCGGCTCCCATCCCCGCCCCCCTTCAGAGACAGGATGACCTAGGCCTCGTCGGAAAAGTTGAGAAATTATGTGGCTGCTCGTGAGTCCAATCAGTGTGAAGGGAGGGAGCAGGAAAGGCGTGTGGAAAGGGGTGTGGCGGGTTCCTAGTGTGTGCGTACCTGGGCCTGTGTGACCTGCAGGTTATGTGTGTGAAGGGAGAGGGTTTGTTTTGCACCTGTGCGGAGGGGGTGTGAGTGTAGCAGGGTGTGCCTGTGGGCTCCTGGGGGCAGAAGTGTGAGGGAGGCTTTGGGAGCCCCCGTGGGGGCTGCACTCACGAATGTCTTGAGTTTTGTGTGCAAGGGCGAGTGTGGGTCTGGGAGTGAGTGTGAGAGGGTGTTGTGGCCGCTCCGAGAGTGTGCCTGGAAAGCCTCGGGTGTTCAGTGTGCCTGCGCGTGGCCACCTGCACACACGCGCGCGGGTCCATGCGCAGTCAGGACCTGGTGTGGAACACGTCACCCCGCTTCCCACCGCCACCGCCACCGCCACCGCCGCCGGCCCTGCAGCAGCTGGGTCTCCCAGACCGCATTCGTTCCCCCCTTCCCCCCGCCCCGCCCCGCCCCGTGCTTTTCTGATGGAGGAGGAGCTTGGAGAATTCAATTCCAACCCTAACTCCAGCTCAGCCCGTTCAGTGGGAGAACACTTCCCCAACCCCCTAGGCTCACTGGACTGCCAGGCCCTCCCATCCAGCAGCCAGCGGGGGCTCAGCCAACCGGGTTATCCGTCCCCAGAACAGCCCCGCTGCGGGTCGGTGGGGGCCAGTAGGTTCCCACGCACCCCTTGCGCCCTCGAAATTTCCAGACCTATCCATGCCAAGGTGGCCTGAGCTCCCCGGGGCGACCTCTGAGACTCCCACTCAGCCTCCTCATCAAAGCCCCAACTGAAGACCCGCAGAGTCCGGTATTGGGGCTCGAAGGTCTCCATCCGCCCTCCCTCTGCGGCCAAATCTATGCTCCCTAGGGGCGAGGAATTGAGGCGAGAAGTCGGGGCAGATGTGACCACTGCAGGCTCTCAATGGTCGGGACAGCTCGCTCGCCCTGGCTTTCCTGCGGGGGCAGAGGGAGAGAACCCGCACAGCTGCGGAGGTCCAGCCCTGGATCAAGGAGGGAGTCTGGTCAGCCCCATGCGCGGCAGGCAGTAGGGTGGTCCCTAGAAGACGGTGGGTGGTGGCCCTCCGAGACCTGGCCCCAGGCAGGCTCGAGTTCTCTCTGCTCCTTCTCCCTCTCCCACACCCCGCTCAGGGCCTGGCTACCAAGGTGCCCTCTGCCACCAGAAATTCCTCAGACCCAGCAAGGACCTGCCCAGCAGCTAAGTCCAAAAATAGAGGCTGGGGATGGGAGGCTGGGCCCTGCTGGGCCCTGGGCCCTAAGTGGAGCTGCTCCACTGGGGCCCCCTGGTGGGAGGCCCCCCAGGGGCACCCAAGGAGCTCTCCTGCAGCTGTCAGGGGTGGCAGAGCTGTGGTGCCTGGCTTGCTCTGGGCCATCCCCAGGACCGCTGTCCTACCCTCTTCCTTTTTTAGAGTTCTGAGAGGAGACCTCTCAGGGTACAGTGGGTCAAGAGCACCCACGCCGGATGGTGGGGCCTGAGGGCCTCTGGCTCTCCTTTGGGAGGGAGTTGGCCAGAGAGAGGCCCGAGGCCTAGCTCGGCCTCCAGAGGTGATGGGGACAAGAGCTTCCCTTAGTCAGAAGCTAAGAGGGGAAGTGCTGGAGGGGAGGGCCAGACTTAAGGGACCCTATTGCTCAAGCAGGCTTTGGGGTGGGGTGGGAGGAGGAGAAGGCGCTGGCTCCTAAACCAGGGGACACTAAGGTGTATCCTACATCAGAGCGTCTCTGTCCCCTGTCCCTCCATGTTCTACCCCCCCCCCCCCATGGGAAATGTGTGCCTGTCTTTTCTGGTTGGAGAGGTCCTCGTTCCCTGGTCCCTCTCACTATAAGGACTGGGTGGGGGCACCTGGGGCTGGCCCTGTGCAACTCCTGCTGCCCTCTCCCAGGCCCAATGAATCATTGAGTCGTGTGGCTGGAACCAGCCTGGCCTGCTCACTCCCTCCTGCCCCGACCTATGTTCCTGGAGACAAGCACTGCCACCCCAGGGCTCTGGACAGGTGGGGTCCCCTTTACTGGGCCTCTATGTCCCTAAGTTACCGCTGTGCCTGTCTCCTTCCTGCCCCTTTACTGAAGCAGGCGGGCAGGAATCCAGACCTCAGTGGTCCCACCATGGACCACTTCATGTGACACACCCCCTACATATTCTCAGCCTGTTCCCCCTTTTCCTCTAAATACCTACGGGGCAAACCCCATCTCCCTCTTCCACACCCACAGGCCCCCACCTGACAACCATACTGGAAACTGAGTCACTCCTTGCACAGCCGCACACCCACCGTCAGCAGCACACATTATTACTGCAGTCACACTTTCACACACCAGTCGAGGGACATCCTCACACCAGCGTGCATGTGTCCACTATGGAGGAACGGTTGTAGAGACACACAATCGCCCTGTCACAGAAAACACGTATTCACCCGCATTCTCCTTGTCACACACATCCTTACACGGACAGCTCCAGTTGTAAAACAGACGGAGACCCCCTCGCCCCCACACTCCTACCAACATGCCTCTTGGTCGTGGTTGTGCCCAATAGCCTAACACTGATACATAGTGGACATTCAGTACACATTTGGGTAAAAACACAAAAAAACAGATTTTTAAATTATTCCTTGA
Source organism: Phyllostomus discolor (assembly GCF_004126475.2). Classification (NCBI taxonomy): domain Eukaryota; kingdom Metazoa; phylum Chordata; class Mammalia; order Chiroptera; family Phyllostomidae; genus Phyllostomus; species Phyllostomus discolor. The sequence continues at coordinate 153,456,983 of NC_040907.2, forward strand.
AGACGAGCACAGCTGCCCTCACCGTCAGGCACACTTCCACATGCAGCCCCCGCCCCCCTCCCCGGACACACAGCCCCACAAACACGAAGTAATTAAGTTATCATACACACCCCTAAGCTAAAGGACAACCCCTGGCTCAGGGGTCTCCCCCAGAGGGGGAAGGGAGCAATGTGGGATCCAGAGGGGCCTCCCCCGTGGGTGAGCCCCCCCTCTTCTCCTCCCCCTGCCACAGCCTCGGCCCCAGCTGCTCCTCTTTTAATTGGAGGCGCTTCTTTATTCTGCATGCCTGGTGTGTGTGTGTGGAGTGGGGGGGCTGGTGCTGGAAGGGGCTGCTGTTACCAGGTGGCCTCAGGGCTGGACTCACCTAGACGTGAGCGAAGATACTCCTGCAAGGCAAGGACCACGTCTGTCTAGTTTGGTGCAGAGGAAGCAGCTTGTAACGAATGGAGTCAGAAAGGCAGCATCCGAGTCCCCTCTCTGTCTCTTCCCAGCTTTCAGCGCCTTGGTTTTTTCATCTGTAAAATGGAGACAACGAAAGCCACATGAGGGATGTTTGGAGGATGGGATGAAAGGGTGGCTGGGACACCACTGGTGCTTGGTGCCTCCTCCCCAAGCTCTGTCCTAAAAGGGCTACTCCGCAAGGCAATGGAACACAAGCTGCAATAAATCAAGCCCTGAGTCCTCTCCCGCATTTCAGAAAACTTTCTACACTGCAGCGCTGTACTCAGGAAACACGGCTCCAGGGAGTGGTAGGGGCCAGAACCCAAGGAATCCTGGTGCCCTCGTTTCATCTTCCTAGGCAGGGAAGGGACTGACAGGGTAACCCTGCCCTCTGCCACCATCCCATGGGAAGACAAAAGCTGAGGTGGAGCTGGGCTCGAAGAACCCCAGCTGGGGGAGGCCAGCAGCTCAGAAGGGGATTGAGATGAAAGTTGGCTCTGATAAGCAGGAGAGGTTGTTGGGAAACCCAAAAGCGAGCTGGCAGGCGGGCAGCAGTGAACGCAGGGGGGAGGCAGGGTGTCCCTGGGTTGCTGGTTTTGATGAGGAGAGCAGCCTGACAGTCTCAGTGGGCCCCTAGGGGCCTATGACCTCTGCCAAACTTGGACTAGACCAGCAAGGGTGAGGTCTCCTCCCAGGTTCCCTGGACAACTGGCGACAGAGGTGAGGCGTTCAAGAGGTGAGTGAGGTGGATCCTGAAGGGTTGGAACAGGCAGGGCTGAGAAGGTGCCTTAGGAGGGCAGAGGGGGCGGGGGGAGAGGGTTAGGAACACTCAAGGGGTTTCAGGCATGGGCCAGTGACCAACCGAAGTTGTTCTGAGGATAACCTAGGAAAACAAGGTTTGTTTTTTTTTAAAGATCTTATTTATTTATTTTTAGAGAGGGAAGGGAAGGAGAGAGAGAGAGAGAAACGTCAATGTGCGGTTGCTGGGGGCCATGGCCTGCAACCCAGGCATGTGCCCTGACTTGGAATCGAACCTGCGATGCTTTGGTTCACAACCTGCACTCAATCCACTGAGCTACGCCAGCCACAGCAAAAACAAGGTTTTAATTGCAGCAGGTAGAACTGTGGGTAGGCACAAATGTGACTGCCTGAGTGGAAGGAGAAAGGCAGAGCAGGGCACCTGGGACCCCGCCTCAAAGGATGCTGTAGGGCCTCTCCCTGTCGTTCTCGCCCGCTACAGGAAAACTAGCTCAGATTTGGGGTCCCAGCTCAGTCTCTGCTGTCTGTGGGACTTCGGGCAACTTTGTTCATCTCACTGAGCCTTGGGTTTTGTTTCCTCTTTTTAAAAAATGAGATCTGGTTCATGAACCATAATTTCAGCCCTTTAAACCACACAATCAGTGGCTTTTAGTATCTTCACAAAGTTGTGCAACCGTCTAACTCCGGAATATTTTCATCTCTCCAAATAGAAACTGTGTGTTTATTTGCAGTCACTTTCCAGCCCCCCTCTCCTCCTGCTCCTGGCAACCACTCATCTACTTTCTGTCTCTACAGACTTGTCTATTCTGGACGGTTTATATAAATGAAATTATATACTGTGTCACCTTTTGTGCCTGGCTTCTTTCACTTAGCGTGGAGGGAGGTGTGTTTTCTGGGTTCTTCATGTTGTAGCATGGACCAGAACTCCCTTTTTATGGCTGAATAATATTCAATTGTATGGAGAGGCCACATTTTATTTATCCATTCATCAAAATTCTTCAATTTTTTAAAACTTTTTGGCCATTATGAGTAATATGACTATGAACATTCATTTTCTTAATTATTTAAAAATGGGGATGTTTCTATTAATTTCACAGGGTTTGGGGGTCTTAAACGAGATCAGTGTGGTGTGGTGGTGCCTGGCACATAGTAGTTTCTCAGTTAAACACTAATGTCTATCTCTTCTTCGCTTCTTTCAACATAAGGGGCAGGAAAGAGTGGTCTTCGGGTTCAAATAACTTCCTAAGAAGGGTATGGAACCTCCTGAATGGGGTGGGTGGAGAGGCGGGAACTGGCAAGGGAGGGGGGCTCTCTCCTCATGTCTCTGTTGAGTGTTTAAAGCAACCACATCTGGCTTTATATCGAATGGGTCCCTGTCCACCTGCCTGGAGCCCAGACAAGGTTTTCCTTATAGAGATGCCCTTCCAGCCAGCAGCCAGGTGTCCAGGGTAACTCCTAAAAGCAAGTGGAATCCAGGCCCACCATCTCGATCAAGTCACTTAGCCTCTCTGAGATTTGATTTCTCTGTATCTATAAAACAGAGATAATACTCATCTCAGAGAGTTAGTGTAGGGTTTATAGTGTTCTCCACATGACACTTGTTGTAATCTGCCTTATTGTATTTGCTTCTTTACATCCCCCCTATGGAATGCGAGCTCCACAAGGGCAGGAACTTTGTTCTGCTCACTGCCCTTTTCTCAGTGCCAAGAACCATGCCTGAGCTCTGGCCGGGCAGCTCAGTTGGTCAGAGCATTGTCCTGGTACGCCAAGGTGGCAGGTGCGATCCTTGGTCAGGGCACATACAAGGATCAACCAATGAATGCATTAGTAAGTGGAACAACAAATATCAATGTTTTTGTCTCTGAAATTAATAAATTTTAAGCACCATGTCTGATGTCTAGTAGGTGCTCAAATAAACTTGTTGAATAAGGAGGTTTACTAATTTATTATTCATTCAAAGTGGTTTGGGGCTATACTCCACAGGGAGGAACAGAGATGCATAAGTCATTGCTTGCCTCCAAGGAGATCTCTTCAAGTGGAATAACAGCCATGGCCAGGGCAAATGCTGCATCGCAAGGAGAGCTGATGAGTAGACCGAGTGCCTCCTCACTCCAGCACTGTGCCTGGTGGAGGGAACACTGCTCCGGAGGCCTGCTGGATCTAGAACAGACCAGAAACAGATCCCAAGTGATCCAACCTGCATGCTTCCCAGAGCTTGGCTTCTGGGCGGGATCAGACCGTTCCCTACTGGAGCGGGGAAAGAGGGGAAGCAGAAAAGGGAGTTTCCTCCTTCTCTCCTGGGCTCCAAGCCAGTTAGCCACAGGCAAAACTTTGAAGAGGCCTAAATGTGTCCAGGATGCACTTCCCTCTTCTTGGTCCCACCACCCCAGCCCCCACTGCCTTAAGCCCCTAGGCCTCCCTCCCAAGATTCCAAAAGTAAGAACATAACTCCCTCCCCTTACCACAGTCCAAAGCTTTTTTGCTTGAACTGCCCCCCCCACACACGCACCGCCTAGTTGCTATGTGAAAACAATCTGCATGAATTCATTCAGATACTGTGGTAACTGCTTCCTGAGACATCTGTTTATTTTAAAGGAAAGGGGTATGTTGATGCATGGGCACCCTGGCAACAGGCCCCAAGCTAACTCCCTCGGCTGGTGCCTGCCTCTCAGAAAGCCTTTCTTTCCTCAGTTTCTCTAAGCGGGCCGAGTTGGGGTGGTTGTTGATTTTTTTTTCAACATATAGCCTGTTCACAGGCATGTGTTTTAAAGAAGGGCAAGCCTGAACTCACCTTCCCTGCCTCAGGGGCCTGGGCTCCATACCTGGGGAGTAGACAGTCTTCTACTTTCTAACAAGCTGGACTTCAAGTTTGGTGTAAATCCTCTGGTTGATGGACAGGTGTTTCCCCGCTGAGCCCTTGGGGAGATTCTCCAGCAGCGCTGGGACACCTCTTCCCCAGAGGCCGGTGGGCTGGACCCCTTTGGCCCAATTCAAAGTTAGGGGGCGGCTCCTGCCTGCCTGAGAGGAGGGCTCTGACCACCACCTCTTGGCCTCGCTCCGTCTGTCTGTCGGTCTCTGGGAATGGCCGTCTCCTGTTCTTTTTCTTTCTCCTTTTAAGTCTCTGTTTCCCCTCTTCCTGAAGTACTTCTCTGAGCCTCAGTCGCCGTCCTTCTGTCTCTGGCTCCTGCATCTGTCTCGGCTCCCGGCTTCTCACTCCTCGTCTCCGCCCCTCCCCCCGTGCTGTCATTCACCCCGCTCCTCTCTGCGCACAGCCAATGGAGAGACCGGGTCGGAACGGCAAGGCTCGCTCGCACCGGGCTTTTTCGCCCGGTGATTGATGTCCCAGAGTCAACAGCGAGCGAGCAGCCGGAGAGGGGAAGGAGCAGCAGGAGAGGAGTAGAATACGTCGCCCCCTCTCCCCTCCCCCTCCCCCTACTTTAGCCCTTCTGCGCACTTCGCCTCCAAGTCTCCGCGCAGCCAGGAGCAGCTCCCGCCTTCGCGCCCCTGCGCCCCTGCGCTCTGCCCCCAGAGCGAAAAACAGCGAGCCCCGCCGCCCAGGCCCCCCCGTGGGGCCGGGGCCGGGGGCCAGCATGGATCACCTGGGTCCGCACCATCTCCACCCGGGCCACGCGGAGCCCATCAGCTTCGGCATCGACCAGATCCTCAACAGCCCGGACCAGAGCGGCTGTATGGGGCCAAACTCACGCCTCCAGGACGGAGAATACGGCCTTGGCTGTTTGGTCGGAGGCGCCTACCCTTACGGCGGCGGGGGACCTGTGGCCGGGGCCGGGGCTGGGGGTGCGGGGGCCTATGGAGCAGGCGGCCCGAGCGGTCCTGGTGGCCCTGCTGGTGGCGGGGGCGGCGCCTGCAGCATGGGCCCGCTGGCCGGCTCCTACAACGTGAACATGGCCTTGGCGGGCGGCCCGGGTCCGGGCGGCGGCGGAGGCGGCAGCGGCGGAGGGGCGCTGAGCGCTGCGGGGGTGATTCGGGTGCCCGCGCACAGGCCACTAGCTGGAGCAGTGGCCCACGCACAGCCTCTGGCTACCGGTTTGCCAACGGTGCCCTCCGTGCCTGCCGTGCCGGGCGTCAACAACCTCACCGGCCTCACCTTTCCCTGGATGGAGAGTAACCGCAGATACACAAAGGACAGGTTCACAGGTGAGTCCGGCCTGCGCGCACCCCGCCTGGCCGCGGCCCCGGCTCTGCGCTCCCTCTTCCTGCCCCCACCCCACGTGGCTCCCCGCTGCCCCCTTTGCGCGCCTAGTCACCCAGCTCCTCTTGGTGCTTTCTCCAAATTTAGCAGCCTGCCACCTATCTATGCTCAAGGAATCGCCATGCTGGAAGAGTTCTCCCAGCCTGGGCTCCTCTGCGTCTCTTTCGCAGGACCCCTGGTCTGCGAAGCGCTCCCTGATCCCCTCTCGGAGTTCCTGGGACGGGTTAGGCGGAGGGAAGGGGGATGTAGCTTTGAGACTACATTCCGCCCGCGTTTGGGGCTCAGGAATCTCAGAGAAGGGGCGCGATGTGAACGAACTACTTCCGTCCCGACGTTCTCTGTCCGAAGCAGCGAGCCCTAGGATCAGACGCAAGGAAAGAGCAGGTTCCTCACCTCCTGCCCGCCCCCCAGCACGCACACACACACTCACACATTCCAAGCTCCAGTGTCCGTTGCGCTGCCCGTCCGGCAGAGGCCAAGAGCCCCAGTAAAGCTGCAGAGCTGGTGGGCACCTCTCCGACTGCAGGCTTCATCCGGGTCGGTGGCAGCCTGAGGCTAAGCCACCCGCTTCGTTTTCGTTCTGTCCCGGCTTGGTGTCCTCCCCGCACCCAGTACCCCGGGCCCTGCAGCGTAAATAATGCACTGGCCAGGCCCACGATCGATTGACCACCCAAGGACTACTCCTGGGACGATTACGTATTCGGCGGCGCCGGCTGCCGCGCTCTCCGGTGCCTGCTCCGCGCCTTCCTCCGCTGGCCCCGGCTCCCTCCACTCCCGCTTCCGCTCTCAGCACTCAGCCCCCGCTCCTGCAAGGGCCCTTTTCCTCCGGCTTCCCTTCCCGCTTCCCTTGGCGTTCCCCGAATCCTAGAACACCATCCTCCCACCGGGCCAGGCCCCCAGCCTGTTGGGAAGCAGCCACGAGTTGAGTGTGGGTTCCGGACCAGGCCTTAGAGAGAGGAAGCAGGAGGAATAGGCCGGGACTCCCGTGGGGCTCGGCCTCCAGCGTCCGACTGTGAAAGGGGGATAGGCAGCTTAGAGCGAGACCCTAGGCCAGACGACCCCGGGGCAACGTAGGTCCCCTGCTCCTGCTCCAACCGTGGAACTGTGGCTCACACTCTGGGTCCCGTGCAGAAGTTTAGGAGGGGGTGCGCAGAGGCGGATCAGCCGTTCCACTTTGGGCCTCCGGGAAGGGCCCTGTACCCAAGGGGCCCCACTGCCCCAGCCCAAGTTTTCTCAGGTCTGGGGAGTCGGGGCCTGGCCCCCAGCACCCCCCCCAGCCCCAGGCCAGGCCAGGCCAGTCTCGAAGGACTCTGGTGGAACTCCCAGCCTGGAACTCGCTGGTCCTGGGGCTGGCGAAAGGCACTCCACACAGGGCCTACCTAGGGGTGCCACAACCCTTCGAATCTTCCTCAGGCCTAAAGCAGGTCCGGAGGGAGGGTATGGCCGTTGCCTTGTGTCACTTTGTGTCGCCCCATGTCCCGTGTGTGCCTGCCTGTGTGTCTGTGCGGCCCTGCCGATCTATAGCTTGACACTGCTGTATGCGACGAGTCTGTGTGTATTGCTGTGTGATGCAGGCTCAGGTCAGCACCGAGGGTCGGGGGTCTTAACCAAGCGTGGCCTCCTACTGTTGGGCAGCTTCTCTGAGGCTGGCGACCTGGGGCTGTGGAGGGCTGCGACCCTTAGCTCTCCTCAGTGAGACTGGGGAGGTGCCCGAGGCGCTGTCTTGTTGGGCACATGGGAGCCCGCGGCTAGGGAGGCCTCCGTGGTGGCAGCGGCTGCGGCTTGGCGGCGGGAGGGGGTTGCCTCTCGCCCGAGCTTGGAGCTGAGGGCTTTCGGGAGGAGGATCAAGGCCCTGCTCGTGGGGTTTAGCCGCTACGCTCGCTGATTCGCGGGGTGTCGGGCCTGGGACACCTCCTGACGCTCTGCCGCTTGCCTCTGCCGTCTGTCTGTCTCCCGCTCCAGTGGCCCTCTCACCCTTCACTGTAACACGCCGTATAGGTCACCCCTATCAGAACCGGACGCCCCCCAAGAAGAAGAAGCCGCGCACGTCCTTCACGCGCCTGCAGATCTGCGAGCTGGAGAAGCGCTTCCACCGCCAGAAGTACCTGGCCTCGGCCGAGCGCGCCGCCCTGGCCAAGGCGCTCAAAATGACTGACGCGCAGGTCAAAACCTGGTTCCAGAACCGGCGGACAAAGTGGAGGTGAGAGCGCGGGGCGAGCGCGGCGTGGGCGCCACCGGCGGCACAGTCTGCGCCGGCCGCCCGAGGCTCCGGGCCTCTCGGGGCCCTCACATTCGCTCTGCTCCCGGTTTCCGCTCAGCTCAGAGGAGTGAGCACCTCCTGCCAGGCTCTCGGGGAGTGGGAGGGGAGGGAGGCCGATGGCCGAGACGGGGCTGGAGAGCCCGGGGTCTGTTTTACTGGAGGCTTCCTGTTTTTCTGACGGGCACAACTAGTGCCAGTGTAGACGCGGCTGATCTTCGCGGGTGCTTGGGGAAACAGCCGGTTAGAGCAGCCTATGCAGTCCGAGCTTCCTGGATCAGAGTCCTGCGGGACTTTTTGTTTGCGCAAACTCATGCTTACGAAGATGCCTTCCCCTATCCCCGAGACCGGAGACGGGATGGCCCACGCCCTGTTTCTGCGCCCCAGCCGGGATCTCTGCAGAGCGTCCGGGGCCCCAGGCCACGGCCTGGGCTCTGCTGACTCCCTCCTCCCTCCCCCCCTCCTGAGGGCAGTGGGTTCCCTCCCTGGACGGGGAAAATCAATCCGCGCCGGCTGCGACGGGGTTTTCGAGGGTCCCACTGAATCCGGGATCAATTAAGAGCAGATGGGTGTGTGTGTGGGTGTGTGTGTGTGTGACACACACAGAGGGAGAGAGATTTCCACTTCTCATGTCACACACCCACAACCACACTAATTTTTCCGCATAAACCTCAAATTCTGTCCTCTCTCTATCCCCCCACCTCTCTCTCTCTCTCCCTCTCCCTCCCTTCCTCCCACCACCCTTCTCTTTCTTAAGCACATAAAGTGCCCCACCGACACCAGGCAGCCTTATTCTCCGCGCACACCGGCGCTCTCTCCCCCGGGCGGTCTCGCATCCCTGCACCCTCCTGTGCGGCTGACCCGTGTACCACGCCTGCCCGGAGTTTCTCGCTAGCTCAGGCCTCAGGGGGTAGCGCAAGAGTCTGGGCTAAGGCGGCGGCGCCGGGCCAGGCGGGCCTGGGACGGGAGGAAGGAATTGGAGTTTCCTCTTTTTCTGAATGAAGGCGAGGAATCTGCCCGGGATTCCGCCGTGGTGGCCACAAAGGAAGCCACTGCCCCGCGAGTCTGCTGCCCTCCCCTCCCCACATTCCTGCCGCCTGGGAAGGGGTGGAGGACCAGCTTCGGACCTCTGGGAAGCCAGTTAAAGAGGAGTAAGGGCTAGCCGGGCAGAGGGGAACTGGAGTTCTCAAGGCCCACCCAGGGCTGTGACCAGGGGAGGGGAGAGAGCCAGGCAAGCCTCCTCCCGGGTGGGGGTCCGAGGAAGATGGAGCGGCAGGCAAAGGGAGAAACGGAAACACGAACGGGCGGCAAGGATAGGTGCCCCACCCCGGGGAGAAAAGGAAACCAGGCAGCCCAACGAAGTGTTGTATAGAAAAAAAGAAACCGATGGAGGATCCAAACCTCCATTTTCGTTTCAAACAAATTCCCGTAATTTTCAAAGAGCCCAAGGGGTGAGGGCGGGGGTGAAAGAAAACAAGAGATAAAGACGCAGAGCCCGAAGAAAGAGAAGCAGTCGGGCGGTTTAAAGTGCAGGAAAGAAGGGGAAGAAGAGAGCCAGGGAGACGCAGAGCAAAAAGCAAGAAGGGGCGGCGGGAAGGAGGCCGGCGGCAGTCGCTGGGAGAGGCCCTCGCTGGCTTTGCGCGGCTTCATCGATCGCCTACAAATTGCTTCTGGAGGCCCCGGGGACTCCCATTAGGTCTGTCCACCTTAGAGACAGACGTTTGATCTCAGTTGACGGGGTGGAGGGGAGGCATTAAATGGAATAAGTGAGCCATCACCTCCCTGGACCGGCCGCCTTGGTGGAGAAAGCAGACTGGTCGGGCGGCCGTCTCGGCAGGGCACAGGGCTCGGCGCAGGAGGTCGAAGCCGGGGAAGCGTTTGCAGAGAAAAGGGGAGGAAGAGGGGTCTGGCGGGGCAGCTCGGATCCGCCGGCGTTTGCCTCTGCCCAGGCCTGGTGGGGAAGGGTTGCCCAGGGGGTGTCTGGTCGTCCTCAGGGTTGGGAGAGGCTAGATGCCACCCTGCCCTCGGCCACGCCGCCCTTCGAGGGTGGCGTGCAGGCGCCGCGCAGACGAGGAGCCCCAGCTGCTTGCCTATCGGGTGTTCCCACAGCTTCCCCATATAGCTCCATTCCCTCTACTCTTGGGGTCACCAGTCTTTGTGGGAGTCGGGACCTTCAAGATAAGGGAATGCTTTAGAGGGGCCCAAGCTGGAGCTGGGCGCTGTCAAGGGGAGCTGTGCTCGCCCGGGCTGTCTCTCGGGATCGCGCCGGAGCGTGGGTAACGGCTTGTCCTCGGTGCAGGCGGCAGACCGCGGAGGAGCGTGAGGCCGAGAGGCAGCAGGCGAACCGCATCCTCCTGCAGCTTCAGCAAGAGGCCTTCCAGAAGAGCCTGGCGCAGCCGCTGCCCGCGGACCCGCTCTGCGTGCACAACTCGTCGCTCTTCGCCCTGCAGAACCTGCAGCCGTGGTCTGACGACTCGACCAAGATCACCAGCGTCACGTCGGTGGCGTCGGCCTGCGAGTGATTCTGCCCATTCCACTCCGGAGACCCCGGCCCAGCCAAGGGGTCGCCGCCACGGCCTCAGAGCCGGGACCGTCTTCGACTCCACCGGCCTCAGACTGCACGCGGGAGGGGAACGCTGCCCGCTCACAAGTGCCCGCTCCCTGCGTGCGCGCGGACACTTCTCTCTTCGGTGGAAAAGGAGAAAGAAAGCACAGAGGACAAGGACCGGCGACCTCCTCCCAAACTCCCAGGCGGTCCTGCGCCCGCTAGAACTGTTCAGAGTCGGTCTCAGTTGCGTCTGTTTTATTTTATTCTGATTTTTATCGTGGGACCGATCAAGAGAGGCAGGGGAAGAGGAGCTTCTGGGGTCCCCTGAGGACAGCATGGGCTGTCATTTGAACCTCGCTCTGTATCCCACTCCTCATCACACACTGACACCCACAGGCCCACACAGAAATGATTTCACCGTCCCTCGTTGTGTCACCCCAGAGTCACGCGCAGGGGACCTATGGCAGAGTGTCATGCACACACGGGGCCATAGCCTTCTTACCCTTGGTCCTCACCATCTGGCCTAGGCCAGGAGTGACCTGGACTCATTCTGAGCAGCATTCCGAACAGCACTTCTCGTAAACACAAGGCCACAGCCACACTGTGACATGCCATCCCACACACAACAGCCACCACAGCATCGCTTGGCCTGCCAGACCTCCAGCACCCCTCCTAGCTGCACCAGGTACGCACAGCCAGGTTTCCACACAGACTCAGCCTATTTCTCCAGATCCCGTTCATGGGGGGGTTTAAGTTATGCACTTATAAGGTGTTTTCTGTGTAACCATTTTATAAAGTGCTTGTGTAATTTATGTGAAAAAAATAAAACCCTCCGGATCCGGAGTTAGGGCTGCCTGCTCCTTGCTGAGCCAGCACCTTGCAGCTACTTGGGTTTGGTGGGAGATGGTGCTACCAGGGCAGCCACTGGTGCCTGAGCTTGAGGGACATCTGGGGGCCAGGACCAGCAGACCCTGGAGAGATGAAGAAGGGGAACAGAAGAAGGCAGAGCTGAGGGAAGGAGGGACAGCAAGGCTCTCCTGGGACAGCAAGTGTTGGAGAGGAAATAGTGCCTCTGAGTGTGAGAATCGTGTGCGTGCATCGTGTGTTCACAATGGTGTGGGCAATGAGAATGTTACTGATAGTGAATATTTGTAATAGTGGGTTATTGTGTTTACAATTATTGGTGTGCTTGTTTCTGCTTAAGTTGCAAATCAAAACTATCAGTATCCACTCGAACTTCCGTGTGTGTGTGTGTGTGTGTGTGTGTGTAACCACATGTAAATGGGGCTGGGTTTGGGGGGTAAGTGTGTGATCACCTACCTGTATCTGTGATTGTGTGTGAATCATGTTAGTGTTTGTGAGAGTACATATTAGTTTCTCCTTGTGCATCTGTTTCACATTAATGTATGAATGGGACTGGGTGTCATCTGTAATTATGTGAGAGTAATTGAATGGGAGGTGTAATCATTCGTGAGATGTGCATTTCACTGCATATACTCATGTGTGACAGTATCTATGTATTTGGGGAAATGAATTAGTGGGGAGTGGGGGTCACTATGGGTGATTATTCTTGCCGGTGAGTGTGTGTGAGTGGGTGTAATTGTGCGCTGGTGGTGTACAAGATAATGGGGGTCTCAGGTAGGGTGTGCAGATACATTGTGGGAGTACTGACATCAGCTCGCAACTCTGGAGTTCTAGGCCCTTACCCAGCAAGCTGCAGACACTGGGGCACCGAGTCAGTAAGGGGACCAGGATCCGCTGCGGTGCTCTAAACAGGCCTTCACAGCTCCCAGCACCAGCCTGCCCTAGGTGGGATCTGATCCCAAGAACATTCAGAGAAGTCCCAGACCACTCCAGCCGGGACAGCAGCCACAGGGCACACCACTTTCCATAAAATCTGCCCCCCCAACACATACACACACTAGACCAGTCGCAGGTGCACAAAAATGGTTGGGGCCTGCTTTTGTGCAAGGAGCTGGGTGGTGAGGCGCTGGGGAACATGCCATCCTGGGGGAGGAGAGAGGGGAGATAGGAGGCTCTTTCTTCGGGATGGGAGAGTGAGAAAACTTTGTGTCTAGAAACGAGAGGTGAGTGGTGTGGGGGACCTGTTTGTGCGTGCAGAGCTGTGTGCAGTGGGATTGGGGTCGGGGGCCACTGTCCTTCGTCCCTGGCCAAGCTGCCATCCTGGACATGCCCTAGGGAATCGGGACAAAACACAGCAACCTCCCACCCAGGGAGGCCCACGGGAAAATTTGGTTGTGTGGGGAGTGGGCAGCGCTCCTTCATCCCTCACCTGTGGCCCTCTTGGCGCTGGCTCTCTTCGAGAGAACTCTGGGCCTGAAAATCATAGGTCAGCCTCCTGTCCCCACCCCCCAGACCCAAGGGGTGACCAAGGCCAGGCCCTGACAGACTCCATGGCTGGTCGTGGGGAGCAGTTCCTGGCCACAGTGCAGGGTCTGCAGCGGTTCTCAAGCCTGCCATGGCTGCAGCGCCCAGTGCCTGGCTGAGCGAAAGCCAGGAACTGCCTCCTGGAACCATAGAATCCATCTCCTTCTGCCTGGGCAGGTCTGGCTTCTCCTCCCCTCTCACCAGTCCTGGAGTTTCCAGGGGTGATCGCAGGTTGGGGCAGCCAGGTGGCCACCCGCACCCGCATTAGGCGTGATGTAGGGGGCAACAGCGCTCTCGGTTCTGGTATGTGGGGTGCCCACTTCCCCGCGAATCCCCAATGACCTGGACGGGAGCCGAGAGCAGCCGGGCTGAGCGGGCATTCGCCGGCCGTGCAGTTTCTGCACGCACCAGGCCCGCGCTCTTCGTTTGGGGAGGTGTCTTCCATTTTTGGTCTCTAAGGCTCACATCTTCCGTGTCTCCAGGCTGCAGGAGCCCAGAGCCCGGGACCCAGGGAGACTGGGGCCTCCCAGTCCCTGGAATAGCCACCTCCAAGAAGCTGCGTCTGGAGGCTCCTGGGTATTTTCTGGCCTCAGACTGCCCAACTGAGGAGCTGAGGTAGGAATCGGGATCGCTGCCCAGCCCAAACAAAAGCCCACAAACTGGGTTCTTCACCGCTACCCCTTCTCCCCCTCTTACAACACAAACGCAACCAAAATTAGGCATAAGGCATTTCCTTTCCAGAATACCACCTACCGTTCAGCTTTACAAACAGCTAGGGTTCCCACTCACGTCCAGCCGGCCGGTGAATGCCCGCTCAGCCCGGCTGCTCTCGGCTCCCGTCCAGGTCGTTGGGCATTCGCGGGAAAGTGGGCACCCCGCATACCAGAACCGCGAGCGCTGTTGCCCCCCACCTCACGCCTAATGCGGGTGCGGGTGGCCACCTGGCTGCCCCAATCTGCGACTCGGACCTCCCGCGCCTGCTCCCAAAGCTCGCGGGTGGCCCGGGTGGCGGCGCGCTCTCCCGGGAGCCCTCCCCCATGCACGTGGCCTAGAGCGATGCGTCCCGGAGGTACCAGACCCCGAGGGCACTGAGGCTCTTGGCGCTGGTGAACCGCGCAAGGCTATCCACTCTTGGCCAGGAATTCGTTGGGACCAAATCCTGGCGAATCCCGCGTCGGCCGAGGGCCGCGGCTGCCGGGAAAGGCCAGGCTGGCGGCGGGGCCTGCAACCCGGCTCCTGGGGGCCAGAGGCCAGATGGGAAGGGGCCACGAAGGTCACAGGCAGGGCCAACTATCCGCAGCAGAAATTTCACAACCCCAATCCCACTGCACACAGCTCTGCACATCTCGCGGCCTGCCAGGCGCCTGCCGGAAATGGTCGGGCTCTCTGTTCAAAAATAGAAAAGGAATTATCCGAATAATTGTGTGCAGAGGTGCGGGAAAAGAAGAGAAATGAACGAACCTGCCTGGACAGAAAGGCCCGCTTCCTTCCTTGTCTTGAGTGAGCCCGGAGCACCCAGTTTCTGGGCTCAGTGGGGGCCCAGAAACCCTTGCAGGGCGGGGGTCCTAGGAGTCTGGGCTCTGCCTCCGGTGGCACAGAGTGACACAGAGAATCTGGCTCAACCTGTTAACTATAATAATGGCTTTGTGTGGCGGGATCTGTGCTTGGGGGCTGTGTGGGCATGGCCAGAGCTCCGCCTGGTAATGTTCCCGCTGCAGTGCCGAGTGCGCTGTTTGCCCTCTGCCAGGACTCCGATGGGAATCCTGTTTGTGGCGTGTGAGTGACTTTCGGGCGGTCGAAGTAGGTTCCAGGCACGGAGCTGGAGCAGCTGGGAATCAGCGGCCACGCTGGGGAAGGGGGACTTGTGGCCCCAGGGCTGCCCTGAGGGCCCCTCAGGCCAGAGGTGGGAGCGGCCCCCCTCCCTCATACTCTGCTCCTCGGCTCCCCTCACATCCTCCTTTGCACACTACTCACTCCCACACAGCCCCCAGGGTCCTCCTCCGAAGCAGCAAATTCCCATCCTAGGCCCTCCCTAATCGGCTCAGAGTTTGGAGCCCGCAGCCAGGCTGCTGCCTGGGCAACGAACAGGAGCTGCGTGGGCCTTCCCCCAGTGGCACGAATTCACTGCCCAATAGGCCGGGGAGGCCCCTGGCACCACTCGTCTGCACCCACGCCTCCACCCCTCACTCCAGGGAGCCCGGTACAGGGCCTGACTGGGCAGTGGGGAGGGCTGGTGCCCGTTTGGATTTCCAAGGAGCTCGGAGCAGACTCGGAAGATGGTGCACTCCGTGGCCGGGAAAGGGAGAGGAACGAGTAGAGGCAGCCATGGGTATCCATGTTATGTTGGGTGGGTACAAACTCACGTCCCCTCATTCACCGCCTACACTGAGTACAGCCTCACACAGCCCCTTCTCCTATGCATGGGGTGCGCCGTGATACTCAAGGGGAGCCACAGGTGTGTGGTGCTGGGTACACACGCTCACATACAATCCCCACTGCTGGCATTCGCAGCTACTCTCGCAAGCTTATCCCCTCAGGGCCCCACCAAGGTCTCACGGGTGGTTATCCTGCGGCCACCCGCTGCAAGGCATCCCTTTTCTCCCCTCCTCTCCTAGCCGGGAGGGAGGAGGGACTAACTCGACTGCCAGTCAGCCTGGGGGTGGGGATTTTCTAGGCCGGTGCTTTAACTTCCAGCTCTGCAACGCTGGTGGCCCCTGCCCCCCATGAGCTGGAGACTGAGCTTGGGGGCCACAGACCGCCCTGGATTCTGGCCAAGGACCCTAACAAAGACTAGAGGTCCAGCGGTCGCCTCTGCCTCCTCAAGCCTACGGAAATCCGGGTCTCCTTGTGTGTTCCAGAAGGTGGTGGAGGGCCTGGGGATTCAAGGCCCCCAATGCCAAGAGTCGCTCTAAGGAGGAGGCTGCTCCTGTCCCCTCACGTTTTCTGCCCTGTGGTCCCAGAGCCCATGTATCTTTGGTTCCTGCTGGAGGAGTCTCAAAACCCAATAGCTGGAGGTGGTGGCAGCGACTCAATCCTCCAAAGTGGGAGCTAGACGTCGGGCCTCAACGCAGAAACACAGGACCAGTGAGTTCTGGGCGCCCTCTAGGGGCCTCGCAGTGAGATGAGACTGGAGCCAAAACCCTGGGAGTTTGGGGTCTGAGGGACCGGAGGGACAGCAGGGTGTGCTCAGCCTGGGTGGGAAGTTATAATGATAGTAATATTAATAAGCAACATCATTGAGCGTTTTCCTCGTTCCAGGCACTGCACTAGGTTTTAAAGGTATTCTGTGTACCTAACAACCCCCTGTGAGGCTGGCGGCATTTCCATCCCACTGTACAGACAAGGAAAACAGAAGTCCAGAGCAAGTCGCCTAAGAGCATAGAGCTGACAAGAGGTGGGGGCCAGCATTCCCACTCGGCGTCTGACCCTAGAACTAGGGCCCTTGGGAGAGGTGTGGTGGATTTGGGGAGGCCTCAGCTGAGACCCTACCAGCCCCCTCAAGGGATGTCTCAGTTTGTGGAGGGAGCTCTTAGTTCAGGGGTCCGCTGGGAGTTTGCTCCCTGTGACTCTGGAAAAAAATGCTTCCAAGCTACTGGGCCCCTTCTGGCTCTGACTGCCTGTCCCCTCACCCCACTTTCCAAGACCACCCCTGAAGCACTGCCAGGCCTGTGACACCGCTCCTTCCTCCACATCAGTCCAACGCCCACCCTCTGGGCCTTCCCAGCCTCGGCTGGCCTGCTCCTGGGTTGGGGGCAGGGAGGCTGTGTGCTCGTCCACCCTGCTTCTCCCTCTTCTGGGTTAGCGGGCTGAGAGGGCTCAAACAAGCAGAGAGTCACAGATAGTAGCAATGAATCACACTTCATCAGACAAAGGGATGGAGAACCAGGAAGGAAAATCCTTTCTTTCCTTTTGCATCTGCTCTGTGCAAAGCCTGTAGCTGGGGAGGCTGCTCTGGGCTGGAGAACAGGGACTCTGTTGGGATGGGTGCAAGTGTGCAGGCTGCAGGGGCATAATGTTCATTATGTTGATCTTTTAGGCAGTAAGGATCAGTCAGACTATGAAAAGAGGGCACAGCCTTTTCCCCACCTCCTCCAGAGTGGTAGAGAAGGAGGTAGCAAGGTGGCCCGGGGAAGGCTCCTTTATGCACAATGTCAGGTGTACTCATTCGTATACCGATACATGTCCCCTGACATTGTTTTAAACTTTAACGTGTGGAAGCAACACTTGTTAAAATGCAGACTCTCATTCATTATGTCTGGAGTGGGGCCTGAGGTTCCAGATTTAGAACAAGCCTTCTGTGGTGCTGATGCTAGTTAAGGGTCAAGGTCTTAAACTACCGCCCTGTGTCTGCGATTTAATCCTGGATTCTCAAACTTGCATGTCAAATGTGGCTTGTAGTCTTATTTTATTTGCTCCAGAGTATTTTCTTCCATTTTATTTACAGAAATGAAAAATACAGACACAATCAATACCCCTTCTGATATGGTTCTGACAGTTCACTCTCCAGCACGCCACTCACCCCTCCCTGGTCCCTTATGCTCCTCCCCTGTTACCTGTGTGGCCCCTCCAGTCTCCCATTTCCTCTCCTTCTGCACCTGTCCCTCTTTTGAAGGTTCTCTTTCACTCCCAGGTGGCTGCTGAGGTGGCTTTGAACATCAGCCCAAGTTCGGAGCTCAGTTTCTGTGCTTCCTAACCTCCGGAAAGTTAATTAAATTTTAGGAGCCTACACCTTCATTGCCCAAATTATAGGGCCAATCCTTGCTCAGATGACTGAAGGGATTAAAGAGATAACGCAGGTAGAAGCTCTTTTCAGATGCTCCAGGAAAAGCTCAGGAAGCCCCAGTGTGGCTCCAGTGCGGGGATCTGTACTGGGAGCATCCTATAACCCACAGGGGCTCTGGTCTTCCCACCTCATTCCTAGACCCTTG
The DNA here is from genome assembly GCF_004126475.2 of Phyllostomus discolor. Classification (NCBI taxonomy): domain Eukaryota; kingdom Metazoa; phylum Chordata; class Mammalia; order Chiroptera; family Phyllostomidae; genus Phyllostomus; species Phyllostomus discolor. The sequence goes on from NC_040907.2 coordinate 153,474,517, forward strand.
ATTTTCCAGGGAAAGTCAAATGGTGGCTGTTCTCACTGGGAGTTCTCCTCCACAGCACTGCAAAGGGAGGTGTATTGTGTACTTAGGTAGTGCACTTCCCGCCCCTCCTTGGAGCAACCCCCAGATTAGCAAGTCCCTGCTTTCACAGGTGCCCAACTGTCCACCGGGCAGGCGGGCAGAGAGCTGGTAGAGACCCAGCGGGGATGGGTGGAGACTTGAGGGAGGAAAACTCCATGAGGATCCGCCCAGCCCTAGAGGGCTGCAGGCACAGGGTGGGCTGGAGCTGATGCAGAGTGGTGAGTCCCCCTGCCCCCTTGTCCCTCCCCCTGTACCCCTGACACACACTCACACACACACACACACACACACACACCCCACACCTCCAGGCATGCGCACAGGAGCACACTGTTGCTCTGTCTCTCTCAGACCCCCAAGCTGGCTCTCAGGCTGGCCCGTGCATCTGCACAAGGGATCAGTCCTGCTGCATTTCTACTCATTTACCCCACATTCCCCGGACATCTGCAGCTTACTCATCGGCTGCCTTCCCCAGAGCTCACCCCCATGTTTGTCTCCAGTCCAGGGAAATGTAGAATCACTTGCATTCACTCACTTGTTCCGAAGCAAGAGAACTCACACAGACTGGGAGGCCAATCCCCCAAGTTTACAGAAAAACTCTTCGGGGGCTTCACTGGCACCCTCTCACCAGTTCACTTGCTTTCAAGGGAGGACCACATTCTGCACGTCGGCACGCTTGTTTAGGAGCCCGGCTTCGAGTTCACAGACCCATGGGTTCCTACCCTTGAACCCATTTCGTAGCCACAGGCTTCTCTCCCTTTCCGGAACATCTCAGGCCAGAAACTGGGTGCTTTCTGGTCTGCCAAGGTGGCTGGATACTGCCCTGGGCAGATTCTGCGGGTGATTGGGCAGAAGGAAAGGGAGGGGGACAGTTATTAACCCCACAGCAGCCCCAAGTCAGATTTACGTCCTCATCTACCAGAGAATGAGCTGCCAGCCCTCCTCTGCGCACAGCATCGCTGGGATCCAAAGGCGCCTCACAGCGGATCTAGAGCGCCAGCGCAATACCAGCCAAAGGAGACCCGTGGGAGAGGCTTCTGGCGCAGAGAAAGTGTGTGTGTGGCGTGGTGGGGGGGCGCAGTGATGCGTGAGGGATGTTCCTGGACCCGGGGTGGAGCAGGGGTGGGGTGGGGGCGGGGCGTTGGCTGAAGCAGCAGAGCACGGGAAGGCCTGGGGCGTTTGGTGCACCAACTGAGCAGAACCCTCCATTTAAAGAAGGCCCCCTAGCAATCCCCAAGCCTTCTGGGGTGGGCTCCCCTGTCCACTCCACACTGCCAGTCCAGCTTCCTCCCTTGTCATGGGGTGTCACCACCAGTTAACAGGAGTTCGAAGAACTCCAGTAATCACCCCCACCCCACCCCCGGCCCACCGGCGCGGTACAAAGGGGCACCTTTGTGGAGCTGCCCCTTGGTGTGCTGGAGACAGCCCAGGGCATCCTCGACCCTGTGTCCAGGTCGAGAGTTCCGCTAAAAGCTCTGTAGGGACGGTTAGTGAACGACTCCGAAGCGCCCATATTCATCCTGCCAGGCGCCCACCCCGCCAGGCGCCCACCCCACCGGCCGCAGGGAGTGTCAGGCCGGCAGCAGGGCGCCCTCGGAAGCAGGGTGTACCAGGTTGGAATTCGCCGGAAATGCGAAAAGGTTGAGAAACAGGCTCTCATTTTGAAGCCCGGCCCCGCCAACATCCGGAATTTGCGATATAAACAGGTTCCCGGAGAGAAGGGACATCTTGCACCGCCGCCCCCCAAACCTGGTCTTTTGGGTGTGTCGAGGGGCGGGGTGGCCTGGAAGAAAATGCAGCCTGTGTCCACCCCTTGGATCTGACCAGCCTGTAAATTAGAGCCTCTACCCAGCTCGGACCCGGACTCCACGGGCCCTGGGTGGTGCAATGCGGTCCTGACTGCACCGCGGCTACAAAGGCTGGAGAATTCAGCAAACAAGGCCGGTTCTTGGCGGTGAGCCGCTCCACTCCACTGGGTGGGCCTGAGTGCACCGAGCTGCAAGGGAAATCTAGCCACCTTGCTCTGTCCTGGGCTGCGGAGGGCAGCCTGAGAGGCCGCGCCCTTGGCCTTGGCAAAGAAGGGCTTTCCTTTTGTCCCTGCGCTCCAGGGACACACGTCCGAGGCAGCCTGGGCTCAGCGAGATTTACCATCGAGTTCTGTGGGCTTCATCCCTTCCTGGGAACCAGGCCGGCAGGGAAATGAGCCGCGGCCCCGCTTGCTTTTTTTTTCCCCCCTCGTTCAGGATCCGGGACTCTCTCCGCCTCCAGAAAGTGTGGGGAAAGTGTTACTATGCAGATCGCAGGGGCGCGGCGTCCTGCCCGGTCTAATTTAGGGAACGCCCCCGCGGCGCTTTCGCTCCTGGGGGTTTCCGAGGCAACGACTCGCGAGAGCAGAGCTCAGCCAGCCTTGACCTGGCCCCGCGCCTCGTTCGGGATCCGGACCCAGCAGCAGAAAGGTAAACGCTGGGAAACCCAGGGGAAGGGCAGGGTCCTTTGAGTCGATCCATCTCGTGGCCAGGACAATAAGGTCGCAGAATTCCAAGTCGAGAACCTGGAAGGAGAAACACACACTTCCCCAGGGCCCTCGGGTGTACGTGAGCACCACCCTAAGCCTCCTCTCCAGTCCTACCTGCGTCCTTGCCCTGCGAGGCTCCAGGAGGAGCCAGAGAGGGCACTGCTCCCGTTTGGAGACGACATCCCCAAGGGGTATCTGTGGGATCAGCCGGCTTTACTCCTACCCCTCTCCCCCGCAATGAGTTCTCCCGGCACACGATGGCCTCTACGAAGGATTGCAGCAAGGGCGAGACTGAGCGAAGAGTTCAGGTGCTGTCACTTTTTGTTGGGGCGAGAGCACCGAGGCTCCCTTGTGGCTGTACTGCGTTCATCACAGTGAGCGCCGCTGCCCCCTATTCGCACCCCTCAGAAGGGCTAGGAACCCTGAGAGAAAGAACAGCTAACTCTGACTGCGCCTCCCAGGAGAGCGGAACCTTCCCCACCCCTCTGCCATTTTGGCCCTCCGACCTCTGGGAATGGGGGTGGGGTGCTGAGTCTTTTGAATATCGGGGCCACAGGCCAGGCAATTGTCAATAGCCACCCCAGTTGTTTTGACAAATGGGTCTTCTTGGTGGCCAGTAGGAAACAACACCCATCTCCAACCAACACAGGACAGGAGGTCTCTCACCTGCTGGGAAAGTTCTTCTCGACCCTAGATTGCAGAGAAGACTCTCCTTCCTGGAATCTGTGGGATCAGCCTGGAAGGCTCAGAATCAAGGAGAACTGGCTTCAGAAAACACCATGAGGTCACACCACAGGAAAAGCTGGTTGGGGCGCTGCTGCTGGCACCCCTGTCACCAGACTCTTGGCACGAACATCACTGTGTGTCATTTTTCAAGTGTCCTTCCATCCTTCCTTACTTGACCCCCCCATGATCCGAAGCCCACGTGGGATCGTTTGGTTGTCTGAACCTGAAACACATGTTCATTCAGCTCCGGCTGTCAGAGCTGAGGAGGGAGCAAAGTCCCTTAGGTTTCCAAAGGAAAAGCTAAAACTGCTCTGCAAATATTTGCTTTGTTTAGGGAAAGTCTTCCCAAACAGGAGGGGTGTTCTGATGGTAGGTTTTTGTTTTTTGTTGTTTTTGTTTTTTTAAAAGGAGCTCTGACTGATGTGGCTCAGTGGGTTGAGTGCTGGGCCTGTGAATCAAAAGGTTACTGGTTTGAGTCCCAGTCAGGGCACATGCCTGTGTTGTGGGCCAGGTCCCTGTCTGGGGGCAGAGGCAACTGGTTGTTGTTTCTCTTGCACATCGATGTTTGCACTGAACACCACTCATACAGGATGTATTTAACTTGCCCCCGAGGGAGACAATCCAAACCCTCATAGCTCCTAAGTTCAGGATCTTCATTCTGTTCTTCTAGTTCTTCTGTTAAAATATATTTTATTGATTATGCTATTACAGTTGTCCCATTTTCTCGCCTTTATTCCCCTCTGCCCTGCACACTCCCTCCCACCCACATTCCCCCCCCTTAGTTCATGTCCATGGGTTGTACATATTAGTTCTTTGGCTTCTACATTTCCTATACTATTCTTAACCTCCCCCCGTCTATTTTCTACCTACCATCTATGCTACTTATTCCCTGTACCTTTCCCCCATTCCCCACTCCCTTCCCTGCTGATAACCCTCCATGTGATCTCCATTTCTGTGATTCTGTTCCTGTTCTAGTTGTTTGCTTAGTTTGTTTTTGTTTTTAGGTTCAGTTGTTGATAGTAGTGAGTTTGTTGTCATTTTACTGTTCATAGTTTTGATCTTCTTCTTTTTCTTAGATGAGTCCCTTTAACATTTCATATAATAAAGACTTGGTGATGATGAACTCCTTTAACTTGACCTTATCTGGAAGCACTTTATCTGCCCTTCCATTCTAAGTGAAAGCTTTGCTGGATACAGTAATATTGGATATGGGTCCTTGCCTTTCATGACTTGGAATACTTCTTCCAAGCCCCTTCTTGCCTGCAAGCTTTCTTTTGAGAAATCAGCTGACAGTCTTATGGGCACTCCTTTGTAGGTAACTGTCTCCTTTTCTTTTGCTACTTTTAAGATTCTCTCCTTGAGGAGGGTTGGGTGGGTGGGCTGAAATGGGAGTAAAAGGGAGAAAACTGTACTTGAACAATGATTAAAATAAAAAAAATTTTAAAGATTCTCTCCTTATTTTTAATCTTAGCTAATGTAATTATGATGTGCTTTGGTATGTGCTTCCTTGGGTCCGCCTTCTTTGGGACTCTCTGAGCTTCCTGGGCTTCCTGGAAGTCTCTTTCCTTTGCCAGATTGGGGAAGTTCTCCTTCATTATTTGTTCAAATGAGAGTTTTCAATTTCTCGCTCTCTTTTTCTCCTTCTGGCACTCCTATGATTTGGATGTTGGAATGTTTGAAGATGTCCTGGAGGTTCCTAAGCCTCTCCTCATTTTTTTGACTTCTTGTTTCTTCATTCTGTTCTGGTTGAATGTTTCTTTCTTCCTTCTGGTCCAAACCATTAATCTGAGTTCCAGTTTCCTTCCCTTCACTGTTGGATCCCTGCATATTTTCATTTATTTCACTTTTCATATCCTTCACTTTTTCCTCTATTTTGTGACCATACTCAACCAATTCTGTGAACATCCTGATTACCAGTGTTTTGAACTGTGCATCTGATAGGTTGGCTATCTCTTTTTTCTGGAACTTTGATCTCTTCTTTTATTTGGGCCATTTTTTATATTTTGTCTCAGTGCCTGTTACATAGTAGGGGGCAGAGCCTTAGGTATTCGCCAGGGCAGGGCAACTCACATCACTGCATTGTGGTGCTGTATGTGGGGGAGGGGCCCGAGAGGGAACAGTGCTGCTTGTTCAGCTCTCTGCTGGCTTTCAGTCACTGCCCCTGCTACCCACAATCAAATTGGGCCCTTCTGGTGCTGATTCCTGGGCGCGTGGGTTTGCATACATTCTAGGACCCTGTCATTCTCTCTAATGAACTATCCTGTGAGCCCAGGCATTTCTTCCACTGCCATAACTCCCACAGGTTTTTACAGTTAGAGGTTGTGAGGCTTTATTTCCCCACGCTGGAGCCCTAGGTTGTGTGGTTTGTCTCACTCCCCGGTTGTTCCTTCCAGTTTATCCTCATGCAAATGTGGGACTGCCTGCTCCACCAGCTGCCACCTTGCTGTGCATTCTCTCTTCCTGGCTGCCCCTCCTACTGGTCTGGATAAATGTTTCTTCTATAATTCCTTAGTTGTCAGTCTTTCATCCAGTTTGATTTTCTGGCAGTTCTGGTTGGTTTTGGTATTTAAATTTGTTGTTGTCCCTCTTTTGGTTGTGTGAGGAGGCACAGTGTGTCTACGTATGCCTCCATCTTGGCCAGAAGTCTATTCTTCTTCTAGTTCTGTTGTAGTCCTGTCTCAGTATTCTGCAACCTGTGGACTAGACTAAATTCTGTAGTTAATCATCATCACATAATACAATAGCAAGGGAATAGCAACTGGAAGAAAATGCAGTTAAAATATATAATTGTCTAATATCATATGATTTCATTTTATATATGAGAATCTGATAAACAAAACAAACAAAATAGAAACCAGCTCATAAATACAGAGAACAGACTGACAGCTGTCAGAGGGGAGGGGGGTTTTGGAGGGCTGAATAAAATAGGTGTAGGGATTAAGCAAAAAAGAAGAGAGAGAGAGACACAGACCAGCCCTGGCTGGTGTGGCTCAATGGATTGAGTGCCAGCCTACGAACCAAAGGATGGCTGGTTCAATTCCCAGTTAGGGCACATGCCTGGGTTGCAGGCCAGGTCCCCAGTGTGGGGTGCACGAGAGGCAACCATACATTGGTGTTTCTCTCCCTCTCTTTCTCCCTTTCCCTCTCTTTAAAAATAAATAAATAAAATCTGTAAAATAAAAAAAAAAAAACCCTCATAGACACAGAAACAGTATGGTGATTACCAGAGGGAAAGGGGGTGGGGCAGGTAGAAGAGGGGAAAGGAGAGACAAATGGTGAAGGAAGAAGACGTGACTTTGGGTGGTGAACACAATGCAGTATACAGATGATATACTATAGAACTGTACAGTTGAAACCTATGTAATTGTATTAACCAATGTAACCCCAATAAATTCAATAAAAATATTTTTAAATATATAAATGCCTAACATGATGAAGGCCAGGAGGTAAAAGCCACCATCTTTCTTTCTGCAGCATGAGATTCTGTTTTCCATTGATGACATCCTCCCTCCCTTTTTTCATCGTATGATTTATTTTATTATTATTTTTTTGCCTTCAGCCAGCACCTGAGCTGGTTGGCGTACCTCCTTTACCCAGCAGAGCAGCAAGCCTTCACTCCCTGAGGGGTCTGAGCCCGGTGGTCCTGTCTAAGGAGGGCTGCAGTGGTCTTCCATGGACTTGTACCACTGGTCATGGCAGTGCGAGGAGGAAACCCAAGGGAGCCCCTTGGTGCCATAAATACTTCTTTTTGACCAGGGTGTAAGAAAAAAATCCTATTTGACCTTGATATTCAGAATTAGCCACCCTGGCCAATCCCACACCCCTCTTTTCACCTGTTCGTCCATTGGCATGAGCGACTGTGGTTCGTTCTGCTGGGGACTTTCTTCCCTCGCTGACTTTCTAACTCTAATGCGGCAGAAACAAGGGTCACAGGGTATCACTGGGTACTTGTAGGAAGTGCCACCCCCTCTTTCTGGACACATATAATTTGACTATGGGAGAAATGACACCCTATACTAACTGCTAACTTCCAGCATATACCCCACCCTTGAAGTACTGTACCACATCACCATAACATACTAAATTGCTCTTAAAAAAAGATTTTATTTATTTTTAGAGAGAGGAAGGGAGAGAGAAACAGTGGGAGAGAAACATCAATGTGTGGTTGCCTCCCCACTGGGGAACCTGGCCCACAACCCAGGCATGTGCCCTGATTAGGAATCAAACCAGCGACCCTTTGGCTTGCAGCCTGCACTCGGTCCACTGAGCCACACCAGCCAGGGCTAAATTGTTCTAACAGAGTCCAAAAGCACAATTGCCAAAAGAAAAGTTTATTTTACTTTTACATCCAAGGAAGGTGAACATACCTGGAAACCCAAGCTAATGGGAAAGCTCTGCCTTCTTCAACAAAGTTGTCGGGTTTTGTTAGCAGGAAGGAAATGGCACAGCAAGCTCTTTAAGAAGGTAAGTTGAAAGCTGTAACTATCAATTCCACCCACATTCCATTGAGGAGAACTAGCCACTAGGGTGGCTGGGAAATGTGGCCCTTAGGCAGACAACCATGTGCTAAGGAGAAAGGGAGAGTAGGTTTGAGCAGACCAGCCGCATGATTCCATTGACCTATAAAGTCAGCTGCTTTGGAATGATGGGATACATAATGTCACAATGTCACAAGATTAGAGAATTGCATGGCCATTAGCCTGATTTTAAAGCTGCAAAGCGAATTCTTCTTAAGAAACAATGTGCATGGAAAATCAGACAGGTGCAAGTTGTGGACTGAGTCCGTGGGTGACAATATTTACGGAGCCTTGATGTGTGGAGGTGGCACATCCAGACATTTCTCTCTGGACCCCGATGGTCCTTCTGAGGTTGTGAACCAGTACAGGGGGATTGGGGGTGGATGGCTGCTGCTAGCGGTGGTGGTAACCAGGTGAACTTTGGTGAGATGGCGAGTTCGTGCATAGCGCTCATCTCAGTCTCGGGCCGTTTGCTAAGGAGGACACAGAGCAGGCCCTGGGTGCCTGGGGATGGGGATTGACTGAGATATGGAATGGGTTGCCTGTCCACCTGATTATGAGAACCCTTTTTATAGTGGGGGACTTCGGGTGGTCAGTTTCGTAAAACACAAGTATTTTCACAATCCATATCCATCCCCAAAGTTCCTTTTTTGTACTTGGTCTTTCTAAGTCCTTGCCCCAAGGAATCTCATTCCTTTCAAGCCCTTGGCCACCTGCCTAAACAATTGCCACTGCCCATACGCTCACCGCACGTCCTCCTCAGGCCAGTTCTCCCTCCAGACGCTGAGCCACAAAATGTAATGTGCAACACTGTGCCCACCGGGAAGTGTTCTCTGTCGTTTTTCAGAGTCTCTGTGAATGGCGCCATACACCAAAGTTCTGTTTCTGGCCAGGGTTTGTGCATTGTGCTATAAACTAGTCTTGACATTTCTCTTCCTTCAATGTCTGGTCTTAGGGTATTCCCCATGACGTCATAGATGTGGAGTGAGGGCTGGCACACTGTGGTGTGTGGTGGTGAGGCAAATTGGCTGCCCATAAGGAGGCATCACACTCAGGGTCTTGCAAGTACATGGTCAGCACCTGAGTGAGGGCCTCCTTAAATGTTACGCCTTAGGCATCTTGCCTAGCTCACCCTCGTCCAGACCCTGTTGAGTGGCCTGCACAGGACACTTCATTATGCCTTCAGGACCACATGGACTTGATTCCATGGATTCCACTTGCACTTGATGACAGACTCTAGCGAGTACAGCCAACACATGGCTGGGTAGACTGGACAGCAGCCAGCTGAGTTTACTTTGGTGTCTCGAGTACACCTAGTGATTTACACCCAAACCAGGCCCCCTTCTGTAAGTAGCTCTTGGTTCTCTGCTGGGCCGTGAGTGGTGCCTCCATGGTAACTCTTTGATTGTGACATGCCACAGGCTCCATGTAGCATTTCAATGTGCTGCAGAAATTTTGAACTTTCTCCAAGCCTCGTCCATGTTCTACCATCTCTTGTTAATTAAATGATGATGTGACAGGAATCATTACACCCCACTTCTGTAGTCTTTAATGGCATAATCTTTTAATTTCTCCCAGGATGTAGTTTTCGATCTATTGTTTTGATAAGAAATGAGAGCTCCAGGGGCTCCCACTTTGCCTTTCCAATGACTGGATGCCAGTGCATACTTTTTGCTGGTTGTTGAGGACAGAAAGGATGATAGCCGTGGAGTGGGTATTGAGTCCCACCGGGCCACTGTAAGATGCAGAATGAAATTCAATAAATAATAGCTATAATTATTTTATTCTTTAAATATTTTATCTATTTATTTTTAGAGAGAGGGGAAACATCAATGTGTGGTTGCTTCTCATGCACCCCCTACTAGGGACCTGGCCCACAACCCAGGCATGTGCCCTGACTGGGAATCGAATCAACAATGCTTTGGTTCACAGGCCGGCACTCAATCCACTGAGCCACACCAGACAGGGCTGATAGCTATAATTATGAAAGAGCATTCTTTTGATGCTATTACAGACTTTCTCACTGAGGATGCTCAATCTCCCTTTTACTTAAGGGGCTTTGGGTCTGTGACATGACTCAGGTCTGGGAACGGAGGAAGGTGCCTACATTCTTTATCACTGGGGCTTATGATCTACCACCATTCCTTACTTACCTGTAAGTAATGGGGACCTAACATAACAGTGACTTAAATGAGATAGGAGTTCGTTTCTTATGTAGCCATCCAAATGCAGGCTGTCCGGGGCTGATAAAGTGCCTCTGCTCCACAAGGCCATCCAGGGATCTAGGCTCCGTTAATATTGTCTCCTCACCATCACTAGAGGGTTGCCGTTGCCTATCCTCCAGAATGCCTCATAAATGCTTCTGTATTCTGAGCAGCAGGATGAAAAAAGGGGAGAAAGAAGGAGATAACCCCTACCTTTAAGGATACACTTGTAAATTATACATAATTCTTCCACTTACATTTTATAGGTTAGAGCTCGGTCACGTGATCTTACCTAACTTCAAGGGAGGCTGGTAAGTGTAGTCTTTATTCTGGGTGGCCATGTGCTTGGCCAGAAACCAGAGGTTCTGTTTCTATGGGGGGGGGGGGATGGTACTGGAGACAATTGGTAGTGTTTGCCACACTTACCCAACCCAAGGCTCTGTTGACCAGTTTTTACCATTTTTTTTAAAGTACTGATCACACAGTAGTACCTTAGTGGGCTATTTTGATTCCAGGCACTTAATTAGAAGAAGCAAAAATAATTATAATGATCTTTCCATGGAGTACCTGTCAGCTGTGCTGACGGATGTGTTATTTATATTCATTTGCCTCTGCTACTAAAGTGTCACCACTTGTTCTAAAGGACACAGAGTTCTTCATTTTCCTTTCAACACGGAGTCACACGCCATCTCCAAGTGGCATCTCTGGTCTGCAGAGAACAACGTGCTAAAATGCTATTTGCTGCTTTTGTTATTTCCTGCACCAAAGTATTTTTCGAGTTCTTTGAGAATGAAACATCGGGGGCCCTTTCCAGGGACATGATGGATGGCTGGTCAAGTCGCACATGATAGATTTTCTCCAATGCTCCTGTCTTCATAATTCTTCAGATTCCTTTGAGCTTACACCATTCCTGACATTATAACTTTAGATCATGCTGAATTTATTGGTGTGCAAGCACTTAGTAAAGATTCTGGAATTGTTGTTCTAGTCTGAGCAGCTGGGAGTCCAGGTTTCTGTCAACTGTCTGCTCCTTCAGACAGAGCTGCCCACAAAGCTGGCACGCTGGGATTTGACACGTCTGAAGAACACATTGGGTGGGAGGAGTGGGACATGCGGACAAATAGTGTCCTCTTGCAAGGTGACTCCAGAAGAAGTCACAGCATCACCAGGCAAGAGGGGAGCATTGCCGGATGATGGGGAGGGGCAGCTTCAGCCGGTAGAGGAGGCTCAGGGATAGGTGGGGGTTTCCTCTGAAGGTCTCTTAAATAGCCCTGGTCCCACTCTTGGCGTCCCATTGTTCCTAATCGGTGTGCTGTTTTATAAGACTGTGATTTGTCTGACATTATAGCTGAAGAGCCATTAGGATCAAATTCCAAAATTGATTTGCATTTCTGTCAGCCCTGTTGCTACAAGAAATAAGGCATATTTTCCAGTAATGACAAAGTCCATGGGTGTAAGTCATTAGTTTGAGCTGAGAATTTAGGGTTTGACCTTGTTACCCAATTTCTATCAGCTTCCCTGTGGTTTAGAAGCAGACCCCATATGGTCTCCTAGTGCTTGTCCTCAGTGGACACTTCATTCTCGGTGGCCACAGGCAGTACTTTAATTAGCTAGTTTGCACTGAGTGGCACGGGCTATCAAATTCTCACTCCCGAGTCTCTATGGACATGCAGCCCAGCAAACCGAATAGCCCACTCCCACTTCCAGCATCCCCCCGGCAATCTTTCGCCGGGGGTGAAAGTGATCTACCATCACTTGCCTGATACCAACGTATGTACCATTAGGGTTCTTGGCAACAAACACACAAGTTAACTCTGGCTACCCTAAAGAAAAGAAGACAACTGGGGGGAAATATTTTAGGTAGCTAAAATCCACATTTAAAAAATCCACAAAGCAGTGTGCAGGAACTGGGAAGACAGCACATTCAGCCAAGGTCAAACCACAAGAATACTCTGGCAGAGAGTCCTGGTTGTTGTCTCTGCCACTTAACACCCAGTGCTGCGGGCACTGTTTTCCAGCCCCATCGTCTCCACTTCCAGTGAGTTTTCACCTGTCCCTGTAACTTTGAGTCATCCTGGGTAGGAGTGATAATTGGCTCGACTTGGGTCATGTTCCCATGGGCCAGCTGATAATGGGATGGAGAGAGAAGGCTCTGACCTCTTTGCTTCTCTAGTAGCAGATGAGATTCTGCCTCCTTCCAAACACACACAAAGCAGGGTTTCTCCCAGACCGGGGGGTAATCAGGTGTGGAGCAGCCAACACACGCACTCACTCACACACACACACTGTAGGCTGGAACCTCCTGGCCTTCCCTTCCTTCTCCACACAGCCAAGAGCTGGCCTTCGACTCAGCCTGGCCTTCCACCTAATGCACACCACTGACAAACCCCAGGCCTGGTGCCCTATCGCCACCTCATACTTCGTGTCTTCACCCGGCCACACAGCACTTCCGGGGAACCTCCACAGCCTGAGGACAGGTACACTCAAGGGGCCCAGCTTTTGTTGAATCTCACCGAGGCTTAGAACCCCTTTTATGTTAGATATCATAATATTTATCTCTAAAAAATTAAGGTTCTTTTCATATATGGCTGAAATTAACAGTAATGTTTAATAGCATTTAATATCCATCCCACATTTGAACTGTTCCCCAGATCTTGTGAGGGTGATCTTTCTATAAGGCAAATGTGATTATATCACTTCCTTCACTGAGTTATTTTAATATATCAGCATTGCAAAGTGATGCAAACGCAAGCAGTGCGAAGAGGTGGGAAGGAAAAAGCGGGAGCAGTCCTCTTCCTCCTTTCCGTTCTGAGTCTCCCCCCCCCCCCTTTCTAGTCCAGTCCATCTCTTCAGAGTATCCACTGAGGATTTTGTTTTCTTCTGATAAGTTTCCAGACATTCACGTGCAAACAAGAACGTATGTCGACACAGAATGCAAAGGGTTCACACCACACACACTCTCATGTGACTCGCTTTATTCATGTGATAACCTAGCTTGGATGTCTGTTCATGTCAGTAAAAAAAAAAAAATGTCTTCAGCGGTTCCTGTCTCCTCCTCTCGCTGGAGTTCCGTCTCCACCCACTGGCGTGCAGCGCCCCGAGTTCACCGAGTTCACCGCCCGCTCTCTGACTGCTGTGGGCGGTGCCGGTACATGTCATTTCCTGTCTGGAATGCCTTCTCCTCTTCCATGGGTACCCAATACACTTCTACCCTCGGTGAAGCCTTCCCCGCCCTGGGGGAAAGAACTGTGCTTTCTTCCTAGCTTCTCAGATGCCCTAGATATTATTCTCTCATCACATGTGTCACGGGGTTTTGTGGGTGCTCATTTATTTGTCTTCTCCTCCCACTGGATTGCAGGCTCTGGAGGCCGCCCTCCGAGCTGTGACCAGCCCTGTCCCATGCCTGCCTCAGTGCTGAGTCAGAAGTGGTGCTTCATAAGTGGTTGTTACTGAGCTCTTTCTCCCACCCACAGAGATCAAGAGCATCTTAGGACAATAAGACACGGCCCTCCCCACATCATTCAGTCAGCGAGACACTATGAGACAAGACTTGCACAGGAGCAAAGATAAGATTTTCCAAGGCTTTTGGCTTTGAGGGGGATGCTCTGAGTGAAAATGAGCCAAGGTCCTCTTCCCCTTGGGGCCCACTTGGCTTCCTCTCAATTAGAGCCTAAGGAATAAGGCAGAATTTTTTATAAGATAGCTGGGGACTTGGGTAATAATGGCCCCAAGGCTATCGGACTGACTGTAACATTTCAGGGGTAGACAGAGTGAGAATCACTGAACAATGGACAGTGAGGCTCTATTTGCCCAAATAGAAAGTCATCTTTCTAGTGGATGGGGTAAAGAGGGCCCCTCCTCCCTGAGACAGGCTGGGGCTGGGGACGATGGGGTGGCGATGGGTGTGGGCTAGCTGGGTTGAGTCAGTATGGCTTTTCTGGGAGAGAAGAGGGAGTTCTGGCATCAATTAGAAGGTGTGGTAGATACTGTGAAGCAGCCCATTCTACAGCTGTCCAACTTTCTTGAAGAAGTTGCAACCAAGGAGTTACCTGGGGCGGTGATCTCATCTGAAGGCTTGACTGGGGAGGGATCTACTTCCAAGTTTATTTGCATGGTTGTTGTCAGGATTCTGTTCCTTCTGGGTTATTTGCCTGAGGACCCAGTTTCTCTCTGGCTGTTGGCTGGTGGCTTTCCTCAGCTCCTTGCCGTGGGAGGCTGCCCCAGAGGCAGCTCACAGCGCAGCAGCTGGCGTCCCCGGAGCAAGTATGCAGGAGTCTGAGAGAGCGAGCAAGATGGAATCTGCAGTCAAGGTGGAGCCCACAGTATTTTGTTACCTGATTTCAAAAGTAACAGTTTTGGTGTATTTTATTTTATTTTTTAAAGATTTATTTATTTATTCACTTTTAGAGAGGGGAGGGAGAGAAACATCGATGTGTGGTTGCCACTCACCCCCTGACCCAAGGACCTGGCTCACAACCCAGGCATGTGCCCTGACTGGGAATTGAACCTGTGACCTTGTGCTTCGCAGGCCAGCGCTCAATCTCCTGAGCCACACCAGCCAGGGTGCTATATTTTATTCATTAGAAGCAAGTCTCTAGATATACCCCACACTCAAGGGGAGGTGACTCCCTAAGGGGAGAGGATTCTACAGAAACCAGGGGTCCCTGGAGACCACTACAAAGACTGCCTACCATACCTGTCACTTATAAAAGCCCCCAGTACCAGGACTAACTCCTTTCTCTTCCCACATGTACCCCATTCTCTCCCTTATGACTCTGGCCATACAAGCCACAGCTTCCCCACAGCCTTGGCCGCCTCTCCCAAGCGAGCACCCAGGACAGAATCAGGAATACTTTGGTCTCAGAAGACAGAGACCCAGAACTCAGGTGCTCTGGCTCATGGAACTTGTAGATGTATCTGGTGTGGCCATTGTCATTGGTTAGCAGACAGGCTGGACACGGAGAAGAACCAGGGGCCAGACTGGGTGCTGGAGGCACTGTCTCTCCTGGGGGCTGGTCAGGCACACGAGGGCACACTGGGCCGTAAGTCCAGCTCAGAGTCTTCCCCAGTGCAGGGGGGCGGCGGGGTTGGCTCCCCACAAGGGCCAGCCCCACCCAGCCTGGCTGGGTTTAGGTCCCACTTGCCGCTTTGAGCTTCACTGCCTTGGTTGCAGTGGGGAAGGGCTGTCTGGGAACTCGCAGGGGTCTGTGAACCTGGGGAGTGAAGGCTGTGCAGTCTTTGTAATTTCTGTCCACGACGGATCTCAGTCCATGTTGACAGATCCATTTTTTCATCTCTAATTTTCTTTTTTTTTCTTTTGGCTTCCAGATTCCCATTTCCCTGACTCTCTTTCCTTGATTTCATAACCTAAAGCAGCCTAGGGCACGGATACCCCTAAAAGTGAGCCCCCACTCTCTCTAAGGGGGCAGCAGGATTTGGGAAGACTCTTCCTCTCTTCAATTAGCACCTGAAGCAAAGGAAGAGTCTTCAGGCCACACTCCTAGGCCCTAGAAGACCCTGAGAGGTCAGCAATACTGAGTCTTTCCACACTGCGACCACAAGAGGGCGCCCTCGGTGCTGCATCTGTTCTGGCCGCTCCAAGGGGCCTTCCAGAACCTACTCAGAAGAAGCCTGACCAATTAGGGCAGAAAACTGCCATACCAGAAAGGCTTGGGAAGGGTACAGTGCCGTATAAAGAAGTGTGTGGTCTACCTTGATCATCAGGGAGCTTGGAGGTAGCCCCCAAATTGTCAGCCTCAGGTTTCAGAGACGAGAAGGGCCAGCACTCCTTCCGCCGTGAGTTCACCGCTTCTGCGAACACCTTCAGGCAGGGGGCGGACACTATCGTCTCTGTGTCCTCCGGGCCTGAATGAATGACTGACCACACAAACTAGTGAGTAAACAAAGAATAATACTTAAGAGGCTTTGGTCAGGGCACATGTTCATGTGTGAGAAATGACATGTTTACAAACATATTTATTGGAACATTATTTGTAATCTCGAAAGATTGGAAGCGACTCAAAGGTCCATCAACAGAGGACTAGGAGAATCGATTATGGCATCTCCTTCAGTGTCATGGTGTGCAGCCAGGAAAAGCACGAGAAGCTTTAGGTGCACTGATGGGGGGCAAGCTCTGAGATCTATACAACATGCTGTCAGATGGGAAGAACAAGATGCAGAGCGGGCTCAGGCCGGGCTGCCCTCCATATGTGCGTGCGTGTGTGTTGGGGGGAACAGTATGTAGGTCTCAACATATATAGAAAAGCTCGGGAAGAACACCCAAGAAGAGGATAGTTCTCATTCTCTGGGGGAGGCTACTGAGTGCCTGGGAGAGGGTGGGAGGAAGGTGGGCTTGTGGCTGCTTCGAACTGTTTGAATGTTGCATTAAGTAAGTATATTATTTATTCAAAACGATTTTGAGAACACATGCCAGGTTGCCACCCCAGCTCTGCCACTTCCCGGCTGTGTGCTCATGAGCACGTGTGTTACTCTCCGAGCCTCCACTTCTTCACCTGCCAAATGGACCACGAGAAGTCTTCCCAGCGCTCTGAGGGTGCTTCAGCGGTTCCTCTGGGGCACGTTTGGGGAGACCAGGGTGTTGCCAGCATTGCTGCCCTTTCTACCGTTACATACAGATGATGAATGAGGGGACACCTCTGACCCGGAGAGGCCAAGGTCACTTATTAAAACTTCCCAGAAGGTAATACAGTGAGATATAGGGGGTGTGATCCCTGCCCCCACTGATCTTGGCCTCAATTTTGGAGAGCCGGCTTCAATGTCCCGTTGGGGCTCTCCTGCTGCATGATGGTCTCCGATGGACCCTCTTCCCCTGCTTTGGTGAACGTGCCCAGGACCAATGCTCAGGGGCTCTGCCCCAACACCCGACGGTTCTATTGTAAAATTCCTCCCTCATTTCTTTCCTTCTTATATCTTACCAGTAAGGGGAAAGATGCAAATACGAAGGAATATAACATGTAACCACCTGGGGTTTTGCAAGGGGAAGTGCTCAAAGTTTCAAGGTCAACGGTCTTTAGGGATATTCTCCCTAAAGTGAGTGGCAGCTGGGGGCACTGCATGACTCCACGCTGTGATGTTGACCCTGTGTTTGGCCCTGCGTGCCAGGGATACTCTCTCATTCACCATTTATTCATTTGACAAAAATTAATTCAGTCCCTCCCCTCTGCCAGGGATGTAATGCAGAGTAAGCTGCCTGCGGAAGATATGGCCCATTGGTGAAGGTAAACAATGAGGTAACCTAATCATGGTAAAGTGTGAGATGCCTCAGAGAGACAGCCCAGCTTTCTGGGTGTAGCAAGCGGAGGTAGAGCACCCAGGGGCGGGGGTCAGCATGCTCCCCTGGGAAGAAGTGAGGCTTCTGCTTGAACCTGAGGGTAAAGGATGGAGGACAAGTGCTGGTGAAGAGAAGCAGTTTCCCACCAGCTGTTGTGGAGGTGAAACAGTGGCTGTAAATGGCCAGTGCATGGCCCAACACGCTGTAAATACTTCATCAGTGCTAGACAGTACAGGGAGGAATTTCCACAGATGCCCAGGGCTGGAGTTCAGGGCTGCCATCACTCCAAAGTGCCACAAGGGGGAGCTCATCCCCAGTTTTTGTGTGTTCGGGCTCCTGGAGCTCCCGTGGCTAAGTAGCCTTTCTCCCCACCTAGGCCTGGTTGCTTACACCTTACAAACCCATTCCAAAGCGCCCCAGACACCACAGCCCCCGCTAAACCTATTACGTGCCGGAGCCCAGGTGGCTCCTGACAGCCTTGTCCTCGTGTTTTAAAGTACAGGATTTGTTCCTCTAAACTCTTACCATCTAAAAATAGCTCCAAGTCCCCCGAAAGAGCCACCAATTATGTTCTTTTCACCCTTCCTTGTTTCTTTCCACCCACACCTGACATCTACTGGGGTCCCTTCCCTAAAGCAGCACCAGTGTGGGCGGGGCTCTAGCCAGGGACGCCTCTGGGCCGTCTGGGCCAGCAGGGATCCACTTCTCTGTACCTGTTGGTCCGGGCCAGGCCCCAGGCCCTCTCCAGGGCCTGAAAAAGCACTCGTTCTCCCACAAATCCCCCAGCAGAGTCAGGAATGCACTCTGTGTGGAACCTCATGGTCTCTGCCCTGGCGGCTTCCAGAGAGGACTCGATGGCAACATGCTCTGGAGTGAGACAGATCTGTTGTCCGACCCTCACTCTGCTGGTGACCTCGGACGAGCCACATCACTTCCAGTCGTCATCCATTGAGTAGAGATTTGAAGACCCGACGTCTTACTTTGTGGGCTGGTTGCAAGGACCGGGTCTCCCAGGAAAAAGGTATATTCACAAGCCACTTTATTCCTTTTTCTTCCCTCACCCTTGGAGGAGCCTTAAACAAGCACGTAGATGTACAAGTCACTCCTGCAGAGGAGAGGGGCTGGTTCCTGACAGATGGCTTCAAGCCGGAGAGATAAGCCTGGGTCAGGCGGGGGCTGGCAGGAAGTCGACACACTCCCTTTGTAACTCTCTCCCCAGAGGAGTCTGGCTGGGGATGAGGGCTGACAAGTACAGGGCCCGACAAGTTCAGAAAAGGGACAGCGGAGGATTTCCGGGTAGAGGAAGCACAGACATGGATAGACTTCAGGGACTGGTTTCTGGGTTATTCTCTGTCCCCTCCAGAGGACAGAAACAGGACCTGAGCCGCCTGGGCCCAGCTCAATGCCTGGCACGTAGAGGGCAGCCTCCGGGGGTCAAGAGTGACCAAGGCCTTAACCCTTGGGCTTTGGTCCCATCAGGGTCTGTTACAGTCATCTGCCGTCCAGCCACCTTGGCAAATGACAGAGGCCATCCCGAGGGTGCCCTGTGCACATTGCAGTTTGCTGCTCAGAGAAACCAGAGTTAGACCAGAGTGAAGGGTTTGAAATTGTTCCTTGGAACCCGTCGTTGGAGGGCGGGGGGGGCAAAAGGCAGGGAGAGGGAGGTGACAAGGGGGGCAGCAGATGCTCAGAGCCCCCTGTCTCTCCTTCACTAGAGAAGCTCCAAAAGAGCTGGTGTGGAAAGAGAGGAGAGAAAGAGCAAGGGGAACAATAAAGAAAAATTTATACACCCTGTTTGTGCAGTTTGACAATTAGTTATAAAATGAATAACCCATCGTGCAGGTCAAGAAAAAGAGCATTACCTGCACCCTAGGATCCCCTGAATATCCTTCTGCTTGGCACCTCAGAGGCCCCAGCCTCGATTTCAAGCGGCCAGCAGGTCTGGTACGAGATGCAGCGTATGCGTGCGTGGTGTCTGTTTCTGCTGGGGTAGGGCTCAGGTGCGGAGTTTGCAGAACCACAGCCCCCAGGTCGTGCGAGTGACCCCGCTTTCATCAAGGTTGTCTCCAGTTTTTTTTTTTCTCCTGGGTTGGCCAAAAAGTTAGCTTTGGGTTTTTCCATACGCCGTCTCTAGTAGAACTTAGTTGTCTTTATTTCAAATAATTTTGTTAGATTGTATTGTGACAACTGTCATGTCAGCGTGCATTTAAAAAACATAAAAATCGGTGAATTGTTGTGTAATCATTTCAACATTGAAGGTGGAAGAAAATACACAACATTTTCAGTGTCGTGTGCTTTATTATTCCAAGAGAGGTAAAACACAACTGAAACGCAAGAAAAGACTTGTGCGGTGTGTGGACAAGGTGCTGTGACTGATCGAACGTGTCGGAAGCGGTTTGCACGCGTGGGAGACGCCTCGCTGGACGATGCTCCGCAGTCGGGCAGACCAATCGAAGTCGATAGCAATCGAATGGGGACATTGAGAACAATCAACATTACATCACACAGGAGATGGCCAACATACCCAGCATACTCAAATCAATAAAGCTATTGGTGAAAATGAAAAACGTGTCATTTATTTTATGGAAAAAACCGTACGGACTTTCCGGCCAGCCCAGCACACACTTGTTTTTGTCCCCTTCCTCTCCGCCTCTGCTGGTACGTCCCCTTCCCCTCACGGACACTTACCGGTTGTATTTGGCCTATGGCCTCGGGTGGACATGCATCTGTGGAAAATACATTGTGTTTTATACGTCTGCTTTGCAGATCTCTTTCTGTTCCTTACCTTTTCCCCTGCTTTTAAGGTTTATCCCTATTATTTTCTACACCTCAAACCTGTTGCTTCTAACTGCTACTCCACAGAATGCGTCTGCGCTTTTAGCTGATCTGTTCTCCTCATGACGGACGCTGAGGGTGCCTCCTGTGCTCTGCAGTGGCAAATGACACTCACACGGGTCCCCGAGGGGCCCGAGTCGCTCCAGGGCATGTGGCCAGAGGGAGATACAGCAAGGCAAGGTAAGCAGGCTTAGGATTGGCTGGTTTGTTTACTTATTTAGAAGCAAACATTTAAAGTGATTTACTTGAATTAACATTTTACTGCATCATTCTGAAATTATTGAATAAGGAATTGGCTGGTTTAAGTAATTTCACCAGGCTCCTGGGTGCCGGGGCTGTCCCTGCCCGCCTGGTACCCGACAGTGGAGGGATTCGAGCCAGGAGAGAGTGGGCAGTGGGGTGTGCAGGCTCTGAACTGGGTGGTCCACAAATGGAAAGTGTGCTCGCAGCAAAGCCCTTTGCTGCCTGTGAGAGCTGGCTGGCCCTCTGGGGCCAGTCTCTCCAGGGCCGGCGAGGCCCCAGACACCAAAGCGTCAGGGTAAGAAGACACACTGGCCCCCACGGGTTTGGTAGAACTTCGCCGTAGACCCAGCCGAGCTGAGAAAAGCATGTAAGAGGAGGTGACTTTGATGATTATTTCAATGGTTTTACCAGTTGTTGCCTTATTTTCTATTTCTTCTTGTTCAACATTTGGCATTTTACATATTTCAATAAGCATTCATTTCTTATAGATTTACAATTTTATTTGTATAAAGCTGTTTCTAATTTTTTTAACTTTTAACTCCTTTGTTTCATTATGAAAAATTTCAAACACACTAACAAGAAAAGAGAATAATATATGAACACCTGTGTACTCACTATTCAACTTTGTCAAATTTTAATATTAAAAATACATGGCTCCAGAACTTTTTCTGAAAATCCGCAGACACCACTGTGGCTGCTGTGCGCCTCTCCCCTACCACCCACTCCCTGTTTACAGAGGGGAACCAGACTCATTAATACAGTCTCCATCACCCCGGGCATGCTCCTATGCTCTCATTGCATTTTGATGTTTCTTCAACTATTACGTAATTTTAGTTTCAGGGCGTTTAAACTCCATATAAATAGTACATGATGCATAGATCATTCTTTAACTCGTCTCTGGCTTTCCAAACGATGCTGCAGGAATTATCCATGGCAGCAGATGTAGCTCCAGTTCGTTTTCACTGCTGTGTAGTACTCCACTGCATGGCTATACTGTTGTTCTTCCAATCTGCTGTTGATGGACATTTACATGGTTTTCAACTTATTGCCATCAATGGCGGACTTTCTGGTACTTGTTTTCTTGTGAACATGTGTGAGAGTGTGTCCAGGGTGCGCGCCTGGGAGTGCGGTGCAGGGTTGCCGCTCATCGCCTACGGAATCGAATGTGTGAGTCTGTGCTCCCACCAACGTGCGTCCCTCTTCCCCACGGCCTTGGCAGCACCTGGTCCAGTCAGAGGTCAAACAGTTTTCTAATCTAACCCATCTGGCTTGGCATCTCACTTTTAAATGTTTGCACTTTTTTTCCTGACTCCGAGCAAGGGTTGGGCGCCCTGTCACACATGTACTGGCCATGGAGTTGGGCTGTTCTTGCCTCACTGACGTGTCGGAGTTCGTTCTGTGGTCTGCGTTCTGATGCCTCGTCAGTTATGTGCTCGGCAAATCCCGTCTCCCGGTCTGTGGCCTGTCTTCCGACTTCGTCTATGTCGTGTTTGTGAGTGACTTCAAACTGTGCATACAGGCAAATACATCAGTATATCCATTAATAATTTGAGCTTTTATTCCTTGTTTAAAGAATTAAGCAAGGAATACCCCAAAGATATTAAAGAATAGTCTCCTATATTTTTCCCTAAAACTTTTTGTTTTGTTTTTCATATTTTAATACCTCTAAATTTTGTTTCGTATAGGGTGTTAAAGATCAGCTATTACATTTTTCATACTTCATAGCTTCTTTATACATTCTCACTCCCTTTTTCAAATTGATAATATCCTCCATGATCCCTGGAGAATTTTTATGATTAAGTGCTTGGTCTTTTTTTTTAAGATTATTTATTTATTTTTAGACAGAGGGGAAGGAAGAAAGAGAGGGAGAGAAACATCGATATATGGCTGCCTCTCACATGCCCCCCACTGGGGACCCGGCTTGCAACCCAGGCATGTGCTCCGACTAGAAATCGAACCGGAGACCCTTTGGTTCACAGGCCAGCACTCAATCCACTGAGCCACACCAGCCAGGGTGTGAGTGCTTGGTCTTGCTGACCCATTACTTCTACTTCCTCTCACACAGTTTGTTCATTTTGGGGTTTTCTGTTGTAGGGATCACATGTCTCAAACGTCATGTTCCTTTGAGGTGTCTTTCCCTTGGCTTGTGGTGTGAGCCTAGAGAGGGGACTAGTACTGTGTGGGTCCTTCATTTCGCCACCACCTCCACACCTTTTGCTTGGGCAGGGGAGGACGTGCCTTTGGGTGAGCCCACTGTGTTTCAGCCTTGGGCCCCAAATGAGTTGAAAATTTATGTCCATAAGAAACCTACACACAGATGTCCCGTTTATTTATATTTGCCAATACTTGGCAGCAATCAAGATGTTCTGTAGTGGATGAATGGGTAAATGTATACAAATAGACAATGGAATAACTTGAGCATCAAAATGAAAGGAGCCACAGAGAGACATGGTGGAAACTTAAATGCACATTACTAATGAGAGAAGCCAATCTGAAAAGACTATATACGACATAATTCTAGCTGTATGACATTCTGGAAATGGCAAAACCAGGGAGACAGTAAAAAGATCAGTAGTTGCCAGGAGTCGGGGGGAGGGAAGAGATGAACAGGCGGACCACGGAGGATTTTTAGGGTAGTGAAACTATTCTGTATGATTCTATAATTGTAGACACATAACATTATACATTTGTCAAAACCCATGGAATGGAATTCACATGAAGTATGAACCCTAATTTTAAATGATGCTGATCGTGGGCAGGCTATGGGGAGATGGGGAGTATATAGGAACTCAGCGGTTTCTGTTTTTTAAGTTTTATTTATTTGTTTGCTCTTTTAGAAAGAGGGGAAAGGAGAGAGAAAGAGAGGGAGAGAAACACTGATGTGAGAGAGGAACAGCAATGGGTTGCTCCTTGTACGAGCCCTGACTGGGGACCACACCCACAACACGGTCGAACTGGCGACGTTTGCTTTGTGGGACGATGCCCAACCAACGAGACAGGCGAGACAGGCGGTCGGGGGCAGGAGCTCTGTGGTTTCTGTTCAACTTTGCTGAGAACCTGAGACTGCTCTAAAAAAGTGTATTTAATTAGCTAATTAATTAACCCAAAAACCACCATCATAATCATCTGACGAATGCTTGTGTAAGCCTCTGCCTGTCCCTGTGAGACTGTCCCTGCCTTCCTCTAAAGCAGTCTGGCCTCTGTCACTTGGGCCAGAAAGGTGTATGTGGGGGGGGGGAGTCTGACTGGCCTTCGGAGAGTCATTCTGTCCTGTACTTTCTACTTCGTATTTGTTGAAATACCTTTGTTTCTCTTCATTAGTGAGACCTCGCCACGTGCCGCCGACAATCTCGCCGATCTCCCAGAGCTTTAGGTCACGAGTGGAGCCTTTACCTGGGCCCAGATCTTTGAGCGGTCCCTCATGGAGGGCACTGGGGCTCACCTTTGGGGGTCTGGGGGTCACACTGGCAGAGGACACTGTGACCTGGCTGTCAGCGCCAGTGGGGTTCCTCGCTGGCTGGAGTCGTAGGTGAGATGGCCGTGCGATGGTGTCCCACAGACCCTGCTGCGCTGGGCCTTTGCGTGTCAGGAGCCGGGTGAAAGGTTAAGTTCTCAGTTCCTTAAGAATGGATCTGAGACACAGAAAGAGCGCCCACAGCTCCAGCTTCACCCCCTGCCCTCTGGTTTCATGGAGAGAAGAATGCCTGGATTTACCATCCCACCAAGGTCGTGTCTCTCCGTGAACTCTCATTTCTTACTTTCTTTTTGCTCTGGCAGCTGGGGCCACGCTGTTTGGCATTAACTAATTCCTAGAGAGACCAAAACAAGGAGTGTCTTTTTTGCATGTAAACTAGTCAATCCAGAGCCCATCCTCCAAACCTCCTCCTCTTTCTGGCTCGCACACTCCAGGAGACAGTCTGTCTCTGCCCTTATCACCCCAGGCCAGGTACCAGACAACAGCCCCACAGCCCGGAGCCCACCGAAATTATTCACATTTGCCCATGCTAAATCGGTCTGCCCTCCCTTGCCTTGCCTTCCCCACAGGGGAATGGGAAGAAACCACCATAAAGGCATGAGCTAACGCTTTCCCCTTGCTCCTCTGCCTCCTGGCCAACCCTGGTGCTTCCCCGTGCGGCCCTGCGTGGCGGGCACACCCTGTCTTCTCAGGAAACCGTGAGCCGCAAATTGTCTTCTCACGACAGTTGGCCACATCATACCTGAATAAAGACAAAACCCAGGGTACCTGTTTAAATGCTCCTACCTAGGAAAGAGGGATGCTATTAGGGAGGGGATATAGATGCCGAGGGGCCCCAAAGCGACTTGACTGCAGAGCTGAGCAGATAAAACCAACAGAGAGAGAGAGAGAGAGAGAGGGAATATGACACACGACTGGGTCTGCAAGAGTAACCCTGGATATCCTTTCAAGTTCCTGAATCAAGGCCCTTGGAGGGTCCGCTCCATCCCTGCAACCTGCAGTCACGAGCTGCCATTCCCTCCTAGTAAACGCCTGCTTAGGTTGAGCACGTTGAGAACACTTCTGCTCCTTGCAGCCAGGTTCCTCTTTCTAACAGGGCACTTCGCTCTCACATGGAGGCATCTCAACCCGTGAGGTTTTTTCCCACATGGTGGCCAACGGCTGTCGGCCCAGACGCCTCCTGCCTCCCCCACCCCGCAGCTGCACAGTGGGGTGGTCCTGTCCTCTCCTCCTCGGCTGCTTGGGCAGCTCCGCAGCCCAGGCTGGCAGATGCCGACTCTGGGACTCCTGACCGTCCCCCCCAAGTCTTGCTGCCTTAGCTTTTCAGCCTGAATTCCAGCCCCTTCCTTTAGGAACTGTCATCGTGTTTAATCCCCCGGGGGGAGACGCCCCCACCTCCGTAAAAGAAAGCTATCCCATTACCGGTAAAGTGCGTTTACGTTGCTGGAGGGAAGTATGACAGCAAGTCTGTCGGAGTGGAGCCGGACTTGCCAAAACTTGGTGCGATGTGGGGACGCTGTCAGTGAGCCTCCTAAAGAAACCTGAGCTGAGCTGAGCTGGGGCTTGTGGGGAGGTTCCCAGCGAGAGGCAGGAAGCAGTGTGGGGGGAGGGCCGCAAGCTCAGGCCCTGGGTGGCCTGAGAAGGGCTCCCAGGGTGGGTGGGGACAGGGGCTTCCTTGTCACTGCAGCCAGACCAAGGCACAGGGACCCCCAGGATGTCCAAACTGCAGGGGGGGTGCTGCAGTGAGGTGGGGAGCTGGGGGGAGGACAGGATTTCCCCCAACGAGGGCTTCAGTCTGAGGCCAGAGGCACCTGGACCTGGACCTGGACCTGGAGAAGAAAGCCTCTCCCTCCAGAGACCGGAAGCTGTGGTTCCTGGTGGAGAGGGCCTGCAACTTGGGACAGCTGGAGGGCCCGGGACTGACCGACAAGAATGCCCAACAGGATGGTCTGAACCCAAAGACAGCAACCGCACAAACAGTGGAAATGGCCCAGCTGCACTAGACCTTGGGAGCCCCCTCTCAGTGACCCTCCCCCTCCCCCATTTCTTTGTCCAAAAGGGCCACTCCCGGCCCCCAGTCCCTCTGTCCATCTGGGCCAACTGTCAGTTGGGGCTCAGTCTGCCCCTCCTCCTTCTGCCTCTGCTGCCCCCTGCCCCTCACACCACGGAAGTGGGCCCTTCCCTGCACCCCTGGATGAGCCCGCCCGGGGCCTGCCTCGCTGTGCCAGCCTCGCCCAAGCCACGCTCCAGCTGGGACTTGGTCTTTTCCGTCCCAGCAGGCTGAGGCACCTGAGGCTTTAATTATGAGCTCCCCAAAGCCTTTCTGGAAGCAGGTGAGAGATGAAGTGTAAACAAGTGAGTGAGTGAGTCATCCCAGCCCTCCCCTGCCCTGCAGGACAGGAAGATCCTTCCTGCCTCTGTCTGACCCGCCAGCTTCTCCAGTGACAAACCGGGGGTTCCCTCCTCCTGCGGACGCCGTCCTGGGGCCAGGGCCCTTCGAGGGCCCCCTCCCCACCATCGCCCACATCGTCTTCCTCTTCAGCGGGCCTCACTACAGGTGGCGCAATGACGCACCTGGGCAGAGAGCTCCGTCCGGGAACTAGTTTACTTACGCCTCACAACAACCTTCAGAGGTAGGGACTGTCATGTCCCACTGGTGTGTTTTACAGCGACAAGAGCAAGGCCTAGAGAGAGCAGGTAACAAACTTGTCCAAAGTCACAGAGGTCGATGGTGAACCTGGGTTCGGGGCCGCAGCGGTCTGACTCTGGAGTGGGTGCTTTGAAGCGCCCCCTGTGCTCCCTCCCTGTCACCTCTTTCCCCCTTAGAACAGCCAGCTCAGGCCCGTCACCCGGCAGTTGCCCCTTAGCTTTGCCTCTGGGTCCTCTCAACCACAGGTACTTCTCCTTCGCGTTGCAGAGCCTCTCCTATCTCCAAGATCCAGACAGGAGAGCCTCTCAGCTCTGGGGGTGGGGTGGGGTGGGGATGCGGCGGCGTGTGTGTGTGCTGGAAACAGGGGCGGGTTAGTTGAGAGGCCTGCTCCAGATATCACTTTCGGGAGTTTCAAAAGGGGACAAAGAGGGAAAGTCTGGGGCTGGGGGTGTTACAAAGATAAGCCTACAGCCCATTCTTTGTTTGAACCTCACCCAAGGATATGTTTATTAATTTTAGAAGTGGGGGAGGGGAGAGAGAGAAACATCAATGTAAAAATGTAAGAGAGAAGCATCGATTGGTGTGTGCCCTGACCTGGGAATCAAACCTGCAACCTTTTGGTATATGGGACAAGGCTCCAACCAATGGAGCAACTGGGCCAGGGCCCCCTGCAGCCCATTTCCTTCCATTCAACTGTGACCAGAGCCTTGGCCTCACATTGGAGAGGGAAGCAAGGAGTTCGGGTGTTCCGTGGTGGAGACAGACCATCTTCTCCCCTCCCACACCGCTGGACTGGAGGGACCACATGGCAACAGGCTCTGGAATCAGGCAGGCCTAACTCTGAGTCTCCCTGCTTTGTGGGAAGTTACTTGACCTTCAGAGACTCAGTGGTTCAATCTGTAAAGTGAGATAATAAATAGCAGCTAATTCCAGATGTGAAAAGGAGATGATTCCATTTTGCAATTGTCATGGTATTTACGGACTCAGGAAAGAATCACCGACCAGCGGATGCCAAAACTACTGGGCAAGAATTTATTGAGGGAGAGGACGGTCTCCAAGTATTTTCCCACAGAGCATATTAACCTCAAAGGGAAAAATGTAGCCTTTACTTTTTGTATGTGATCTGGGAACCACGTTAACCAGCTATCAAAGTTAACATCACCAGTAACGGGGCCAGCTGACGTCCTGTGCGCCCTGATTCCTGCACTGAGGACGTGGCGGCACCACCCACGTGGCACCCCTCACGTGGCACCCCTCACGTGGCATCCCCTCACGTGGCACCCCTGCCCAAAATGCAGATACTGAATCTACTCAGGACAAAACTGTCAGACATCCAAACCCCTCAAAAAGGTCAATATTATGAAGGCAAAACAGGCCGAGAACTTTCCCGGATTAAAGCAGATGACAGAGACGTGACAACTAACCACAACACGTCATTCTGCATCAGATCCTGGGTCAGAAGACATAGCAAGTGCTATAAAAGACAAAATTTGAATATGGACCATATATTAGGTCATAGTGTGTATCAATGACATTTCCTTAATTTGGCAGTTGTCCTAAAGATATGTAAGAAAATGTTCTTTCTTTCTTTCTTTTTTCCTTTTTTTGAGAAATTAAGAAGGTATTTACTTCACCTATGGATAAATAACTTTCTAAAAAATGTTCTCGTTCTTAAGAGATATGTGCTTAAGTACTTAGGGATGAAGGGTTATATGTCTGAAACTTATCCTCAAATAGTTCAGAAAAAAATAATACTAAGATACTTACATTTCTCTGTGTGTATGTGTAAGAGAAGGAGAGAATAAAGCTAATGCAGTAAAATAGTAGTTACCAGTGAATCTTGGTAAAGTGTGTTTAGGAGTTTATTATACTATTCTTTTATTATATTATTCTTTTATACTATTCTATAAGTTTGGATGTTTTTCCAAAGTAAAAAGGTTGTTAAAAGGGAGTTACCCAATTAACACAGCCTGGTGCTAATTCAGACCTTGATGGATGCTAGTTCACACATGTGCAGGACAATGCATCCCAAAGCAGCGCAGTCCCCGCCGCCCAGGAGACCCAGGGTCAAGGTCCTTACCCATTGTCTCTCTTCACTGAGATCCCCAAGCTTCCGCCTTTGCATCCACTGTCAGCATCTTCCTGGCCTTTGCTGAGAGGTGGGGAGTACGAAGTGATGGCTGAGGGTGTGAAAAAGACAGTCCTTCCTCTTTCCTCACTCCCAAGAATTGAGCCTTGAGAGCCTGGACAGATTTGTCCACAGGTGCTAAGTGGTTTGTGCTGAGGGATTTGCAAACAGAAAAGGCACTGACTGAGAAGCAGGAATGCCCCTCTGGCTCGCTCTCCTGCCTGCGCCTCTGAGCCCGGGGGAAGGTGTTACACGGGCCCACAGAGGCATCACTCAGCCCTGGGAACGCCAGCCCAAGTGTCAACACTCTGGCAGAAAGAGGTGCTAAAGCGCATATTTGAAGATGTCTGAACAGACTTGTTTGAGAGACAACCGGAGTTGTGAGGTAATCCTGACGTCTCCCTCTGTCTCCGTCTGGAAGGCAGGGTTTGCCTGCAGGCCTCTGGCCTCTAGTGTCTCTCTATTATTGTTAGCATTTGCCAGAACTTTGCTTAAGACTTGGGGATGACAGAAGTCAACACGGAGAGGAGCTTATATTGCTGCGAGAAGGACTCTTAAGACCCCTGTGGGACTGAAGTCAGCTCAGTGGGGGTAGCGACACCCTGCACTCTGCTCATGTCACTTATGGAGGCTAATCCACCCCCTCTTTTCCGCCTGGGCCACTTCAGGTTGGAATTCTGTCTCTTCTTAAATAAGAAAAAGGGGTGCGGGTGCCCTGGCCGGGTAGCTCAGTTGGTTAGATCCCTGCTCAGGATACATACAAGAAGCGACCAATGAATGCATAAACAAGTAGAACAACAAATCGATATTTTTCTCTTTCCCTTCCTTTCTCTCTCTAAAAAAAAATCAATATTTTTTTATTTAATTTATTTTTTAAATTTTATTTCAATTGTTGCTGCAGTACAATTTTCTATCTTTTACTCCCATCCCAGCCCACCCACCCAACCCTCCCCTCCCCAAGCCAAGGAGAATCGATCAATGTCTCTCCTAGTTAAACTAGGTGCAGAGATTATGGTCCAATGGCTGGAACTGAAAGGTTGTGTAGACTCAGGACTAGGGTTCACTTTGGAAACCCAAAAGAAAAATGATCTGTTGAGATAAATAGGGAAAGAAGAGGACCAGAGGAGCAGATTAAGAGAGAGAGAGACATGATTTTTCCACCCCCTAAGCCCAGTGCACTGCCCACCCTTCCTCTCCGTGGTAATCTCTGAAACTCTACCGGACCCTCTGTGTTAGGCTTTTTTGGATACAAGTGGCATGCAGGGTAACTTAGGCACAAATGGTGGTTATCATGAGGTATTACCATTATATAACATAATTATTATAAGGGCAAGCAGCACTCTGGGCCCCAGGAAGGCCTAGAAGCCGGGCAGCCCTTCTCTCTCTTGGCCTCATGGTCTCCAGCATCTTACCAGAGACCGCCTTCCTCCAGTTCTCCCCGTGCCCCAGGCTGACCATGGCTGCCCCAGTTCACATGGCCGCAGAGACGTCCTGACCACTCTAGCTCTTATCCAAGTCAAGAGAAAGGCTCTGTCTAGGTCAGTGCCCTCCCCTGCTCCAATAAGCCATGTCCAGTGCAGTGGGAGGTCACATGGTGCCCCAGCTTCTGAAGCCCACCTTCAGGGAAGTGTCAAAGACGAATCCCCTACAGCTATGTTCTGTCAAGCCGCTTCGGGTGGGTTTCCACTCACCGCCATTAAACAGGGCTGACTGAAACAACTGTAGCCTGTAGCCTCGGGGGCCTGTCTGCCACCCCCTCTCTGCACGGAGGCCTGCGGCTCATGGGAGTGCCCAACTGGATCGCAAAGCTGGTTCTTCCTAAGCAAGTGCAGAGAACATTCTCCCACACGCGATCTCACGTGAACAACCAGAATTCACTGTGGTGGCAGCTGCACCAGCACTGGCCGATGACATATCACCCGGACCCATCCTGTTTCCTGTGTAAGATGGCAAAGAATCCTGTGGAACATTCCATAGGCAGACTCCTACCTGGCATGGACATGACTGTTGATCATAACTTGCCCTTTTAGGAAGGACAAATACCAGTATTTCATCATCTCTGGACAATCTGGAACCATGCAGATGTAGCACTGGATGGAGAATTCTGGAAGCTGGACATGATTCTGTGGGTTTTACCAGGGTGGTAGGGAGGGCTGAGGGGCTGAGTCAGGTCACATGAATCGTGGGTACCTCTCCCACCCGAGGGCTCTAAAGACACCAGTTCCACACAGGGGCCAGAGGTTTCTTTCCTGAGCTTGGCGGGACCCTGCGGGCATGTCTTTCACTTCTATTTTCACATGATTATTTGGCAACGGGCAGCCCTGGATGCAGGGTGGGGGTGGGAACTGTCTCACAGCACAGACAGACTGAAGGCTCAGAGTGGGAAGGACAGTGGGATGCTTTCTGTTCGTCATTGCTGTTCTAACGTGAAAATAGGACTGGACTGTGCTATAATAATTATAGCACAGAAGGATGATTCAGAGTCGGATAATTCAGAGTCGGAACAAAATATAAGAAGAAATGCAAACACTCAGGCGTGACTGGATACCTCCCCGCCTTAACACCCAGCATTGCCCTTTTCCTGGCCACCTTCTAGTATTTCTAATAATCTGCATTTTCCCTTCACTTGAGTAGAATACGCTTTCCTAAATTATCCAGAGCACGCCTTGGCGTGTCCAAGGCCCGCCCTCCTGTGGGCCCCCAGGCCCTGGCGGGAAGCTCCCAGTTAGCTTTTAGACCTCCTGCTGGCAGGAGACCCACCAGCTGCGGAGAGTGTGTTCCCACAACACCTCGTCGGGAACGAAAGCATCTGAGCAGCTGCCTGCGTGGCACGGGGAGGGCGGTGCCAGAGGGGGTGACGGGGACAGTGTGGTGCAAGCATATCAACTACTGAAACGATGACCACCTCCCAGGAAGGACACTACAGAGATGTGGGGAGCGGCGAAAGGGAAGGCTAGGTGAGGCAGAACCTCGGCCAGGTGATCCAGTTTAGCGCCACCGGGGAGGAGTCGTGTCCAGTGCACGTCCCCCGTTGTGACGGGGTGGCAAGGGCGCTTCACCGCTGTGGTGCTCCTCCCAACACCCGCAAGCTCGTCTAACCACCAGACAGACCCAGCCTGAGAGACCTCCTACAAAATACCTGGCCAGCACACCTCCAGGCTGTTGAGGGCGTTATACAAAACAAGAGAAACCTGAGGAACTGTCACAGACCGGAAGAGACTGAGAAGATAGAACAACTAATGTAGCATGGAGCCCTGGATGGAGCCCTGGATGGAGCCCGGGGCAGAGAAGGACCTTAGCAGAACATCTCGCGAGAATGAATGGAGCGGAGTTAGCAGTGATGCTCCAATGTTGTTCGCTTAGTTGGGACAAATGCTGCACGGTAACAGAAGACATTAACAAGAGGGGACACTGGGTGAGGAGTGCAACTTTTCTGTAAGTTAAAAACTATTCTGAATTTGTCCTGGCTGGTGTGGCTCAGTGGATTGAGTGCCAGCCTGTGAACCAAAAGATCACTGGTTCAATTCCCAGCCAGGGCACATGCCTGGGTTGCAGGCCAGGTCCCCCCAGTTGGGGGGCATCTGAGAGGCAACCGATCAGTGTCTTTCCTTCTCCTTCTCCCTCCCTTCCCCTCTCTCTAAAATTAAATAAAATCTTTAAAAAAACTATTCTGAGTTTAAAAGTTTATTTTTAAATAAAAGGTAATGCAGGGATGTGGGCAGGGCAGGAGGAGCTGGCTCTCCGGTTGCGAGGGGGAGGAAGGGAGGAGTCCTGGGAAAGCTGAAGCAGGCTGCAAGTCTCTGATGGGGTTGGCGCCCTGTCCCCAGCAGCCCCGAGGAAGTGGCTTCCTGCAAATCTGGTTAGCAAGGGTTTTCCTTACCCGCAGACAGCCGAGAGACAGGCAGAGCCGAACCTCTCCAACATCTAATGCGCACCCAGCCCACTTGGCGAAATGCTGTTAAAATGCAGGTTCTGACTCCGCAGGCCTGGGCGGGGCTTTTCTACCTGGCTTCCAGGTGATGCTGAGGTTGTGGGTTCCAGAACTGCACTCGGAGTTGCAAGAAGCCGGAGAGTTGGACATCACCGCTCACCTGGGAGGAGCAGAGGAGATGCTGAAAGGGAGGCTGCCACCCTGAAGACACAGTCCCACCCTGACTTGGGCCTGAGCAGAGGGGCCAGCTCGCAGAGGTGCAGCGAGTGCTCTGCAGCTTCAGAAAGCCGGTCTGGTTCTGATCGCCTGCAAACGGCCACACGGGGCAAGTGCCTTGGGCCCCAGCCTCATGTCCCCATCTGTACAATGGGCATTGTGACTCCCAGTGCCTGTGTCTTCAGGTTGTTCTGGGAATCCAATGCAGTAATCACGCGTGACAGTCTCGGCACACCGCACACCTGCTTTGCTGAAATGACTGAGGTCTCTGCCAAAAGAGCTTCAGGTGACTTACAAAGACCGGGCTTCTGTTTTTTATTAGCGTGGCTGTACTCCCATGAAGCCATTTTGCTTTATTTCTTTAATCATTTGGTCAACAGATATACACTGAACACCACCACGGATTTCCAAAGAAATGCCGTCTGAAGTCTTTCCATCTCTTGGAATCCAGATTTACAGAAGGGTAGAGTCAGAGGGAAACCAGAAGGCCAGACAGATCTTACCTCCACTTGCTGAGGCCGGGTCCCATTTGTCGTTCCCAGTCCTCTCCATTCCCCTCACTCCGGCCTCCCCCTCTGGCTGGGGGGGGGGCCCGCAGAGGTACCCAGGGGCTGCCTTTGCTCCTTCAGGGAGCCTCCTGCTGGTGAGGGCGTATCTTCCCCAGGCTCCCCCTCCTCCCTGGGCTCCATCTCCCCTTTCTCTAGCTGTAGAGCACTGGCCACACCCTGACAGCTGTCCTCCGAGGAACAGGAGCCCTGGAGTGAGTTCCTGCTTATCTTCAAACTTAACTTATACAAACACACTTATATGCGTACTCACAGGAGTTTCCAAATGAAATCAAGGTGGCTTCCTCACAACAGGTGAGAGGAAACGAGATGGAAATCAACGCTGTTGACTTCTGTTGGGTCACATACCCTTTAGGAATCTGATAAAAGCGCGATGCCATCACCACCCAGAAAAGCACATTTAAGCACACACACGCACACAACTCTGTCCCCAGTTGCAGGGGATTCTGGGCACTGGGTTAAGAGGCTCCTATAAGCTTAGGGATACAAAGAGAACACAGACAAGATAAGGTGGTGGGAATGACAAAGGTCTCTACTTTTTAGTGTCATCACACTGTCCCTGTACCCTCAAGTCCCCAGCTCCATAGGCAGCTACCCACAACCACCCTGTACACCATCCCCCAGGTCAGGGTAGAGACTGGCCCGGCTGGGGCATCCCTGTCAGCTGCTTTCCCCTGGGCCCCTCAGCGCATGGTCCCTGTTGACATGGAAACCCTGGGCCACTCCTTTCTGGCCTGTGGCCGATTCTACTCTCACTGTGCAGGATTCCCAGAGCGTACTCCTGTGTTGTTCTGCCTGTCTTCCTGTTGGGCTCAGGCTATCCCCCCAAAACAAATACATGATGCACCGTCCCTCCCGGCACAGAGGTCTGCAGACCTTAACTGAGAACCCAGCGGGAGTGGAAGGGGATAGCCAAGAAGGTCAGAGTGCATTAAAATGGTCCACCCTACTCAGGACATGTCCCTGACCCCAGATCGTGGCCACAAGCTCCTAAATCAAAGGAAAGATTCTCAGGCCCTGCTGCCTGCGATCCATGCCAGTGGCTCTGGAACGGGGCCTGAAATGTGCATTTGCTCAAGCCCAGATCAGCATGCAGCCAGGCACACCAGCCACCTCTCCCCTACTGCATTCTCCTCCCAGACCAGAAGGGAACGTGCGATGTCCTGGCTTAAGAGCAGTGACTGGAAGGACCCACGCCGGAGAAAGGAGAAAGCACATGCCCCCTCGTGGGAAACTACTGAAGACCACGAGAGAGAAAGGATGGAAAAGGATAGAAAAGGACAGAAACACCACCCCCCCTTCACTTGTGTCTCCATTTATGACCTAGGCTTAAGGATTCTCATGTTCTTGGGCTACTTAGAGTAACTGGGAATTCCCAATGCCAGAGGCTTCCCCTGACCTCTGCCCACGTGGGAATCCTGCTCTTAGGACATGGGCAGACAGGTGGGAGGGGCCTGGACCAGAGCTCTGGGACAGCCCTACACCGGCAGGGGGCATCACCTCACATGAGAGGTTGTCACCCCGTGAGATCTCATATCACACGGGGACCTTCAAAGCCTGTCTTCCTCCTCCTGTCACATACAGGCACACTCTGCCCTTCCTCTCTCTCTCTCTAAGGACAGCCTGGAAATGGAGGGCAAAGACCCAGAGTGACCTCCACAGACTGCCCCATCCCACATCTGCAGACGGATCCTGCCCTCTCTGACCCTGGACTCTCCTAGTCGTCCAGGGCTGGAGAATGTCCTGCAATGGGGTGGGACAGATCTCAGCAGCTGGTTTCTGGTGAGCATGGCTGTGACAGTGTCAGGGGTTCAGTGTCCAGATAGGAGACGGTGGCAGCCTGGGTCAGCTCGAGGGGGGAGGGTCTGGTGTATCAGAGAGCCGGCGTGTGTCAGGCATGTGAGGGCCCCGCTGGGGCTCCCTGCCAGGGAGTGGCTGGCTGTCAACTAAAACCTCGGGGTCTTGGCTGTTCTCCAGCGCCATCACCACTTGTTATACAGTCTCTAAATGGACTGACCCGCACCTGTCGGCACTCCTTCTTCCCCTGACCTTTCCATCGCTGGAGTGCTACACGGGGAACACAGTCTGTCCTGTCAGTCTTGATGATCATTCCGCGGAGGAAGTAATTTCTAACTTTCCTGGCACCATATCACTGGGGGGTCGGCTGGCGCAGCGGCAGAAGGAAAAGATAAGATTAGCGCAGAACTAGTACTAGCCCGGCCTGGTGTGGCTCAGCGGATTGAGAGCTGGCCTGTGAACCAAAAGATTGCAGGTTCAGTTCACGGTCAAGGCACCTTGCGGGGTTGCGAGCCGGATCTCCAGTTGGGGGCGTGCAAGAGACAACTGATCGATGTTTCTCTCCTTTTTCTCCCTCCTTTCCCCTCTCTCTAAAAATAAATAAAAAAGAACTAGCAGAGGGGTGGCACTCAGTAGCACTTAATCCTTCTCTGTGCAAACCCATTTAGACCAAAGAAGCTTTTGAAGCTCGTTTGGGAAAAGGATCCCCTTCCTGAAGGCAGAGCGATGGCTAAGACACCCGCCAGCAGATCAGATCAGGATGAGAGAAGCCTAACCTTCTCTGAATTTTGCAGCCTTCTTCCAGCACGGCAGCCTGCAGCAGTGCCAACGTATGGACAGCAGGCGGAGCTCTTGCCTAACCTTTCCCAGGTGGAGGCGGTTGCGAGGACCCAAACTTTGTGAGCCTCGAGAGTTCTGGTAATTTGCTTCTAGCGTCCCGGTGACTGCAGACGAGGGCCTGGCTAGGGTAGAAATAGAGATGACGAGGGGTTCGTAACTTCCCTTTCAGGCGCTCTCCCAGAAAAGAGAGTGGCTTCTTGAGATGCCTAAGGAGGACAATTTTTTCGGCCCACGTTAACGAGTCATGGGGTGATCCATTCTCAGCCTCACCCCATACTCAATACCTGAAAGAACGTCCCCAGTGTCTGCAGGTCCCAAGGAGGAGCCCCCGCCCCCGCCAGCCGTTCCTTTGCTCTTCCCGCAGTGGCCCCCTCCCAATGGCTAAGTGCCAGAAAGTGGAGGTGAAGCGTGCTCACGTTCAGGCCTGTGGTGGGAAAACAAGGCTGTGTCTGGGTGGGTATAGGGGTTCTAGGAGGGGTAGGGGGAAACGGGTAGCGGAAGAACAGTGCTGCTGTTGCTTGTTAAAAGTGCCGCGAGGTGGCGCTCGAAGGCCGCGTCACAGAGAAGTGCTGCTTTTGAAGAGGAGGGATTGGCTTGGAGACCTAGGGAGGGGCTGCGGGAAGAAGTTGGCAGCTGCGGTCCAATGATCCTACTCATTGAAACAGAGGGTACTTGGGGACCTTTGGAGCAGCATGGTTACCAGGAGACTTGGAAGGGTCAAGGAGCAGAGGGAGCCGAAGGCATGGCATGCATTTCGAGGTTCAGAGGATGGATTCCCCAGACCCCCGGGAGCTGGAGAGGGGTGGAGGATCTTCTGCCCGTTAGTCTGTCGTCTGCTCACGTGCCTCTCCGGATTTATAAGTTCTGTTCTGAGGCCACTGGGAGAAGAATTCGGGGTCTTAGAATCTGAATTCATTCCAGGAGTTAAAAATCCAAGAGCGTGCCAACATCTCTTTTTCTCCTAAGATTTGTAGGTCTCTGTATCACCTCCTGCTCTGAACCTTCCAGACTCCATCCCATGAGACAGGGGTGGGGGTGGAGGACGTGGATGTTAGGAATTTTTTTGCCTCCCTTCCTTTGCTCTTCCTTCGGATATCCTCAGTGGCTTCTCCTGACTGTGGGATCCGCCCCAAGCTCCGAGGAACTGCCCCACCTCAGGTCCCAGGAGGAGGAAAGAGGCCTCGCTCTAAAAGCGACCGACTCAGACCCATTCCCCGCGGCAGAACTTGTCTCTCCGGGACAGCCCCGTGCCACTCGCCCTTCTCTGCCTAGGCCTCCCTTGAAGGGGTCCATCCGGGCCCAGCTTGGCTTCTCGCCATCACCGGCAAATTATTCAGATTCTGGTGTCACAAACTTGTAGGGTCCTCTCTCCAGACCATTCCACTCTCTTGATGCTTGGCCCAGAGGTCCCATCCCCCCCGCCCCCTCACTCCTTACACTCCGAATGCAGAGACCCAGGGGCCGAGTAGCCAGCAGCGCCAACGTTAATCCCACCCCACCCTCTAGGAATTCGAGATCCGATGAGGGGTTCCAGCTGAGGCAAAGCGCGCAGCACGGTCTGGCCCGGAGGACTGGGGCTCCCTGGTGAGGACCCTGACCCGCCGACTTCCCCCTGTAAAGTGAGGGGTGGTGGGGAAAGGTTGCGTTCTCGTGGAAGAGAAGATGTTGAAGCTGGAATCAGACTGGGTGGGGAAGGGACCCAGAGAGGCGCTGCTCCCTCGCCGTCCAGGCCTTCTCCAGAGGCCTTAGCAGCATCCTCCGCCAGTGCCAAGCTCCTGGGAAGCGGATAGGGGGCTTGAAAGGATGCTGATATCTGCCTTTGGAGCTACGATGTCCCTTCAACTCCCCAAAGGCCTCGCTCCGGGGCCCACCCCAGCTTCAGCGTGGTGGGGACTCCAAGCCCAGCGCGCTGGGATGAGGGAGAGTGTGGGCCTGCTGAGTGGGTGGCCCGGGACAGAACGAATCCAAGGCTGTGGGGGAAAGTGGGATTGATTGGGAGAAATGGAGGATTGGGTGTCCGCTGGCCCAGGGTGCCCCGCCCTTCTCTAGCTCGGGCACCACCCGCCGCGGGGCCTCCGGGAAACCGAGCACGCCCGCGAGAGTCCCCGCCCCCTCCCTGAGGCCGGAGGTATTAGTGCTGCTTGATCAAACCTCATTTTCTGCGAAAATGGAAACATACCCAGGGTCCTTAATAAAGTGAATGACGAGGCTTCGGGTGTAATTGGACTTCCGGTTGGTGGCTATTTCCTTAAACTGACAGTGGGAAGAATGTAAACCTACAGCGTTCAGATGTAATTGTACGATTATCAGAAAGAGGTGCAGGGTGGATTCGCAGAGACCTGGAGGCAACGACCTGAGAAAGGGACACGAACGCTTACCCAGATCGAGGCACCTAGGAGTCCTGGACCTCCACACTGACCCCACATCCAAGTGCACGCCTCTGCAAGCTTCGGGCGCTCCTCCTATCCCAGACCAGCCCTGCCGCGACCGACGGAAAACGCGGGATCTTTATTTATACGCTCGGGCGGGGGGCGGGGAGTGATGTCTTCTCCTTCCTCTGAGAGGAGGAGTGTCCTCCGGGGCAGGGGGGCGGCCAGGCTGAGAGTCTGCGGACCGATCCTCTGGCCAGCGCGCGCTGCCTGCATATTTCTATGCGTAATCCAATTTTCTCCGTGACTATCTAGTTAAACTCTTTAACAACAGCTACATAATTAGAATTTGGATTCCCATTAATTTTCCCTGGGCCTCGAACCATTTGCAGCTCACACTGGTAATTAATGCGATACATCACTAACTTTACCCAGAGCCGGCTAGCTGGGCTCAGGTCGCTCGGCCCACGCCACGCGCCCCTGCGCGGGACCCTGACTTCGGACCCCGTTCATAAGTGGGGCTGTTTCCCTCCCGCCGAAACCAAGTACCTCGACCCGCGTATCCAAAGCCTTGTTTCCAGAAAATTTCACAATTAAAAATATTTATCGGGAGCAGATTTACGTTTCTGGGTTTCCAGTCTCGGGGCGTCTGGGTAGGCTATTAAGTGTAATTAGCATCTTTTGTGCATGCAGATTTACTTCGCTCATTGCCACATAATTCATCCCTAAAAGCCAGCGCAGGCGAACACAGGCTCCGCCGCCAAAACCGCGGCCCGCCCCCGCCAGGGTCTAAGTCCCGCGGCCCTGAGCCCCCATCACGCTGCCGGCTCCTAGTTTCTCTGGTCCAGCTGTCCGCCCTAGGCCGGGAGGCTGGGCCCGGAGAGAAAGTTTCTGCCCCGAAGACGAATAACGCTAGGGCGACCTCAGGCGGCGGGGGGAGGGCCTAAACGAGCTCTTCCAGCTGCCCCGGCCGTGCGGTGTGGACCTGAGGCATTGAGACCCTGCACGTGTGTGCGCGTGAGCGAGTGGGCGTGTCTGTATGCACGCTCGCGTGCGCGCCAGTGCATGTGCATATGCTAGTGCGCGTTCCTGAGAGTGCGCAAGGGCGCGGGTGGAACGTGAAGTGATCTCTGCCCACCGGTTCCCTGGACCGAAGCTCAAATGCCAGTCCCAGGTCACCCAGCTCGGGCGCCGAGGCTTAGAGAGAGACCCGGGCCCTACCTCGCCCTCATTCCCTTTTAAAGAGCCAACCCCAGCCAGCTTGAGGTCCTGGAGTGCGCAGGGTCCGGCGCGAAGGAAACTGGGAGGTCGGACGCCCAGTCGTGTCTGAGCGCAGGTTGCCGGTGCTGGTGACTGGCCACCAGAGAAAGGGCGAGCGGAGCAGGGGGTCACTGAACAGCAACTTTGCGGGACCGCTGGGGGGCAGCCGGAGACAACGGCACCCGGCGGGGGTAGGGGTGAGGGTGGGAGTGGGGGAGAGCGAAACTACGGATTGGTGGTGGGAGGACCGGGGCCAGGGAGCACGACTGGTCTCCCGCGCTCCAGGCCGAGGCACCCACTCCGGGTTCGTTATTAACGCACTGGGAAGTCCACGAGCCGCCCAACTTTCTTCTCTTTAATGAGCCTAGAAGAAGAGGCTGCCCTGAAGGGGTTTGTTCATTAAAGATGTAGCTGGAGGAATATTGTCTCATTAATTATCTGGTTTTAATTACACTCCTACCCTTTGAATCAAGGGATGGGCAAAGTTGATTCAGTGGCGCCGCCTTCTTTGGCTTAAAGAGTCAGGCCAGCAGCGGGCCTGGAGGGGGCGGGGGGGACTGCGTGTGCCGAGAGGGTGTGAGTATGCATTTGGGGAGTATCCAGCCGCTAGTCCCCATTCGAGGGAGCCTTATATCCGGGTGGGTGGGTGTGTGGATGAGGTCTGCGTGTGGGTCTGAAAATGTGCGTGTGTCTGAGCGTGTGTGACCACGTGCGCCTGAAAGGCCCTGTGGACGTGACTTGTGTGTCTATGTGAGCTCCCTGCCTGCGTGCGGTTCTGTATGTCTGGGTGTGAGTGTGGGCAGCTGAGTGTGTCTGCAGACGGGCCCAAGAGCGGGTATCTAAGTGAACAGGAGTGTGACTGGATGGCTGTGTCTGCGTGTTTAAGAGGATGGCCTCCTGCCCATCAGCTCAAGTGACAGTGTATGACGGTATTTCTGGGTCTGTGCTGTGTGTGCATGTGGCCCTGTGTGCGTGAGTGTTGGGTGGGGGGGGGCACTCCACCCCTAAAACACTGCAGGAACTGGGACCTCTACAAGGACGCGGCTCGGTTTCCGAGGGTCCCCAGAGCTGGGGTGCCATCCGGAAACCGTGATCCTTCTGGAAGGGGGTTATTTAAGGGGGTGTTCATCCCTGCCTCGTCCCTTGTCAGGCAGGAGCTGTGCTAAAGCGGGGGCCGTTTTCCCTTTAAATCGTGGACACTTTGACAGGGGACATTAAGGCCCCGGCTGCTCAGGCTGAGCAGATCATAAAACCGGACAGGCAATTTCTGCTCCCGCCAAATAGCCGGGCAAACTCGTTCTGCATCTTTGGTTTTAATGCACTAAACTGGCAGCTAAGCAGGGAGCGAGCAAAAGGGGGTGGGGAGCCCCCACAAACACCAGCACATACACCGGCACCCGGGCAAACACCCCTTCACACCCTCTCGCCCCACGCCCCGCCCTCGACCCCCCCACCAGTGGAATTATCAACTAGAATTTGATTAATATGCAAATCGCAGGCAAACAGCTTCATATAATTCTTTCAGTGGAGAGTAATTAATCACCAGTTAAAGCAAATTAATACATATATCAATTTTGTCAGAAACATGCTTAGTTCAATCGCCCGTAAAATTGAAGTTTGAAGTATTAAGAGGCTCTGCAGAAACGCCAGGACTAAAACTTTCAAATTGATCCTATTTAGTAATCAATCAGGCTCTCCCCTCAGGTTAATCTGCCTAATTTTTCATCTCAAATCATACACTTTACTGACACGCCATCTAGCAAACAGTCGATAAAAAGTTAACAAAAATGATAACGACTCCAGCCAGAGCCATTGTGCAGGGTGGGTGGGCGGTGGGTGGCTTTGATTGCATTTCTGGGGTGGTTGGGGGACTCGGTTTTTCCTGAGCTAAGGGCTGGGAACTCCCCCGGGCGGCCGGAGCCTCCCTGCCCCACCGGCCTCGCCTGCCGTTCACTGCCCTCTGCTGCTGTTGGACTTCCCTCAGATCATCAGAGCATCAGAACACCCGGCATCATTTCCCTCAGAGTCCCCTAAACCGGCCGGCTCCCTCCTCACACTCGGGGTTGCGTAGAATGCCTGGGAGCGTGTGCATTGTGTGCTCGTGGTAACATGGGCCAGGCCTCTGTCACTGTGTCTGGGCTGTGTGTGCAATGGTGAGGGTGGTGTCTCTGTATCAGCAAAGGGACCCTGTGGGCCCACACTGTTTCCGGGCACTCTCTACGTCTGTGTCTGTCACGGTGGGAGTATATTGTGTTTCTGCATTGTGGGTCTGTGTGGCTTGGTGCCTGCTTTGTGTGTTTGCAGTTTCTGGGATGTCTGCGTCACACTCTGTGTGCCTGCATTGAGTGTGTCCTGGATTGGTGGTGGGCCCACCTGAGCCTACCATTCATTTACACGTGAGCAGGTGGGGGGGGCTGTGGCAGCTGGATCAGTAGGCCCATAACAGACATCGGGAGAGAGGGGACAGTCCCTGTGGAGACCTAGACACTTCACCTTGAGCAGCTTCTGAGAAAGGAGAATGGCCACCTCTTCCCATTCCAGCCTCTGTGTTAGGAGGGGGCTAGCAAAGAAGGGAGAAGAAGGCCACCATTTCTTGGCTGAGGGGATTCCCAGCCCTGGACTCCTCTCCACAGAGCCCTGGACCCACTGCTTCGGACTTGGGCCCCTGAGTTTGGCAGGGGTGCAGACACAGTTGGGAGTGCCTCCATCCCGTGTATTCAGATGTCACGACCATGACCGGATGTGGCGACAGCTCATCTCAAACCTCTATGTACACACGCTGACAACTAAACTCACACAAGTTCTAAGGATACTCACAGGTAACTAATTCTCCTTCCCCCTATACCCACCCCCTCACTCACAAACAGCTAGCCCTGCCCAGCCCTCCATGGAAAGGCCTCACAGGTCCACATGCACACACCCACTCGCAACAATCTCTGTGTGCACACACAAGCCAGGTTCCAGAGAGGGCAAGACTCATTCACCCTCAGCCCTGCAGGCAGCACCACCCATCTGCCCTGCATTTACACGTGCATATCGCCATGTGCCCTCTCCCCAGCTTGAGCAGGCTGAGCCCCCCACCCAA
Organism: Phyllostomus discolor; assembly: GCF_004126475.2. Taxonomy (NCBI): domain Eukaryota; kingdom Metazoa; phylum Chordata; class Mammalia; order Chiroptera; family Phyllostomidae; genus Phyllostomus; species Phyllostomus discolor. The sequence continues at coordinate 153,517,240 of NC_040907.2, forward strand.
GAAAGAGGAACTTCTCTTGAGTGAGTTAGGAAAATGGGGCCTTGAGGGTGACCTGGTACTCAGGTGGCCACAAGTGAGTCTGCAGATTATTCTAGGGACAAAGTTCAGCCTGGGGATCCACTTGAGTAGGAGGGGCAGGCAGGGCAGCCTGGCATCACCCAGCAGCACAGCAGAGGACAATCCTCCACCCCAGCCTGTTCTCAAAGAAGCAGATTCCGCACTGACATAGTGTTGATTCACTGGCCTCAGTTGCTCTCAGAGCAGATACATGCCCAGGCTGAGGCCCTCCACCCCATGTCCTGCCACTCCTCTCATGAGCCCCCTCCCATCAGGCCTTGTGCTTCCCATCACCCCCCACCCCACCCACCGTAAGTGTAAATCTGAGCAGCCAGCTTGGTCAAGCTGTTTGGAGCTAGGAGTCTTGTCTTCAGCTTCAGTTCCACATCAGTGTTCCTTCTCCTAGTTATCTGCTCACACCAGCTCCCAGCATACATCACACACCCAGGGGCATCACTCACTCTTTGGTCACACCCACCCAGTGACAGCTTTACTTCTTTCCTCTCCATTGCACTAATTTAGTCACACCTAGTTGCACACACTAGTTTGCAACAATCGGTTACACAAACACAACAGCACACCCCCAATCACCCCCAGTTGCAATGCTCTGTTTCCATCAATCAGCCACACATGCCCAGTTACTCAGTTGCACAAATCTCGGACACACTCAGTGACACATCCTGTTGATGCCTTCAAAGCTAGACACACACACACACACACACACACCCTCAGCCTCAGGCCTCTCCTAGGACTGGTATTGGTTAGAAGGAGACAAGCTGACTTGCTGATGGAAGCCCTGGATCTTGAGGTGCGGAGGTGTGTCCCCCAAGGAAACTTAGGTGGGGATTCTCCTCTCTCCAGAGTACTGCTCCCCTTCACATACCTGCATCAGGCTGAGGCACCTTCACCTTCCTTTGCTCCAGTACCAGGAGCCTCTCCTTTGGGAGACACAGCCTGTGGAGCAGCTTGGGGACAAGCTCCCAGCTGTCCCAGGAGTGCCAACCTCTTCCTGAGACCTCTTCAGGCACATGCACCATCCAGAGATGCACCCACTCCCCACAAAAGCCAACCAGCCACTGTTCTAACCCCACCCACACCCCCTCAAAGCCAGCACATGTCCTTCTGCACTTCACAGCAGCGACCTCCACCCGATGTCCCTCAGGACCCCAGTTCCCTCAGGTTTACAGTCCCTTCTCCCATGCGCCTTCTGCAGCCTCTGACCCTGTCCACTCTGGGCCTTGCCTCTGGTCACTCTCCCTACACTTCCCGCTCCCCCTTGCGCCCCTGTGCAGGTGTGTGTGTTAGGGAGCATCTGTATTCTCAGCACAACCACTTCCTGGGCCCCAAGAAAGATGGGTTGATGACTGGGGTGGGGGGCAAAGCCCAGGTGCCCCAGGTTTGAGTGGCTGGGGACCTGCAGGGTCGGGTGAGTGGACTTCCCTGTACCTGAAAGCTCAGAAGGGTGGGGAGGAAGGGTCCCCGCGGCAACTGGCAGGGGCGGAGGGGAGGCGCGCGGCCCCAGCCCGTCCCTTTCAGGGGGGACTCATGCATCAAACTTCAATTTTCCGGACGATTGAATTAGTGATTTTTTTTCCTCCTGAACTAAAATACACTTAAGTCTTTGGGATTAATTACCACGTTCTGGTCCCTCAGACTGGAGTATTACTTATCGGAGCTGCGTCTGACACCGGCCCGACACCTCGTAAAATAAGGAACTGCGCCTCCCGGCCTCACCCGGCGACGCCCGCCAGCCCCCGGCCCGGGAAGGCGGAGCGGGGAGAGCGAGCCAGCCACATCGCGCGGTGGGGCCCGGTCAGTCGGCGCGCGTCCGCGGCGTCCCAGGCCGTGAGATCAGAAACCGCCCTTCCCCAGGGACTTGGTGAGCCGAGTCGAGGCCCCGGGCCTAACTGGGAAGGAAAAGACAAAGCCGGGTCTCCTCCCCCTGGGCAGCCGGGAACCTAAAGCGGGTCTGCAGGGAAGCCAGAGTCCTGGATTCCCTCGTCTGCAACGGCCCCAGGCAGTGAGAGTGACACCGGGCACAGGGCCCGCGGCCCAGACGGTCCTAAGCCTTAACGAACCTCGCCTGAGAATGGGCGCGGGACCCGCAGCCCCTCGCACGGTCCACACCACACACGCTCAGAGAATAACGCACGAAGTGCACACGCCCCACTCCCACGGAGGGCACACGGGCGGCACACACAGTCGCACCTAGGACAGGCCTGGCGGTCACCAGGTCAGAGGCCCAGGGCAGGTGCTTGCGTTTGAGGCCCTCTCCATCACAGGCCCCTGGGGGAGCGCCTGAGGCTCGGCCGAGGCCATCTGAGCGCCGAGGCCCGCGCACGGGTAGCAGCTCCCGTCAGAGCCCAGACTGCCGAGGAGAGGGTGGGCTGACACCCAGGCCCCTCATCCCAGCCCCAGGCTCTTGCCCGCAGCCAAGCCCTCAGGCCTGGCCTGCGTGGCCGCCGCCTCCTTGCGCGATGGGGCCAGAAAAGCAGCCACAAGCGGCAGCGCTCTGTCGGGTGGAGTCCGGCCTCAACGGCTGCGCGGGCTGTCGGCGGGGCTCGGGAAGCCTACCAGCGGCCGGGGATCGGTGCGGAAACGAGCAGAGCCGAAGAGGCTGCGGGGCAGGTCAAATCCGCTCCCCCAAGTGCGCGCGGAACCAAGCACGCGGCGCGCTTTCCCCGGGCCTCGCGACTGGGGGCTCAGCCCGGGGCTCCTGAGCGCGTCTCTGTCCCCTTCCCGCTGGCGACAGTTCCTTCCCTCGCAGGCCCTTCTTTCTGGCCTATAAAAACAACGAATTCCTTCTTGTCTTTCAAGGCCTGGGTCCAAAGCCACCTCTTCCGTGAAGACTCCACCACCCGGAGCCCAAAGTCCTCTTTCCGAGTTCTGCAAATGCACGTTTCCTCCCCCATTGGCCCGGGCCTCCTGCGATCGGGGGTGCGGCCGGTCGCGTCCACCGCTAGACTGGGAGCTCCTTGAGGGCAGGAACTGGGTCGGATTTGTTTCTCTGTCCCTAGCCCCCAGCGCGGCCTGGCACCGAAAAGACACGCAATAAACATTTGATGAATTGAATGAATCTTTCCCTTTATTTTATTAATTCTTCCTCTTCCTCTTCCCTTCTTTCCTTTCCTCCTTCCTTCCTTCCTCGTCATTTTTTATTCCTTGTGTATATTCAATTGTCATGTTTTTCAGGCTCATTAAATCCATTTAGAGACAAAAGAATAAAAGGCAGAAGGGGAAGGAGGGGGGAGGAGGGGAAGGGGAGGGGAGGGGAGGGGGGAGGCCGGAGAAGCAAACAAATAACCCGCTTTAACTAGACGGGCGGATAAATGGCCCCGTTTCTCCTCAGCCCCGATGCGCCTGCTTAGCCGCGCGCCCCGCGGGCGCCGCAGCTCGGGTGGGCTCAGCCCCGAGGCCGCCGCCCTTCGCCCGAAGGGACCCAGTAGGGCCCCGCCCGGGGCCGCGAAGCGGGAAGTGGCCAGAGGTGCCAGGACCGCTTCATTGGGATTCATGGGCGTGTTGGGCGGGCGGCCTGGGGCTCCGGGCGCGGGGCGGGGGGCCAGTGGGGGGGTTGCGCACGGCGGGCGCAGATGCCCGGGTGACCGCCGCGCCGCGGTCCCTGCGCCGCCTTTGTGCCGGGGAGACGCGCGCGGGGACCTAATCCATCAAATTGTCTACAAATTGTGAAGAAAATTCAAAAACCATATGGTCGCCAGCGCCGGCGCGCTCTGGGCTGCGGAGGGCCGCGGCCGCGCCCGCACCCGGAGCCGCGGGGGGCTGGGCCCGGCTATTGTCGCCTGTCAGCGGCCGCCCGGGTCCATTCGTCCCGGCCTTCATGGTCCGCGCTCCGAATTACAGACCCATCCATCCTGAGAGAGGGCGATTTATGTCGCCCAGGAGAAACGGCCGCACGCCGGCCGGGCTGCCCGGCCGCCTCTTTCCTTCTTTGGTTCTCTCCTCTCCCTTCTCTTTCTTCTCTCTCTCTCTCTCTCTCTCTCTCTCTCTCTCTCTCTCTCGCACACACACTCTCTTCCTTTCTCTCTCTCTCTCTTCCTCTCCCTTTCTTCCTCTTTCTCCCCCCCGTCTGTGGCTTTCTACTTTCTCGCTTTGCTTTCGGAGTGCATTCTGTGCCCCTTCTTTTTCTGTTCTTCTGTTTCTCAGTTTCCTCCCGGACACGACCGTTCCCGACTCAGGCCCCGGGGCCCCATCGCCTGCCCGAGACCAGATGCGCATTTCTCACATCAATTTTGCGGAGAAAGGGAGCTGAGCGGCCTGGAGGCGGGACCCTCCTCGGGTGACAGCGGCCACTCGCCAGCCCAGAGACAACAAAAGCCCAGAGAGAAACCCGCTCAGTCCGGAAAAGTGAAAGCTGCCTCCGTCCCTGCTTCAGCCCCACTTTGAGCCCGGGGACCCCAGAGAGTCCTTGGGAGATTGATGTCTCTGCCCCCAGCCGCGTTCGGGACCCAGAATTTGTGAATGTCACCAGAAATTCATCCCAACTCTCAGGCGCTTTGGGCTCACATCTCCCCGTGCCTGTGTGAGCAGCTCAGTCTGTCCTTTGGTGCCTTCGGCCTCATTTTTCTCGCTGGCCCAAGCGTGAGGCCCTCCGGCAGAACCGAAACTCAGGAGCCCTCAGACCCCACCCTGCGCCCGGCTGAGCTACACCTGTCACTCACCCGAGACTTAGCCAGGCCCCAAGGAGTGCAGGAAGAATGTCCTTGGGTCCCAGTTAGGGTGCAGGAACCACAGGGCAAGTCCCTCCCCACCCTTTGCCTCAGGCAAATTAATTTCATATCCGTGGCGCCCCCGACATACGCCCGCACTCGCACCCAGCATTGCACGCCTGCTTTTTACCCTGACCTGACGAAGCCTACTTGTCTTACACGCCCCCACCTCATTTGGAGCCTGCCGCGTGTTTGCGGGCAAGAAGCGCTTCCTCCCACTGCTTCCCTCTCACCCCTCATTCTCACGCCTGCCCTGAAACCCCTCCAAATCTCCAAGGCCGGGCCGCCGGCAACGAGCAGCAGCGAGACCCTGGGCCTGCCATCGTTTCCCTGAAAAGGGCCCACTCATTTAGACACGGTCACCACCGCTTCTAGTAAAATGGCAAAGACTTTATTTATTGGAGAAAGAGGCCTTGGGTACAGTCCGGGGAGGAGAAGGCAGGGCAGGAGCGGGGAAGGAGCACGTGGGACCCACCCTCATCTGGCCACCTTGTCTGGCCAAGTCCACCTAGGAGCGGGCGTTGGAGACAGACCCAGAGCTGTGGAGGAGGTGGGGTGAGGACTTAGGTTGGCCTCCTCTCAGTCTCTGTCACATGCAAAAAAATTCTAAAAAGAGTAAAAAATAATTCTAGGGCTTTGGGTTCCTTTTTCGTTGGTTGGTGTGTTGGCTGGATTTCCCCGTTTTGTCCCTAAGACCCGGACCCCAGCAGTCGGTCCAAGGAAACCGAGAGAGGGTGGAGAGGGATCTTTAAAATAGCGCTAGTGGGCATTGGGAGGCAGAAATGGCATCGGAAAGAGACTTCTCTTAGGGGAGGAAGAAAAGATCAATTTGAAACTTGCAAGTCAGGCCCTGGCTGCCCACCTCAGTCGCTTCTGATGCGGGGGAAATGCAGAAGAAAATAAAAGAAGTCGACTGCAATAGGCCCGGGGAGGCGAGGAGGGAGAGGGCCGGTGCATTCGCCACATGCAGAGAAAAATCGAAACAGTCGGGCGGCCCCCTCCTCCAGACCGCGGGGGTTCAGTGTCCGCTACCCTCGGCCCTGCCTCTCCCTCAGCAAACCCGGCAGCCTACGAGCTTTGAAAACATGAAAACTTCCGAGATCTTAAAAAAATTTAAAAAGAAACAAAAAAGGCAGGCTGCGGTGGGAAGAACCCGCTATATAGGTTTAAATATTTATACAGAAGCCATACAGAACTGCCCGGCGAGGGCTCCCCGGGCGGTCTGCGGAGGCTACACCAGCGGCGGGCCCGGCCGGCCAGCCCAGCCGGGGTTTATTGCTTCGAGAGGGAAGAGGCGGCTGCTGGGAGCCCAGTCTGGGCCAGGGACAGGGGAGAAGGCGGGAGTTGCAGAGGAGGTCCCAGCTCCCCTCCGCGGTCCGGTCCGGGAGGCTGCAGGCCCACGGCTCCAGGGGCCCCGTGCGGCGGCAGATTCTGGGCTCCGCTCAATCGTCCACGTCGATCTCTTCGTCTTCCTCGTCCTCCGAGCAGTCCTGGCTGCTGGCTGGCTGGTCCGTGAGTGGGGAGGCGGGCGAGAGCTGCAGGGGCCCGGCGCCCGGGGCCTGCGGAACGCCTGGAGGGAGTGCTGGAGAGCCAGGCCTCGACTTGGCCCTGCCGCAGCCGCCGCCACCAGCGCCGGCAGCCTCCGAGTTCTGCTCCAGTTCGGCCAGCGCCACGATGTCCATCTGACCACCGGGGCCCAGTTTCTTGGCGGACTCCACGTCGGCCTTCATCTCCTCCAGGTCCCGCTTGAGCTTGGCGCGCCGATTCTGAAACCAGGTGATGACCTGAGCGTTGGTGAGGCCCAACTGCTGCGCGATTTGGTCTCGGTCGGCAGGGGACAGGTACTTCTGGTAGAGGAATCGCTTCTCCAACTCGTAGATCTGGTGGTTGGTGAAGGCCGTGCGAGACTTTCGCCGCTTCTTGGGGGTCTGCCGTTGCCCAAAGATGGTCATCCCGTCTCGGCCTGCGAGGAAACCATAGTATAGTCTTGCGCCAGGGGAGAAGAGACCCCACCCCGTCTCTTGCTCACCCCACCTAGGCTCATCCGGCCTGCGGTTAGCCACAGTTCCCTTCTCGGTTTTGGTTAAGCTTCCCGGCCTAAGGCAAGCCTCGTCAATGGCAAACCCTCTTCCCCCGTCTCTCTTCTACCGGAAGTCCCTAGAAAAAAATTGTTTTGTTTTCTCTCCCCCATCCCCGCCCCCCAAGAGTTGGTTTGAAAGACCCAAGGTTGCTAGAGCAGGAAGGAGCCAGACCGGGATGTCCTGACTTTTGTATGCGTGTTGGTACTCCACCTCTTCACAAGGACCACAACTCTACCCTTACCCAAAAGTTCGCAGCAGAAGGCTCTCCATTCCTCATCCCCGGAACAGGACTAAGAGTGCCCAGGCCATTGGGAACAGGAGGGAGTCAGGCAGAGCAGGCCGACTACAGAGAGACTTGTGTTTCCACCATCCCTTCCTGACCACTCTGGCCTATCCAGAGGTCCCTAGGAAATAGGGTTTGGGTCCTGTCCCACCCATCTCCACACTTAGCGGCAGCGGTTTCGGCTGGAGGGCCCTGACGGCCGGCGCGGGAGGAGAGTAGAGGCAGAGGGCACAAAGCGCGCTGGGCACGGGCAGCTGGGCTCTGGGCGTAGGGGAATCTAGTGGCAGCACCTACCTTCGGCTGCCTGCAGGACGCTGACCTCCAGCCCCTTAAAGGTCTTGCTGGCGAGCTCCTCCAGTGCGCACAGCGGCGAGGTCTGGGAGAGCAGTGCGCGCCCCGCCAGGGGCAAGCCGCCCGGCGTGTGCTTGTCCGCAGCCGCCAGCAGGTGCGCCGCCCCGCACAGCGAGTAACTTCTCCGCACAGACGGCTTATTGAGGATGTCCTCTATGCTGAACGGCGTCAGGGGCTTGTTGGAGTTGGCGGGCGGCGGCAGGTGGTCCAGCGGGCTGCGCCGCCGCTCCTCCCCCGGCGCCGCCTTGCCGTCCTCCTTGGAAGTCATCTCGGCCTCGTTTGGGGGCCCGGCCGGGGCGGCTCGGGCCTCGGGGACCCAGCCCGCGGGCAGCTCGGGCGCTGGGCGGCGCGGGAGAGAGGCAGCGGCGGACAAGAAGGAGGCCGCGCCGGGCAGGGCGCCGGCCGAGCGCCGGCCGTACGCGGGGCCGATTAGCGCGGCGACAGAGGCGAGCAGAGCTGCACGGGGCCCGGGGAAGAGGGTGCTGACGCGGGCACTGCCTCCGCCGGGGCTTCCAGCAATCCGGGGCCCGAGCCGGGGTGCGCCGCACGGGGCTCCAGTTTCGCCAGCCCTGGTGCTATTTAAAGGTGTCAGGTGGCTCCGCGGCAGCTCCTGGCCCCGGGTCCTGGAGGCGGCAGTTGGAAGAGCCGAGGCGAGGGCGCCGATCCCGTACTGCGAGGGGAGGCGGAGAGATGGGGCAATTGACTATTGCTAACAAGTTAGCCTTGATCCAGGAGTAATCAATTATATGCAGAGACACTACTCTCTCTCTCTCTTTCTCCTTTCCCCCCGTCTTTCTCCTCCCTTCTTTCTCTCTGTCCTCTTTCCTCCTGTTCTCTTTCTCCCTCCCTCCCTCTCTCTTCTCCGCTCCCCCCGTCTCTCTCCTTCTCTCCCTCGCCCTCGCCCTCTCTTTCACTCTCTGTCTGTCCAATGCAGGCAGCTCTAAGTTGGGAAGCTCATTAATTAGCGGGCCGGGGGTAGGAGGAGCCGGCTGGAATTAGCCTGCCTAATGCGCCTGTCAGTCCGGCGCCGCGCCGCGCTCGGCCCGAGCTGTTTGTAAATTACATTAGCGGCGCCTTTATTGCGCCCGCACCGCCGACGACTGAAAAGCCGCCGCCCCCACCCCAAACTGCGAGCTGCGCGCCCCGCGCACCCTTCGCCCGCCGGCCTCGCCGCAATTGCAGCGCTGGCCCGGAGTTCTCAGGCTCTCCAATCCGGGATTCGACGCCTGAGAAGGGCGGCGAGCGCCCAGTCCGGGAGGTGCACGGCCGCCAAGCGGTCAAGGTAAGACCAGGAGCTTGGGTGGGCCCCGCCGCCGCCCAGCGCGGACTTTGCCGAGCTGTGATCAAGGACCCAGCGCCCCTGCCCCTACACTCTTTCGCGGCCTCGGGCCAGGCGCCTGGGGAAGAGGGAATCAGGAGGTCCACACGGGTTCTGCAGCCCTGCGTGAGGCGACACAGGGCACAGGGGTGGGAACCCCGGGGGCTGGGGGAGGGGGTTAGTCAGAGGACTCAGCCTTCCCTAGACGAGAGGCGGAGTGGAGTTGGTGGTGGCCCCAGCACCTCTCCCCGGGCCAGATCCCAAAGGGGCAGACTTACCTCCCCCAGCAATCTTGCACACTTATCTTGGGCCAAGGCTCTAGAGGCCGCCTGGCGACCGGGGTCCGACCGGCAGTCGGCCGGGTGCCGGGGCTAACGGGGCCGGCTCCGGGCCTCCCCGCTGCGCTCTGCCGGGCCCGGGCCGGTGCCCCGCGCCCCGCTGCCGGCCCCGCCCAGCCCAGCGCCCGGCTGGAGTGCACCGCCCGGCCGACTCCAGCTGTTCCGGATGCGGGGCGGGGGCCCGGAGGGGGCCCGACCAAGGCTGGGGCTGTGCTGTGAGGAACCCGCACGGAGGCCTGGGTTCAGGTCGGACTGGGGTCTGGCAACCCTATGGCCCCGCACTCTGTGTATACCAGGCGGGCATTGGTGTGCATTGATCTTTGACTGTGTTTATGTTTTTGAATATGTATATTCGTGTGTCGTTCTCCACGCTTATATTTGTGTAAACCGATGTGAACTGTGGGTATATAGGTGTGTTTGAACCCTTACCTATGAACCCTTACCTGGGGCTGTGCCCCAGGCTCTTTTCCCTCGGGCTCCCTTCATCTGGTTTGTGTGGGGCCGCTGGCTTCACCAGCCTGATTTTCCATTTCTGCGCCTGGAGAAAGGGGGGAGGTGAAGGGGTTGGAGCCAATGGAGGCAGAACTGTTTCCTTTCCCACACAGCCCCAGCCGTTTCCCTGGCTTTGTTTGTAAACTCCTGGGTAGGCAGTGCCACCCTGCAGCCCAGCTTGGTTGAGAGAAGGGCCGAGTGAGGCCAGTGCAGAGGACGGTGGCCCAGCCCAGAGGTTGGAATGGGAAGGACGGGACCTCCTGGGCTTCTTACCCTCTCATACCTGCCCCCGAGAGGGAGCCAGCCCAGCTGGGCTGTGCGGTCCAGCACAGATTCTCTCCTTGGATGCCTCCGGCACAGGGGCTTCAGTGCATTGGAAATGGGCTGCTTTATCTCCCTTCCAGTTATTTGTTGGGAACAGGGCTTGCAGCTCTCCAGAGTAAAAGGGACAATGCAGGGAGAAAAGATTCTTGTTTGGGATCCCAGCGCCTGCTCCATCTTTGTCCTGCATTTTGGGGGGATGACAGGTGCTCAGAGGCAGAGATGATGAGAATGGGGCTCTCAGTTCCCCCAGAGCTGCAAAACTATCCCCAAGGCCGGTTGGCCTCCAGTGCGTCAGTGCTGTTCTGGGAGCCATGAGGTGATTGATGCCGCGCCTAGCACCACGGAGTGGGAGTTCAGAGATGGTGGAGAGGGACTGGAGGGAGAGGGCGCCAGGGAGCTGGACCCTGCTGGCTTGGAAGCTCTGGGACCAAGAGAGATCTGCCCTCTCCTCTCACTTCTGCCGGGAGGATCCTGCGTCAGCCTCTGGCCCACAGCCCTTTCCTTCCAAAGCCTTGACCCAGAGCAGGAGGCGAGCGGCATCCCTCCTGCCAGCAGGGAGCAGGGACTCTTAGTTCCTTATCCTGGGAGGGGCCTCCTCCCACATGCCTCCTCTTTCATTCTTCCTGTCTGTTCCAGTATTCACACCTGATATTGGCCTGTAGGACAGGATCTTAAGGACAACCCTGCTGTTGCCCATTTCCCAGTCCCTCAGGACCAGTGAAGTTTAATGTTATTGTGAGGCTGCCAGGAAGATGAGGAATGGAATTAGGGAGCCGGGGGTGGGGGGGGGGGGAGGTGGGAGCATAGAATTCCTCTACTGGGGCATTATTCCCTGGGACCTTGATTCTCAACTGCATCATGTCAAAGTAGACAAGACACTCTACAACCATCTATATTACCTCTCCCACCTACTGTCGCCACACCTCTTCTTCCCTTCAGCAATACCTGCGACTCAATCCTGAGGCTTTAGTGTTTTGGCCTAATTTGCTGATCTCCAGAGCAGCCAAACAGCTCCAGTCTGGCACAGCCAGGGGCTCGGGGGTGCCCCGGGAGTGCTACCCACCCATTTTGTTGTTTAGGGTCCCCTGCTTGCATCGGCAGGTCATTTTCAAAAACCAGCCTAACTGCCCCACCAACCTCTTCCACACCCAACAGTTCCCCAGACCCCACTGTGTAAGTGGCTGGAATCTTCTGAACTCCTGGCAGCCCAAACCCACCAGCCTCCCATACCCCTCCTGCAGAGCAAGGAGCTGTGTTTTGGGTTTGTGATCAGACTCACTCCTTCTCCCACCAGACAAACCAGGAGGTCCTCGAGCGCAGGGACCTTAACCTGGGATGTCCGTACACCTCAGACCTGCGCAGGCCAGGTGAGTTCACCTGGCGCCCTCCGTGTATTGGTTGAGTGAGTTTTTATCAAGCAAATGAAGTACAAATGATTGTGTATTGTGGAGGGGAAAGGCTTGGGCCTTGACTGCCCCCCTCAGAGGAGTTTTGGAGATTCTGAAAATTGAAAGGAGTAGCTCGGGGGCAGAGGGGTGGGAAGAAACCCTGCCGCTGCTCTCCAGGATCTACCCTTCCGCCCAGCCCCCTTCCTGGGATCCCATGCTCAGACACTGGGGGATTCCCAACCCCCAGGAAGTTGAGCCGGTGGCATCTCCCTGGAGCTGGAAGTAGCTCATCCCTTGAGTCTGCTCTGCAGAGGGAATGCCTGTCTTTAGAGCCTGGCCCACACTGTATCCTGACTCCTGAATTCATGCTTGCTGCCCTGCCTCTACCACCAGGGTCCAGCCTTACTCTGTCTCCAGGGAAAGGGATTATTCTGCCCAAAATCTGCTTTCCCCCTATTTGAGTGAATATTCCAGACAAAGAGGAAGGAAAGAGTATTGCATGAATTGCCAGGATAAGGGGACCCTGTAGACTCAAGCAAAATGACTTATTCCTTAGTACACGAGAATACTTCAAGTAAATGTCCAAAGGCTTCGTCGGCTTTAATCCAGACGGTTTCAGTAGCCCGTTTGTTTCCAGATTATTTGTGTAAGCACCAGCACTGGCCCTCAGGCCAAGGCTTCCCTCAAAAAAAAAAAAAAAAAAAAAAAAAAAGGTTCTGGCGCTTCTTGAAATGAGTTACCTTGACCACCAATTGGGATCATTTTTGTCGCCTGGGGACCTGCTACTCTGACTCTCTTTGTGGAATTCAGTGAGTGTTTCTTCGGCTATAGAGGCAGACTCCGATAGATGGCCTCTTGCAGCCCTGGCTGAACCGGGACTGCCCACTCGGTTTTTATATTCTGCCCTGGGCCACCATCTGCAGTAACAACAACAATAACCATGACAATAAACACCATAAGCCCTTACTGCGTGTGCCTGGCTTCAGGCTAAGAGTTGTATTCATTTCATATATTACTTACAACCTGTGAGGCAGCTAGTGTTATTACCTTGATTTTACATATAAGAAAAGTGAGGCCCAGAGAAGTTAAGTAACCCATCCAAAATCACACAGCCTGTTTTGGAGTCATTGAGATTTGAAGACTAGTTTTTCTGACTCAAGTCTTAATCCCAGAACCATGGAGTTCTTAACCAGAGGGCCCCAGTGGCCCTTTGAATGGGCTTCAGGGGCTCTGCATACAGATCCCAGAAACTGTGTGTTAAATTGTGTATATGAGCCCGAGTGGGCACATTTTTCCAAGAGCAGTATTACATAACATATTGGATTCACAAAAGGGGCTGGAGATCCAGAAAAGTTTAAAGCCACAAGCAGGCCAATAGGGGAAGGGGAAGGGCTGAGGGGAGGGAAGTTGCCTCCTCACCGCCTGGGGGAGTAGGGAGCCAGCTGCTCCAAAATTCAGGACAGGCTCCATTCCTGCTGCTGGAGCTGCCCCGCTGTCTCTGGCCAGGCCCAGCTCCCAGGACCTTGCGTAGCAAAGGGGGCAAGGTCTATGGCCACGGCAGGGCTTTGGAGAGCACCCCTCCTGCTTCTCTTCTCCCTACTTCTTTTCTCTTTCAGAGTCTATTGACACTGGCCCCGACACATGTCCTATATAGGGAGATTGCCCTTTGAAAGTGTGTGTGTGGGCGGGGGAGGGTGCCTAGACAGACCACTGAGGGACAGAGACAGGTAGAGAGGGGATGAAAGACAGTTCCTGGGGTTGCTCAAGGCTCACATGACCATACTCTGAAGCTTCCAGAGCAGCCCTCTTTTTTGGTCCCAAGTCTTTGCTCCCCTCGTCTTGGGGCAGGAAGGGTTTCTATCGCTGTCCTTCCTGGCACCTCTTGTTCTGTGTTCAGTGCTTAATTCGTGTGGGGGAGTCTCCCCTGACCTGTTCAGGCCCTCTGCTCCTTAGCACACACCTCCTTGGTGTCACGTCTGATTGCCAGGGATGTGCTTATTTGTCTGTTTGCCCTTCTGCCTCTCTCTCCACCTGGCTGTGAACTTGGGGAGGAAGGGACTTGAATTTCTTCTCCATGCCCTATGCTAGCCTGGCATATACCAAAGTCTCCTCATTCATTTACTGAACGAATAAACTAAACAAATAATAAAGAGACAAAAGAGAGCCAGGCAGGGACCTCAACCGGCGCCCCAGAGAGAGGACCAGGGAGATGAGGGAAGGGAAGGTACATTGTTTTGCCAGCTGTGTGCAGATGTGTGAGGCCCCCCTGCTGCTCCAGCACACACAGAGGGGCACAGGAGCCTCATTATTTAATGCTTTTTGGCCATGGGGGGAGGGTCCTGGGTTCTGGACCCAGCTGTGGTATGGCCTGATTAAGGAATGGAGTTTGTTCACTGTCTCTTTCTCTTTCTCTCTCTCTCTCTCTTTTTAAAAAACAGGACTGAGCCCCTATCATGTTTTGGGCGCAGAAGCAGAGAGGAAGAACAGACAGAAGACGGAGGGCGATGGGCAGGCAGGGGTGAGAGGAAGCAGACACTCCCTCCCACCAGTAGCACAGGGGACCATGATGAGGGTAAAAATAAGTGGGGGGAGTCTGGTTCTGTCCCAGTGGAGGTGGCATTTGAGCTGCACCTTGAAGAACCAGGAGCATTTCGCTAGGTGCAGAAGTGGGGACCGCTCTCCCGGCAAAGGAGACAGACAAGCAGGAGGCCAGAAGTGCCGGCCCGGAGGAAAGCCAGAACACCCCCACATTTCCTCCCTCTGCCGCCTGAGCAGCAAGCTGCTAGGGTCGCGATGAAATCTTTGGTCCTTCCTGCGCTTGCGTCAGGTCTGCAGCCTGCAGAAGGCGCTGGTGAGCTTGCGGGGTGGCTGTTTGGGGCCACAGGGGTGGAGGAGTTGGGACAAGGCTGTGGCTTCTGAGCCAAGTGTGTAAGTGAAGGGACTGAGGCAGGGAAAGGGGAGAACGAGGAGCAGGCCAGCCCCACTAGGCGGGCGCAGGAAAGGCCTGAGTCAGGCTTCTCATAATAAACGGCACGTGAATAATTCAGCAGCCGCGTGGGGGCTCATTGCATTAGTGCGGCCACCCCCACCGCCCTTCGCATTCCCACTGAGGGGAAGTGATCGCTAACTCGCTTGAGGTGGAGAGCCCGGATAGAAGACCTCCTGCCCCCTCCTATCCTGGATTCTGCCCTGCTATGTCCCAGGAGACTCCCTGGTCCCTTGTCCTTTCTGGCCTCACCGCGACAGCGGGGCAGTGCTGTCCCAACTAAGCCGCTCTCAAGGTGCCAGGCAAGAGCGGGCAGGCGGCAGGCCCAAGGCCAGGCCAAGGGACGCAGTGGTGTGACTAGCAGGAACCAGCGTGGCTCTGTGGCAGTGTGGCTCTGAGCGAAGTAGAGGAGGCAGGCTCAGGCCTGTGCTCAGAGCCGGGAAGACCCGGGGCTGCTTTCGCCAGCGCCAGGCTGGAAGTGAAGCTGCGGGGAAGCCTCGGGACCCTCCACCGACTCTGGACCCCCTGGCTCCCCATGCTCTGCGCCCGCCTGTCCTGGACCCGCGGAGCCAGTTCTGGACGCGCAAGCAGCTGGTATCTCTTCGCGCGGGGCCCGCCAGGAGCCCCAGGCCGCTGTGCCTGGAAGAGAAGCTCAATAAGTAGCGCCCTCAGCCTTATTTCGTTTGAGTGGAACCGGCTCCCTCTGGCTTTTCCGTTCCCGCGTGTCCCTGGGCTCCTGATCTTGAGGGATCGCGCTCCTCCCGTCCCACACTGACCACCGCCTGCGTCCTCCAGCTCTTCCCAACTCCTCTTCGCTCCCCTTAGGTCGACCCAGCTCTTCCCTGAGCCGCCTGCCCCTCGCCCCGACCCGACCCGTGAACCTCAGCGTGGGCCCTCGCAGCGGCCCTGCGGGTCTTCCCGCCCTCTTCCCGGGGCGGCGCGGACAGGGCCCCGGCCTGATTTCCAGCAGAGTCCCAGGCGGTCCCACCAGAAGCCCCACCGAAGGCCGCTCCCTGGCCCATCCCCCAGGCCGCCTCCCCCACCCCCAAGAATCCTTCTCTTCTGCTGCACCTTCCTCCTCCTCTTCCTCTTCCCTCCGCCTCTATGCTTTCTTTCTCGTTCGTTTGTTTGGTTAGTGCCACAGCCCGGACCCCTGGGGAGGCCTGGGCTAACTCGGCCCCTCCCGAGGGCTCAGGCGGAGCTCTGGGCCCTCCGCCTGACCTGGAACGGCGTCCACATCTGGGCGGCCCAGGCGTCTCCGCAGAGGCAGGCGAGAGGCGCTGTGACCGCACCTCGGCCTCAGCGGGCCCCGCCGCCCGTGGGCTGTGTGGTCTCGGGTGAGTCTTTCAACCTGTCTGAGTTTTGCCGGGGGTGAAGGTCAGGGGACTTAGGGATCGCGATGGCAGGAGACTAAGCCTTTTCATTCGTTTGGGGAAAGGGGTTGCCTGCTTTGGGGCCCAAGGAGGAAGCGAGGTTCACGGAAATTGTAGGTTTGCTGTGGCTATTTATTTCAACGAATATTTCGGGGAGCAGCTGGTGGCTGTTTTTTTTATTTTTTTACAGCTGACGGGGCACTAGGCGTTAGAAACCTTCTCTCCAATCCTGACAATGTCTCCGTTTCACCAAAGAGGAAACTGAGGTTGAGACAGCGTCGCCAGAGGTGGGGCTCGAACCCAGATCGCCCTGGGAAGCGCTGCTGAGTTTAAGTCCAGCAGCTCCACCGGCGCTGGCAACCTGAGCAGGCACAAGGTGGGGCTGAACCTTCTAGAGTCCCTACCGCCATCCGCTGCCCCCGTGCTGGGGAAACTTTGAAATCCTTATTTGCAGGTAAACGATTCTGGCGGCTCCTAGAGAAGGCTGGAAGTGAGACCCAAACGAGGGACTCCCGACTTGTTCCGGAGGGCAACTCTTCCCAACGTACAGCCCCTTGCTCCTAGAGTTTTCCTCCTTCGAGCCTGTCCATCAGCTCTGGCGTCTGTCTCTCTGCTGCGGCCCACGTCCCCGGCACTGCGGGGGACGGTGCGCACGGCCCTCCCGCACAGGGCGGGGGTCTGGCCAGACGCCCCTCCTCTTGTCCCCTCTCCTGCGTGCCTCTCAGGTAGGAGTCCTCCTGGCTGCGAAGCTGGGACTGGCCATGCTGGCTCAGGGCTGGGCAGGCTGGAAACCGGGGCCTGGGAACCCCCGGCCGGGCTGGGAAGGGTTGGAGTCTGCCTCCCCGGCGACACCGTCCGGAGCTCCCGCCGCGGAGTCACCCCGTGGCAGCCCCGACAGGCCACGCGTCCCTCGACACAGGTCCCATTACATTGTATTTATGCTTCACTTTATTGTTTTTTTTTTCCTCTCTTATTATTGTCTCACTCTGGGGGAGGTAAAGGATATAATATATTCATCTTTATTATACCAAATCTGTGTGAAGCATTTAATAAAACGCTGTTTCCACACAGCCAGGGATATTAGTGTGAGCTCTTAAGTTAATCTCGGGTACGGAGGGCGCCTCCGCCGCAGCGCCTGCTGCTGGCCGGCCTGGGGAGGCGCAGGCCCCGCCCCGCCCCGCGCCGCGGCCCTGCCCCGCCCGCTCCCAGCGCCTGTTACTCTTCCCAGCCCCAGGCTCACCCCAGCGGTCTCTCGGTTCCCCTCGGGCCCCAGCTTGGGAGGAGGGCTCGAAAAAGCGGAGTTCAAGTTCCCCCATCCCCTTTTCCCTGAGATTCTGATCCGCCGTGGGCATCAGTCGGCTTGTGTCTGAGAACATGGAGAGAAGAATTCTATAGCTGCTTTCCTCTCAGGGCTCTTTTCCTGGAAGAGGCCGTGGGGGTGGGCAGAGCTCTACAAAGAGGAAAGGGGGAAACAGGGATTTATCGGGATGAGGTCGGTGAGGGCCAGAAACAAAGAAGCAGCAAACGTGGACCTAGGCGACACAGACCCCCGACTGGACCCCAGCCTAGACTGAGGAGCAAAGTGCAACTCCAGTTGGTGCGGCGCCCAGAAGGTTTCGGCGTGCCCGGGCCCCACCCGCAGCTGATGAACGTGACCGGACTTTTATAAGGATCTTGGCCTGTCACAGTAGCCCCTGCCGTGGTCCTCCCTGTAGGCAGGCAGTCTTTGTGGTCCAATTTACAGTCAGCAAATGGAGCCTCAGAAAGGTCAAGTGGCTTGTCTGAGGTGACTCAGATGGGAAGTAGCATAGCAGATGATAGAGTGTGCAGACTGATTCCCTCCCTCCCCCAGGGCCTCTGCTCCCTACCTTCCCCTTCAGCAGCCACCCCACCCCCATCCTCCAGGGTTCTCCATGGCCTATAAGCTTTACCTCCTGCTTTGCACATGCGTGCGAGCACACACACATACACACTACCTAGGGAAGCCCATGGGGAGGAGTAAAAGTCACATAACTTCATATCCAGGCCCACTACGGATTCTATTAGGGCCCTGATTTGGGCCTATCAGCCTTTCTTAGGCTCTTGTACCACCAGTGCTTTGGGGAGATATGGGGGCAACTCCCCCGGGCTAGAAGGAGGTGTTGTGCAGGAAAGGATTGGAGTAGGCAGGTAAGTCCCCCTAGTTAGGACTAACACCTTACCATAATTCTCAGTCCTCCTCTGTCCTCATACCCCTTCCTTGGACACTGTACCAGGATACCCCACACCCTGTAGACTGCTGGTGGGAGCTTCCCAGGATGGTTTCAGCTTCTCCTTGTGAATGGCTTTCTGAAGGGTGGAGTGTAAACAGTGGGAGGAGCTGCCATATGTGGGAGTGAGCTCCCGCAATAGATGGAATATGCTTAGATCCTGCTGAGAAGGCGAATAATCAGTCTTATTGCCATCATCATCATCGTCTTCATCATTTTACTATCACCTTACTCTATGCCAAGTAAGAGCTTTACCCACATTATATCACATAATATATATAAACATATTTTGGCTGACAATGGAATATTGGTCTCTGACCTTCTGGGTCCTTTCCAGCTCTGAGAGTCTATTGTTGCTCAAGACAAAGGGCACTTTTGTTGACTTTGGACGATTTGTTGCCCTATAGTTATTTGGACTTGTCTCATGGCCTTTAATCATGGGTAAGCTCTTTGAGGGCAGGGATTGTGTCTAATCTCATTTTTTTTTAACTATTCCCTCTCCTCTTTCATGCCCCACACAGGACGAGGCACATAGCATGTATGTAATAAATATGTATTAAAATAACACACAAATAATCAAAGGCTGTCTGCCTACCTGGCCGTCTGCTTTCCAGGTTGTGACCAGCGAATCCATTAGAATGGCCTTCGGGAAAGCCCCCTTCCCCCACAGCTGAGCTAAGTTCAGGCTGGCACTTCCAGAGCCTTCTCCCAAATGTGCCTTCAGCCCTGTTGCAGCCTGCAGTTAAGACAGGGCCAGCCCAGTTTCTACCCGTGCAGAAGGAGCTCATACGTCATACCGGACATACTCATAAAAAACCATTCAGGTGGTGGAGGGGACCTCCAGGAGATCCGGGCAGGGAGGAGCCTGGTAGCCAGAGAAGTCTGCCTGGCATGTGGGACTAGAGTGAGGCCTTGAAGAATGGGAAGGATTGAGAGGTTGGAGAGAAGAAGTGGAGTGTGCCAAGTTGGAGTGAGAGGGGGCAGCGAGAGCAAAGGAACAGAGGCAAGACTGCTCGCCACAGTTTTGGGAGATAGGTAGTCTGGCCTGGCTGGAGCCCCAGAGGAAGGTAAGTAGGAAAAGACATTTGTGGAATGCCTTGAATGTCTAGGCCTGAGCCAGAGACCAGAAATTTGGGTTTAGAAATCAGGTTCTACATCCTAGAGCCCAGATACCAGAATCTAGAACTCTGTGCCGAAGGCCAAAGCCCAGAACCCAGCCTCACCCAAACTTGTCCTTTCAGTTGGTGTAAGATGCCACCATGGAGGATCCAGACTCAAGGTTCATGGACCTGCTGGGTGAGAAGATGGACTCTTCTGGTTGCTTAGCGCAGGAAACCCAAGACCTGGCATGATCCCAGAGCCAGCCTGACCCAGGACTAGCATGATCAGCTCTCCTAGGTCGCCCCAAATCAGAACCTGAAGTCTGACATCATGTGCACCCTAGGCACCCTGAGCTGGGGCAGGAGCTGCCCACCAATATACAACCTCCACCCCCCATCCTTTCCTTCACTCTCTGATACAGGTGGGATCCAAGCTTCTAGGTTAGACCCAGCTGGGCTAGGCCGCACTGGGGGTGGAGCTGTGGTGCCTGCACTGGTGCCAACCCAGCCAGCATGGAGGCGTTGCTGTGCCGGCCTGTGGCGGAGCGCAAGCCTGCCAAGGAGCCGGAGCGCTGTGCCGCGTGGAGGGTGTCAGGGGTGGTATTGTCGGCGCACAAATGCTCAACTTTATGTACTTTTAACTAGAGGTGTAACAGATGGCCCCGTTTCTGTCCAAGCCAGGGAGACTGGTGCCCATTCCGGCTGCAGCCAATCAATCCCGCCACTCTGGGGGGAGCTACAAGCTGGGCTGGGAGGCCTGGAGCCAGCAATCGCGCAAGGCTGTCTGCTTGGGCTGGCCCAGCACTGCCTCCGCCAGCCGCTCAGCTCTGGGCCCAAGGAGGTGGGAGGGCAGGCAAGTGGTAGGCATGCCCAGAGGCCCAGTCTGTGGCCTGTCTGGGAGAGACAGCCTGGAACCACCCATTAGGACCCAAATGGCCAATGAAGACATTCAAGTCCCTAACTCACCCACTTTGTCCTTTCTCCTGTGGTCCCTTGCTTAGTCCCTAGGCCCTAAATCTCTAGCTTCAAAATCCATAACCCGGTGGTGTCCTGCATGGTGGATGCCAGATACTGCTCAGGCAGGACTGGGGGTGAGTAGTGGTAGCTTTGGGAGAAATTGTCACAGGATTACAGAAGGTATTTCTTCAAGAAATGCTTAAGAGAGGACGAGAAAACAGCAGGATCCAGGGATCCCAGAGCTGGGAGAAACTTAATTAATCTATTGATACATTCATATATTCAGTCAACAGATGCTCAGTGAAAGCCTACTATGTGCCAAGTCCTTTGCTAAGCACTGGGGTCACAATGATAAACAGGACATAATTCCTGTCCTCGGTACATTTTCAGGGAAGGACAGACAAATACACAGGTAATTGGAGTATTGAGCTAGGACAACGGAGCAAGAGCATTTAACCCTGCCTGGGAGTCCCAGGAAGGTTCTAGAAAAGGCTGGCTCTGAGCTGGGTGTTAAAGACCAGTAGGAATTTTAGGGGTGAAGAAGGGTACCTGAAGGGAAGGAAGAGCACACGCACAGACAATAAGACAGAGCACAGTAAATGTGAGGGTCTGAAGAGATGCGTGTGGGTGACATTTCAGACGTGGGTGGGGGAGTTGTGGGGGTGAGGCTGGACCCGGGAGGGAGGCAGGCCTTGGCCCCATGGCAGCAGGCTGGCAACCTGACTCAACAGATCTCTTCCCTCAATTGCCCCTCCTGTGACCCTAATGCCCCTCATCCTGGGGCCAGAGGGAATAAGGAAAAACAGAGGCAAAGCCTGGCAGCAGGTGGGCAAGGCCAGCTCAGGGAGAGGACCCTGCAGCTTCATTCTTCGGTCCTGGCCTTCCCGCTTCCCTGCTTTGAGGGACGAAGCCACGAACCAGGGGCTCTCTTGCAACTGTGTACCCAATGGATTTCTGAGTCTCCTAAAAACAGGCCTTCCGTAGGTTCCTTAAAGAGGACATGGAATCTCATTCATTCATTCATTCATTCATCAAACATTGAGCATCAGCTGTGTTCAAGGCCAGGCAGGATACTGCGGTGTAGACAGAGCATTCTGCTGAACTGTGTGGGAAGCTCAAGTCCAGACACAAGAGGAAGACAGGAACTTGGGCAGGGATCATTCCTTGTGCAAGAACAAAGGTTCATTTGAGGAATCTCTCTCTCTCTCTCTCTCACACACACACACACACACACAAAAGGAGTGCCTTTGTATTGTAGCACATGCTTCAGCACAGGAACTGGGCCCAGAAAGCATTCAGGGACTGAGGCAGCTCTGGGGACCAATTTCTCTCTCATGGTAAGGTGGAAAGGCAGCCCACAGGCTCTTTCTTCTCTCTGTGTGTCTCTCTCCTCATTAATATTAATGAAGTTAATGATAATAATTATAGGAGAAGGAGGAATGATAGCTAACAAGTTCTGGCACTTACTAAATGCCAAACACAGCGGTGTCTGGTGTCCATCCATGCTGGTCTCAGTTAATTCCCTTAAGAGCCCCGTGAGGTAGCTCATAACATTATCCCCATTTTCCATATGAGAACACTGAGGCTCGAGGAGGCAACGTATCCTGCCCCAGGTCCAACCCAGGAAGTGGAGGAGTCAGGATTCTCACTCAGGTTGGCCTCCAGAGCCCCAGCTCTTAACTGCTTCTGACCCCCGTGCAGCACACAGAGCTTCCTGGGTTTTCTCATAATTTCTCATAATGTGACTTGCATTTGACCAGCCGGCCTTTCTGAGTCGCTCTCTACATCACCTCCGCTAACTGCTCTAGTCCCTTCATATTTCATAGTTCTAATTCCCAGGAGAGGACATCAACTGGCCCAGCTCATCTTTTAATGCCAGGCCACATCGTAAGCAGCTGCCCAGTCAAAGACCCGACTAGGAGTAGGGCCAAATGCAGCCCCTGATCAGCACTTTTCATGGAGCCAAGTGTAGAAGTAATATCATGCTAAGGAGGAAATGCAAAGTGCAACAAGACAAGGGCAAGGAAAGGATGAGGAGAGACTTCATGGAAGGTTGTGTGCAGTTTTGGTCTTGAAATAAGAATAGGATTTGGGGAGCAGAGTTGGAGATGAAGATTGCCTGAAGAAAGGTAGAGCATGAGCACAGGTGTAGGACTGGGACAGCATGAATCATGTTCAAGGGCTGATGAGTAGTTCTGCTTATTAGGAGAGTGGGTGCATGAGAGGCTGGAAAGGTAGGACTTGAATGCTAATCTGAGTTGGAACTTAATTTAAAGGGAGTCATGGAAGGTGTCTGAGACAGAGAGGGATATGATCAGACATGCGCTTTATTTTTTTTAAGGATTTTATTTATTTATTTTTAGAGAGGAAAAGGAGGGAGAAAGAGAGAGAGAGAGAGAGAGAGAGAGAGAAACATCAGTGTGCAGTTGCTGGGGGCCATGGCCTGTAACCCAGGCATGTGCCCTGACTGGGAATCGAACCTGCAATGCTTTGGTTCGCAGCTTGTGCTCAATCCACTGAGCTACTCCAGCCAGGGCCCAGACATGCACTTTAGGTAGGATGACCATAGCCCAGGATAGTCCCACTGTAATTATTACTAAAATGGATTATTATTATTATTGTTATTATTATTTTATAGAGCCCCTTTCACTCTCAAAAGCATGCTGGTTTGGATAATGAGTATACAGTTGTCCTAACTTTAGGGGCTCTGGGCTGTTGCTGTGCTAGGAAGAGCATGCCTGGGGTAGGATGAGAGGCAGGATGGTCTTGGATGAAGATATTGCCCTAGTCCAAGTCAGGCCAGAACAAGATGGGGGCAGAAAGGACAGAATACAAAGGGGTGTGGGCAAGAGACGAGCTGATGTAGAATTGGCTGGACCTGGTGATTGAATGGATTTGGGGGGACAACGAAGAGAGGGAGTGGAGTCTAAGGGACCGCCAGGTGTTTAGCCTGATTGTCGGAAACAGTGGTAGCCGTCTGAAGGCGGGGCTTCTCGGGGAGGGGGATGGAAATAGTGATTGCGGTTTGACGAGTTTCAGGCGCTCTGGGGCAGCCACTCAGAGACGCTCAGCAGAAAGTTGGACAATCCAGATGGGAACCCAGAAGCTGTCAGTTAGGGATTCTTCCAAAGAGATGGTTCGTGGAAGCCAGTAGAACGGTGAACATGCCAGGGATGGGGGCGAGGGCAGAGTGAGACACGACCGGAAACTGAATCCCGGGAGGGCCCTGTATTGAGATAGTTGGAGGGCAAAAGGGAGTCAGAGAAGGCTACACAGGGGTCGTTGGAAAGTTGGAGGAAAACAAGAGGAGTGAGTGCCCTGGTGATAATGGAAGTTTTCAGGGAGGAAACTGGGGGCAAATCCCTCGGAGTGATCAGTGAGGAGGACAGAGCATGTGGCCAGCGGGTTTGTTTATTTCAAGGTCACAGGCGACTGTAAGAGGCTGGGACTAGAGGTAATCATGGTGGTTTATCATTTATTAGGTTTGCCCAGGACAAAGGGGAAAGAGGGAGAGCCAAAGTGGACAAGATGTGGAAGATACTCGATGGAGAAAATTCTGGAAAGACGCAGGAGAAGTTGGGGCCTTGCTTAGGAGAAGGAACTTGTCTTCCTCAGAGACGGGAGGGAAGAAAAATGGTGGGTGAGGATCCAGGGGAATTCTGGGGTGGACTGGTGGACTGGTGGGTTTGGGGACAGGTAGAAAGGAAAATATTATTCGAGGAATGGGGTCCATATTCTCGGTCAAGTTAGATTCGAAGGCTTGCGGAGGAGGTTTGTAATGGTTGTGGAACTGTAATGGAGAGTCAATCATAGATGAGGAGAAAGGCTTGCTTGTTTCTTTAACACTTACTGGTGAAGGATGAGTTGAGGCAGCATAATGAACCGTTTTTTAAAGCAAGACAATTTTTTAAAAGATTTTATTTATTTACTTCTTAGAGAGAGGGGAAGGGAGGGAGAAAGAAAGGGAAACATTAATGTGCGAGAGATACATGGATTGGTTGCCTCTCTTACGCCCCCAAATGGGGAACCTGCCCACCTGCAACCCAGGCCTGTGCCCAGACTGGGAATCAAACCTGCGACGTTTTGGTTCACAGGTGGTCCTCAATCCACTGAGCCACACCAGCCTGGGGGAACTTTTTTTTTTAACCTACTCCAGCATGCCTGAGAGTAGGAGGCAGACAAGTGGATGGCACTGCTGCTTAAGGCTGGAGACTGGGAGGCAGGATGGCAGGAGGCGCATTGTTGAAGTGGTTGGCGTGGAGCAGATAGGAAGGAAGTACAGCCAGAATGGGGGTGGTGTGCTGGGAAGAGGAGGAAGGCTTAGGGGACCAGAGAACAAGTGAGTAGGAATGAGGGGATGAGTGAGGTGAGAAGACAGGAGATTGAGACCAAAGAAGAGAATTTCAGGTCCTGAAATTCTGGAGCAGAGGTGAGGGGTGGTCATGCCAATTAGTGGCTGCAGAGAAGTAAAAGGAATTGCAGCATGGCTGGCTGGGTTCAAGACCTTCAGGGGACCAAGGAGGCTGGGTGGGTGGCTGGGGATTGAGCTACTCTCAATGTCCCCAGTGACACTGCATGTTTGAATTTTTAAAAAAAATTACACAAGTGGTTCATGTTCCTTTATTTTAAACAAAAGGTCTGAAGATCCAATGTACAGCCCTGTGATTATAGTTAGTGGTACTGTATTGTATACTTGAAAATTGCTGAGACTAGATCTCAGATGTAAAAACAAAAGAGAAATGGTAATTATATGATGTGATGAAGGTGTTAGCTGACATTACGGTGGTAATTTTACTGCACTGTATGTGTATCGAATCAACATGTTGTACACCTTAAACTTACACAGTATTATGTGTCAATACAACCTCTGTTAAGCTGCTATAAGAACATTCAAATGATCAAAATTAAATCCAGTTCAAGTTGCTCAGAGTCCCACCCCTCAGACATTACTAAAGTTAACACAGTGAATAATCTCCCAGCCTTTGATGTATATATATATACTGTTAAAAAAAATGGGACATCACATTACGTATACATAATGATTTCTTAAATCAGCTTAAATTTGGGATAATTTCAGATTTACAGAAAGCTTGCAAAGCTAGTACAGAGCGTTTCCACGCCCCTGGCTCAGCATTCCCTGATGCGAACACAGCCGTGGTTCATTTGTCAGAACTGGGAAGCCGGCACTGGTGCGTTCTTATTAACCGAACTCCAGACTTTACTCGGCTTCCGCTAGCTTTCCCACTAATGTCCTTTTTTTACTCCAGGATCTCTTCCAGGCCCCCACATCGCATTTAGTATGCCTACTGTTTTGCAACCTGCTTGCTTCGCTCAGTGTTGTGTGAACACCTTTCAGCGAGGCTAGACACCCTTCCACGCTGCCCTTGCAGTGGCTGTGCAGTAATCTGTCGGCGGTGGTGTCGTCGCCAATCCCTACTGTGGGATGTTTAGATTGTTTCCAATTTTTCACTCTTACAACCAAGCTTGGATGAGCCCCTTGAAGCTAAACTGTCTGGACTATTCCTGCTTATTTCCATACAGTAAATTCCTAAACACGGCATTGATTGCGGGGGCCAAAGGGATGCATCTCGTAGAGATTGTGGGTATATCTTACCCACCTGGTCTCCTGAAAGGTTGTAGCAATTACCCTCACACCAGCATCACTTGGGCTTTTCTTTCTTCCTTTTGTTTTTTAAGTTTATGATGGGGAGGGGTGTGGGTGCAGAGACCCTTAGGAGGGCCTGTCTCTCAATGTCATATCCGTCTTTCTGCACACAATTCTTCTCTAGGCTACAGGGTCTGGGTTGGCCCTGAATGCAGCCAGCAGCTGGGATGGGGGTGGGGTGTGGCCAGGCTATGGCCCCTGGGCTCTGGGGACACCTCCTGTGCTGGGAGCTGAGGAGGGGGCCTGGGCAGCTGCCTGGGCTTTGTTCTTTTGCCAAGAGGTGAGCTGGTGGGGCGGGGGAGGATGAGGAGAGGCTGTAAGGCGAGAGGGAGCCCTCCTCTTGCCCCATGAAAGCTGAGAGGCAGCAGGGCAGCTCTCTCAGCCAGCTGGGTGGGGTGGGGGGTGCCGCAGACAGATTGGGCAAAAACATAACCTCCCGGAGATGCATGCTCCAGTTCAAGCAGGAGGCATTAAGGATGAAATATCTCCTGAGCAACAATTCATCTCTAACTGGGAGGAGAGGGACTCGCTGACATTTAGCTGTGATCAGGGGCTGCACACGCCTGTCTCCAGAATCCTAACAGGAACTAGCTACCGGTGTGTGCAAGAAACTCACACATGTGTGACAGGGTATGAGGGACTGTGTGTGGCTGTAGTGAAGCAGTGGGTATGTGGGTGACATAGTGTCAGAGACACTGTATGTGATAGGATATGAAGGTCTGTGTGTGATGTGTGAGAGTCTGCCCGCAATGGTGAGGATGCTTTAAGTGTGTGTCAAAGTCACGTCTGTGTGTGATGTTGAATATGTGCGGACAGTTGTGCAATGTATGTACGGTAGGGTATTGTACATCACTGTATGTGTGACATTGAGACTAATCCTGAAACTGGCCTTGAGAACCATGAGTTTGGGTATGAGATAGTAGATGTGAAACTGGCCCCCAGGCTAGTCCGTGGGACTCCTCCGTGGCGATTAGAAAAAGGTGCCCCTTTTTCCACAAAGTCACAGCCCCCCCGGGTTGTGTCCTCGTGGCGCTTTCTTGTGCAGTGTGCAATGTACATTACTCTGAGTGGGGGCCGTGGGTGCCCCCCCATTCTCTTCTCACTGTCCTGTGGGATTTTCTCCACCGTGGCACTTCCTGTGATTTTACCGTCTTCAACAGTTCTATGTAAATGTTTGTTTGATAACTCCCTCCCCTGCTGGGTTCTAAACTCCTTGGAGGCTAGGACCACTTGTCTAGGTCTGTCTTGTTCCTCACTGTGACACTGGATCCTGCAGTGCCTGGGGCGGGGGAGTTGTTTTATAAATATTTGCCAGATGACCAAAGGAACGAACAGGACGGGGGTGCAGGTGTTCACGTGCGAGTGCATGTGCGTGTCAGAGTGTGACCTGAGCCAGCTGTTTGAGTGCCTCTGCTGGGTGTGTGCCTGTGAGTGAGTGGCGCTGTCACTCCCAGAAAGCCCTTCTCACCTGTTCCCTAAGCTCTCAGCCCCAAATAGGCGAAGAGCAGGAGTGGCCTAGAGACAGGAAGGCACTGGAGGGGAAGGAGGCAAGCTCCGCCTCGGCACTGTGCTGGGGCCGGGGCGGGGTAGAGGGAATGGTGGGACTGAGTTTGTTGGCTGGGGACAGAGTCAGGGTCCCCAAGCTCAAACTCTTCCCCGCCCACCTGGATGCTTTCCTGCCTCATATCCAGGCCTGTCTGAGGCTCTGAGAAGATTTCTAATGAGTTGAACCATAGGCACCTGGAAAGGGCAGGCGCTGGCAGCACTGCTCAGAGCTGAACTTGGGGAAAGTCCTGCCAGTGCTGTCCAGGGCCCAGCCCCAGGGCTCCACAGCCTTATGTCCCACCCTGGGGTTCAGACCAGCAGTCCAGCTTCTGTCCCCGCGTGACTTACTGGGTGTACATCGAATTCCTTTACCTTCCTGCAGTCTCCAGTGTCACAGTAGGCCCCTCCCCTACACATGGTCTTGTTCCTGAGGAGGAGAGCCTTGTGGCCCCCATATTTTGAGGAAGGTATGTATGGGGGTGGTATAGAGATGAAAAGGGTCAAGGAGGGTGGCAGAGGAACACAGAGAAAATGAGCTCAGA
Organism: Phyllostomus discolor; assembly: GCF_004126475.2. Taxonomy (NCBI): domain Eukaryota; kingdom Metazoa; phylum Chordata; class Mammalia; order Chiroptera; family Phyllostomidae; genus Phyllostomus; species Phyllostomus discolor. The sequence goes on from NC_040907.2 coordinate 153,545,013, forward strand.
AGTATGAAGGGGACAGAAAAAGTGAAAGAGCTGGTGGCTGAATAGGCTGAGGCAGAGCAGCAAGCAAATGGCTCAGGACAGAGGCCTGGCTGTGCCCTTGCTGGGGGGAGGGGGGGGAGGCCAGGATGAGAGGAGTCTAGGGTACACCAGAATCCTGGGTAGCCACAGCCCAGCTATCCCCAGCCCTGCTTCTGAAGTCTGAAACTGTCCCCAGAGTCCACTGACAGTGGTACCCTAGGGACTGGGGTGGGAACTTGCTCAGCTGGGGAAATGTGCTCAGAGTCCCTTGCAGGGAGAGGTGCTATGTGTCAGCATCGCGGGAGAGATCACAGGGCAGTTGGAGAGAAGAGACCCGAGCTGGCGCTTGTCCCTGTGTGACTGGGACCTCAGTTTCCCAGCTACATGAGGAGGAGGACCATGTGCTCTGCCACGTTCCTACCAGCTCAGACCACGCTAACGGGACTCTGATTATGTAGCGAAATCTGAGGGGCTCTACTCCCTGAATAGGTGCCTCTGGCACCCACTTGCCCAGCAAAGGCTGACACAGTGTTCCAGGGATGCCTGTCAGACCCTGGAGGCCCCTTCCTGGCCCACAGGAACCCTAAACTTCCACCCTCCTTTTCCGGCCCCACAACCATCCTTCTAGAGCCTGGAAAGGCAGACGGAGTGCTGTTTGCTCTGGAATCTGACCTCATAAGCAGGCCATCCCCGGCCTCTAGCCTCTGCCTTTTCTCCTAAGCCCTCAGTGCTTCCACCTTGGGTTGGTCTCCAGCCCATGCAAAGACCAGCCTGGCCGAGAAAAGAGACAAAAGATATTTTTCTCTGTTCTGGCCATAGGAGACCATACTCTGCTTCTCTGGGAGGGAGGGATCAGGACAGATTAGGGATGGAGGGGTGAGGCCTGCTCTCCTCTGTCACCATTCTCCCCCAATTTTTAAAGCTGCTTGGCTCCAGAGATGACTGGAACCAATTGCAGGTAATGTCCCTGTCAGGGCATAGCTGTGCTCATCCATTACCTGCTGGAATCTCCCCCACTGCCCTCTCAGGAGGACTGGCTCAGGCATGTGGTTGACCCTTGACAAGCTGGAAAGGCCAGGGGCATCTTTCCCTTTCTCTCTTCTCAGTGATGACTGTGAGCTCTTTAACGATAAGAGCCAGGTCTTATTCCTCTTGGTGTCTCCAAGGTCTGGTTCAGGGCTCAGCACATAGTAGTTGCTCAATAAGAAGGTAGACCAAAAAATGGATACGAGGGGGGGAAGGAAGGATTTTACCCCCTTTCTCTGTTGAGTCACATGGGGAGAAGGTTGTGTTTATTAACAGATAGGTCTATCACCATAGTGTTTTCTTGTGGTGGAGGACAACTGCTTCTGTCCCTCCCACTGGCCACCTCCCTGAATCATTTCACAATCTGTTTCCCCAGCATTTGGAGGGGTTACTATTAAGAAGCATCTGGGCTGCTCCCAAATGAAGGATTTGCAGCCTCGCTCACGTGTTCTGGAGCCACCAACCCCACCCTCTCCACAGATAAACAGTAAACCAACCCCTTTTGCCCTGGGCAGAGCCCTATACCAAGCACTGAGATGGGGTCTGGCCCCCAAACATATAAAACAAGGATCCAGTTTCCTCTTTCCTACCTCACCCCGGCCCTCTGGTAAGAGTTACTCAGATCTAGGGATTAGAGAGCCATTTCCTTTGGGTTACATGATCAGATTCGGAGATGCACTTTGGGATCTGATCTCAATCCCGATGCTCATCCTTTCCCTTCCATGAACCGTGTGTGACTGGCGGGGTTGAATACTTGCAGAAAGCCTGGGTACCTGTGGCTTCCTGGGAGGGTAAGAGGGTGACACAAGCCACTATATCCAGAGTACAGAGTTGGGGGGAGGTGAGAGCTCCTGCTGCCTCTGCCATGGCCACCTTCCATGAAAGTGCAGTGTTTCATCCTTCCTAGGGACCCTAGGGAAATATAGGAGGGCAATTCTTCCTGTGATCTCCATTGGACAGACCAACAGGGGAGCAAAGAGTTTGTTCCCTCCCCTGAAGATCTTCTGCCTCTGACACTTTGTACTCACCAGGTTGGCAGGTTCTGCCCAGAAATACCCTTTTCCAGCTTCCTCTGGGCTTGGGAGTCATCAAACCAGCCTTTGGGGAACAAACATACAAATGCAGCCTCTTTTCACTCAGCGAAAGTCCCGGAAAAGATGTTGGCAGGATGTTGGTCCCCTGAGAGAGCATGGCAGGGCTGCATTCCCCAGGCCTAACCAGGCAGACCTCTGCAGCTGATGGCAGAATGCCCAGGGTTAAGTGGCCGCCAGTTAGAGATAAACCAAGGGTCCAAATTCATAGCATCCGAGCAAGCAGAAAAGGATTGCAGATTTCAATGGACAGGCCAGGGCCAGCAAGAGTCCAGAATCCAAAAAGTCAAATTGGGCAATGGGAATTTGATTCTGAGGCCAAAATAATTGAGTGAGGAAGCTGCTGGGGTGCAAGGGGTACAAGGGGTGCAAGAGGTTATTTTGACCAAGAGGAAATTAGGAGTATGCTCTGAAGACTTCTAGAAAGTAAAAGGAGAGCTGGGGGTGACCTTACAAAATGAAGTGAAGGAGATGTCCTAATACTTATTACGGTGATGGCGGATGTGGTGGTCATGGTGAGGTTGGTAATTACAGTGATTGTATGATTATGGTAATGGCAACAGTGGGGTGAAGAGTGGAAATGGTGTTGTTAAAGATGGCTGCCATGGTGATCAAGGGAGTGAGTGATGATCATTGTTGTCATGGTGAAGAAAGTGGTGATACCGAAGTTCATAGTGACAGAAATAATCATTTTGGGGGTGACAGTAGTGTTGGTGGATGATGGTGACACTAGCCATCGTCACAAGTGAAGGGGAACATGACAGTGGTAGAGACGTTAACTTGCTCTCTAGGTGAGGGAGTTGGTGGGAAGGACCACACTGGCGAATCTGGACTCTTCCTGTGGTATCACTGCTCTTTCTTTAATCCCAACATATGTGAGATAAGCCCAATCCTTCAGGCAAGCTCAGGAGGGAAGTGTGCCGGCCCCCCGTCTCCCTGGGCAGGAGGGAGGACCTCTTCTCCCAACGCCGCTGTGCTCAGACTGGCGCTGTCTGCCCTGCTCCACCGTGTTCTGATTATAGACAAAGTGGAGCTTGGAGGGAGAACCACACTCCAGCTTTCTCTTCCCTTTCTCCATCTTCCTAGGGGTCTACTTGCTTCCTAAGATAGCCCTCTCCAGGGTCCAATACCAGCAACTAAGGCACTGAGGTTTTTCCTTGTGAGCCGGAGCCTCAGCACGATGTGCACGCCAGACATCTGGCTGGAAGACGGGATGACTGACAAAAGGCCCGCCTTGTGGCTGCAGGAGCAGCAGCGCTTGTTGCAGCTGCCACACCTGGCTCAGCGACGATCCTCAGTCCCCGGATGGTTCGGCCTCGGCAGGTCCTCTAGACCGGTGCTGCCAGTGCTGCCACTACAAGCCAGACGTGCCTGTGGGGCCCCTGAAATACAGCTAGTCCAACTGAGATGGGAATGTAATACATATACTGGATTTTGAAGACATAATATTGAAAAAAGAACAGAAACTATCTCTTTAATAACTTTTATATTGATCATATGTTGAAATAATATTGTTTTAAATAAAATATATTAAAGTCAACTTTTGCCTGTCTCTTTAATTTTTTAAAAAAAAACACATCTACTAGATAATTTTCCATAACATATGTGGTTCACGTTATATCGTACAGGGCCAGTGCTGCCTTAGATCATTTGCTTTTCCTTTGTTCCAAGAAGCAAAAGGAAAGAAATGAAGCACATTACAAAATACTAGTGAACTAAGCACATAGCATTTGTTCCTGTCTCCCGTGGAGCCTGAGCTGAAGCTCCCAGGGCAGATATGGCAGCTTCACTCCACAGCGTCAAGGTCCCGGGTTTCTTCTTCATTGTTGTCCCACCACCCTCACCACGTGGCTTCTAATATGAGCTCCAAGATGGCTCCTATTTGGCATGGGGAGAAAAGGATGTGGAGAATCAGTTCCTTCCTCTTAAGTGCAAATCCTAGAAGGTACTATATCACTTTTGCTAGCTCGTTGGCCAGAATCTGGTGAGCTGGACACACCTAGCTGCAAGGGAGTCTGAGAAATACAGTCCCAAACTGGGTGGCCAGGTTGCAACTAACACTTCAGGGTTTTATTATTAAAAGAAGATGGGGAGAATGGATATCGGGGGACAAACAGCAGTCCAGCTACATCCCCTGAAGCGGGGTGATCCCCTAGGCTCAGACCTTCTGCAGATCTGAGGAGTATATAGCACCACTCGGGCAGCAGGAGAGTGGAGCAGAAAAGCCTGTTTCTTCTAAAGAAATGCCTTTAATAAAGGCAGCCCAAGTCCCAACATATTCCCAGATGTTCCTCGGTTGGAAGATTTTAGGAGAGGGGAGAAAAAAGACAGTCTGACAAGAAAGAAGGAGAGTGAGTACTTGTGTGTGGCTGAGAATGATTATTTGAATTCTAAGCATTCTTGACTGGGACAGTGATGATGCTTCCAGTAGTTTGGACACTTATACTCAAGGTCTTCACTGGTCATATGGCATAGGAACAATGGCTGCAGACACTTGTTAAGTAGGTTCTGTTTATTAAAAAGCTTCTTGTCTGTCTTCTTTCTTCCCGCCTGTAACCATTGTACTGCTAACAGGTGCCCAGGGCTGCCCGGGAGGGAGGTGGACCCAGGAAACATGTGAGACCTGGATTTAAGGGAATGGTCTGACTGAGAAGTCAGAAAACCACTAAGGACGACTGACTGTCCAAGCAACCAAGAAGTGAGCAGTGGCTGGGATGGTTCACTGAGCGTAGCTTTGACTTTCTCTTTGATCCAGGTCTTCTTAACAAATAGATACTCAAGCCCTGGCTGGTGTGGCTCAGTGGATTGAGCCCTGGCCTGGGAACCAAAGGGTCACTGGTTTATTCCCAGTCAGGGCACATGCCTGGCTTGCAGGCCAGGTCCCCAGTAGGGGGCGTGCAAGAGGCAACCACACGTGATGCTTCTATCCCTCCTCTCCCCTCTCTAAAAATAAATAAAATCTTTAAAACAAACAATAGATACTCAAGAGAAGTAAACTAGGTCTTCATGAAGGCAGAGCCTAGGTATATCAGGGTCACCAATGTACTCCTGTTGCCTGGCACGTAGTAAGAGCTTGTCAAGCATTTGTTGAATGAATGAAACCTGGGGCTGGCTTTACTCTGGAGTTAGGTTTTATATTATTTGGGTTTTGAAGGTGGGAAGTCCACAGCTGCCCCTAGCACATAGCCCTCCTCAGTAGCCCCGTTTCTGGACCTGCAATGCCATCCTTCCCAGGCTCTTCTGTCCAGGACTGCTAAGCTAGTCACTCAAGTTCAATGCAGGCTGCTCCTAGGGAATGGGGCAAGTACAGAGCTAGTTCCTAGGAGGCCTGCCTGGGGCTTCTGAACCCACCTTCCTGGCAGACCCGGCTTTGTTCCTGGACAGAGACGGGGCTTTCCCAGTGCCTGTCTCCTCCGTGCAGCCCCTCTCTTGCTCAGTAAGGGTCAAATGAGGAGACCACAGTCAGCTCTAGGAGAAGGTCTGGAAGGATGGAGGGGCCCATACCCTGGATTTCCTCCTCCTCCCATACATTTTGGTGTCAAACACATTTTATTTCCTCACGTCTGGGGACTCAGGGGCTTCCCCTCCAGGATTACTTCCTCCTCCAGTTTGTTTTCCAGCTGGAGACTCTAGGAGCCCCACAGCAGGAGGCGAGGCGGCAGGGGGTGGGGCGGGCAGCCCCTCTGCTTTGGCCCATGAGGCTTCAAAGGGCCCAGAGTGGAATGCCAGCTGGGGAGACTGCCGGCCTGGGAGGAGGGGCCCAAGGTGTGGGACTCTGGATGGGGTCCTCCACTCATTTTCAAGTCCCCCTGAGGAGCTGTATCTATGGGTAGAAGGTGATCCCAAAGGTCAGGAATGGGGGACCCCCTGCCACCCCTTCCCACGGGGCTGAGAGGAAGGCAGGAAATGCCCCCCCTTCGTGATGGATTAGGTGCCTAAGAGCCATGGCGAGCTCATGGCTAGGGAGACCTTCTCCCTTTTCATGGGGCTCAGATTTCACGATTTTGGGAGAGAGGAGGGGGTGAAATAATTAGTAATTTGTGATTAAGTCTTTTCATGGATATTTTGTTTCTTTGTTCTGTGATGTCGCCTGGAGCCATTTAAAAAATGACTTAATGACAAAAAAAAATAATTGCTCTTTGTAACTAATGACTGTGTCAGAACTTGGAAATCACCAAAGCCTCAGAAAGTAGAAACCGAGACACAGTGGGGGGTGGGAGTGCCACTCTCCAAGGAATCAAATCAGAAATCGTAAAGTGGCCCAGGATCCGTTTGCACCTGGGCTGCTCTCTGCCCTCCTGTGGAGCCAGCCAGCACCCCATGCTCAAGCTCAGCCTCAGGGCTTCAGGCCAGGGGTTCCCCTGGGAGCCTTTGCTGGTGGACACAAAGGACCATTAGAACTCGAGGACAGCCTAGACTGTTCCAGCAGGTCTAACCCTGGAGTCACTTCCTCCTCCACAGAATCCTCCTGGAGGGAGACCACCCCAGGGTGGTGACGAAGAGGCAGTCGTGCCCTCTCCCCTCTACTCCACCAGCCAAGGTGGAGGCCCACGACTGCTCTGGGATTCTGGGCTCTCGGGGAAGAAGAGCTACACTGGGCACTCTCTGGGGCAGACAAAAACAATTTCCCTGGATACCTCTGCGCCACCCCCTGCCCCTTGCGCCCTCAGCCCGAAGAACCGCAGGCCCCCCTAGCAGGGATCCGCAGGGCCTGAGCCCCCGCGACTCACTCCGCTCAGCCCACGGTTCCTCCTGCGGCCCCCAGCCGCTCCGCAGCCTCCGGGGAGAGGGCCGGGAGATGGGGAATTGCTCACGCAGCAGATTCGCTCCTGTTCCCTTCCCGGCCCTCGCTCCGATCTCTCCCAGGGGGAAATGCTGAGGGGGAAAACCCGTTAACTTGTGCCTTCTATTTGGTTTTCCTCTGGTTATTGTTTAAAATGCAGAGATTATGAGGTCAAACTCTCCCAGCCAATATTTTTCTAATGAAAAATGTAGTAAGGCACGACTGAGTAATCTAATCTATAAGTTAAGCGTTCCACACAGCAGCGATTTTCACCGACAGAACTTCAATAAATCTTGTTTTGAGAAAAATGATATGAGGCTGATGTTCTATTTTTGTCAATTTGAATGGACTCCCCTGCCCCCCAGTCCCCAGAAACACTGCATTGCACCCAGTCGGTCTCCTCCTTCCCTCCCCCAGAGCTGCCTGGATGAAAGAGGGGACAAGAAGGATGGGGGGAGGCTTGAGTTTTGGTCCAGGTGGGCTCTGGGGGCTGGGGCCAAAGGCAAATGCTTCAACTCACCTGGCCTCTGTGGCTGGCCTCCTGGTGAGGGGCCGGTGAGGGGGCTGGGAGTCCTGCAGGACGAGGTAGCCTGTGACCTAGGGAATACACCTTCCCTACCCACAAGGACAGGGTTGCCCAGGTAAGCCTGTCTCCTCTTAGCTCTCCCAAAGCTGAGCAAAGAGCAACCAGCAGGCCTCACACCTTTCCTCAACCCCCAACAAGCCATTGATAGATTTGGCAAGAACGGCTTCACCTTAGGCAGGATTATTTAGATCCATCCTTGCTGCTCCGTATAGTGTGACTGGAACAGAATGGAAAAGGCAGAATGTGGTGACCACCCCCTCGCAGGTGTGTGCGCGTACCTGTGTCTAGGGCCCCGGGAGGCAGGGCTGTCCTGGTGAATCGTTGGGTCATAAGCCTGTCATGGGTGATGGCTGCCAAGAAAAAAATCAGGAAAGATATTTCCAGTCCAGGGAAGACGTGGGAGGCTGGGAGAAAGAGTATGGAGGGGCTATTTGAAGAAACTGGAGAAGCTTTAAGGATAGCCAGAAAGGATTATGGCACCTCATCAGAGAGAAATCAATTAGAAGGGGTTCCAAAATGAGGAGCCTCTCCTCGCCTCCTCCCTCTGACAACCCACTGAGGGGAATGCCTTAAAACAAACGGAGATGCTAGGACAGAGAAAGGGCTTTCTGGGTGGAGACCCGGCAGCGTTTAGGTTTGAAAGAGTCAGGCATGAAAAGCCGGGCAGACATCTGCAGGCTTGGCAAGCCGGGGCGGACAACCTGACGCTTCAGTGCCCGGGAAGCGGAGTCTGGAGGAAGGAGGCCTAGAGGTTCCGAAAAGCAGAGGGCCTCGGTTCTCCCACTACCCGTGGTTGACTTTGGGCCTCCAGTTTTTCATCTGGAAATGAAAAGCTAAGACCAGTCCCACTTACTGGATAGCAGTGCTAGCAGATCAAATGAGGAGATAGATGCAAACACGCACTGATTGCTTTGAAGTTGCTGCACAGAATGAGCTGTTGATAGAATTGTTACTGCACTGGGCTGGGGGAGAAGACAGGGGACAAGTTGGAAGCCTTGTTATTTTGCCAGCTGGGTGCCCACCATGCCATCGGCCTGCCTCTGGAGTTTGGGCTTAGGGATTTCCTCAAGGAGTCGGAAAGGAGTGTTCACGCTTCTGTCAGTGGTGTGACTGTGCCAAGGGTCTGTGGTATGGAGATGCTTTGGGCTGGTGACAGTGCATGGTCAGGACAGGGACCTAGGGGTTGGGAACAGGGCCTGGGAGAGGAGGAGTCGCTGAGCGGAGAAGAAGGGCAGGGCCCCTTGTCTCTGCTGAAGCAAGTCCAGGCACCAAGCATGTGCCCCTTTCTCCCCAGCCCCCCTCCATTCTCCTCCCCTGCCCACCCCCTCCCCACCCCCGAGTCATTGCAGGGGCCATTCTGAGGCTCCCAGCAGGTTTCCAGGTGAAGAGGGAGATGTTTTTTTTAAAATCTCCAAATGTCAAACATTGACTCCAAGTCCCCTTTTGCCTTTGGATCCCCATTGACCATTCCCTCCTCTTCAAACCCCCACTGACCATTCTGAGGACAAGGCAGCTCAAGGCCAGGGCTACCTGAATCCGCGAGACATGAGGCTGTAGTCCAGGACGGCTGATGCTGTCAAAGTGGCCAGGAGCTGCCTAAGTAGCCTCAGAGATGCTGAAAACTGGGTGGGTGGGTGGAGTGGGGGAAATTGGGGGCAGGAAAATGAAGACAACTGTACTTGATCAACAATTTTTAAAAAGGAAGGAAAGAAAGAAATGCCGGGAACCTGCTTCCCACGGAAAATGGGAAGTGAGGGGAGAGAGAGTGCTGACTTCACACATGAGCAGGGTAAGGATGAACCCAAGGGGAAGATTCCCCTCTCATTTCTCTGTGTCTGAGTGGGGGAGGTGAGTGCAGCAGGAGGTGGAGCTAAAGGGATCTGCCCCCAGGATGAGTCAAGAATCCCTCGGCTTGCTCCTCCTCTTGCCCCCAGATAGGTTCCAAGGCCGTGGCTGGAGTATCTGCCGCCCTTACAGCTCCATAGTCGCATACAGGGAGGGGCCTTTGGAAACTGAGGGATTGGTGAAGGGGGTTGTGGCTGGTGAAGAGAGGAACCGTGGAGTCCATGCTAACTCGTACCCACTAAAAGTCAGATTCTCAAAGAACTTTTAATCAAACATAGAACATTTTCAGGAAATAATAATAAAGAAAAATAGGGTACAAAGCACTAGGTATAGAAGGATCCCATTTATGAAACAAAAATAAATGTACAGATTAAACTAAAAGACTAGAATAAAACCAGTAAAATATAGACAGTACAATTTCTGGGGGGTAGAGGGGAAGGGTATGTATGCTTTTGTTTTATTTATACTTCTTTATAGTTTCTAAGTTTATACCATCAACATATACATTTACAATTCAGAAGTTATGAAAAAGATTAAGATGACTCTGGGGTCAAGGCTACTCCCTAAAGGTGACCCCGAACTTCTGCAGACCCCAAGCACATTGCCTGCTCCCCAGGTCTCCTCTGGTGATCCTCGGCAGGACCCCCTTTATGGCAGCCCGTGGGGGAGGGCCGGGGGACTGGCAGCTGGGAGGCAGCTGTGCCTGGAGACAATCCCATGTCCAACGGGAGGTAGGGGGCTCACTTCCCAGCTGGACAAAGGCCAGGCTTTAGGGACTGAGTCTGCCAAGCAGCTACCTGAGGCACTGGCGTTCACAGCTCCTCCTCAATCCCAGCCCCCCAAAAGGGGGTAGAGGCCCCAGAGTCAGCTTCTGCCTAAAAATCTCTTCCCTCTAGGCCAGTGACTATTTCTGGATACAGGAGTGCCTGGGCTGTTGGGGCGGGGGAGGTGCCAGCGGGTGAGGGCAGCCTCATCCCTAGTTCTGAGGTTCAGTGAGGACCCGGATGTATGGAGATGCATTCAGACTCATATTCATCCCTTTTCCTCCCTCTGCCCTCTCCCACCCTGGGACGCCCAAGTCCATGGCCTGTGTCAGGGGAAGAGGGTGGCTGATCAGGGCAGCGAGGGAGCTTCCCAGGGCCTGGCCAAGGAGTTTGGGACCAAGGGCTCTCAGTTAATCCAGCTTGGGGATTAGTAAAAATATGGCTAAGAAATTCTAGCCCACCTTCAAGTATTCAGTTGTACTGAAGGAAAAAAAAAACACATAAAAAAAGGCTTTTTAGACTGTTTATTTATGAGCATATGTCAAAGTTTTATTTCAACCTTGCTGTAAGTAAAAAGAGGCCAATTCGAGGATTACCTCTTGGTAGACTCATTTAGAAGAAAGAAGAGTGGTTAGAATCATTGTTAAAACGGACACACAAAAATAATGTCTGGATAAAATGCACCAAACTCTGACAAATGGCGAGGAACACGGGAAACTGTATTCTGAGAAACAAAATCTGAACTCCACTAAAAGTAAACATTGCTTAAGTGTTTGTTATTAAGAATGCTGTGTCTTACGGCGGGCAACACTGGCGTGGCTCCTGCTCCGAGGCTGGAGGCTCGAGCTTGAAGCGATCGATTCGGGAATTCCAGGTTCCTGTGCGCGCCAGGCCCGCACCAGGCCCAGGGTGAGAAGGAGACGGTGGGTGGGTGGATGAGTGGGTGGGAACTGCGGGGGGCTGAACTGTACGGGAATGCAGGGGAAAACTTCCTGACAAAAGGATCTCTCCAGGGAAGTGCTTCTAGAATCCCCAAACTCCCTCACGTTGGAGGTCGGCAAGACGGCCGGGGAAGCAGGCAGCCTTGTGGCAGAAATATTTTAGAGCTTTTTCTCTCAGGTGCAGAGTCTGGGCCTCCGGTAGAATGTCACATGGTTTTTGCTGGGGCACTGACAAGACACTGAATCCCAGAGCAAGAAAGGTATTTCCTTATCCATTTCTTTCTTTCCCTCTTTTTTCCATTGGACCTTGGGTTCACAAAACTGAATTAATTATAGTCCTCACACAGTTTGTCACACAATGGAATCTTGGTCACTGCATGGACCGCTTTATTGTATAGTTAGTTTTATTAATTGTTTTTAAATAATACTATGAGTGCCCTGTGAATTTATTACCCTACACAAAATCTCAGACCTTGACAATAACTGACAACTAACCAAGTGTTCCCCTTATTCCTGGCCTATGACCCGAGGCAACTGATATCCTGAATCCCATATTTTTTTTATACTTTTACTTTGCTTTTAATATAGTTTAATATAGCTGCTCCTATATGTACTCCTATAAAGTACACTTTAAACTGTAACTGTTTTTAATTTTATTAAAAATGATATCAGGTATATAAAATTTTTAAACTCACCACTTGATATAATGTTAGATTGCAGCCCTGGCTGGCATAGCTCAGTGGATTGAGCGCAGGCTGGGAACCAAAGTGTCCCAGGTTCGATTCCCAGCCAGGGTACATTCCTGGGTTGCAGGCCATAACCCCCAGCAACCGCACATTGATGTTTCTCTCTCTCTCTCTCTCTCTTTCTCTCTCCCTCCCTTCCCTCCCTAAAAATAAATAAATAAAATCTTAAAAAAAAAAATGTTAGATTGCTGAGTCATCCATGCTGTTGCCTGTCACTTAAGTTCCTTTGTTTTGACTATAATATACAATAATATTCTATTGTGTGAGGATACTGCCATTGTAAAGATACCATTGTAAAGATACCATTTTTAATTGTATTTTTCCGTTACCATTTATCTGCCTTATACTCCCTCCCCCGGCAGATATCACTTTCTTACCTGTGTTCATAGTAGCATCATTCACAAGTGCGAAAGGCTGCAGCAACCCAGGCATCTGTCAATGACTAAATGAATAAATACAATGAGGTATAGACATATAACGGATATATGCATCCAGCCTTTAAAAGGAAATAAATTCTGACACATGCTTACAACATAGATGGACCTTGAAGAAATTACACAAATTGACATAAGCCAGGCACAAAAGGACAAGTAATGTGTAATTCCACTTACATGGGGTACCTAGAGGAGTGAACTTCATCGAGACAGAAAGTAGAACATTGGTTGAATCCTGGGGTGGGGAGGGAGGTGGGATTGGTGTTTGATGGGCACGGGATTTCAGGTGGAGAAGATGGAGAGTTCTGGAGATGGATGTTAGTGATGGTTGCAAGACAATGGGAGTGTAATGCAGTGCCACTAAACTGCACACTTAAAAATGGTTAAAATGAGTTTCCAGTCAAGATGGAAGCATAGGTAGATATACTTTGCTTTCTTGCATAATCAAAAGAAGGACAACGATATATTTAAAAACAAAAAATAACCAGAACTTCCAGAAAATCAAAACTGTATGGAAGTCCAACAACCAAGGAGTTAAAGAAGAAATATTCATCCAGACCAGCAGGAAGGGTGGACATGGGCAGCTGGGGTGGAGAGGTCTCACAGCAAGATGGCGGCTGGAGGACGGGGGTGGGCGAGGCAGTACCAGGTGGTCCCACATTTGCATGCGAATAAACTGGGGGGAACAACTGAGGAATAAGACAGACTGCCAAACCCAGGGTTTCAGCTCAGGGGAAAGAAAGTCTCAAAACCTCTGGCTGTAAAAATCTGTGGGGGTTGTGGCACAGGGAGAAACTCCCAGCCTCACAGGAGAGTTCACTGGAGAGACCCACAGGGTCCTAGAACATACACAAGCCCACCCACCCAGGAATCAGCACCAGAAGGGCCCAATTTGATTATGGGTAGCAGGGGGAGTTTCTGAAAGCCAGCTGAGAGCTGAGCAAGTGGTTTTATTCCCTCTCAGACCCCTCCCCCATGTACAGTGACATGGGTTGCCCCACCCTGGTGAGCACCTAAGGCTGCATCCCTTACAATGTAACAGGTGCCCCCAGACAAATACATATGGCCCAAATGGAAGAACAGATCAAAACTCCAGAAAAAAAAAAAAAACTAAATGATGAAGAGATAGCCAACCTATCAGATGCAGAGTTCAAAGCAATGGTAATCAGGGTGCTCACAGAAATGGTTGAGTACAATTGCAAAATAGAGGGAAAAGTGAAGGCTATGCAAAGTGAAATAAAGGAAAATGTACAGGGAACCAACAGTGAAGGGAAGGAAACTGAGGCTCAAATCAATGGTTTGGACCAGAAGGAGAAATAAATATTCAACCAGAACAGAATGAAATACAAATTCAAAAAATGAGGAGAGGCTTAGGAACCTCCTGGAGGGACAACTTTAAACATTCCAGCACCCGAATCATAGGAGTGCCAGAAGGATAAGAGGAAGAATAAGAAATTTAAAAATTATTTAAACAAATAAGGAGAATTTCCCCAATCTGCCAAAGGAAAGAGACTTCCAGGAAGTCCAGGAAGCTCAGAGAGTCGCAAACAAGTTGGACCCAAGGAAGCACACACCAAGGCACATCATAACTACATTACCCAAGATTAAAGAGTAGGAGAGAATTTTAAAAGCAGCAAGAGAAAAGGAGACAGTTACCTACTAAGCAGTGCCCATAAGACTGTCAGCTGATTTCTCAAAAGAAACCTTGCAGGCAAGTAGGGGCTAGAAAGAAGTGTTCAAAGTCATGAAAGGCAAGGACCTACCTCCAAGATTACTCTATCCAGCAAAGCTATCATTTAGAATGGAAGGGCAGATAAAGTACTTCCCAGACAAGGTAAAGCTAAAGGAGTTCGTCATCACCAATCCCTTATTATATGAAATGTTAAAGGGATTTATCTAAGAAAAAGAAAATCAAAACTGTAAACAGTTAAATAACAACAAACTCACAATATCAACAACTGAACCTAAAAAAAACAAAAACAAACTAAACAAACAACTAGAACAGGAACAGAATCACAGAAATGGAGATCACATGGAGCATAATCAGTGGCAAGAGGGAAGGTGGAGAATGAGGGAAAAGGTACAGGGAATAAGAAGCATAAATGGTAGGTAGGAAGCACAAAATAGACCAGAGGAGGTTAAGAACAGCATAGGAAATAGAGAAGCCAAAGAACTTACATGCACGACCCATGGACATGAACTAAGGTGGGGGAATGCTGGTGGGAAGGGGTGTAGATTGGAGGAGAATAAAGGAGAAAAAAATGAAACAACTGTAATGGCATAATAATAAAATATACTTAAAAATGGTTAAAATGGGAATACCTTACGTTTTATATATTTATCACAATTGTAAAGAGATATGGCTTTCCCATTGGTGGACATCTGGGTTGTTGAATCTTCCCATTTTGTCAAAGGAAGGGTCTCATTTTGGTGCTAGTGTGTCTTTAACACCTCTCTAACATCTGTTTCTCTTCTTTCCCTTTTTAACAAAGAGCAAGGAGGCCTCAGGCTCAAGAGCACTCAGCAGGGAGTGGTATCTAGCTAGAATCAAATACCATTGGTTTTATTTTACTTATTTTTATAATTACTTTCTATTTTTGGCAAGTAATGGCTGGTTTTCCACTTACTATAATGCTATGAAGTTTTTAAAATAATAAACATACTCAAGTAAATTTAAAGAAAAATATCAAGTGGTATAGGGTTATGGCATGAATTATGAAATTGGCACATAAATGCTGAAGCTCGGAAAACGTGATTTTAGAGGTTGATCAGACTCTGGTTGAACCATTAATCTCTGCGGCCCTTTGAAGGTTAATAGTCCCTGATATTCTGGATGTACCGAGAGTGCCCATCACTGGCGCTCAGCAGATGCTAGCGTGGTCAGGGAAGGTTTTGAGAAAGAACTGGGACGTAACTGTGGCCTTCAAAGAGTAAGTAGGATTTCGGTGAAGATAAAGGGGAAATGAGAGTTTTCCCAAGCAGAGAGAATAGTGTGAATGAAGGCATGAAGGCGAGACTAATCAAGGTGTGGTTATGGGCTACTGAGTTTGCTTGGTGGAAGCAAAGAGTAATGCTAAGAAAATAAATTTGGATTGGGTGGAGGGAGCTAGGTTATCAAAACCTCAATAATCCAGAGAGGACTTTAGACTTAATTTGTGAGGTAATAGGGAGCCACAGAAAGTTCTTGAGCAGAGAAGTGACATGATAAATAGACGCAGATCTTGTGCAGGTACCATTTGGTTTTTGGTAAAACTTCTCTCTTTGTTCAGCCTGAGGCTGCTGATTATTCATTCATTCCTGACATATTTATCAAAGGCCTTCCCTGTACCAGACACTGTGCTGTGGGCTCAATGATGCACAAAACATACTCCTCATTCTCCAGAGCTATAGTGGGTGAACCGGGCATTCATGAAATAATTGCATAAATAAATGTAAATGTATACGTGTAATAAGTTCAGTCAGGCAGGTACTCCTGCTGCCCTGCGTGCATACAGTAGGGGGAAGGCTTACCTGGTTCAGAAGCTGAGACAAGGCTGTTCTGAGGAAGCGACATCTGAGCTGATATTGAAAAAAGAAGAAGGAGGTAAATAGCTGAAGAGAAAAGAGAAAAGCACTTCAGACCGAGCAAGCAGCATGCCCACAGCGCTCTGGCCGGCAGAGGAGGCCTGGGAAGCCCCAGGAGCAGAAAGGCCACGATGGCCATGGTGGCTGGGTCTCAGGGAGCGCAGGGAGTGTGGTGAGAAAGGAGGCCGGAAGGTCAGCGGAGGCCAGACTACGCCAGAGCCCAGCAGGCATTAGGAAGGTTTGGGCTTTTATTGTTTTTTCTTTTAATTTTTATTTATTGATTTGAGAGAGAGAAACACTGATTTGTTGTTCCTCTTACTTTGCTTTCATTGGTTGCTTCTTGTATGTGCCCTGCCCAGAGATCGAACCCACAACCTTGATGTATCAGGACAAAGCTCTAACCAACTGAGCTACCCAGGCAGGGCTGGGCCTTTATTCTTGAAGAATGGGGAGCCATTGACATTAAACATTTTTTTTAAGTCAAACATTCTGTTACCCGTGAGGAGGGTGGGCCAATTGTGAGTGGCACTCTCTGAGGCAGCCCCAGAACCCTCCAGGTGGCTCCCAGGTCATTAGGGCGGCTTGCAGGGTGTGGCGGTGGAGGAATAGCAAAGAGAAGGAACCGACTGTAAGGATCAGACAGAGGATAAGTTCAGGAGGAGCCAAAGGGCACCTGCATGACTGGGGGAGGGGAACATGGAGAGGACCCATGAGCCAGGTCCTGCAGGCAGTGGAGGACAGAGGCTGAGCTGAAGTCCCTGGCAGGTATAAAGCAGCGTGGCAGTGACTAAGTTTGCCCAGGAGAGGGCTCCACCTTGGGAAAATGGCTAAGTCTCCAAGACTCTGATGAGGTCTGAGGTCCCCTAGAGGAAAGACGTCCAAGGGCAGGGCCCTGGGGGGACCCCTGCCATGGTTGGAGGACAGGTAGTCAGGTACAGTGGTTGGGGGCAGGCCCGAGATGGTGATGGTTGAGCAAAGACACCAGGTTAGAAGCAAGAAGGGGACCGGGAAGAGCACAGCGCCCCAGTGGCCAGGGTTTTCGAGCGGGATGGAGAGGCAGCCGCAGGCAGTGCGAGCAGTCAGCAAGCCTGCGAGGCTCTGGAGAGCCAGGCTTGCGGGTCCTCAGGGGCACCGACACTGTCTTTTGTTGTTGCTTCCTCCTAGGTGCGCAAAGGGGCGGGAAGTGGGAGCTGAGGGTCGGCGGAAGTAGGGAGAACATGGACCAGGATGGCAGGGGTAGAGCTGACGGGGAAGTGAGGATGCCCCATCCATCTTACCCCCACATCATCGCCCTGCCCCTGGTTTCTAAACCTCTCTGGGCCACAGAAAAACAGAAAATGAAGAAAAATTTCTCTCTAAAAGGAGCCAGACTTTAGAGGTGGGGGTGGAGGGGGGAGAAGAGCAAACCTGAGCAAGAACCCCATGTTCCTTGTCAGTGTTTTTAAGAAGACGGAGATTAAAATGAATGTAGGGAATTCAAGACTTGTGTGCACACATGTGTATACACACGTGTATGCACTCACATACACAGTCACCTGCAGACACATACACAGCATTCACATGTATTCATCCATGCACCAACATGTGCTCGCTCCCTTCCACCCCCCACCCACCCAAGGAGAACCCCAGGCAGCAGACAGCTGTCCACCAGAGCCCTGGATCTCTTGGGGCCTGGGTCATGAGCACCACTGTTCAAGCGAGCAGCTCCACAGTGCATGGTGTGTGTCGCTGCAAGTAAAAAGTGACTCAGAGGGCAAGGTGTGGGCAGGTAGGGGTGGGGATATGTCCAGATGCAGCATGTTATTTCTCAGGGGATGAATGTAGTGATGTGTGCATCCGTTCATTTCCTCATTCACTCATTCATTCGTTCACTCAACAAGGTTATGGGGGAGCCACCACGTTCCTCGAGCACTGTGCTCAGCTAACGGTGAACCACGCAGACACAGCTCCTATTCACCATCTAATGCACTCCAGCAGACCCTCAGGACACGGCTGGTAAACGCCATGGTGGGGGGTGTGGCCTGCTATGGGAGCTGGGAAGAGGAGAGGTAACTAAGGGAATTTCTAGAGAATGAGTGTGTATGTTAGTGGGGTGAGTATAGGCACTGGTCTGGGGAGGGTCTCCAGGGTTCGAGCTGCATGTCAGCGGGTTGGGATGTGTTTTGGTGGGAATGGGGATTGGGGGGGTGTGGGGCTTAATATGTGCATGTGTATATGGTGGTGAGTGAGCTTGGGAAGGTGTGAGGTGTGTATCATTATCAGAATTATCAGAGCAAACCAGCTCTTTATTACATGTATAATTTCCTCATGTCCCATAGGGTCCCTCTGTGCAGGGGGAGCTGGAGTGGAACTAAACCAAACAGGGGATTTAGCAACTTGGAGGGGCTGGGGCAGAACTTCAAGTGCTACTGATGGATGGTGTTGGCAGGCAGGGAAGGGGAGGGGATGTCCCCTTTCCTGTGATGAAGAGAGAAGGGGGTGGGGCATAGGGTTTGGGGAAGGGAAGTCAGTGGTCTGGGAGGGCAGGAGGGGAGGCAGTGTTGCCTGGGCTGGGGACAAGGACCAGTGCTGGCACCCGCCTTCAGGGAGGAGGCCTGGGGACAGGTCCAGCGACTGGCAGATCCCTGTGACAACCTGGGGGGAGGGGAGGGACGGGAGAGGGAATGCTCAGCCCAGCTCAGTCTTGCCTGGGGTAGGGGGTTCAGGCCTGAGGCCTGGTTGCACTAACTCCCCTCTTTTAGGGGTATTTCCTGTATCGCATATGTGGAAAATGACCTGGAGGGTTAGTGGAAAGAAGTCATCTCAACGCTTTGTTCAAATTTCAGCTTTGCAATAGGATTTTTGACAAGTTACTTCTCAGAGTGGTATAATGATTGGGGTAATAATATTTAGCTTGCAGGGGTGTAGCAATGATCAGTAGTGATTCAAAACACCCTGGCACCCAGTAAACATTCAGCAAATAATGTTTTTTTTTAAATAAAGATGTTGGACTTTTCAATAGAGCTGCATCATCATCTTTATGCCAGCCAATCTACATCTCTCCCACTCTTTAAGGTTCAAACCCAGCCCCCCTCTACACCCGCTGAGCCAGGCCCCTTGTCCCTGCTTGGGACTGGATACACGCTTCTGAGTAGCAGAGCCCTTTTCACTGGCTGCCCCTTTCAGCATGTTTCTGTCACCAGTTTCTTTTTTCTTCCCTCTTCTACTTTTCCCCGCTTTTGCAAAAAGTAGGTGTAAAGAAGCAGGAAAAAGAAACCTTTAATCCCACCATCAGAAGCCATTAAACAAGCTGCTATCACTTCTGGAGTGCTGCTCTGTATCAGACATCATTCCAATAGCTTTGGGTGCTTTATTTCATTTCATTGGCACAGTAACTCTGGGAAACAGGCACCAGGATTGTCCCCACTTAACCGGAAGGAGCTGAGGCACAGAAGGCAACTTGCCCGAGACGACACAGCGAGGAAGTGCTTATAGGAAGGATGCGAACTCAGGCAGGCTGCACTCTCCTTCCAGTCTTTTTACGGTTCTCTTTCACAAGGACGTTCCACCGGCTTTCTATGGCCACTGATGTCTTAGTTGAGCTAGACTTTCAGCCTTCACATTACAAATATTTATTACTCACTTCCTCCATCCCCAGCAAGGTTCTAGGTCACAGGTGGCAAACACAAGGACTGCGGGCCAAATCCAGCCCTCCACCACCTTGTTTTATCTAGCCAGGCACCTTGTTTCTAGCTGGCGGCAGTGCCAAGCTTTTGCTTAACTGTTAAGGAATAGTTACATTTATACAGTCCTAAAGTTACATTCCGCCCTTTGAAGGCAACCACGAGGCTGACGTGGCCCCCGGTGAAAGGGAGTTTGACAGCCCTGCTCTGGGCTCTGCTGGAATGCAGGTACAGAGAAGCACTCCCTGTAGCAGCGCTGTAGGGCAAAGACCAGAGCACAGTGCCGAAGAAATGCAGAGGAAACAGCCTCCAGTGTGAACTTGGGGAGGAGCCTGTCTCTCGGAGGACTCAGCTGAGCCTAATGTGCACTTCTCCTGACTCCCATCGGTTCCTCCTGGGGCATGCACGGCCCTGACACCCGAAGGGCCTGATGCCCAGGATCCTAAAGTCCTGGGGGCTGCAAAAGGCCCAGGCTGTCTCACAGGGACAACCTGCCTCCTTCCCCTCCACCCAGCCAACCTGCTTGCCACCAGATGCATCACGGAAGCACACTCCATTATGTCCCCGTCCTGCTCAGAAATTGTGGTGCCCAGTTAAGTGCGAACTTCCTGGCTGGCATTCAGGGTTGGTCTTTCTGATCTAATCTCAAACCGTCTTTGCAACCTTCTTTCTCCTGCCCACCAGGCACACCATAACACCCCGACTGGAAAACGCCTTCTTTTCCATAGCTCTTTCCTTCTCCACCCAGCAAGGCCCCATCTTGTTCAAGTCCTACAACAAACGCCCCTTCTTATAAAACCTTTCCTGTTCTTATAAAACCTTTCCCGATCACCCTCCCTAAGCACAATGGCTGCCAGGTGTACCTCTTCTCTTGAATTCCGTTGTAGTTTTTTTTTTAAATTCTCACCTGAGGAATGTTTTCATTGACTTGACAGAGAGAGAGAGAGAGAACAATGTGAGAAAGAAACATGGATTGGTTGCTTCCCCCAAGCACCCAGACTGGGGATTGAACCCGCAACCTTTTGGTGTATGGGACAATGCTCCAACCAACTGAGCCAACAGGCCAGGGCACCATCATACTTTTTACTCCTCTCAAGGCATTGACCTTAGGCTGCCTGATAGCACAGTTACTTTTTTAAATTGAAGTATGACATGCGAGGGAGGACCAAAAAAACCCTGGAATTTATTTATAAAAAATTGTGTATTTATTCTTAGATGTTTAAACTTCAGTCAACTTCAAAGTACTCTCCATCTGATGCAATACGCCTATCAAGGCTTTTTTTCACTGCTCAAAGCAGTTTTTGAACTCATCAATTTTGATGCCTTTTAGTGCTTCTGTCGATTTTTGTTTCTCCTTTTCCACATTGGCAAAATGCTCCCTTTACGGACTTTTTTCATCCATGGAAACAAAAAGAGTTGCTGGGGGCAAGATCGGGTGAGTAGGGAGGGTGGGGCATGGGAGTTCTGCAGTTTTTGGTCAAAAGCATCCGAACGCTCAGAGCGGTTGTGGGCAGGTGCGCTTGGAAATCACCCATCATGAAATGGGCAAACACATTGAAAGAGTCTTCAAAAAAATTTACTGACACCAAACACAGCCTCTCACAACAACACCAGCTGGTACACTGATAGAGAAGGGTTCCTAGAACACTCACCTAGTGGGGGAAGCCTGTACTGCAAGGGCCCGCCCTCCAGAAGGTAATTTTGGTTTTCTTTTTGGGGGGTGCCCCCTCGTATACAGTCAAATACAATAATCCTAAGTGAATTTTAAATGAAATTTCACAAGCATACAGGTAGCCTCTAACCAGATATAGCACATTTCTAAGACCCCAAAAGGATCCTTTGTGCCCCTTTCCCCAGTGCCTGCTCACTGCTGTCATCCTAGGTTAACTTTGATTGTTATTGAACCTTATACAAATAAATCATACACTATATATTCTTTAGTGTCCAACTTATTTCGTGCAGCACATCTGTGGGATTTACCTATGTTCTTGCTTGTTTCAGTAGTCCGTTCCTTCTTCTTGCTTTATAGTATTCCGTTGTGTGAATATACCAACATTTTTTCACTTGTTCTCTGTTGGATGGACTTTTGAGTTGTCCTAGTTTGGGACTATCACAAAATCAAGTGCTGTGAACATTCTTATACATGACTTTTGCTGGACATAAGCCATCCTTTTTCATGGGCACAGAGCCCAGAGTGGATTTGCTGCATTTTGGAGGATACGCATCGCTTCGGTAGGCATTGCCAGACGTTAGTCCAACTTACCCTCCCAGCAACGTGAGTTCGAGTCTCCCCGGTGTTGTCAGACTTTTTCATTATAGCCATGTCAGCCGTGTTACATTACTTCTTTGTATTTCAAAATAATGGCATTTGTCATCTATTGATCAGATGTGGCACTAGGAACAACTCTAGAAAATAGGTATTATTATCTCCACTTTACGAGTGGGGCTGTGACTCCTAAGTTGAACAGGGTGACGTGGATAACTAGTAGAACCAGAACACAAAGGCAGAACCTTCTGACCTGACACCAAAGGCCCTGTTTGCCTAAATACTTCACGTTGCCCCTCTCCCGCCACACTAGAGAGAAAGGCCCTCGTCTTATTCCTTCTCAGATATTCTGTAGTGCCTAAGTCAGAGCTTAATAAAGGATTGTTAAGTTAAATGTATGGGTCCTGGCCAGGTAGCTCAGCTGGTCAGAGCACCATCTCCATACGCCAAGGTTGTGGGGTCCATCCCTGGGCAAGGCACATAAGAAGCACCCGATGAATGCATAACTAAGTGGAACAACAAAGTGATCTCTCTCTCTCTCTCATCAATAAATTTTTAAAAAATGAATGAATTGTTGCCCATGAAGAGGCTGTTCTTGGAAGAGGCTGCTCTTAGACGTCACAAAGCAGGAGACTCAGCTAGCTGTTCTAAATCCCAGGGACTGACGAGATTCAGGTGGAATCTGACAGGCTGCCTTTGGGGACCTGGTTGTAAGAAAGAGAGAAAGAAAGGAAAACAGGAAGTGAGGGAAGGAGGGAGGGAGGAAGGGAGGGAGGGAGGAAGGGAGAAAAGAGGGGAGGACGGAAGGGAGGTAGGAAGGAGTAGGGGTAAAGGACAGTCCATTCATCTTAAATAGCTTAGGCCTCAGCTTCCTCACCTGTAAAATAGAAATGATAATACTGCCTTGTTAACAGCAGAATGAGAGACAGCACTTGGTCTTTTGTAAATTTTAATTTTGTAAAATTGACAGAATTTTGTAACCATAGCCATCATCTTTGAAACTTTATAAAATATGTGGATTCCAGGGGTTCACCCTGGAGATGTAGATTGGCTTGATCCCGGGCAAGTACTTTTTTTTAAGATTTTATTTTTATTTCTATTTAGAGAGAGGGGAAGGGGCAGAGAAAGACAGGGAGAGAAACATTGGCATGTGAGAGAAAGATGTGCAAGAGAAACATCAATCGGGTGCCTTTAGCACGTCCCCAACTGGGTACCAGGCCCACAACCCAGGCATGTGCCCTGACCAGGAATCAAACCAGTAGTGCCCTCTCGATTTGCAGGCCAGTGCTCAGTTCACTGAGCCACACCAGCCAGGGCTTTAAACAGCTTCTGAAGGTGACTTCAATGCTCAGCCAAGAATGAGAACTGCCAGGGTAAAGATGTGTATTGTTATCATTACCATTCAAGTATTATCACCTTGTTATCTTTTGGCGGGGCGGGGTGGGGGTTGGAGCTGGGGAGGCACCTTTCAGGGAAGTCTGCTGTAAAGTGAGTAGACCTACTATAAGTGCTTAGAGAAGGACCACAGTCACCGTCCTGCTGTCTTCCGTACTCTGGCCATCTCTGACCTGGAGTCTCAGGCAGGTCCGTGATGGGTGAGTATTCAAGTCTGTGTGTGTGTTTTCACAAATGTGTGTCGGAAAGGGCAGTGAGCAGACAGGCAATCGTGTGAGGGTTCCATGTTGAGAGAGGGGAACTGAGGGCAGGAAAAACCAACAGTCTAATTTCTGGGGGCTCAGGCCAATGGATTTACCCTCAAGAAATAAGCAAAAGTGACCCCAGACTTGGTTCTTGGAGGAGCATGGCTGTTCCTGTCACTGATTTGACCACAGCTGGGGTCTGAGTTCCCCACAGCGTTAGCCCTGCCTGCCCCTGACTCTTGAGCTGGGGAGGCGCTGGGATCTGGCCTGAGATTCCAGCAGTCAACCCTTTTCTTCCTGTTAGCTGCCCCACCCCCTGCCACCCCCTGCCACCCAATATCCTGGGCTCCCCAGGATATTGTCCATCCTTGAGAGACCAGACAAGGTCAGAGCAAGGCAAAGGCCATCCCGCTTGCCTACTCCTGCCCCATCAGGCCATTCCTTGTCCAAGGACAGGAGGCCAAGTTGTGGGTCTCTGCCATTGTTTATACACAAGAGAGGGACCCTGGGGACGCCATGGGACGATGCTAGTGCTCCTGCATGTCCTGTGGTGGGAGGGAGTGGAGGTCCTGCCAAGGCTCAGAACAGGACGTGGGAGAGAAGAGGAAATAAAATAGAGGGCAGGATTAATGAAGTGGCTTCAAGAGCTAATAGTGCATTTACCAACATTCTCCTCCTCTGCCTCCCATCCACGGGGAAACTGGCCACAGCCCTGTGGACGCCTGTCCAGCTCCCAGTCCACCTCTTTGGGGCTGGAGAGAGGCAGGACATCTCTCAAGTGAGGGAAATAACCCCTCTTCTCTTACACCCCAACCTCTGGAGACGACACCCCAGATCTCAGCCCCTCCTGTGAAGTGCAGGCCCTTCCCCAGAGCTACCCAGCCCCCAAGTAGCCAGTGGGAGGAGCATTACTGGACAGTGCTTTCCGGGATCACCCCCAGCCCTGCCATGGGGCCACAGCCCTGGACACCCTCCACAGTTTCTTTCAGCCTGTCCCTGTCCCAGGTCCCGTTCCTGTCTTTCTCCCAGGCCTCCTCCCTAGAAGCTGACCCGGAGCTGGATTCCCAAATAAACAGTAACTAATTGGATTAGGAGCTGATAATATTGTTGACCTTTCTTAATGTCTGCTGGCTGTCTTTCCACCACACTGAGGCTTAATTGTATGGGGGTGGGGGCAGGGTAGGAGACTTCCAGGAGTGAAATGTGACCCCTGTTAACCTCAGATGAAATGGGCTCAGCGTCTTCCCCACTGCCTGTCGTCCCCCATGGAGCAGGAACACACACATGCTCCCACTCTCATCAAATAATTACACAGATGACACACACATGCATAGGCATGCGGCAGAGATGCAAACACACCCAGAGGCACATAGGCATCCTCACCCAAACCCGCATGGAGCACACACATGACTTTGAACATGGATCATGCATGTATGCAAAGGCACACAAGATGCTACATGTACGATAGACAAGTATATGTATATACACAGAGATACTTGCAAAATGCAAGCGAAGAGATATACACATAGACAGATATTATTACATGTGTGATGCAAGTGCATAATAGATATACTCACAAATGCACAGACACATACCTGTAAAGAAACACTGATATGTACACATACTCATATAGATAATGCTTAAATACATGAGCATGCACAACACACACACATGTGCTACATACACGTGCATGCCATGCACACACCTTCACATGCCCTGGACATGAGAACCCTGCCCGGCTCCACACCGGCAGTCTGTGCCCCCCACCCCCGTGTCTCTCCCCATCACAGCTGCTCCTCCTTTCTGTGTGTTCCTGGGTTACCTGGCTGTGTTTCTGCAGTCCTGAGTTTGGGGGCCTCCTGAAGTTCTGGCCTGGCTTTTCTGAGTGTGTCCACCTCTCAGTGTCTCTGGGGCCCTGTCTCTGCCTGGGTCTCTCTCATCCTGGGATGCTGAATTTGCCAAGGGCCTGGCTGGCAGGGTGGTGGGGAGTGAAGGAAGAGAGAAGCGATCAGAAGGGAAGGGCAGGAGAGGGGGTCAGAGACGATGGAGAGAAGGGTTGGGGGATTGGACCAGGAAAGAGGGGAGCTGCAAGGGAAGGGGAGCGAGGGGCGGGGGTGGGGCGCCTGCCTGCGCACAGCAGATGTTGCTGCTCCTCGCATGGAGCTGTTAATGTAAGTGGAGTTTCTGCAATGGTAATTAGGAGGGCCCTCATTACCCTGGCGGAGCCGGCTGAGAGCCGATAAAGCCGAGGGGGAGAGGGGCCGACATCAGGGTAATGGGGGAGCAGGGCCATTGAGGAGCTGGAGCCGAGCCGGGACCGCTTCGCGCGCAGCTGGAGCCCGGCGAGAGGGCCGGGGAAGGGGGGCGCGGACCCGGCCCGCAGCCCATAGAGGAGCCGAGGTGAGAATGGCGAGCGGCGCCGAGCGGCTGAGTCTGCGCTGGGCCTTCATACCGCCACGCGCGAGAGAGAGGGCCGGGAGGGCGAGGTGCGAGGGCTGACTCTCTCCGCGAGAGGAAAGAGTCGAGGAGGCCTCCAGGCTGACGTGCCGCCTTCTGTGCAGCCGTGGGTGGGGACATCCACTAAGGCCTCTGAGCCTAAAGCCAGGAGACCTCTGTGGCCTGACAGAGACGGGGCGGGAGGGTGGGCATATGGAAAGGGCACCCTTCCCCTCTAGTGTCCCCCCGACCGTCGTGCCTGGGCATCTGTGACACTTATCCGGAGCGACCAAGGCCATGGACTGTAGACTAGGATAGCCAGGATGAGAGTTAACATCCAGATGGACGGCTCCAGAATGTCGGGTCACAGACTCTGGAGGAAACCAGTAACTCTTGCCTCTTTGAGTTGAAATTCCAGTCCCCTCCAACCCCTCTCCCCACAGGCCCTCTCTCCCTGTCTGACAGCCTCTTGTTTTCCCTTGCGCACCCCCACCCCCAACCCTAGGGGAAGGCCCCAAGCCCTGAAAAGGCGGGAAGCTGAGTCCTGAGCAGCTCTGAGCGGGTTGCTTCCCTTCAGGGCCTTGCGGGAAGGGGAAGGGAGGCGGGAAGGACAGTGATGATGGGAGGCACCTGCAGCTCTGCTCCCCAGACCGGAAGAAGCCTGGAGCCCCTCCCAGACCCCCAGAATGGGGGGTCCAGGGTAGGGAGCCCATTTTGCTATTTACCCTTCTCACCTCTGGGTGTTCTAGGATGAGCCCCCAGTGCTTTTCAGACTAAGGAGTGAGCCCAGTCTTCTCAGCCAACTGAGAGCCATCTCTGTAAAACAGACCTAGTCCCTTCTGCTTCCCTGCCCCAGGCCAGATGACCCAGGAAACACTTTCCCCAGGGGGAAGGAATCTGCCACCAACGACTGGGAGAGAGGAATTTTGGGAGTCTTTGCAACCCTCCATTGGAGGGCCCATCATGCCCTTTTTTAATTTCCTCTTCACACAACCCCTCACCTGCAGCTGTCTAGGCAACCCAGGGTCATTGACCCCTACCGCTGTGGTTGGCCAGCCTCTCAAGGGCCACCTAAGCCTCTCCGTTATGGAAAGGGTGGAATCGAGAGGGGCTCCTTTTCCTTCAGGCTCTGAGGAAGGGAAAGGTACGTCCTGCCACCGCTCACCCCAGAAGAACCACATCTCCCAGTGACTCAGAGACACCGCCTCTCCCCTAGTCATTGGGAGAGGCGGTGTCTCTGAATAGCCCCGGGCTGAGGGGAGATCCTGGGCTTCAGAACAGCCCCAGATGCCCCTCCCTTCTTGAGCTGCACGGCAGAACAGGGGTTAACGGGGAGAGCCTGGAAGGCTGGAGCAGGCTGTGGCTCCTGCCTTCTCTCCCCCTCCACCCCCCAACCCGCCCCCCCCCCAGAGTTGCTGACTCTTCCTTTTTGTTCGGGCTGACAGCGAGCACCTGGCGTGCTCCTGCAACAATATTGTTCCTGCCTCCCTCCCCCCAGGCCCCAGGCCCCTTCCCTCCCCCAACCCCACTTGCCGGCAGCCTTCCCCTCTGCCTCCTCTTTCCCTAGACCCCTCCTGCCTGTGGCCTCCAAGGCAACCCCCCCCCCCCAACCACCACAAGCACCGACCCTGCGGTGTCAATAAACACAACATATGCCGCCATTAATGTGAAAATCGTGCCCTCCACTCCATTCATCCCCTCAGCCTGCCCGCCCGCTGGGGGTAGGGGTGGGGGGCGGGGAAAGAAAGGTCAAGTGGGAAACATTACCCTCTTTTTTGATCTGCTCAGCCCCCACCCCCACCTCCAGCCTCGGGAGAGGGAATTGGAGGAGCTTGGATGGGATAAGGGGTGGGGGGTGCCCTGAGACCCATGTTCTCCGACATGCCCATGGAGCCTCCCCAGAGGGACTTAGTGAGCACCCTCCCCAGAGGGACTTAGGTGAGCACCCTCACCCAGCCCATATGCCTCCTCAGCTGCAGGGGGACCGAGTGAAGCCCGGCTGGCCCTCCCACAGATAGCCATGTCGCTGACATGTCTCTCCTGGGGAGAGAGGGGGCCTTAGGGGTCCCCCTCTCTTACGAGCCCAGCTAGCATCTCAGCTCCTGGGGACTGCTATTCCGCCTGTCCACCCAGATTATAAAAGACAAGCCAGAAGTTTCTCCAAGTAGGGTTGCACTTCAGAAAGCCGTTATGAAAGGAGCCAAATACCTCGGATGGCTAAGGGAGTGGCCTGGCCTCAGTCTCCTCAGCTAAATCACCAGTTCCGAGACAGTGGGGAATAATAAAGATAAAAATAATATAATAACAACAGCTAACATGTATTGAGGGCTTATTTATGTACCAGGCATTGTGCTAAGCACTTATAGGCTTTATCTAATTTGCTCCCCACAAGGCCCCTATGGGGAAGTTACGACTGATATCCCCATTTCACAGCTGAGGAAAACATATTTAGTAAGTATGCACTGAGTGCTCGCTGAACGCCAGGCCCTGTGCTGAGTTCCCCACATACACTATCAGTGACCCTACGAGATAGGCTCTGCTCTTAGTGCCATTTTACAGTCGAGGTAACAGGCTCAGAGAGGTTCAGTCACTTGCCCAAAGTCACACAGCCAGTAAGCAGTACTTGGCCAGGAATTCGGGTCTGTCTGACAACAAAGCTTGTGATCTTAATCCCTATAGTTTCTTGCCCCCTTTCTCTATTTTACTCTATCTCTAGTAGCCCCACGGCACCCCACCCCCCAAAAACCTGCCCCCATAAGATTGGACACATGTAGGGTAACGTCAGACAGAGTTGAAACCTGGTTCTTTTCCCAGATCTTCGCTTGCTCCACTGTCACTCCTTGCCATTGGCTGAGCTGTGTCTGTCCAGCCTATGTGCTCTCTGTCCCCCTGCCTCTATGCCCAGCCCCGTTCCGAGGGTTCATTGCGGACAGCAAAGTGCTCCTGGAGGCTCCCAGAGCACAAAGACATTGTGCTTGGCTCTGCAGCTTCTCACTTCTGAGCCTCCAGTTGCTTTATTGATATTAACTTAGCACGCACGCCCCCACTTCCCCACCCGCCCAGCCCAGTCTGCCTGGGCACCACCCTGACCTCTCTTTTCCTCTTTCATTATCCGCTCCGGGCACCAGGGAGCCAGCACCAAAATTAAAACAATAACTAAGCCCGAAGTGGGCCCAGCAGCCCCCACTCCCACCCCAAGGGAGAAAAAATGCCACAAAAACACCTGGAGAGGAAATAATCGATGGAAGGGGAGGGGTGACCCACTTCTATGCCAGCACCCCCTCACCCCCCATCTCACCTTAACCCTTTATCCCCCAAATAGTACCAGGACTCCCCTATCCCATCTCTCACATTTCATTCTATGAAGAAGAAGCAGCTTCTGGCAGCTGCTCAGCCATTTGGTGCTTTGGGATTAAAATAAACAAACGTGGGACAGTGAGGTCCCCAGAAGTCCACAGGCAGGGGCTAAGACCCTAGAGGACAGCAGTGCTGTCACAGCAGGAAGTTCCTCCTTGGGCAAATTCTGAAGAACTGGTTGGTCACTTAGTGCTGAACACTTTATAGAGTGCACTGCCAGTGGGGACAGCTGTGGTCGAACAACAATTTAAAAAGAGGCACACTGCCTTATTGGATCCTCACAACAACCCCATGAGGTAGGTATTATTGTTCCCCTCTTTTCAGATGAGGAAACTGAGGCTGAACAAGTTAAATGACTGGCTCAAGTTCATATCAGCTAATAAGTGGCAGAATCAGGCTTCGAACTTGAGACTCTGTTTCTACAGCCTACAGTTTAAGCATCTTGCACGGATGTCTCCCGAGTGTTACTGGAGTCTCGTTAAACAAGAAGACCTAGTTCGGGGATCTTTTGACTTCAATGTTCCAGGCCTGGAACATTTAATGTAGAGTGGACCTGCTGTGACATCTTAACTCACCTCAAGACAGGCTAGAAGGAAGGGAGATCAGTGGAGAGTGGGCCCACCCGGTTCTAATCCTGCTGAGGCCAGCAGAGGGGGCTGCTGTAGCCGAGGTCAGGTGGTGGGAGAGGGAGTTGGGTGGGCTGGTCCCAGAGAAGCAGAGGTGCAGGCTACCCCTCGGTGCTCTGCTGCTCTCCCATGCAGCCCCTGCTGGGCGTCTATGGGCTGGCAGCTCCAGCAGAGGGTGCCCTTCCAGAGAGAGGGGGCAGAGTTTGCACCACTGAGCGGCCCTAAGCAGGCTGGGCTCTGTGCAGAGGACCTGTCTCCCTCCCCTCCCCTTTCTGTCCTCTGCTTCCTCAGCCCCACCTGGAAAAAAGAGTGTATCTCAGTTACCCCATCAGCCCACACCAGGATTCCCACATCCCCCAGCAAGCCCTGTCACTGCCCCCACCCCATCCTCTCTCCAGCCTCTCTTGGGGTTTTCTAATCACCCATTCTCTTGTCTTTTTTTTTTTTTTTACTTTAATTCTGCTGACACAAGAATGGGACTTTTCCAAAGGCCAAAGGCACTATACTAGAAAACTGGAGGAAAGACTAGAAAAGCTAACGTGTGTTCTTGTGTCCAGGCACTGTTCTAAGAGCTTTGCCTAAAATGTGCACAACAATCCACAATCCTAAGGAGTGGGCACCCCTATTCTACAGATGGAGGAAAGGATGACCTAAAAGCTCATCAGCTGATAAATGGCAGAGCTGGGATTTCAATTCAGGCAGTGTGCCCGTATGCAACACTACTTTTTCCAAAGGAAGGAGGGAAGGAAGGAAGAAAGAGAATTTAAAGTCTTCAAATCTTTTTTTAAAAGATTTTATTTCTTTATTTTTAGAGAGAGGAAAGGAGGGAGAAAGAGAGGGAGAGAAACATCAACGTGTAGTTGCCTCTTGCACGTCCCCTACTGGGGACCTGGCTAACAACCCAGGCATGTGCCCCGGCTGGGAATTGAACCAGTGACCCTTTGGTTTGCAGGCCAGCACTCAATCCACTGAGCCACACCAGCCAGGGCTAAATAAAGTCTTCCAAATTCTTTATTCTAAATTAGACTGTCCGCTCCTTAAGTGTCCATCATTTCGTTCCTATGGGGTAAGGCAGAGAAGGACATCCATCAATGCACACCAAAGGAATTCTAAGACAGTTGAGGATTACCTATTATACCCCATGGTCACAGACAACACGGTGCTTCCCCTTGCCTCAACCCTGGCTGGCTTGGGTGTCAGAACCAGCCACTCTGACTCCTGGCCAGAGGTAGGCTCAAATGATATGACAGCCAGGTCTGATGAGATCTTCAGGCCTTTCCAGAATCCTTCCCATCTTCTCATTGGTTTCCCTTGACCTTGTACTAGGCTTTTCAGCTAGTCATTATAGCTCCTCCCTCACTCAGTTCCTGCCTCTAGCTCCCTCCAAAGACAAGTCTGCCTTTACCATGGCCCCCCATGGCCCTGCCCTTCAGTGGTCCCCGCTACCCCAGCCCAGTGCTCTCTGTTCTGCCTGTTATCCTGGAGCATATCTGTGGTTAGGCCCCGACTTTCAGAAACTCAGCTCTCTCGCCCACAGCCTGGTTTCAAGTTGTCCCGAGGACAGATGCCCTGGCCCCAGGAGCCGCTTGGCTGCACACCTGCCCCCTGCCCACAGCTGACCAAAGACTTTTCCTTTGCCACCCCCTCAGTACAAGCCCTCTATTGCTCTGTTCCTGACATGAGAGTTTCCTCCAAATCCCCATACTGCCTCCGTGACCCACTTAGAATCCTAACTCTCCAGACTTAAAATAGAAAACACTCAACACAAGCTTTTACACTTCCTGCTACCAGCTGAATAAAGGTTGCGTCTTTAGCAAAAACAAAATAACCACCTCCTAGTAATAATAGTTGCCCACCAATTCAGAGGGAATGGCTGGCCATTCATTTGCTCAGCTCTCCTGACCCCACTTTCTAACTGTCCCCAGGCTGTGTAAGTGCTGTGGGCCTCTCAGGGGTGCGGGACACGTGTGTGGCAATGAGCTCTGAATGGTGTGTACTATGCGTTTTTCCCCTCCTTGGGAAAAACTCCAAAGTGACTCCTTGCCCTGGGCTCATTTGTAATCTGGGGCATTGATCAGGACCCATTGGTAGCTGATTGTTTTCACACGTGACTCGTGACTCGGGTCACATTCCTCTAATCTCCATCCTCCTGCTCAGTTTGCATGACAAGAAGCGGCCTCAGTCGGGAGAGGTCGCTCACCTCTGACCAGGATATAATTGGAAAAAGAAGGTCATTGCTGCCTTTGCTTCTGGGGCAGATCAGCTTCGTTCCATTTGTGTCAGAAGCTCTCACCAGCACACACTCTCGGTGACATGGAGACAATGGCTGTGCCCGCAGTGGAGCCCACAGAGACAGGCTCGACAGGACACAAACACGCCGCAGGACCCGCACTGGCTCTCGTCAGGACAGGCATGTACAACAACACACACATACAATAGGTGCTCTCAATAAATGCTGATGACAACATCATCGCCACTCGGGACAATGCGTGTGACATCTCCACACAGGACACACAAAGAGATTCATGAAACAAGGCTCACCCAGGGACACAGGTACCCAACGACAGGCACACATAATGATACTCACACAGGCATACCCAAGAGGGCAAAGAGCCCAGGATGAGCTGCCAAATCCAACATGACAAAAATATGCAACAGTCGGACCTTTCTTCAGACAATGCCTATGTGGGAATATTTCAGAATTACCTGGGCAGCTTTGACAAAACTCGCATTTCCGGGAACTCCTGCCAGCCTATGCACACACTATACACACCCTCCAGTATGAGTGCTCGTGGGTAGCCACGTTTATGTTGACAAGCTTCCTAAAGAAATTCTGACATGTCCCCAGGTTGAAAACCACTAAACTGACACCCCAGGCTCCCTTCTACTGGGTAGCAGAATTTGCCAACAGTGATGCCGGGCTGTATTTGATTTTCTCACTGGGCTTGGGAAGGGGCAGGCAGGAGCAGAGAAAAGGATCTGTCTATGGCCGGGCGATTAGGGGTCAGACAATGGCTTGGAACTGAAAGAGTTAAAACTGGGCATTGATTCTCCCCCCCTCGCCCCCCACACTTCGTCTTTGGCTTGGCCTAGTTAGTTCTCACACAGCACACACAGAAAGACCTTTCTAGTGGGGACTGTCCCGAACACTCTCGTGCCCTCCACCGCTAGGATGCACAGGCCCAAATCCCACACTCCGAAGCCGCCTCTGCCGCTGCTTAGGTGTCTTTGGGAGTCACTGGCCAGACCCTAGCCCGGAAATCCAGCCCCTAGCGCACTTCCCCGCTTCAAGGTCCCAGGGTGTGGAGCTCAACACCAGGAAAGCCTGAAAGTTCCTTCCATGCGGGGAATTGCCCCACCCCACCCCCACCACAACCGAAGACCTCTGAGAGAGGGCAGAGAGAACTGCGCAGGGACCAGGTGTCAGAGGCAACGGGTGACTTAAGCCTCAGCTTGGAGGCGCAGAGATCCGCGGGGACAACACAGGGTCGCGCCGCCCCCTGGCGGCTCCATGGCAGAGTTGAGGTCAGAGAAGGGGGCGGCTTCGGGGTCTCGTCGCTCCGGGAGAGGTTCCTCCTTCCCAGCTTTGGGGGTGGGGAGTGGAGGTGGAGGATGTTGAAGAGACGCCCCCTCGAAGGCTGTCCCGTGCTGTCCCTTCCTTTCCGCTCTCCCTCAGTCCCTCTCCCCGTTTTTCTCTTCTTACTCCCCCATCTCTCCCACTCCTCGTGCCCTTCCCCCATCCCTGTCCTCTCACTCCCTCTCCTACCCCCCGCCCCCTTCTCCCGTCCTTCGCCCACCCCCTTCCCGCCCCCGCGGGGCAGCGCCTCGGTGCGCCCGCTTGGCAGTTAGCCCATTAGATCTGGTACTATTGATCCGCTTCTGAGCCGAAGCTGACAGCCCTCCCTTCCCGGTCTCTCTCTCTCTCGTCCCCATTCCCCGCGTCCCCCTCCCCCATCTCCAGGCAGTCCCGGCCTGAGCCTTCCCCCGCCCCCCACCCCCACCTCCCGCACGGGCCTCTCAAAGTCTCGCCCTCACGAAGGACAAGAACAAATGTAATTAAAGCGACCGGCGAGGGGCGTGCGCCCCTGCCAGCACCGGCGCGAGCTGGGGTCCCAGCGGCCCGCTGTGCCCGTCGCCTCCCTCCCACCCCGCCCCCGTGCTCCCCGCCCCCCGGAGCGGGAGCATTTGGGTTGAGCTGCGCCTGTCCTATAAATCCACATATAATTCTCGCCTTTCCTGTTCAGCTAAGGAAAATAAACGTGTAAGGCTGTTTCTGGGAGCCCAGCTCAGGGACCGCTCTAAATTCTCCTCTTATTGAGTCCGGGCTGGAAATCATTCAGCTCGGCGGCGCGCCCCCGCCCCTAGCCCGCGCCTGCCGCGCACACGCAGGCGCGCACACGCGAGGCAGGAGCCGGGTATATAAATATCTCCAGCTCTCCCCATAGCCGGGCAGATTTATTCCGCTGCCAAGCCTGCAGAAAATTGACTTGTTCATGGAGGCGGCTATTGACACATCACCGGGGGGAGGGTTAGGGGAGAAAGCAGTGGAGCCGGCGCCCCTCCATTATACGTTAATGTAATCAGCAGTGTGCGAAATGACTGCGCGGAAAATAGCATCACTGACATTTATATTAGAGGATATTGATGGCAGGAGCTGTGACCGCATCACTCTGCCTCCCGTTTCCACGGATTGACACAGGAGCCTCTTGTTGGCTCCATCCACGCTCGCCTCCCCTCCCCCTCTCCCCCTCCCGCCCTCTCTCCACCCACTCCGTCTCTCCAGCTCTCCCCCTCTCCGTGCCTCACCCCCACCCTCCCAATTCACTCTTCCACTCATTTTCCAAGTAATTCTTGAGCACCTACTGGGTGCTACGTGCAGAGGTCTCTCCCCCATGCCGCCTTCTCTAGGTTTCTCCCTCTCCCCACCATGCCCTTGCCTTCTTTCTCCCTTCTTCCCAGCTCTGCCTGCCCCCTCCCCCTTATCTTGGCTCGGTGGCTGGACCGCTGCTGTCACAGCAGATAGATAATTGAAAAATGGGCCTCACCTTTGCAGCCAGCAGGAGTGGTTCAGGCAGTTACTGCTGGGGTTACCTACTCCATCTCAGGCCCAGACTCCAAAAGAGATTCCAAGGAAATTGGATTTTACATGGATGTTTTACTCGAGCAGAGGCTTTAGTGTATATAAATACAAGTGAGGAGGCCTTGGCAGCAAGAATGAGCGAGGCGAGACAATCCCGCCTGGGGCCTGGAGGCTCAGGGGAAGCAGTCAGGCCATGTGCTGAGCTTGGGGTCCCAGACCTGAACATCCGTGCATTTGCCCCTTATCATCTGGGACCAAAGGAGGTTAATGCCTCTGAATAGTGCCTCAAAAGCTGCCTTGGGAATTTGGGTAATTGTTGGAGAAGTGGGTAATTGTTGGAAATCGTTGGAAATTGTTGGCAGGGCTGTATACTGGGAAAAGGAAATACACCGGAAAAACTTGAGGAGTGATTCTTTGAATGAATATTTGTCGAACCCTTGTGTGGTCTTGTGTTTGGAGCAGAGGGTAAGTCAGTCAGTCATTGCTGCCGCTTTCAATGACAGTTTGGAGAAACCTGAGGTTTGCAGGAACAAGGAGGGGGAAAGCTGGGGAAACGGGTACTGAGATTCCTTCTCTAGGACTTGACCAGCTTGGGAGCTCGAATGAAAAAGCAGAAGGGAAAATGGTCAAATTGGGTGAACGAGGGACCATCAACCTATCAGTGCCGCCCACCTGGGCCTGGTCACCAGAGCCTCTAACAAACATGTAGATAATCGAGGCCACTGAATCTACAGGCAAGTTCACCTACAAAGTGTTTGCAAGGAATCCTGGGAGAGTCTCTGGAGGTCTAGGATGATGGATCATCAAGGACAAAGATGAGGCCTTTCAGAGAGATCAGGTACCAGGTTGAAAAGGACCTGAGTCGGGAATCCTTTGGAGGCCTAAACTGAAGGCACAAGGGCAAGTGAGGGCACCAGAAGACCCGAGAAATGAGGGGGTACATACTTAGGGCCTAGGATAAGGAATCCTCCAGTGTCTGAATGCCCCCAGCCTCGTAGGAAGGAAGACCTCCCTTTCAGTCATGAGCCGTGTCTCTTCTGTGCCATGTCTGATCTCTGCTTAGACTCTGTGTGGCTGACAGCGGCAGCTCAAATCAGTTTTGTTTCTTGGAAGGAGAGCTCCTTGCGAACCACCCAATGACCGAAGCCCTGGAATTAAGGTGCGTGCAACCAGGCTCACCAAAGGGCCAGGGCTCCTCCTGAGTTCAGCGCAGAGACAACAGCGGCCTCGACCCAGCCACAGTGCTGAAAACGGGACCAGCCTTCCCTCAGATTCTAAAGCCCCTTTGTGTTCTGTCACATTGTTACACAGTTACATCACCAGCCTGTGGGTGCAGGACAGGTGCCGGATAGATCATAGCTATCTCCCGCATCCCGGGCACTCCCAGATGGCATCCAGGAGCCCCAATCCAGCTGTGAGATGGGAGTATTCTGGGGTAACTGGACTCCCTTCTGACCCCCGTCGGCATCTTCCCTCTCTCCTAGATACTGCATTCATCCCAACAGCCCTGTGGGCAGGGAGACCCTTCCCAGCTCTCTGGGAGCCAGGACACTGCCGCTCACCTTAGTTACCTTTGCCTCATGCTCACCTCCACCCTCAGTGAACCACAGGGACTCCACCCCCCAAGTCTGCTCCTGGATTTGGTTTCTGTTTCTTGTGTCTCGTTTGATACATGTGTCCTCAGATTCTGGCCTCACTCCTAGTCTAGGACACTTGAACAGGTTGGTGATGAGAATACAAGTGTGTGTGTGTGTGTATGTACATTGCAACCCGGGGCACAGGGGTCACCATTCATGGAACCAGACTGGATCCCACCCTGCCTTCCAAATTAGGAAATTGACATTTACTTCATTTAGAAGTAAAATGAAAGAGCAGCCAGAGAAGTGACATCTTCCCACAGTGGGACGGATGCCTCTTACTCCTCTAGGCTTTACCAGGAGGGAATTCTGCAAAGCCATCGCTCTGGGATCATCTGTTCGGTGAATAAGCCTTCAGAGTGGACCCCGGGAAGTGGGGAATTGAAGGAATTACAGACAGAGCCGTGTAAGGCTCAACCACTCATTGCCATTCACAGCCTGTCCATTCCCTCTCCCTGTGTAAGAGGACAGCAGGAGGCGGGCCTCATAGAAGAATGGACTTTTGAAAGACGGACAGCTTGTTTTGGAGCCGGGGGCACAAGAAGCCATTAGGAGCTGGAAGTGGGAGGTCTGGCTAGAGAAGCCAAGCTTCACAGAGGGGCATTGCCAGCATTAGCAACAAAGCCAGCATTAGTTGTGTGACTATGGTGAGAGTCACCTGACTTCTCTGGGCTTCGGGTTCCTCATCTGTAAAATGAAAACATAAAGGTCTTTATCAGCTCTAGCATCTGTGGTTCTAAGCTGGTAAGTGAATACATCTGGAGAGCCCAACTTGGGACGAAAGGAGGAACTTCAGGGCTGAAGTTCCAGAGTCTTTTAAGAGAGACAAAGAAATGTAATTGTGGGGCCAGTGGGACTTGAAATTGCTGGGAGGACTCTTGGAGGAACCAGGACAAGGTCAGGGGGAAAGCAGCAGGACCCTGGCGCAGAGGGAAGGCAGGGATAGGCCCAGAAAGCAGTGCCACCCAAATTGCCTCAAGCTCAGGGTCTCGGTTCAGAATCCAGCTCCCGTGGCCCGGAGGTCCTGGGTAGAAGAAACTTGAAGTGCCCGGGAAGCTGTTGACCAATCCAAACTGCAAGAAATCTGTGCTTGAAAATCTGTGCACTCTGATGTGCTTTGGAAGGTAATGGGTGCGAGGTAGGGGCCTTTGCTTGGTTTCTCCAGAGCGTCTTAGTGAAGTTTCCTAGTTGAGAAAGGTTAGCATTCCCTAGGCCATCAGCATGGAGAAGGCACCATAACACCCCTAGCGGCAGAGCCTGGTGGTTGACGACAGCGGCACCTCCTCAAGGCATGCGGGAGTTGCTGGGGACAGAGTGTGGAGCAGCTGGAAGGAGACAGTGGGGGAACACTGTGGGTAATGGAGATACCACCGCCCCTCCCATCTTGAGTCTAAAGAAACTGGGCAGGTGCCTAGGGAAGCCTTTCCGCAGAGAGCTGCCTTAGAGGCAATTGCCAGAGGGCAAACACTAGAAGCCCAGAGTACAGGCAGCTGGAAGCCAGGGGCAGGGGAGGGGAGGAGAGGGGGATATCCCTTTCCACGGATGTGCCTTGGCCCCTGCCCAGGCAAAGAGGGGCAGATTTTCTGTCTTGTCCCAAGCCCCTGCATCTGCCACCTTGTTTACCTCGTGCCTATTTATAGCTGCAGGCTCCGAACCTGGCATGGGACTCTGCGATTTATATGACTATAAACCTCCAAAGGGCACTGCGATCTGGCAGGGAATGAATAAAGCCACAGGCAGGCCTCCCAAGGTCAATATGGCCACCCTCCCACTGCAGCTAACCTTACACCCTACTACAGGACAAGAGGTCATAAGGCCA
This sequence comes from Phyllostomus discolor, assembly GCF_004126475.2. Lineage (NCBI taxonomy): Eukaryota > Metazoa > Chordata > Mammalia > Chiroptera > Phyllostomidae > Phyllostomus > Phyllostomus discolor. The sequence goes on from NC_040907.2 coordinate 153,583,334, forward strand.
GACTCAGGCAAAAAAGAGATCCATGGGAAACCACAATCACTTGCCCTTCCTTACCCTGACCTTGACCAGGATGTGGAGCAAGTTAGAAGAGGGTCTGTTTTATTGTTTTGTCTTATTTTCTACTGTGGGAGGGGAGAGGGAAGCTCAGTGTGGGAGGGTGGGTCTCGTCAGGGGGTGATTGGATTTGGAGAGAGCGGGTCAATCCAGCCTTTTGAGGGGGGAGGGGAGAGTGGAGATCTGCCATCCAGCTCCCACCTGCTCATTCACTTCCCAGCACAAGGAAAGAAGGAATCGTACCTGGAGCACTCCTGGCCCCTGGCTGCCTTCTGGGGGTGCCTTTGGTGAACTGGCCCACCTCTCACTCAGCACAGAGTATGCTGGTTACCTAGGGCCTGGGCCCCCGACCAACATGGGACTCTGCCAGAGCAGCTCATTGCCCTGTGGAATCAACCCCTCTGCAGCCTCTGGCTGACCTCTATCTCATGCCCCTCTCCACTGTCCCTTGCCTTCCAGCCCCCCGTGTGTTCTTGCCCCACCGCTCCCCACAAGGTGCCCCATACCGTGCCTGCTGTCCCTGCTCCCTCTGCTGACTATCCCGGCCCCCTGCTGTGCACACCCCGCTGGCAGCTCTCTGCACCGGTCCCTACCCCGTGGTTTATCACGTGAGAATTAAGGCTTGACGTAGCTCTGTGTGTGTGTGTGTGTGTGTGTGTGTGTAGGAATGTGCCAGGTAGGTAGATCAGAGTCATAAGTCACAGGCCAAATGAGGGTGAACATGAAGGAGAGGAGGAATCAGTGACCTTCTCCTTGACTGTTTTGTTGTCTTCTCATCAACCTCTACTGGACCTCATCTGAGGGCTTGCAAAGGCCCTCTTTTAGAGTCTGCATGACTCATTGGACATTTCTGGCTTTTTTTTTTTTTTTGGCCCTCCCCTCCCTAATACCATCTTCGGTCTCAGGACCCTCAGGACTGGACTAAACCTGGTGGGAAACCAGCAGAGCTGGGGTTCAGGGGCTGGCCAGTTGGGATCAATCTTCTCATGCAGGGAGGGGCACTGGAGGACACTGAACTATTATTAGTCAAAATAGACTCCACTTGGGTGTGACTTTGATCTTGGCCTCAGAGACGGATTAGGCTCTGGGTAAGTTATACTCCAGGGAGAGGAGGAGATCCCCGGCACATAGCCTGATTCTCGGGCTCATTCCTCCCTCCGCCTTTCCCAGCCCAGCTCATCCTTGGGGCTGGAAGTGCAAATGAAAGTCCTCTCCTTCTCAGAGGAGGAGAGGCAGGGAGTGGAGAAGATTACTGATTCCAGAGAGTCCTCTCACTCACCTACTAGTCTGATTTTGGTCTAGTGCCTTTTATGGGGTGGAGAGTGGGGGGTCTGGGAAACGTAGGTGAGGTGTGTGAGGACCGGGAGGAAACCAGGGACCTGGGCAGGGCTGGGGTACAGCAGAGAGAAGCCAGGAGGTCCTGGAGGACAGAGCTCACCCTCTTGCCCTCCCCCAGAGGGAGGCAGCAGAGGACCACGGGAATTGCCCCACTAGGCAATTAGTGGTTCCGTTCTCTTTGAGTCCCCTGTCCACCATGGAGCCCACAGGAGGGATTCACCTGGCTCGAACTGTGTACTGTTCCAGCCCCTGCCCCTGCACTGGGAAGAGACCTTGGGGAAGTCAGCCAGTTCTTGATTTGGCCCCCTCAAGTCCCTCTATTCATTGCTAAGTAGGGGCTCCTCTCCTTCATATCTAGAGCTTAGAAAACATACTTTTGTCCACTCCTCCTACCTCCTTACATTTCTCACCATCAACATCCCCAACTGCCTACCTCCCACACCCTCCTGGGGGCCACGATCCAGCTGAGTCAGCGCCCTGAAGAGGCCCAGCCTGCCTGGGGGAGCTGCTCTGTGCCTGCTGGGCCCTGACCACGACAACTAGACTTGGTTTGCATCTGATCCCCAATCCTCCCCAGGGGGTTTTGAATGAGGGTCAGAACCACACACACCTGAAGTATCCTTCCCCCGACCCCCATCTAGGCACTGACCCGGCCACTCATGTGTGGACCTGGAGATGGACAGAAAGACAGTGTCCACGCGGTGGATCAGGCTGGCGGAGGGGCTGCAGCTAGGTGGAGGAGAGCTGAGGTGTGGCCTTGGGGGAGATAAAAAAAATCGATGCCTCTTTGCCTGGAGACATTCCCCTCTCTGCCAGCATGGCATCCCCACAGTCTCTCAGCCTGGCTGGAAATGTGTGTGTGGCGGGGGTGGGAGGAGCAGAGACAGGCGGAGAGAGTGGGTAGAAGAGGGGAGAGGAGGGCACTGGTCAAGGAAAGTAAGACCTCAGTTTCTGGCTGCCCTAAGTTGGGAAACTAGAAGGAACGGAGAGGTTTCAAAGTTAGACCCTGGGGCAAGGAGAATGTATCCCAAGAGGCCACCTGGGTGTGGGGTGGAGGGAGCTAGGGACAGAATGGACTTGGTTGAAGGGTGATCTTATCCAAAAGGAAGGTAAAAATCAGTGTTTTCGAGAAGGAAGAGAACCAAGGAGTTCCTTTAGACCTTTTACTAGAGTGTGAGTGGCTGAGGACGCAAGGCCTGAAACCCCTGGGGAGCAGAGCAGAGATCCCAGAGGAAGGCACCCGTGTGTTTGTAACGTACTGGTGTCGCTGGGTTATCGCTCTAGAGAGGCAGCATGAGGGAGCAGCGGGGCGGCACTTGTCTCTCTCACCCAGTCTCCTGTTGCTGGTTCCAAGAAACCTGGGGCTCAGAACCTCCAAAGAGGTAAGGCAACAGGCCCCTCACACATCCTGTAGCCCAGCACCCATTTTACAGGTAAGGAGAAGGGGGCTCGGGGAGGAAAGGAAGCCTAGGTCCCAGACTGCACTACATTTCGAGTCCTGCTTGGCCACCCCCCAGCTGAGTTCTCAGACCCCGAATTGGCTTCATCCTGTGCAGCTCCAGGCAGAGCTGCCGGCCCCACAGGTTTGTTTCCAGACTAAGTGCCTCCCTCCCTGCCCCCCCCCGCCCCCACCCGCTGCTCTATGTTTAGACCCCTCTCGATCTGCCTGATTGACAATGCCTGATTGGAAAACCTCCCCTCCCTTTCCTACTCCAGACTGGGGCTTCCTAGGAGCTCCCTTTGCAACTTGAGATGTCACTGTCTTTCTATTAAAATGTCTTTCCCGCTCTGCCTCTGCCTCTCCCTCTTTCTCTCTTCTCCAGTCCTCCCCCACCCCCCACCAATCCCTCCTCTAGATAGAGCCTCTGAACTGCTGAGATGAATCTCTGAGGCTCGTGGTTCTGGCCTGTGTTTCTGGTAATTGAGTTGTGCTCCCTGGTTGTGATGGGGGAGGAGGGCAGCGGCCGCCTGTGGTGGTCTTCCTTCCTCTGGGCTACCCTCCCCCCCACTGCGATCCAGCAGAGAGGGTGAGGAGGAGAGAGGTGGGGATGCTTCCTCTTCCCCAGCCTGCCTTCTCTAGCTCTCTATCTCCCCCTCTCCCCCTCCCGGCTTCATCTCCGGCACAAATCACATGGTGACAGCCCCATCCAACCTTTGGGGAAGGGTTTGTAAATGTGTCTTCCTTAGCTCTGATCTCCAAATTGTTCCTTTTATTGCATTTGTCACGGTGAAGATTAAAGTCCCTGGGTGGCCTGCACCACAAATCACAGAGTCTGCTCAGGGAGCGGCTGCAGGTTGGGGACCTACTGAGGGGTCTGGGCCCTGTTATGGGGTGTGCGTGTGTGTGCAGACACACACACCCACACACTCCTATCTGTGGTGTGGGCTTACACCCAGGAACAAGAAGATGTGCTCTTCATGATGTGATTCTGAGCTCTTCCCTCTTTATAGCACAGTTTGTGACCTCTTCCTCCAGGCTGTCTTCCAGGATCACCCTGCCCATTCAATAGTGGGCATCACTGTCTACATTGATCTCACTTGTCTCTTCCACTGGGCAGGAGGGAGAGTTGCGTTCACATCACAGATATTTCAAGACATCCCTCTGGATCTCTGGGCACATCAATCTCTACATCTCATCCTGCGAGCACTCTGAATGGGTCAAGGGCAGCTTGGGTCCAAAGCCTTTAAGGGACTCACATTCAGGTTCCAGACCCTGACATTTTTTCTCATCCTGAGTGCAGAGGGGCACAGCTGAGACAGAAGAGACACAGCTGAGGGACCAAGAGGACAAAAGCTCCCTTGTACACACGCACTGGAACACAGTCTCTCGCCTACCCCCTTATGAGGTGGGCTTCCTGCCTGTCCCTCATGCACATTCATAACATTCAAATTTATGCCGTAATCTCTGCCGCTCCATATGTATGAGCCTTTGATGGGTGTTTGGGTTTATGGGATGCACCCAGCCCTCCGCTCCCTCGCCCGCCCACCGCCTCCAACCACTGCAAAGACGCTCGTACATAATTGACATCGGCAGATTCTTTCATTATACAAGATTTAGCATCTGCTCGGGGATCGCTCGCTCCTCACTCACTATAGATGACTTTTCCCCGCGTTTCCTATTATCAATTCAAATTAGCCCCATTTCCCCACCCGACCAGTGCGGCGTTTACACTTGACAGTGAGGAAACAGCAAGGCTGTAATGGGCTCCTCAATTATTTAGGCCCAGTTAGGCCAGGCCCCAGAAGGCCTCAACAAGGGGGTAGGCTGAGGGGAGGTCATGGTAGGGGGGAGGCTGGGGTCACCAGTGCTTGGTCTCTCTTTGGCCTTCCTGCAGCCCTGCATGTCACTTTCCACCCTGGGGAAAGTTCCCTTTCCTCTCTGGGTCTCTAAGGGGTGGGACGGCCCCTCTCCTGCCTCTACTCTCGGCAGCAGCCCCTTGCCCCACCCCCCTCCTCATCACCCCCACCCTGTGTGTGCTACCAGCACCAGCCAGGCTTGCCGCTCCCCTCAAGATGTCTGTTTTAAAGTGCACCTCTGTGAAGATTTGAGAAGGTGAGCTAGGATTTCAGAGATAGTAGCAAAGAGAGACAGAGGCAGACATCAGTGAAAGAGATTCAAGCTACAGAGCCCTAGGCAGAGAGAGCAACCCAGACCCAGCAATGGAGAGATTCATGAGAGGCTGAGGGAGAAGTCACAGGAGAGCAGAGAGGCCTGGGCACGGCCCTTTCTCAGACCGCAATGGCTGCGTAGAACTGTAATCAGGTCGGTGCTGCCCACCCGCTGGTCTGACTCATCCAGGCCCAGCCTCCCGATATAACTCTTGGGCCCAGTGGCTATACAGGAACCACAGGCTCTCTGGAGCCCACTAAACAGCCCCAAGTGCAGGACAGAAGCTCCTCATCGGAAGGGCGGGCCTAGGCCCTGACTCCAGTCAACCCCTGGCCATCTCAGACAGGGCCCTGTGCCCCTCCCCACCGCTTCCCTCTTCCCTTCTTCTCTCTGGCCTCCAGCCCCCTCCCTTCCCCAGCCCAGATCAGTTTCCAAGGGCAGCAATGGGGGAGGTAGCAGGCAGGGGTCTGAGAGGCACTGGGATTAGAGGTGTCTTTCCCATGCTCAGCTTCTCTGGAATCAAAGAATTCCTCTGCCTGATTGGATTTACCCTAAGTCACAGGCGTGTGGGACCTTCTTTCCCTCAGCAACAGCTGGAAACAGCCCTAAATATGATTAATTAACACTGTAAAAAGCCCCAGACACAATTAAGATTTATGTGCGTGTGTGTGTGCGTGTGTGTGTGTTGGGGAAGGGGGTCCAGGAGTGGGGGGAGGTGGACTGCCAGCCCCCTCCCGGGCCCTCCAGAGCAGCGGAGTGACATTTCCTCAGAGACATTCCTCTCTCCAGCCATCCCAGGCAGGGGTCATTTTATCTAGCCTCCAGCTTTTGAGCAGATTAGCTCCTTCCTCTGTCCCAGGGGCACGGGGTGATTTCCTGCTCTCTCCTCCCTGATAAGGGGGTGTTTCTAGGGCAGACACCTCATCTCTTTTTCCTCCACCGCAGGCAGAATGTTGGCTGCCAACCCTCAGTTCCCCTTGCGGGTCAATCTAGGGACTGGGGACATAGCACAGTCCCCCACGGAGCTGCACAGAACCCAGCCCAAAGGGACATAAAAGAGGAACCTCAGAGGAATCTGAATAAGTGAGCCTCCAGCTTCCTGCCCTTGGAGACGTCTCACTTTCATCCTCAAAGACTCCTGTCTCCAAGACAGGACAGAAGTCATCTCCTTGGACTGTCCCTTGTACCTTTAAAATGACACACCCTTATTCAATGGACCCTGCTCTGCCTCCTGTGTGATTTGGGTGGTCATTCCCTAAGCTGAGGACATTGTGGCTTTGATAAGATGGTGATGATAATATCATTTATAATCATAAAAAGGAAGGGGATAGGAGGATTAGACCATTCCAAACAATGAATCATCTGAAAATCGGTTCTTAGTAATGTTTGACAAGGTACTGGACTTCAGTTAATTTATTTATTGCAACTGATTCGTTTACTTTTGTTTTGCTGAAATGACTGAGCTCAGAAAGAGGCTGCGTAGGGTTTAGCATTGATGGCCAGGATGGAATGAACCAGAAGGAGCATGGAAAACCCACACCCCCTCTTAGAATCCTTCTAGGATCAGTGGCCTGAGTGCCTAGGAACCAACTCTGCTTTCTGGTCTGGTCCTCAGGGAAGGGATCCACGAAGGCATGCTGGATGACCCTTGGGAGAGGGTCATCACACATCCTGATGGAGTTCATAACAAACATGAACTTAACACACTGACATTGGAGTTCAACTTCCTGATATCAAGGCCAAGGGTATGTGAACACTCCTTGTCAGTCTTCTGCCCCAATACAGGCTTGTGGTGAGGATACAAAGTAGGAGGCGCATCCCAGGAGCCCCACGTGCATATGCGATGGCCCTGCTCTAAGTGTCAACTGTACAGAGCACTCTGTCCCCACCCCATTTCCATTTATACCCTTGGGGCTTTACTGAGTGCCAGTACTGGGGGGGAGGGGTGAATGTGAGCAGCAGACTGGGGTCCCACTGGGTGAACAAGGAGGCGGAGGCAGAGAGGTGGTAGGCTGGCAAGAAGTAGACAGGAAGGCAAGCTGTGGATGGGCAGCTCCTCTGTGAGTGTCTTTATGCTTTGTTACAGACACTCTGAGTATTTGGGGCCCAACATTGGTGCCATGTGCATCATTATGGGTCAGTGTGTCTGCTCACATGTCGTACCTCTACTGTGGGTCAATGCTTTGTGACCTTATGGCTGAAGATAGGTGTGTCACCAGATGGATCAGTAAACTAAGGAGTTACTCGAAACACCAAAACCAGGCCCACCGGGTCTTTGGTTTGCTGAGCACAGAGTTCACACCAAGCAAGCAAATACGATATTGAATGCCTTTGGAGAGGCATGTGCTTTTGAGATACAGCCACAGACTCCACCCCACCCTCTGCATCTCACTGGTTGCTCCACATTTATATAATCAGTCTGGCGTTGGAGTTGATTCTGTGACTTCTGAAGTTAAGGAGATATGCTCCTATTGGCCCATAAATTGGTTCCTGAATAATTAGCCTCTTTCAGAGACAAGGGCTGGGGTCCCACCACCAGGTTCTCTGGGACTGAGGACTACTGGGAACCTTCTTTTTTTTTTTTTTTCCAGAGACAGGATCCCCTGTACTGGGGGAAGGAAACAAGTCCCATCCTTCTATGAGAGAGAGGCTGCAGATCATACAGGTGAGACTGGAACCCCAGCTGCCTCTGCGGAACTCAGAACCCCCTGCACGCTGCCTCTTCCTTCTACCACGTCAGTTCTGAGCTGAGGCTCAGTTATAAGAGATGGAGAACAAACACAGAGACCCTGAAGGATTCCCTGATTTTAAGCTGCTGTGTCCTGGTCATGGGCCTTTGCCCGAGGATGGACGGGGGTTTGGCCTGAAACACCGATGGGACAGCTGTTAGGTAGGCTGGTTGCTCAAACAACCCGTTCTGCAGCCTCATAGACAGGCAGGGCCCCCTCCGGTCCAGCACCGTATCAACCACCCGCCCTCTTCCTGAAAGAAAGGGGAACTTGTGGGCCTGAAGGAAGGAAGACTGCCTTTTGTTCTGGGAGTTTAGGACAGGTAGCTGGGAATGTATGGGGCATGATTTGGGGCTGGGGGTGGGGCTTGCTCTCAATCCTTGTTTCACTGGAGTGATCAGCTGTCTGGAATTCTCAGTGGAACTTGTAGTCCAACAGGTAGTTTTGGGTTTTGTTGTTATTGTTTGTTTTTTTAACATAGTGTATCCCAAATATTGCATGGGATATAGTTATGCTAAAATAGTTTGATGTTGATCTGGAATTCAAGTTTAACTGGGCATCCTACATTTTATCCGGCACCTTGACCATTGGGTCCAGCCTTGCCCCATTCCCCCAGAAAGCCGGGAGGGAAATAGGCCTCCAGTGAAAGGTGTTCTGAGATCACCAGACTGCTCTGGCTGCCCAAACTGCCCTTTTCTCTCTTCCTGATGGTGGCTGATTCCCCCGAGGGTGGGGCAGAGCTTGGATCCTGGGGGTCAGAGATCACACCCATTCACCAATCAGCAGGGAGGGGCACAGTTTCATCTCAGCCCTGGGCCGCTCCACAGGCTGGGAAGACCACAAGTTGGGGGTGGGGCAGGGAGAGCACAGCAGGGGTCCTTGAAAAAGAAATTAAAGTACAGATATCAAGAAATGGGAGATATAAAAAAAAATCACGGGAAAATTGAAATTTCCTGACACTTATTGTACAGCTTAGCACTGAATTATTATACAGTGGGGATAGGGTGGATGGACTACACAATGTGTTCAAGGTTTCTGGCCTCTGGAGGTCTTGTCCAGCCCTGTCCAGGTTGGGACTAGCTCTGGGCTGGCCTGGGAGAGGGGCATGGTGGAAACAGCTCCTTCTGCCTGCCCCCGCCCCCCAGTCGTGAGGCTCTCTACCTGGGCTCCCACCTCCCTCAGGCCTCGGCTGGGTCCAGACCCTGGTCAGGCGGGAGCTGTTCCTTCGGGAGCTCTTCCTCGGGTCGGCATTCCCCTCCCCCACACACTGAGCTCCGCCCCAGGCTCCATCGCCCGCTCCAGCCCCGCTCAGGCGTCCAGCTCGCGCTCAGGCTCGGTTCTCCGCTCCTGCTTGGCTTGCTCAGCTTGCTTGGGGCGTCTCCCTACTGAAGAATTATGTTGCATAAAGCAGCCGCCACCATCTTGAACTGGCAGTGAACTTTGCTTTCTACATATAAATACAGATAGCAATCACACCCCAATCAGCACCGAGGCTTCAGGGCATCATCTCAGCAACTCTAACTTTCCCATTACGATAATGTGATTTTCACTCAGTCTATAATATCACCAGCCATGAATAAAGCAACTGGCTCTTTCTGTCTCTCTCCCACCTCCCCCCTTTATCTGACTCTCTCCCACCCTCCTCAGTCTCCTTTCTTTTTCTCCCTCACTCCCTCCTCTTCTCTCTCTCTGCACCCTCTCTTGGTTTCTGCGTCCATCTCCTTCTCTGCATCTCTGAGCATCTGGCCCTTCCTCTCCAAGTCTCTCCCTTCCTCCCTCATCCTCCAGGACTCACATTCCCTAAATACTAATGACAGGGATTTGCAGGGCCCTGAGGGCTCAGTTACATTCTGCTCCCCAGCTCTGCAATCATCTGCCTTTGCCTATCCGCCTTTGCCTAAAGGTGAGAAACTGCGGGTTGGAGGTGGTGGGGTCAGCCTGCAAGGCTTTGGGGAGGGTGAGGAGATGGGGAGGAGAGGCTACAAAGTGGCTCCCTCCCTCCTCTCTCCTTCTTTCTTAGGTGCCAGCCTGGCTCTCTGCAAGGATTCCCACCAGGAATGCCAAAGGTGGAGACCAAAGGAACCAGCAGGGAGGGCTGAAACTGCCTGCTTGGGGGAGGGTCCTGGAGGCTCTGCTTTTCTGGATATTGGGCCCCCCAGACCCAACCAGATTCCAAGTGCCAGACTATTGTAAGTAGATCTAGCTGGTGAGAGGGTGCTCCAAAGAGGCCTGGGGAACAAGAGGAATTAGCACCCAGCCTTCTAGGATCACTTTTGAGTACCTTGGGCCCTGAACTTGGCAGAGCAATCCAGGCTGGAATTGCCTTTGGCAGGACATGGGGTGATAGCCCACAGACAGCCTTAATCAAGGTATCAGCCACCTCATAAGAACTCCAGGAAAGGCATTCTCTTGCCTTCAGGGACATTCTCCAGGATGGCAGTGGTTCTCATGGGGGGGATTGTCTGTGCCTCTGGTCATTCATTTATCCAACCCCTGGGTTTGCTAGTTCTTTCACCTGCGAGCTCTGGGCCATGAACAATGCTCTTAGCTTCTCTAAGCCTCAGTGTCTTCATCTATAAAAGGGGAACACTAGTACCTATCTAATGAATAAAATAATTTATATATGATGGGCTTATAAGCACTTGGCACATTGTTAAATGTTGGCTCTTATTATTACCATTAGCAAATATTGAACGACCACCTGCTATGTGTGTTCGGCTGTATACCTTGGCGGTTAGGAGCCTGGGGTTTTGGAGTCAGACTGTCTGAATCCTAGCTTAGCCACTTATTAGCTTTGTCACCTTGGAAAAGTCACTTTGCCTGGCTGAGTTTCCTCATCTGTCATAGGAATACTAATAGTCCCTACTTCATAAGGTTGTTGTAATGGTTACTCTGGCCATTGTAGTGCTTGGCACAGTGCTGACATATGTCAAGAGCTCTAGGTATAGTAGCAAGTAACGGTTTAGCATAGTGGACCTAGCCATGAATGGGGCCAGTGCTGGCCATAGTTTGTCTGTGGGTGATTCTCTGGTCCGCTGACTTTTTCTATTGCTCAAGACCATTGATGGTCTTGACCTTTCACTTTAGTGGAGGATGAAAGCTTGGTTTAATTTCCCTGGCTATAAGAATTGCACCTTTTAAGGCCCTGGCCAGGTAGCTCAGTTGGTTAGAGCATCATCCTAATACACCAAGGTTGTGGGTTCGATACCCAGTCAGGGCACATACAAGAATCAACAAATGAATGCATAAATAAGTGGAACAACAAATGAGTGTTTCCCTCTCTCTCTCTCTCAAATCAATTAAAAAAAAAAAAAGAATCGTACCTTTTTAGCTGTCCACCTTCCTTGAGTGGGACTAGGTAGCATTCCTGCCTAGCTCCTTCCCTGGCCAAGAGAGGGGAGAAAAGGTGCTCCCTTAGGCAGGGGTATAAATTAGAATCAGGCCTCCGCATTTGTGTCCCTTTCTGTATCTAAGTATTTATGGACCTTGTTTGCTTGCCTGCTTGCCTGCCTTTAGTTTTACTTGGTTTCTCTCTGTAGGTTCCGTTGGAGCCATCCCAGCCTGATCTCAGATGAAAGAGGGGAGAGAAGACCCCACTCTCACCTCGGTCGGGCCATGAGGGGGCACCAGGTGCTATGGTGGTCAGAGCTCCCAGTTGTAGGGCCTGGAGAAGCAGACCCACAGGTGGAGTCTAGAGGCACCATGGTTGGCCAGCGGCTCGTTTGGGCCTACTGGCTCATACTTAGCCTCTCCGCTTGTCTCCAGGAGGAAAGAAGACTAAGCCGAAGCATTCTTTTTTTAAATCTTCACCCGAGGACATTTTTTTTTTCATTGCTGTTAGAGAGAGAGGAAAGGAGAGAGAGTGAAACATTATGTGAGAGAGAAGCATTGATCTGCTGCTTCCTGTACGTGCCCTGACTGGGAATCAAACCTGCAACCTTTCAGTATACAAGACAATGCTCCAACCAACTGAGCCACACTGGCCAGGGCAAGAGCCTAAGCCAAAGCATTCTTAACCAAGTGCTTTATCCAAGGGACCACAACAGTCTGTAAATTCCCTACAGGACTTGGAGCCTGATCTCTTCCCTACCCACTCCATTTCTCAGAAACAAACAAGACATGGCCAGTACCTACCAGATGATCACAGTCCAATGGGGGAGACAGGCATGAAAATAAGGAAAATACAGAGTGAGAGACAACATTGACAGAGGTAAACTATGGGGGCAGTAGAGACACAAAGAGAGAGGTCAGGTCAGCCCGAGTAGTCAGATGACAGTTCCTAGAGGAGCTAGTGCTTCAGCTAATTTGCATATGCGGACAAAATGTGGGGGGAGGGGGGAGAAGGAAGGGCATTTAAGACAGAGGGAATAGCATATGCAAGAGTCTTGAGGGGTCATACAGCCTGGCACTTTTGGAGAAGTGAAGTACACAGGGTGGGGTAGAGTGGTCACTTTGGGAGAGGCCAGTGGGAGGGGACAGATAGTAAAAGGCCATGGGAAGTTGTGCTTTCATCCTGAAGGGCTTTAGCAGTGGCATGATTTGCATTTCAGAAAAATAGCTCAGAGGCTGATGAAGAGGATGGGGGAAGGGTGCAGCCAGAAAAGCTCAGGGCTGGGCGCTGGTGAGGAGGCTCACACAACTGCACAGACAAGAGACGAAGGGGCCTGAGCTGTGGCAGTGGTGTCAGGGAGACTGAGGAGTGAGGCCGGAGAGGGTCTTGCAAGGGAATTGACAGGATTTTGTACCTGACTGGATGTGGGAGGGGACAAGGGGGAGGATGGCCACCTGCTTCATGCCTTGGACGAATGGTTGGGAGTGGCAGCGATGGGGAATAGAAGAGATGGAGTGAGTTTGGCAAGAGTGTAGGGTGCCGAGTTCTGATTAGGGCTTGTACTTTGTGGAGGGGAAGGGGTGGTCTGGACTGCATCTCTGTAAAGATATCCAGGAAGTCCAGGACGATTAAGAACAACTTAATCTCCCTAAATTTAGAAATTAAGATGTCTGGTAGGGAGTTGATAAGATGTATGTGGCATTTAAGAGATGTCTTGTCAGGGTATGCGGATTTGACAATCATCGGCATATGGATGATAATTAAGGCCACAGGAAAGAGGTCAATTACTGGGGAAAGACAGGTAAGGAGAGAAGAAGGCCAAGAGTCTTAAGAGTATCGGCAGTTAGGGGTGGTTTCTAACCTGGGCAGCACATTTGGATCAGCCAAGAAACTTGAAAGACCCTGGTGTCGGGGCTCCGCCCCAAGCCAACTACATCTGAGCCTCCGGGAGTGAGCTGTGAAAGTGCCTTGGGTGATTCTAATAATGGAATCGGAGCTGAGAACCATGACTCAGACAAAGGGCAGAGGAATGGGGCTAGGAAAGGAGACTGGGAAGGAATTTCAGGAAGATAGGAAGAGTTTCCACAAATAAGAGTTCCAAAGCATCAAATGATGCAGAATAATAATAAAGTCCCAGAGCTTGTGCTATGTCAGGGACTTTACATGAACTCCCAGAGACCCTGTGAGGCAGGTACTATTATTATCGTCGTCATTTACATTATAAGAGAACCGAGGCACAGGGATGCTAAGTACTTGCCCAAAGTCCCACAACTAGTAAGCAGAAACCAGAATTCTAGCCCTAGCAGGCCATTGCCAAGTCTGTGCTCCTGAATGCTGGGCTAGGCTGCCTGCCCTGCAGAGGGCTGGGTCAGATGAGCACTGTCCGTGGCTTTAGCAGTTAGCTGGTCGGTGCAACCATCAAAGGGGGCAGCTCTCCTCCTTTCCCTTCTTGCTGTCTCTTTCCCTTTTTCCTTTACTCTAGGTCACTAAGGCAGCCAGCTATACCTTATCTCCTGACCATCTTCTGGCCTTCTCCTGGCTGACAGGGTTAGGTGGAGCTGGTTTTCCTCCCTCTCTGGGTGAGGCAATTCACTGTGGTCCTGAAAGAGGGGTCACAGCTGTGGGGCACCTGGTCAGTTGCCTCTTCATTTACCAACTTGAGCTGAGCACCCTGTTAAGTCTCCATAGTCTGGGAAAGGGTGGGGAGTTGAGCTGATGCAGAAGAGAGTAGATGCAGAGATAGACCTGGGAGAAGAAAAAAACTGGACTTCACATTCACGTGAGGGGATGTAAGCATAATCAGACACCTGGGGCAGCCCCCGCATAGCTCCTGCCTGACATCGCCAAGCCCCTGAGAAAGCAGTGGTTCTTACCCAGTCTGCATGTAAGAATTCCTGGGCGGGGGGACTTCAGAAAACCCCGGCACCTCTTACACAATTGGATTAGAGTCTCTGGGGGCGGGATGCAGGCATTGGTGGGTGCTGAGAGCTCCCCAGGTGATTCTAATGTGTAACCAGAGTTGAGAACCTCAACCTCAAGAAAAGAGCTCTGGATGAACGTAAAGGACCCTGCTGCCAACCGCAGTGTTGTCCTTTCCTGGCTGGGTGGTCTTGGGCAACCCATGGGACCTCTCTGAGCCTCAGTTTTCTTAATCTGTAAAATGGGGGTACTAACCTTGACCCTGCCTACTTTATACAAGTTGTTATGATGCTCAGGGAGATCGTCGGCTGTGATGTATTTTGCTAGTTATATATGGAAATTATGTAAAAGTGAGGTGAAATGAACTGATACAGACGCTACAATACAAATAAGCACATGTGTTCACTTGGCAGAGGTAGGTGCCCTTGACTGAGCATGCGGACAACCCCCCAGATGGCTGCTGGTGGGGTTCTGAAAGCAGAGTTGGGGTTTCCTAGAGATGGCCTTTTATGGTTTTAGCCTTCAGAATATGCCATTAAAATATGGAGAGATTATATGGGGGTGTGCATGTGCGTGTGTGTGTTTGAATGCTTGCTAAAGTGTGGCATCATTTGAGTCTGCCTGTCAGCCTATCAGAAACATCATCTATAACCTTCACTGTTTGCAGTTTAATCTCCCCTGCCTCCCCGCGGGCCCTGTTCTGACATTTTAAACCCCATAAATGACAGTAGTGCTCTAAGCCATTTTGAAAAAAGCCAAGCATTTGGAAAAAAACATACATAGAGACATACCCTTAAAATTCCCCTTCCCCCAAACACATGTTCACTCACACTCAGAAGTGGAATCACACACATGTTCATACCCCTGTACTGACCATTTTGGGAAAAATCACAGATACTGGTCAACATAAGTGCACAGGACAGATGCACGGAGGCACAGCCCTGTATCTGGCGCCTGTGCATGCGCTCTAGCAGACACAGGCAGACACACCTTTCTGCTCCCATCCTCAAGCCCCATTCATTCCTCTGTTCACTGGCCTTGAAAGAGAATGGAAGAATTCTGGGTCCTTGGAGGACCGGTGCTGGAAGCAAAAGGGTAATGTGGGAGGCTGAGGGGCCCTACATCTTGGAGTTTAGTGTCAGGGAAGGGCGTACAAACAGGTTCTTAGAATGCCCGTGGGTAGAAGGGGATAACAAGCAAATTGCACTCTACCCTACCAGCAGCAGGGTAGCTCGCCATATTTGGGTAGCTGAAGAAAAGAAAACCCACAGAAAACGCAGAGTCTACAATAGGCCAGAGACTCATAAATCTCGTTGAATAAATGGCTGAAAGAATATGTAAGCTCTAGAGTAGGTGGTAAGGGGAGTGTGTGTGCGCGCACATGCATGTGGTGGAGAAGGACCAGATTGGCTAGTTAAGGACAGTTTCTTAGAGGATAGGACCCAATCTGGGACCGGAAGAGAGGGGCCCACATCACTTCTGATATCCATTTGTTCCAGAGTAAATGGCTGAAGTTTCCTGCTTTGGACTATCTCTGACTTCGCTGCAAGACCTCCCCACTCAGAGACAAGACAGACTCCCAGATAAAGTGGAAAATAACAGTGATAATGAATCACTATTCACCAAGGTACCTTGGTGAAGTACTGGGCCATTTTTCCTGAGCTGATAAACTTTTCTTCTTATGTGCAAGGCATGTGTACCAGCAGGAGATAGGGATTCCGGGCAGCCCTGCTTGGTTCTGAGGGGCTCTGTGGATTCTCCAGGGTAGGGCTGGCTCCTCTGGCTCTCCCTCCCACCACCTCAAGTCACCATGCACTTTAAGAAACTTGTTTCCGTGGCAACCAATTAGTGTCAGCAAGCGAGGGCTGTGATGTCAGGATGGGAGGTGGGGTGAGAAACCACCGTCCCCCACATTCCTGGCTCCCTGTCCAGGGTCTGCAGCCCACAGGGAAAGCTCCAGGAGAGATGTAGGGACTGCACTCCTGAGGCGCACGGGTTGCAGCGTGGGGCCCAAGAGTAGGAGTCGGTCTGCAGATCCCATTCACCTGACAGCATTCCTACCAGCCAGCCCACTCCACAATGCTGACAAGGTTGTGGGCCCGATCATGCACAGGGTGAGCACACATAGAAGGGTAACGATAGTAGGAGATCATTGCGCATGTCCCTCCCTGTCCTCAGGGGAGGGGAATCCTTGGCTTTATTTGGGAGGCCGATAAACAAGGCCCAGAAGGAAATCTTGGCCCAAAGGGAAAGAGACACTGTGCTCAGGCCTTACTTAGGACCTGTTGCTCCTCCTTCCGCTAAGACTGGGTGCTTTAGTCTATGGGAGGAAGATACACACTTTAAGTAAAGGAGGAGGGAGCCCAGCTAGGAATGCATCCTGAGAGTGCAGGAGGGAAAATCCAGTGGGTACCTAGCTCACTGATTCTTAGAGTAAAGAATGAGATGTAGATAACAGAGCTCCAGCAGTTTGAACCCCTAGATCTTTGGGACCGCGGCAGGACTTCCTGAGGGGCAGCCTGGCCAATTTGGGAAGGTCATTTTAATCAGAAGATAAAAGGCAGAAGCAAATGACTTTGTCCTTAGGAGGAAAAGAAGGCCAGGCATGCGTTTACTGGACTTCCTGGCCAAGGCGTGCTAACCATCGCGCCAGCTGGGCAGGCCCTGCTGTGAAGACGATGAAGAGGACAACGATGATGATTATGATGATAAACAGCGGCAGCTATATTTTTCACAGCACGTTACTGTACAAAACGTCCTCGCAGTAGTCCACTTGGTAGGTGGGGCAGGAATTGTCCGCAGGTTGTGTCTGGAAGCTGACTCTGAGATAAAGAGAACTGTGCAAGAGCTATACGGGAGCATGCCCCTGGCATTACCACCAGCGCAAGGCAAGGAACTAGAAAGAAAGACTGGGCTGAGGGAGAAGTTATGCTGTGCTGCAGTCTCGGAAAAGACCTTGGCCAACCGCAAGTGTGGCTGTGAGCCCGGGGTAGCCCTTTAGAACTGTCTGGAATTGGGGAGAGGTGGCTGGGCCTTCATGTGCCCATTATCACCAGGCACTAGACACTGGCTGCTCAGGGAAAGGGGCACGACCTTAGGGAAAGCAGCACTCTACAGCACAGACAAACCCCAGAAAGCCTGACAGGTCAAGGCGACAGCTGGGGAACGTCCTTCAGTACTGAGGGAAGCACCGCCTGGTGCCACCGCCTCGAGCGCTATGGGCTCCAGCACAGCAGTTAGCTCTCTCGTTTTGAAGAGGAAGTTGAAGTTCAGAGAGAAGTGATGACCTGTCTCATCATACAGCTATCACAGAAGCAGGGTTAGAGTACAGTTTCAGCATGGTAGACTTAGCCTTGGCTTTGCAGAGAAGGGCTCTCAGTGTAAAACTCAGTGCAACTGCATGATCAGGTCATCAACAGAACCCTCGACCTGGGCTTCATGGAGGACGGGCGGTTCGGGCTGAGGTTGCCCTGGCTGGGGAGTCAGACGGGGAGCTCAGCGCGTTATCCTCCTAAGAGTCAGGCTGCAGAGACTCTGTGCCAGGTCTCTGGAGGGCCTGCCCAGTCCTGCCAAGGTCCAGGGAGTCTCCTCCCCTCTGGAAAGTGGAGACTATGGCCTTAATCCCTTTCAGCTCAGGGGCCTCAGAGCTGGTTGATCTGGGTCGCGAGAGAAATTTTCCTGACAGATGTGTCGGACTGACCGAAAGATGAGGGGCTTTGAGGAGATTATTCTGTCAGTTTGATGCCTGCCCCCCAATCCCCCAGGGAATGGAACCCTTTAGGGGCTTCTGGAAGGAGGCAGAGCAATCAGCAGAGGTCCTACAATGGTCACCTCCCAGGCCAGCCTCTGAAGACACTTGCTGAGGGATTGACAGAGGGCAGAGAAGGCGTGCACAAGGTGACAGAAGGTGAGAAATGTCAAGGTGGAGGCCAAGAGAAAGGAACAGGGCTGCTTTCTCGGAACCAGCCCCTCCCACAGAAAGAAACTGAGGTCTGGGCTTGTCTGCAGGCTGCTGCGCTGGGCTGTCTGGGTGTCCAATGAGGAGTTTGGGAAGTTACTGAAGACTGTTGTGTACATATGGGGTGGGCTTGGGGTGGGAGAAAACAGCAGTAGATGAGTTGAGAAATGGAGGAAAGGGAATCCATGCCCCTCCCCCACCCTCACAAGGAAATTGCTAGGTCCACAGGCTGGGAGTGACCATGGTTCTAACTTTGGTCTCTTTTCCTTTCGACTCTCCCTGGCTGGGGGGTGGGAAAGAGCTGAGCTGCCACAGGGGAAGGACCCCGAGATGCAAGAGGCAGAGGGATAGGGAACTAATGGCAGCTCAGGGGTCTCTGCCAGGGAGATGAGAGGACCCACTGGCCCCTACCCTGTTCCTCCTCTTCCCTGAGGGCGATGGGCACATGCTCTGGGGACCCAGTCCTTCTTGGCCTTTTCTGGAGGGCAAGAGTGAGTGGCCACAGCTTCTTTCTATTCAGGAGACTCTGATCAGAAAGGACTTTTTTTTCTTTTAAACTCTGCCACCTTGCCCATCCCCACATGCACATTTCCTTTCATGACCTTGTGACTCCTCCATTAGGTCTCCTTTCTTCTTGCTTCAAGAAAAAAAAAAAAAAAAAAACAGGCGGGGAGGGTTGGGGACCAGGGAGGGAGGCGAGGCAGCCGAGAGGCTGAGCCAATCACGGGTCTGCAAGGTGCAAAGCAATCAGTGGAGCCGCTGGTGAGCGGGGTCACTCAGTAGTGTGCACATCAGGGTGAAATCCTTTCAGCTCTTCGCCAAACCCCTAGTGAAAGACAATCAGGCTCGCTGTCACCGAGCTAATTCTGTCTATATAAAAGCAGTAATGAAATTCACGGCAGGATTACCCTCTCCATCCAATGGGCCAGCGTCGTGGTGACATATCTCTCTTATTGCCCGAATGTAACACACCATCTAATTTACGTCGTGTAGCGAGCAGGAATGAAATGTTCATAAAGAATTGCTGCATCTCGTCACCTTAACTGCGGCCCGGGGCTCTGAGGCATCTGTCAGGGAGAGGAGCAGGAGGAGGGAGGGCGGGCGGGGCTCAGGGAGCAGCAGCCAGGGGCAGGGGTACTGGGGGGCTGTTGTCTCTTAATAGGGTGAAGCAGAGGCAGAGGGAGGCAGGGGCTGGGGCGGGGTAGGGAGAGGAGTGGGAGTGGGGGGGCATGGAGGGCTTTGGGGATGCAAGGATAAATAAGGGTAAGTTGAAGTGGTCTGGAGGGAGTATTTGGAAGTCTGTGTAAGTCTGGGGAGCCAGAGAGTCTGAGCGTATGCATGTTTGTGTTTGGGTGAGTTTGGGAGGATAAATGATTGCCGAAGTGGCAAGGAGCTTGGTTGGGAAAACGTCCCTCTAGCTGCCTGTCAGATGCTGCCGGGTCCCTGGTAGTCTCTCATTCTCTGGAATTGGATGGAAGTCCAACCACATCAGAAGGCTATCAGAACTAAACTCTTCTGTGGACGAGAACGGAGACCTTTTATAAAGGTGACAGATGCTAGGAGCAAGTTCCACAAACCTAGGAGTTATCTGTGGGTCCTCCTGCTCCCTCATCCAAAACTGCCAGACTGGACCATCAGAGAGCCCTCCGCTCCCCTCTAAAGTGTTTCTCTCACCCATCTTTTTCCATCTGTCTCCACCATTCCAGTTCAAGGCCACGCCATCTGTGGCCTGGCTAACTCAACCCCCTCCTGCCTGGGCTCCCCATGTCCCCTCTTGCCACCTCAGCTCAGCCAGGGAGTGGCCACGCCTCTACTACCACCCCTTACCTTGAAACCTGGCTATGGTGTCCCCTTGCTCTTAGGAAAAAGACCAAAGTCCACACCTCCAACTTCTTTGCTTCACCCTCCCAATTGGAAATTGTGCTCCAGCCATGTTGGTCTTTTCCTGTTGTCTGGACGTGCCGTGTTCTCACATACCCTGGGACTGTGGAGAAGACTCCACCCCAGTGTGGCCCCAACACCCGCTCCCACTTCAGATGACAGCTGAAGTGTTGCATCCTCCGGGAAGCCTTCTGTCACTGCCCAGACTTAGTTAACTCTCCTTTGATTCGCTGTCTTAGCATAACTGACTTCCTTTTACAAGACGTACCATACATTGTAGAATATGTTTTCTTCTGTGACTATTTCATTACAGCCTGTATTCTCCCACTGGAGTCTGAGCTTCATGAGGGGCGGGACCATTCCTCTTCGCTCACCATTATAACTCCAGCACCTGGAACAGTAGCTGAGGACAAAGTAAGTGCTTGGTAAACACTCATCAAGTGATGAAATGAAGGGACTACACAACCACTAAAGCCCTGCTCCTTCCTTCTTTCACTCACTCAACAAACACTGGCTGAACGCCTCCGGTGTGCCTGGCACTGTCAGGAGCACTGTGGCCACAATGCTAAACAAGTGAAGACACAGGCCATGCCCCTGAGGCACTCACAGTCCAGGGAGAGAGACAAGCAAGGTGGGCCACCATGGTGCTAGACCTGTCTTGTGCTGCTTCACTCCAGAGAAGAGCCACAACCCGAGCCCACCATTAGGGTCATCTATGAGATGTGGCTGACCTTCTGGGGCCGTACAAAATTCTCCCTAAACTTCCCCAGACACAGCTCAGCCACCTTTAGGGGAGAAATTAGCACAAGAAAGAGATTTTATTAAAGAGCCATCATTGGAATTCTCTTACTAGTGATGATAACAATAAGCAGCATTAATTGCAAATCAACTAGGTGCCAAACATCTAATCTCATGTAATCCTTACAACTGTGACATCTCATCTCAGTATTATTACCCCTGTTTTATAGATGAGGAAACTGAAGCCAACTGAATTTAAATAACTTGCTTAGAAAAAGGTCACACACCTGGCCCACAATGGATGCTCAATAAATCCTTACTGAGTGAATGAATGAATAAGAAGCTAATAAGTAGAAAAGACAGGAGTCGAACCTAGATTCTGGCTTCAAAGCCTGCCCTGATCCTTCTGTTATCTATTTTAGGCAACTATTTTTGGAGTCTCAGGGTCTGGTCAGAATTAGAGAAGTAACTGGAGGTTGGATTCAGGATCCATGCTTCCCCCGACCCAGACCCCAGTCTTTCCACCTATAACCTTCCCACAGAGACACATGATACCTCAGATATCAGGCCTGGCCAGGGAGGAAGATTAGGTTTAGAGAAGACCAGACCTTAGTATCTTTGGGGAGATCCCTGAAAGGCAAACCCTTCCCCATCCTGCTCTGTCCTTCCTCCAAGACCCCAGGCTTAGGTGAGCTTATCAAAAAGTCTAGGAAGGAGTCTTTTTTGTGGGAGATGGAACATCATTCCTCTGTGTATAGAATCAAACATGTCTTATAATATATCTCTTGTGCCTAAGCTATGTGGTCCTTTCTCATGAATTCAGGCATATTTACTGTCCACATGGTATATATCTATGTGTGCATGTTGTGTTGACATGTGTTCAGTTATGTATACACATGTATCAATAAACCCGTTCTTTCATTAGCATTCTCATATCCCACTGGTTTATATTCTGCATATGCCCACACCTGAGTCTACACCGTGAAGTTTCTTCCCCACAGATATCTGTGGATACACTACACATCTGTAGTTGCCTTTTCCTCTTGCTTTTGTCCTCCCTCCTAGAAACTATAGGCAACCTTCCAGCTAATGCTGGCAGGCCCCAGAGTTGGACTGTGTGCCATGCGCTTCTTATTTTGAGAAAAGTTCTCCTCCCTGGTAGTGGGTAACTTTCTCTTTATCAAAGAGCTAATGCATAGATATATCATCAAAGAGATAATATATGCCTGGCATGCAGTCATCTCTCGATTCATGTTAGCTATTAACATTATTACAGCTCATTCATCCTCCCTGACCAGAGGGCGTCCCTCCTTCTCCCCACAGCTCTTCTAGGGCTGGAAGTACAAGTACCCATACCCACTCCTGCCAGGGAGCTGTGTGAGGCTGGGTGCCCTTACAAGGATCTCCTGGGGTTAAAGGGCTCCAGGCCATTGTCATCTATAGCTCTCAGTAGGACAAAATCTCACACACCCCTGGCAGGCAGGACTAACTCGTATTTTTAAAGTCCCATGAAATAAGTCTCAGGAGTCTCTTTAGACTTTGCATCCAAAACCTTAAACTTCTAAGATACAGATTGCTTCCTAAACCCATCCTTTTTTTTTTTTTTTCAGAAAAAAATGTTTTATGTTTTTATTTTAGAGAGAGGGGAAGGTGGGGAGAAAGAAAGGAAGAGAAATATCGATGTGAGAGAGAAACATTGATCAGCTGCCTCTCGCATGCGCCCCAACTGGGGACTAGGCCCACAACCCAGGCATGTGTCCTGACTGGGAATCTAACTGGCAACCTTTCACTTTGTGGGATGATGCCCAACCAGCTGAGCCACACCAGGCAGTGCTAAACCCATTCGTCTGCAGCTGACACCTTTTCTCTGAGGTCAGACCTGCAGCTAGACCCACTCGCCAGTGCCCACCAGAGAAGGGCAGTTTCAGCCAGGACACCTGATAATCCTAATGCACTTCCTTTGGCCCAGGTGACCTACCCTCCTAGCTAGTGATTGTTCTGTGGCCCTGCCAGGAGCTGACATCCTAAACCAGGCCCACTTCTTCAGGTGAAGCAAGATATCATTCAAGTTGGATGGATACAGAGCATTCAGCAAGCAGGAGCAAGGGAGGGGAGCAACGAGAGAAGCAACACACAACAAAACAAGTTGTGTGCAGAGTCAGGATTCTCCAGACAGTATCCGTTCTTAAATTGGCATCGGGCATTCTTTTCAGGGTCTGTGGAAACCCAAGACTCTGTGCCTAGAGGTGTGTTAAGATTAAGTTGTCCTTGATTGTCTTTGGACAGGCAAGAGGGGGATGGAAGATTCCATGGACCAGATAAACTTGAAGAGATTGGTGATGGATGAAAATTTGGAATCCAATCCTGTCAATGTGTTTATTTGATTTCCACATTTTCCTATCCCCCTTATTCCCACCCCTCTTCCCCATCCCCCAGACTGACAGACATAATACCCTGATGGCTATTTCAGCTGCAACCTTATATGTCCAGGGAAGCCTGAGCTCCCCAGCTGCTGGCCAGCTCTGATCCCCTAAACCCAGAGGGACTAACTGGTCAGAGTTCTCAGGGATGGCAGATCCCAAGTACAAATTTGGCTTCGGCTACCAGCAGACTCTGACGTTGGCCAGATCACTTCTCCATGTAGTGACCTTTCCATTAGCCTCCCGGTCCCCCTCTGCATGCATCACCCCAGATGGTGGTAAGAAGCATCCTGCATTTCTTGAAAAACTATTTCAGAAATTCACCTTTCCATTTCCCATCGTAATTACCAGATCAGAATATAGTTTCCAGGAGGATTAGTTTGGCCTTGGGTGGGCCTGTCCTCTTCACTGCTGGCCTGGACAGCTGTTTAGTCACTGGCCAGCAGGACAGAATGAGAGTAGACTGGTGTAGCTCAGCCCTGCTGCTGAGTGCGTGACCTGTTATGGTAACAGCAAAAATCCATTTCCAGCCTCCTGGCTTGTCTGAGGGCTTTGTGAGGACCTAGAGACACTACATGGTTTAGAACGGCATCAGCAGCAGGCACCAACCAGCCTCCAACGTGCTGGAAGTTCAGAATGATGGTGAGGGGATGGCCAGCATGTAGATAAAAATGAAAGGCCCCGAAGACGGAGTCTAACTGATGACTTGAATAAATGGGCATCAATTTTTGTTAAATATGGTTCCACTCCCTTGCTCTCCAGGCCCTTTCAAAGCCAGAAACTTGGTTTGGTGGTCATTACCTGGTCGGTGTCATTAAATTCCCTGGTAATCTGCAGGGATATGTAATTATGCTATAGTTAGTGATTGTTCACTAAGTAAACCCTTGGTGTAGTTACCATGTAAGTCAACGGTATTTACAGGATATTTTTTCTGCCTGTAACTCAAAGCCTTACCGAAACAAATTGGAATTGCCTTCTGGAGGCCGTTGTTATAAATTACAGACCCAACATCTGTCCACATCTGCAACGTCTAGACAGCCTGTCTCAGCTACAAGAGAGGAGAGGGATGAACGAGGGAAAACGAGGGAGACGTGAGGAGTCGTAGAGGGAAATCTCAGACTCGCACAATTTTTCTCTTCAGAGGTTTGCCTAAATAAATCCTGTGCTAACTTCTGAAATGGAACTGAATTTCAACAGCCCAGCTCCAAGGTCCAAAGTGTTCAGGGCCTGATCATCATCCTGGATGTGCTGGCAATGCAGCCACTTCTGTTGGGCCACATCCCTGCCCTTGCAGCCTCTCAGAGGTCACGGTGGGGCCTCGAAGCTGGAGTTACAGACGCGGACACTGACTGCAGCAGCCACATCCGGAGAGTTGGCTGCTTCGCCAAATTCCCTCCATCAGCTCGCCCCGTGCTCCCGGACTCTCACCCCCACCTGGCTCAGTTTATGGGGGTGAGACATTCATTTGCCTGCCTTTCCTGTGGTCCCTCTCCTGCACCCATGATAAGGAGCCTGCCCGTCAGCTGAGTGATTGTATTTTTTTACAGTTCCTAGCACAAACCTTCTCATTTATATGTAAAGCAGCCATTAGTCATAGCTCCGTTCCCACACACTGCCTGATGTACAATCACATTTTGCAGCGGATGAATCTTTCCACACAGCTGCTCTGCTATGAATAATCCGTCTCCAGGCCCATAAATCAGAAAAAAATCATGCACCTCGTTCGCCTGATCCTTACACAAAGTCATATATTTTACATGAGGACGAGCTAAATATTCATGAGTCTTAAAGGCTTTTTTCACAGGCACTTGTTGGGGTTGTCTTCTACTATTGGGGGGATACTAAGGTGGTATTTAGGAGAACTAGGGATTTTAGGAAGGAGAGAGGAAGAGGAGGAAGGAAAGTGTATGTATTAAAGGGAGAAAGAGAGAGAGAGAGGCAGAGAGAGAAACAGAAAGAGGCAGAGAGAGAGATAGAGACAGAGAGAGAGATCAAAATGCCAAGCGTATCTCTCAGTCTAGCAGTTCTGTGGCACAAAGGATGCTCCTGTGAGGCCTTAAAAAACGTGTAAGTACTTGTTTACCTGAGCATCCATCCTCTTGGAGCCATGGATGTCGCCTCCCTGACTTTCAAGGTCATTTCATGAACCTTTGCTCTCTGATCCGTGTGGCAATGATTTTGGCCCTTCTCTGTATAGGGAGGTGCCTGGGAGCCCCACCCTGGTTTGATAAAATCAGAATTTGGGGTGAGGGAGCAGAGACAGTGGGAAATTAGCAGACTTCCATAAATCCACTCTGATGCTAACAAAGCCTCTGACCTACACACAACCTCAGAGCCCAGCAGCTTCCTGGAATTTTGTTTGTACCCCATTCTGATGCCAGAGAGCATTTAAGGTGGCTTTCTTCACCCTCTACCTTATCTCTGTCTCCTGGCCATCTCCTTCCCTCACCTCTTAGCTTCTCAGGCCCTGCACTCTTCCCCGGCTAGGGCTCTTCTCAGGCGGTCCACATGCTCTGCCAGGAATACTGTCTGCACTGCTCCTCAAACTCTGTCCCCCAAATGCAAAATTTAACCCCTCCAAGAAGGCTCTTTTCACTAAACAGTGGAGAGGGAGTTACATGCCTTGCCGTATAAGCCCCTGCCTCTTCCTTTCCTAGCTAAGCACTCACCCTACCAACCCCTCTGTTGGCAGGTGCTTTTCATTTTATCCTGGCATTCGCTCAGCATTTGTCTGCGTGTTCAGTGGTGCTATCTGTCTGACTCACTAGTGCCGTGGTCGGCAGCGGTGATGATGATGTGCCTTCACTTCCCTGGAAGGGTAGAAAATTCTTCTTCCTGGATTTCACTGACAAGATTGAGAACATATTTCTAGGTAGAGATTTCTTGGCTTTAACTTTAGATCTGGAAACACACGTAAGCCCTCAGATCCTTTCAGCCTCTGGTGGGTAATGATCATTGTGCCTTGGGCTCCGGTAGCTGTCCTCAGGTGAAGCACTGGATCAACACTGCAGTAGCACCTCTGTGGGGGAAACCACTTCTCTCTTTAACAGATGGGCAAACTGAGGCATAGCCTTGGCAAATCACTAGAAGTCAGATCAAGAGGAGATAACAGGAGGCTGCAATTACATCTGAGCTAACTTTTGAATTTTGACTCAGCGCATCAAGTTTTCTCCACCAACCCCCAGGGCCAAAGGCCAGGGGTCAACGCTTTTCCTCATTTCTCTAAGCTCTGCCGGTTGACCCACTCTGCTGCCCCTTGCTCCTCCTGCTCTCAACCTGCTCCGGTAACTGTTCAGAAAGAATTAAGTAAAACACCCCCACCAGAGAGGAGGAAAAAGTCCAAACAATCACAGATGGCAGACTTGCAAATTTAATTTAAAATCATTCTTTATTATCCAAAATATTAAAATTAAAGCTATAATGCCCAAAGGAAAACACAGATTAAAACCCCCTATGTTTCACAGCCTCTTCCTCAGGGGGTCCCCAAAACACGGAGTGAGAATGCTTTGAAAAGAAGGCAGGAGTGCGGGAGCAAAGAGCCAGCTGTAGATCATTGAGCCAAACGCTTGGTGACTGACCCAATCAGCTTCCCTTAAAGCCAAACACCAACTGTTTCATGTGCAATTAATGATTGCCCTGGCAAATGGAGGCGCATCAAGTCATCACAGGCATCTTTGAATGAGAAGACACACAGCAGTCACAGGTAGCTCGTCCCTGGCATCTACATAATGATATTACCAGGCTAATCTAGGCTCAGAGATTTAATTCCGCAAAACACCATGCACTAAATATTTATATTCATAAAGGGGCCAAGGAAAAAATGCCCACATGCTGCCTGTAGGCTCCCCATTTGTCTAGAATAGGCTGCTGGCTCATTTGCCAGGGTGTATGGTTGGGGGTCAAGGGCATCTGTCAAGTGTCAGTAGAATCCCAGTGTTTCTGGCCCCCAACTTCATCTTTCATAAAGGGTTCATTGCTGGATTGGGTATTGAAGTAGTGAAACCCCTTTCTCCTCTGGAGAGGCCAATGCAAGAAAGGAGGTCTCTTCATTCATTACAGCCAAGCAAGGGGCAGTCGGATGAATGAGAATGTCTATTCCCCATTCTTTGGTGCAGGGAATCAAAGTCTGAAGAGGACCAGAGGCTGGTAGACTCATCCTTTACACATTTTAACTTCTCAGTTAAAGATACGATGCTGATTCCTGACGCCATCATGCTTTAACTGTAAAACTGAAGAAGAGGGACTCTTTGAATAATCACAAAAAAGCCCTATGCTAATGGCAAGAACATGTGTTTTCTTTGGCCTTTTGGGTTTGTCTCTACTGGAGCCTAATTCTGGGCTCTGCCCTTACTCAGATGCTCTCATTGCAGCACACTGCTGGGCCTCAGTACCTCCAGCACACAGGGCACAGAACCTAACCCGGCTTGGCCCTGCCCCTCTCTGCATGAGATCGCCGGGATCAGTTCTGTGTCTATACTGGAGACTGCACTCCCCTCCCCACTGGCATCTCAAACCCAGCTCTTTCAGTCCAGCCCCCTCTGCCCTTTTCCCGTCCTTGGCAGAAAATGCAGGTGATGAAGCCTGTGTTTCTCTGTGTACACCATGACTTGGAACCTTCAGCAACTTTTCCAGGGCTCTGCATATTACAATCAAGATGGGATTGGCTAATAAAATTACATTGGTTACAATCCAAGAAGATTAACCAGCCTTAAGGGTTTCATGGCTAAGCATTACACTTTTCAATTTTCCTACAATTAAGCTAACAACAAATAATATTGACAAATAAACTGCCAGATCCACTAGCTGAAGCCCTGCTGTGGGAAGTGAGGGTTGCTCCACGGCTGAGGGATTGTCCAGCCACCGCCTGCCTGTGGGTGCTGGCACGCTGGGACGTGGGCGCCCAAACCTCACGGGTGGAGGGGCGATGAGGAATGGTTGCTGGCTTCGTTTCTAAAAAAACTTAAAAGATAATAATAATCCTGATTCTTGCCTTCTTGCCATCTCTAAGGAATTTTCCTGGTTTCCACTGATTTCTCAACCTCCCGTTAGAGAAAATCCAAGGAAAGGAGACCCATATCCTCATGAGGCACAGCTATATCATCAACTCATTAACTAATTTGGAGTCACAAATCCAGGACCTAAAATTAATTAGGCCTAGCGGCAAGAAAACTTGGGGGGAGATTAGCCTAAGAGTCTCACACACAGGTGCTGACAGTGTGCAAAGGCCGGACTTCTTCCTGCCTGTCTTCCCTGATACAGGGGGGTGGGGTGGGGGGCAAGAGGCTGCAACACAGTTCAGACCCTGCCTGCAGAGCTAAGGCCCAGCTCCTTCTCCAGTTATTTGCACTACTCAGTGTTGGAGAAGCAGACAACAGGAGGAAGGAAGAATAGGAAGAAGCTAGGAAAATTCCTGGGCAAGTGGAATGGGGAAACTGAGACAAGATAATTAAACAAGGCCAAACAATTTGAACAACTTACAGCCAGCTAGTAAATTGCAAGACCTTATCTTCCCTTACCAAGGACCCTTGAGAACAAATGGTTTATACTTCTCCTCCCTAACCAGAGAATACACAGCTTAAATCACCCTGGTAGGGGACATAGAGGACAGAGACCCAGTTAATGCTATCTGTGCCAGCCAAACCCAGATGAAGTCAGGGGGACAAATAACAAAAACCCAGTTAGAGCCAGACACACCCAAGGTAAAAGTAAAACGGTAAAGCAGACCAAAGAATAATCTCAAACTCCTCTATATGCTCATTTTGATGCATCAGCGTATTAAAAATGCACCTGGAAAGCTGATGAATATGAATATTCCATTGAAACCCTCCCTAAGATTCTTGCCTGCAGGGGAGAAATAAAACCCTCTAGACAAAGGATACCAGTGTAGGCTTGCTCTAGATACCCCGCAGGGGTGTCCAACCTGCAGCCTGCCGACTGCACACAGCCCAGGATGGCTGTCAACACGGTCCAACACAAACTCATACATTTACTTAAAACCTTTTTTTTTTTGCTTATCCGTTTTCATCAGTGTTTGTGTGTTTAATGCGTGGCTCAAGACAACTCTTCTTCTTCCAGTGTGGCCCAGAGATGCCAAAAGGTTGGGCAAACCTACGGCATGCCCATCCATGCCCCTTCTCAGGCATGACATTTTTACTTCTTCCTCCACTCTAAGGGTCCCCACGAGATTTGCAACCAGGGGAGCAGCAGGCAGTGGTAGCTTATCCAAACCTAACCCCTGATTCTATCTCCAAGGCCCCCTTTTTCTCAGACTTTCCAGTGAGCTAACTTTCCTATAATGTTTTCTAAGGAGCCAAAACAGAGTAGTACAGCTTGGGCTCTCTCCTGTTTCTTCTCTGTTTTAAAAGATTTTTATTTACGTATTTTTAGAGAGAGGAGAAGGGAAGGAGAAAGAGAAGGACAGAAACATTGATGTGTGAGAAATATTGATCAGCAGCCTGGCATGCAACCCAGGCATGTGCTTTGACTGGGAATCGAACCTGGGACCTTTTGGTTCACAGGACAACCAGCACTCAATCCATTGAGCCATACCAGCTAGGGCTCTCCTCTTTCTTCTTCTACCTTAGGTCTTTCCTAGACTCCTGTTGTGAAATATTTCCTACACAAAGTCAAGAACCCAAACACTACAGGATGGCCTGAGGCAGACCCACCCCAGGCCCTGTCCCTATCCAACAGCAAGGAGAATTGCCTACAAAGGGAGAAAGGATTGTTGTTATCATTTAATGCAAGTTTACCCTGCACCATGCACTGTGGTAAGTGCTTTTTATTTAGTAACTTATTTAATCCTCATAATAATCCTATAAACGAGATACTATTATCTATTCCCATTTCACTTTTGCAGCTGAAGATACTGAGATGCAGAAAAGTTAAATAACTGAACCCAGGCTTTGGTTCCAGAGTCTTTGCTCTTAACTATAAAGTCAATGAAAACTGCCATGCAATTCTTGGTTCGAAAAGTGTCTTTCTTTGGCAGGATCTAAATTCTGATTTACTCTTAGAGTCATGACATCTAGCCTCAGAGTCATGCTTACTTTGATACTATGTTTGATCTTCACCCAAATCAGCAAATCTCTGACATGGACCCAGGATCCTGGGTCAAACAGGAGACACTATTCCATGTTTCTCAAATTACAGCCAGCTCAGTGGATTGAATGCCAGCCTGTGAACCAATTTGCCAATTTGATTCCCAGTCAGTGCACATGCCCGGGTTGTGCACCAGGTTCCCAGTGGGGGGCGTGTGAGAGGTAACCCCGCAGTGATGTTTCTGTCCCTCTCTTTCTCCCTCCCTTCCTCTTTCTCTAAAAATAAAATAAATAAAATCTTTAAAAAGAATCAAATTATGGCCAGAGGACAATCTTTTAAACTAAATCATCTGGACATCTTGTTAAAATGCAGGTTCAGGGCCCCATCCAATCTTCTTGATCAACATCTCTGAATATGGCCCTGGCTGGTGTGGCTCAGTGGATTGAGCACCAGCCTATGAACCAAAGGGTCTCTGGTTTGACTCCCAGTCAGGGCACATGCCTGGGTTGCAGGCCAGGTCCCCAGTAGGTGGCACTGGAGAGGCAACCACACATTGATGTTTTTCTTTCTTTCTGCCTCCCTTCCCCTCTCTAAAAGTAAATAAATAAAATCTGAAATTAAAAAAAAATCTCTGAACATGCGGCTGATGACAGTTGCTGCTTGACAAGCTGTCCAGATGATTATCATGCATTCAGAATTGGAAAACCATTGTGATCAACTATGGACACTGTCCTCAAACAGTTTCTCTAAGAACCCAAATTCCCCGCCATGGCATCCAGGCCACTAATCTGACCCCAGGCAGCCCTCGCCTCCACTCTCCCAATCTCTTCAGTCTTTCAGACATACCGACCTCCTTTCTTCCTCATGGCTTTGTAGTAACTCACCCTGGCCCCCACCCTCGCTTATACTTTGCCTCCCACTCCTCAGCTGCATTTGTGTTTTACACACCTGGGCCTGTATGGTCTCCTTCCTTCTTTCTTTTTCAATGCAATTTTTATTTAAGTACAGTATACATACAGAAGAGTGCACAGAATAATAATTTTGCATATGCAGTTAGGACATTCTGCTCCAGCAACTTGCGGAGTGCTTAGAAGGGAATCATACATGTAAAGAGCAGTAGCACTGGCCAAACCTTCCTCAGAAGCAGTTCTTCTGCCCTGACCAGTGTGGCTCAGTTGGGCATTGTTCCATCAAGGGAAAGGTCGCCAGTTTGATTCCCGGTCAGGGCACATGCCTGGGTTGCAGGTTCAGTCCTAGTTGGGGCACATTCAAGAGGCAACCAATTGATGTTTCTCTCTCACAGTGATATTTCTCTTCCTCTCTTTCTCTTTCCCTTCCCCTCTCTCTACAAATAAATAAATAAAATCTTTTTTAAAAAAGAAGAGAAATAGTTCTCCAGAGATTCTCAAAGAGAATTTTGGCCCCTAGAAATAAATAAATAATATAAACAGAAAGGATTTCAAATAAAAGGTGAACTGGGGGTCATGTGGGGGTCACATGGGTCACAAGGTCATGGGGGTCATTAGCATTCACATAGGAGTCATGTGGGAATCACGGGATAGTCTCAGCTCATGGGGGAGTTGTGTGGCAGTCACCTGTGGGTCAAACGGGAGTCTACAGCTCAGTGAATTTTTTCAAAGTGAATACACCAGTATTGTCAGCATGAAGTCTCCTCTGTTCTTTTTAACCTAATTTTTTAAAAAATTGATTTTAGCCCTGGCTGGCGTAGCTCAGTGGATTGAGCGCGGGCTGGGAACCAAAGTGTCCCAGGTTCGATTCCCAGCCAGGGTACATTCCTGGGTTGCAGGCCATAACCCCCAGCAACCGCACATTGATGTTTCTCTCTCTCTCTCTCTCTCTCCCTCCCTCGCTCTCCCTCCCTCCCTCCCTCCCTTCCCTCTCTAAAAAAAATAAATAAATAAAATCTTTAAAAAAAAAAAGAAATGTTTTCATTTATAAAAAAAATTGATTTTAGAGAGATAGAGGAAGGGAGAGAGAGGAAAGCCTCAATTTGTTGTTCCACTTATTTATGCATTCATTGATTGTTTCTTGTATGTGCCCTGACCAGGGATGGAACCCACAACCTTGGCATATCAGGATGACGTTCTAACCAACTGAGCCACAAATTTGATTCTAAATAGCACTGAAGAGTAATTCATCTTTAGTCTCTCTTTTTTAAAAAAGATTTTATCCGTCTATTATTTTTTTTTAGAGAGAGGGGAAAGGAGGAGAAAAGGGAGGGAGAGAAACATCAATGTGTGATTGCCTCTTGCACACCCTGCACTGGGGAACTGGCCCACAGCCCAAGATTGTGCCCTGACTGGGAATTGAACCAGTAACCTCTTGTTTCACAGGCCAGCACTCAATCTGCTGAGCCACACCAGCCAGGGCTGTCTTTAGTCTCTTAAAGGAGCAGCAAAAAGGGAAATTGCATGGTACTCACTCCTTAAAGACCTTTCCTCATAGAAGCTTTTCCAACCCACCCTCTCTCCTTTCTTCCCTTTCTTTCATTCCTTTCACAAATGGTGTATTTACTGAGCACCTACCGTATTAGGCGCTGAGTGGATAAAGATCAGCAAGGTATACTGGGTTCCGCTTTCACAGTACTTACAGTCTCACGTGGAAGACAAATGAAACACAATAACCAAACCAGAAATATAAATTGTGATGGATGCTCTGAGAGGACTAATTGGGAGCTGAGCTGCACGAAGCCAGAGGAGGACCAACCAACCGGGAGAGGAGGCCAAAGCTGCTCAGGCAAAGGTGTAAATAATGAAAGCAAAGGCCCTTGGCTCAGGGAGGGTCTTCCCTTTCTTCGACTTCGGTGGCTTCTCTTCAGCCTCCTCCTCCCACCTTCAGGATCTCTTCTTTGCCACCAGAAGCTTTCTACCCTGTCTGCCCCCACTTATAATAGAGCAATCTACCACTTTCTCTCCTATGGCCTAAGAAAGGTTCACTAACACAAAGCCTAGTGAAGTGGAGAAGAGGAATGTGAAAGAATGTGAACTTGCGCTTCGATTTTTTTTTGTCCCAGAAATGTTTGAGTAGGATTTATCCACTTTCACTTTGCAATCAATCCTCAGTTCGTCTTTGGTTGGAGGTGTCTCTGAACTAGGTCTGCAGGAAGCCACTGAGTTGTCTCCTTTCTCTGGCTTCTCACAGTTGCCACCGGGAGGATCACAGAGGAGCTCTGTTCAGGAGCTCAGAGGGTCAGAATCAAGAAGTCTCATCGGCGGTGTTACCAGCTGCACTGCTTTGTTCCCAAGGTAACACTGTCATCGATACCCCTGGCATTGAAGAGAGGGGGCAGCACAGTCTGTGCCCCAAAGGGTTTGGCTGCGAGCCATTCAAATTCTCACCGAGTCCTGATGACTTGAATAAAAATATTGCAATTGCAAAGAGACCTGAGGATTTAGGAGCCGTTGTGGGCTATCATTTGGCGCTCTTCCTGCCCATGTCAGTGTGGGGTCTCCGTGGATGTCCTTCCGCTTGCCTCTTCTTTCCCTTTTCCACCTCCTCTCACCCACCCACCCACCCACCAGCCCGAACTCAGATCCTCTTTCAATTCTCCACGGATCTGACTGACCTCTTCTGTGCGGGACTCCTGCAGTCAGATTCCCTGACAGGTGCCTGGACTGGGGAGAATGTTGGCAGGTGAGCCCTTATAACAAAATAATCGGATCTTTCAAAAGCCCAGCTTTACAGCCCTTTACACATCTCCGGTATTATGTGACAGAGCGTCTCATTCTGTTAAATTGTACATGTTCTGAAGAAGGTAAATTAAAACCAAGAACCAAAAAAACTACACTGCTATACTTGGATTCAAGTTAAGGCTTTGAAGTTGAATCTTGGTAAACAAATCTTCGTTATGTCTTCTCTGGGCCCCCGGCCTTGACGAAATTCTGTCAGATCCTTGTTGTCATCACCGTCAGCATCACCACTGCCACCTAACATTTCCTGAGTCCCTACCATGAGCTGGGGCCCAGACAAAGTGCTTTACATGCGTCTTTTCCTGCTGGGGCAGCTAGAGCGGGACTGCTAAGCCTGAACCAGGACAATGGTTCAGGGGGGTCAGCCTCCAGGGCTCTGTAGTGCATGAGGCAGGCTCTCAGGCCAGCACTGGAACCAACACTGGAACCAACAGGGAGAACCCAGGGACTGGGGGTAAAGTTTAGATAGATTGCCCTCTGACAGTTGGGACGTGGTTGGGACAGTCCTCTGTGCTCATTTAATAACAATGGAGGAGGATACCAGGTCAGGATAAGGGAATTCTGTGCTCAGGAAAGCTTTGAGATCAGAAATCAGGACTGAGCTTTATGACTGTATATATTGTGAGCTGCTGACATATTCATGGCTGAAATAACGTATCTGAGATTTGCACCAGTATAATCTAGAGGACGGGGGAAAGGAGTGGGTGGGGGTACGCCCGAAACAAGAGTGGCTGTAAGTCAATATTTTTGAAGCTGAGTAATGAACAAATGGAGGTTCATTATATTCTTCTCTTTACTTGTCTGCGTGATGGAAAATTTACATAATGGAAAGTTAAATATATATGCTATATGTTTTTTCCCATTTTCTTTGTGCTTTCTTTTTCTTGTTTGGTTATTGCTTCTGAAGTAAGGTGCCTTTATTTATTTACTTTTTAAATGTCAGCCTATTTTAGCAGTGGTAAGGACAAACCAAGGCAAATGGGTTTCATGTGCATTGGGGCCAGTGAGAAAAGGGCCCCCAGGATGCAGGGGCAGTGGTGGTAGAAGGGATAATTGTGGGAGAACCCCAAGAAGGCAAATTTTCTGGGATAGGGGATCCAGACCTCTTAGTATAGCTGTCTTGGCTCCCTCCGCTGTACTGCTGTCCCCCCCTCAAAGTTGTTCCCCTAAAAAATCGTCCCTTAATACACGGAGGAGATTGCATTTGATTTGAAGGGTAGTTCTCCAATGTTAAAGTCCTGCCTTTCCCACATCTCCTGCCTCGGTCTGCTCCCAGACCTGTCTCAGGCTGACAGCCTAGCTGTCTGGCTTCTCTCTGTGCACCTACGAACTAGCATGCCCCACGTGGAAGCTGCTTCCAGCTGGAAGTCCCCCTTGGATTTTCCCCTGGGGCCTCCTGAGCGACCCGCCCTGCCCTGGAGGGCTATCCAGATTCTAGACCCCCTCCCACCCTAAGCTGGTCCCACGTGGAAATCTTCCTTTGCCCTGCCAGAGACTCTGTCCTTTTCTGTCCTGTCTGGACCTTGGGAAACAACCTGTACTGACTGCATCTTATCCTCTGGCTTCTGCTTGGCCAGCAGGAGATAGAAGAAGATTAGAGGGCAGGAGGAGAGTGATTTGGGGTATAAATCCTTCCAGGTCCCTCCCCGTTGAGTTACTAGGAAAGTGCTGCGTCCACCTTTGAAGGCCATAGGTTTGTCAAGTGGCCCTCCAACACGGCCACTGCCACCTCTGGTAGCCACTCCCTCCCTCCCCTCAGGCCTGTTGGCTCCCCGCCATTGCTGGCCCACGGTATGCGTTCTCCCTGCTGTCTTTCTGAATCCTGCCCACACCTTTGCAAACAGGCCTTTAATTAAAACCTCCTCAAAGTAATCCAGTTTACATGTGCCAGGACCCTGCCTGATATAGGACCCTACTGTGGCCAAGAGAGCCCCGGTTAGTATACATACATTTTTGTGCTTTGTTTGTCTTACAAAGCACAAAGTTTCTTGAAGGCAGGGCCCATCTTGTACACGGAGATGGGCCCTGTACCTGGCCCTGTTCACCTCTTCCACAAATGGCATTTTGGGGAGGCAAGGGGGATCAAACGAGGGATAGCTTCAAATAATGTAAATGTCTGGGAAATGAGAGCAGCCAGGCAAAGAAAATCATACACTTGAAGGAACAGTCGTGATGGGATCTGGACAAAGGCGAGCTGAAGGGAAAAGAACCTTCATAAAGCCTATGAAATTAAGTGTGGTGAATGCTATTGATCAAATAGTTCCTAAGCCAAGAAATCATGGGAAAGATAGCACTGTCAGCACAAAAGGCTGATTCATCTTCCGAACTGGGAAAAACATGCAGCAGCTGTATAAAGTATCGTCTTATAACCAAAGTGAATACTGCTTTTGTCTGTTTGGATAAAGGTTTCTGATTTGGATACTACGGTTAATACATGAGACACTGTCATTGCATTTAGGCTCTGGGGCGGGACCGCCTGTAAGAGAAACTGTATTGGTCATCTATGATTGCTGCATAACCAACAACCCAAGCTTAACAGCTTAGGACAACTATAAACATGTATTGTCTCACACGGGTCTGAAATTCAGGGACAGTTTAGTGTTCTATGCAGTGTCTCGTGAGATTATACTCAAGGTGCTGGTGGGGTTGTTGTCACCTGAAGGCTTAACTGGGATCTGCTCCAAGATAGCTCCCTCCTGTCACTGGCTATTTGGTGCTGGCTGTTGGCAGAGGACTTCAGTTCCTTACTATATGAACCCTCTGAAGGGCTGCTTGAGCTTCCTCACAACACAGCAGTTCGTTTTCCCCAGAGTGAGTGAAACACGTGGGTAAGGCAGAAGCCACAATATCTCCTATAACCTCACCTTGGGAGTCACCCTCTATCATTTCTGTAATATCTTATTGCTTATGTACATCAGGCCTAATCAATAAAGAAGGGGTGTAAACACCAGGAGGCAAAAATTTTGGGGTGTCATCTTTGAGGAAGCCACCACAACCTCTTTGTTCTTTGCATCGCCTTCTATCGGGGACACACAATTTCAATTTGCCTGTCTGCTGATGATGTTCACTTCGATTGCTTGGTTCAAGTGATATCTACCAGCCTTTTCCCCTGTGGACCTACTCTGTGTTTTTCAAATCATTAAATATTTTGGGAGGTGAAACAATGAGTCTTTTTGACACATCTCCATTACTCTTTGGCCACTT
Organism: Phyllostomus discolor; assembly: GCF_004126475.2. Lineage (NCBI taxonomy): Eukaryota > Metazoa > Chordata > Mammalia > Chiroptera > Phyllostomidae > Phyllostomus > Phyllostomus discolor. Next base: position 153,620,267 of record NC_040907.2, read on the forward strand.
CTTTCCGTGTTTGGGCAAAAAGTGTTGTAGGCTCATCTTGTACTTTCCTTGTCCCAGCCCTGGAAGCAGCCATGTCCCCCAAGAACACTGATTCTTTTGAGTGGAGAATGGTATTCAGAAGCTAAGGTCTGGATGTGAACTGGGCTCATTGTTACTGGGTAGTGCTGCTCCAAGGTCCTCTCTGTGGGCAGAGCGAGGGAATGTATGCATGTATGTTTGTATGCATATATGTAACCAGTCTCCCATGAGAGCTTCTCCCTGCACATGGATGTCCTTACCACACCACTTGGACTTTAGCAGCCCACAGCAGGCCTCCTCTCTGCGTGGACGTCAGCCTTGTTCTGCCCTGTATAATAGTTTTAAGACTGAATTGTTCAGGAAAGAGAAGGTGCAAACTGAGCCCATCTTGATGATACATGCAAACTATGTAAAATTTAGACCTATTAGTTGCTAACATTTATTGAGTACTTACTATGTGCCAGGTAATGTTCTAAGAATTTTCTATGAATTCTCAGAGCTGCCTAATGAGATAGGAACTATTACAATCCCTATTTTGCTGATGAGGCATAAGGAGGTTAAATAACTTGCCCAAGGTCATGCTGTTGCTAATGAGATAGAGCAGAACTGTCTCATTGAACTTCTCGAATATCCTTAGGTATCCTGTGTCCTTCTGCTGCAGGCCTGGAGCACAGATATTGCTAAATGTCCTCTGGGGACAAATTGCCTCCACTGAGAACCACTGGTCTACAACAACATTAATTTAATTTAAGGAAAACTACTTTTTGATTGTGTTGCTAATGCATGAAAGAAAAGGGATAAACGTAATCCAGAGGAGCAGAAAATGCAAAAATCCCATTTGTGTGGCAGAGATGGCTCGTTGTCTATTCCAGCACCCATCAGGAGGGGACTTCCTCAACCTTTCTTCTCCAACTCTATACCTGACCTACTTTTGCATCGTACTCTCTTCCCTCCTCTCTCTCTGGCTGCCAATCCCTCCAGTTGGACTCATTCTGTCTCATCTTCTCAGGACCTGGCTTCATCATTATCCCTTGTCTCTTTCTTTTATCTTCAACCTTTCTCTGTCTAGTGGAACCTTTCCATCAGCATTTAAATATGTTCAAGTCTTTTACTTCGTTTCACTCCCTGAGATTTTGCTTTGGAAAATTTCAAACCCTCAGAAGAGTTGCAAGAAGGGTACAATGAATACCCATAACACTTCACCTAGATCCACCAATTATTAACATTTTGCCATATTTGCTTCAGTTCTCTCTCTCTTTTCCTTCCCTCTCTGTTTTTCCACAAACACACACTTCTTTCCACCCTAAACCATTTGAGAGGTAGTTGCAAGCAACGTGACATTTCACCCTAAGCACTTCAGCATGTATCTCCTAAGAACAAGGGCATTCTCTAGTTCTCTTATCCTCACAACAACATTACCACAGTCGGGAATGTAACACTGTGTTAATACTATTGTCATATATACAGTCCATGTTGAGTTTTCCTCAGATTGTCCCACTAATATCTTTTATGGCTGTTTTGTCTTCTGTGTGTCAGTGTATGTGGGTGCTGTCCCAGTGCCCGATCAGAGATCAGTCAGTGCATGTGGTTGTCATGCCTCTTCAGTTTCCTTTCAACTACAGTCTCCCTGTTTCAAACACAATGATGGGCACTTCCGAGACCCTTAGCTTCTGCCATGAACCGCTGTGCTTTCTGTCTCTTCTCCTTCTCTTGACAGACACATGGCTTGTAAGAAGAGACTCAACAGTCTTCATTCCCTCACCTTCCACTTGCGACTCACTGCCGTATGGCATCTGACTCCCATCGTGAGCCGCACTTGCCAGATTTTCCTCCTGTCTCTCTGGTCACTTCTTCTTGGGCTCCTTTGCTGGCCCCTCTTCTTCTGCTCATCCTGTGTATATTAAGGTTCCTCAGGATACTGTCTTAGACCTGCTGCTCTTTACACTGCTTGTACTTTACCTGGGTGGTTTCATCCTTTTCCGGGGGCTTCAATTACCACCTATATGCTAAACATTCATATCTGCGGCCCAGGCCTTTTTCTCCAGCTTCAGTTCTAAATGTCCAACTGCCTCAGTGTCTAAACCCATGTGGAAGTCTCCCAGACACCTTGAAGCAATATGTCCAAGAAAGAACTGATTATCCTCCCACAACCCATTCCTTCTATTGCATTCCCTGTCTCAAAAAACAGCTCTTCTCATTCATCCTGTTTCCTGAGCCACATACCTAGAAGTCATCTTTGACACATCCCTTTGACATCATCCACAACATATCTAATCAATTACCAAGTCCTACAGACTCTATCTTCTCAGTGTCTTTGGAATCTACTTCCTGTTCTTATCATCTCCTTCATCAGACCTCCAACATCTCTCCCAGAAAGATCAGAGAGTTCATAATCCTTTTTCTCAACCTCTGGCCATAAGTAATTTTCTAAAAATAGAAGTCTGGCCATGCTGCAGCCCTGCTTAAAATTTTTCAGTAGTTTCTTATAGCCCTCAGGATGAAGTTCAGATTCCTTAATATAGTCTATAAACTGGGGTGAAAGTCAAAATAGTTAATAGCTGGAACCCTGGCTGGTGTGGCTCAGTGAATTGAGTGCCAGCCTGCGAACCAAAGGGTCACCAGTTCGATTCCCAGTCAAGGCACATGCTTGGGGAGTGTGTAAGAGGCAACCACACGCTGATGTTTCTCTCCCTCTCTTTCTCCCTCCCTTTCCCTCTGTCTAAAAATAAATAGGTAAAATCTTTTAAAAAGGCCAAGGTAAAACTTAACAATGTCATTTTATAAAAAGAGAGAGAGAATGATTTAAAAAAAGATATTCAACAGCTGGTAAGGCACGGGGCACTGACCCCAGGTAGAAAGGATGTCAGCTGGCTCACCTGACCAGCGGATACTGGCTAAATAATGGCTTGCCATTAGAGCCCCATGCTATTGTCCTCTATGGTCTCATCTAGTGTCATTATTCCCCTAAGGTCACACTAGCCTTGTTTTAATTCCCAGAATGCATCATCAAAGGCAGTTACCTTTGCCTGGAACAACCTTTCTAGCAGCCCTGCCGTCACCCCATCCCATCCCTACTCCACAGATCTATCCTGTGGGGACTGACTGCTCTATCCAGATAAGGATGGCCTTGGCCTTTGTCAGTGGGATCATCTGCAAAGGAAACCTAATCTGGATCACAGTTCACTGCTAATAATGACTTCTTCCACTTAGGCACAAGAACAGAGAGCCCCAATGAGGTCAGCAAACTCTTAGAAGTAGGAAACTGAATTTTGACCTTAAAAAAAATGGATTTTTAGATAGAAAGAGAGTGGGAGGGAGGGAAAGGAGATAGGGATGGAGGGAAGGAGAGAGAGAACCATTGATTTGTTGTTCCATTTACTTACACATTCATTGGTTAATTCTTGTCTGTGCCCTGAGCCAGGATCAAACCCACAACCTTGGTGTATCGGGACAAGACTCTGACCAACTGACCAACTGAGCTACCCGTCCAGGGTGACTCTTGACCTTTTATGAGGGCAAAGAAGTAAGGAGAAGGGGGAAAATTCTTTATTTAGCCCCCAACTAAAACAATATCTTTCTTGGCAACTGAAATACAAATAACTTTTCTCACGTCCACTGAGCCTCTTGACCCCGGCGTTGAGCCTATCAGATATTCAAATGTTCCTGGCTTTTAAAATCAGTTAATCCCTTTGCTTCCATTCAGCTCTGAGATTCGGTTAGCTTTTTTCAGGAATGTGGGGACAAGGGGCAGGGAAGAGTATTTTTTTAGAAGGCAAGTTAGGCATGGGGGGGACTCTGGGTAGCTGAGGTCAGCAAGAAGGCAGCGGGCATTTAAACTCCAAGGCAGTTGTCTCAACTCTGGCTGCGGATTAGAACTGTGGTACCTGGGGCTCTTTTGAAGTTACCGTTGCCAAGGGTCTACTACACATCTTTTAATCAGAATACCTGAGGGGTCGAGCTTGGGCATAAATACTGTGCATAAAGCTCCTGAAATGACCCTCATGTGCAATCAGAGTTGAGTACCCCACCAGGTACGGGAGAAGGAATGCCACGGAATGAGAAAACAGTGCAGGCCTATGTGGAATACTTCTGACCCCAGCTTGCTGTGTGTGATAAGCACACACTGCAGAGAGTGTGGGTAGAAGAGCAGGGTCGCGTGCCCAAAGGAGGGCATGGTTCTCGTGGGTTGAGTGTTGCCTAGAGAAAGTTAAATGTGCAAACTGGCAAAAAGTAGAAAGCCCATCAATGCCAAGTGTGGTGGAAGGGCAGATTGTCGTGGTCTTTCCGTACTGCAGTTTGACACCACACAGTCCAGTTAAGTGTCCTTAATAGCCTATGAACCAGTGAGTATGATTTTAGATATGTATTCTTGAAGACAGTGTCACTTGGGGGCATGCAGGAGATTGGTCACTGCAGTGTTATTGGGGGTGACTGGGAACAGAAGGCTTTGCTGGAAGAGTAGATAGACGGAGTGTGGGCGATACACACCATCAGACCATTATTTGGCAGTTAACAGCAACAGGTTAGGTATACACATAGCAACGTGAGTGGATCTTAAAACCATAGTTACTGAATGCGAAAAGTATGAAACATAATGAGACATATAAAACAATATTAAATTTGTGAGTAAAATGTAGCCCCCACAAAAAATGTAGCACAGAAAACAGTGTTTATTTTGCAAGAACCATACAAATAAGAAGATAAATGTTGCCTATGCGGGAGGGAAAAGGTAGCAAGCCATGGTGCTAAAAGGAAATATATAGCTATTTTTAATTTTTATTATTTTTTAAAATGTATTTACTTTTACAGAGAGGGGAAGGGAGGGAGAAAGAGGGGGAGAGAAATATCAATGTGTGAGAGATACATCGATCCGCTGCCTCTCACCCGCCCTCATCTCAGGACCTGGCCTGCAACCCAGGCATGTGCCCTGACTGGGAATGGAACCTGCAACCTTTTGGTTCACAGACTGGCGCTCAATCCACTGAGCCAGGTAGATAACTATCTCTTAAAAAGTAAGATTTAAATCAGACCTTGAAAGATGAGTGAGTAGGAAAGAGGGGGAAACAGAAGGCTTCTGGAACGGCAAAATACTGCCTCAGGCTAAGGCCGGGAGGCAAACCTGTGTGGAGCAGGTGGGGCAGGAGAAAGGTCTGATTGGAGCAGCATGTTAAAGCAAAGTAGGGATTCAGGCTGAAGAGAGGGGATTGGATAAGATTTTGAAGGCCTGGAAAGTCAGGCAAAGGAATTTAAACAATGATAAAGTAGATAAGAGAACCGGAAAAGGATTGGGGGGTGGGGGTGGTGAGGAAAGTGAAGTCAGACGAGGTGGGTGGAGAGAGCCTGAAGTTAGAGAACCGGATTGGAGGGGATACTTGAGTGAACGAAGCAAAGCAGATGAAGGTGGGTAGCCTGGAACAGGTAAGCATTGGAGCTGGAGGGTGAAAGACACATTTTGATCGATTACTAGCTGCATACGGACACTAATAGACAAGGATAAGTCAGAGTACTCCCAGGTCTTAAACCAGGAAGTTAGGGGAAGAAACTAAGTTCAGTAGTAGCTGTGATTTCTTAAGCTGGAAATGCAGTTTTCCAGTGAAGTGGAGCTTTCAAAGTTCTGATAATTCAGTAATCTCTTTGAGCAAGTGCCCCAAACGGGCTCACAGGTATACTCATTTTAGAGTTGGCAGAGAGCTTTGTTTTACGGATGACAAGAGGACCAAAGATGTTTGGTTAATTTCCCAAAGTCAACCAATTAACTGGAGAAAACGATGGGCTAGAGCCAGGCCTCTTAACTTCTAGTCCAATGAACTTCCCTAATTACCAGTATATTGGATCTGAGGAGCTTGAGAATCAAGGCAACTCACCTTTGGACTTCTGCATTTGCCTGACCATGAGAGGTCAATTTTCAAGAATTAGGATCTACCCTTCCTGTACCCAGCCTCTGCCAGCTCAGTTTCAATCCATATGCACATGAACTGTCTATCTCGTTGGGCTTCTACACAAAACTCCTGGTGTTTGCTTTACTAATCCTTACCTCTGCACGACTGGGCAAAGTGAGGACTGTCACTGACTGCCAGGCTTTCAGACAGTATTTTCATAGTCCTCTCTGGATAAAACAAAGTAAAACAAATGACTTCTAAAAGAGAATAGAATCTTAGAGTTTAAAAGATCTTAACCTCCCACCCAAGAGGAACCCCCCTAAACAATACCCTTGACAGGCGGTCATCCTGTCTCTAAACACTTTCAGGAATGGAGCAGACCATTCCTTTGCCAGATCTGATTACTAGAAAACTCTGAGTCTGAGTCCTATGTCACTGCAGCGTGATTCAGTGAAAATAGCACAGGGCACTCGAGCAGACTTGAGTTAGATTCTTAACTATGTAATTTGCTGCACGACTCGAGCAAGTTATTTGTCTTGTATCAGTGTCACTCACTTCACCTGTACATTAGGGGTGATGCCTGTCTTACAGAGTTACTACGAGTATTGGAGATTATGAATGTAAAATACCTAGTATAGTGCCTGACACAAAGAGTTAATAAAGCACTAGGTGTTATAATCATCACCATCGTAATTATTATCCTATCCATTGGTCCTAGTTTGCCCTGTGGTGTTATTTATATATGCCTTTCAATACTTTCAAATGCTTGAATTTAGTTGTCATGTTATTTCTAAGTGTTCTTTTTTTTAAGATTGTATTTATTTACTTTTTTAGAGAGGGAAGGGAGGGATATATATATATATATATATATATATAGAGAGAGAGAGAGAGAGAGAGAGGGGGGGGGGGGAGAGAGAAACATCAATGTGCGGTTGCTGGGGGGGTCATGCAACCCAGGCCTGCAACCCAGGCATGTACCCTGACTGGGAATCGAACCTGCGACACTTTGGTTCGCAGCCTGCGCTCAATCCACTGAGCTACGCCAGCCAGGGCCTAAGTGTTCTTTTTTTTGGAGCAAGCATTCACCACTATTTTCTCTCTTGCTTATCCTGCCCTTGACTTTGTTCCTGCATGTGATGTTTGTAGAACATAGTGCCTGTAAATTACCAAAGTGCTCCAGGTGTGGCCTGAGTGTTTCAAAACAGAGTAAGACCTTAAGTCTCCATTCCCCAGACTGCACTCTTCAAGCTTCCTAGGCCTCCTTTAGCTCTTTAGGCCACTGTGTCCCATACTGACTTAGTCCTATGAAAACCTCCAGGTAGTTTTCATACGAATGAGTGTTAATCCTTCCCTGTTTTGCGCTTGGTAGAACTATTTTTCTGTTCAAGAGAAAACTTTTTATTACCTGAAAGCCTATTATGTATTAGGTATTGTGCTGATTCTGTGGACATAGGGATGAAGACTAGGACAAAGTATCACCATACTAGATAGAAATGTGGGTTCCACAAAACCAGGTCTATTGCCTGTACTAACGAATCCCCACTTCCTGGGATGATGTCTATGCACAGTGATGTGCTTACTGTTGGTGAATTAACAAATAATTTATACTGGAACTTCTTCTTATAAGTAAAAAGGCATTTCCCCAGCTGACTTATTTTAAAAGTTCGGATATTTTGTACAAGCCTCACTTTTTATTCCAAATATTTTTTTACCATTAAGCCTACCACTTTTGGCTCAACTATAGTGTTTTTTTCCACCTAGGGTAGACCCAATTTCCAAAATGAATTTGTATTGTCCTTTTTGAGGCCAAACTAAATACATGCTTTATTTGCTGAGTGGCCATTATATTCCATGGTTGATAAGCACTTATATGACCCTTACCGTGCAGCTTACCATACATCTCATAGCAGTGCCAACTCTGTGAATGCTAAACACCCAAACGTTTTTGGAACCAAGTTTAACTGGGCCCTGACTTGGGGGCAAGCATCTCCAACCTTTTGGCATCTCTGGGCCACACTGGGAGAAGAGTTGTCTTGAGCCACACACTAAATACATTGCAACATGTAATCACAAAAAAATCTCATAATGTTTTAAGTAACTTTATGATTTTGTGTTGGGCTGCATTCATAGCCATCCTGAGCCACAGGTGGGACATCTCTTCCAGGGAAAATGAGGTCTTTGGGACAAGTGTGGGGCGATGGCTTAAGGCCTTGAATTTCTTCATTGGTCTGTAAAGTGCTGCCAGGCGCTCATACGCCTAGCGCCTCTGGTTCAAACTCATCCCACAGACATCAGACATATATATGGAATTTGTAGGTATCCAGTTCTCTAAAATCATGTAGGAACTCTGAGTCCTCTCACAATTTTTTCTAGTATATGGGCTACAGGTGAGGCAACGATCGCCATCTTGCTATCAAATGTCCAGCAAGGCGCCACTGGCGTCGCTTGGTAACCACGGAGACACACGTTGCCCCCCCCCCCCCCCCCTTTTCTAGCCCGTGGAGGCTGTAAACTACGATTCCCATCAGCTGATTTTTCTCTGCTTAAAGTTGAGATGTCTAGATTTGGCTTGCCGGCTTCCTCGCCCCCGTCGCAGTGAACCGCGGGAATTGCAGTTCACGAGGTGGCCTCACGGTTTGCTACTCGAAGCTCTGGAACTACAAGTCCAGTGAGCCGGAGGGCTCACGCATGCGCGCCGAGCAGCCGGTCCTCCCTGGCCCCCCTGCGGGTGCTTGAGAGGTAAGAGAGGGCGGAGGGAAGGAAGAGGAGGCGGGATCCGAGCGCTGCGTTGGCTGCGGTCTGGCACCAAGGGGGCGGCCCCGGCGGAGTGCAGACCCAGTGGCCCTCGGCGATTATGGACCCGGCCGAGGCGGTGCTGCAGGAAAAAGCGCTCAAGTTTATGGTGAGGAGAAGGTGCAGGATGGGAAACGGTGGAGGCTGTGGCGTTGGCGGCGTCACTGAGGCTTGGGCCTGGGCCGTCCGTGTGCCAGGAGGAGAGCACAGAGGGACTCTGGGCCGAGGCCGGTGGCGGGGGTTGCTGAAGGGACGGGACGGGAGCTCTAGGGAGGCGGGAGGTGGTTGCGGAGAGGACCCGGGGGTGGGGGCAGCAGCTCCGCCATCTTGTGGATGAGAGACCAAGTGACAGCGGGAGCTTAATCAGGGAGGGGGCTCTGGGCGGCGCGCGGGGCCCTGGAGGGAAAGGGGCGTGGGGACAGTTACTGAAGAGCGGAGGGAGCCTGGAGGGCAGACGCGGTGAGGCTGCTGGCAGGGCCTTCCCAGTGTCAGGCTTACGGGTAAGGCCCGGGAGAAGAGGTGCACTGAGGAGTGGGGAAAGGGATCACCGGGTAGTGGGAGGAAAGATATTAGAGGGGAGGGGGACGTGCAAGGCTGGATGCAGTTGGATCTGAGGGTTGAGGACAGCCAGGGCTGGTGGGAGACTTGAGTTTTGTAGAATGAGGGGGGTTGAGATAGCCGTTGCCTTCAGGTCCCACTTGGCCAAACTAATGTTGACAAACTCTGGGAAGAAAGAGGCCTCACTTAGGAAGATAAGGACTGGGGATGGAGACCTAGGTCTCTGGTGACAGCAGTCTTTGGGAAAGGAAGAGGGTGTTGACTATGAGCCAGCATTACAAATGTCAGAAAAGGGGACACATACTCTTCTTTGAAAGGAGAGAGGCTAGGTATTGTAGTAAAGACGAGGTTGAACTGGTCGGGAAAACCTGGGCACACAAGATTGGGGACAAAATTAACATCTAACAGGCTAAAACAAACAAAAGTTAGTGCTAAATTGTAGAGATAGTAAAATGTAGGGGCCAGGTCCTGTATCACTTTCTGGGAAAGGAAAGGCCATGGAGATAAGAATCGCTAGACCAAGAGAAGTGATGAGATCAATGGAGAAATTCCAGAGATAAAGGGGGAATGTAAGTAACGGGAGATGTCAGGATTGGTCGTTGCTTATCAGCTTTAGGTTTGAAGCACACTATGGGTTTGCATTGAATTTTGTGGGTGGGTTTAAATCCTTTTGAGCCTAGTTTGTTAACTTTCCATCATGCTTTTCTTCTATGCTTCTGTTTGGCAATTTTGTATAGTTTGATATTTGATGCTTTTAATCTGATGCTTCTTGTATATCCTAGGTGTAAAACCAGACTTTGTGGTCACAGCTAAAGAATGATGGGATGCATAGACTTCCATCTTAACAGGTGGCCTTAGGGACATTGATATTTGTCTTGCTTTTTCAGAAGTATTTGTAACCTGTCACTCCAAATTTTATTTCTTTGTTATTTGTTATTTTGTGTCTTTGCCTGAAATACCAAAACAAATCTAAGTAAACATGAACCCTAACTGAATTTAGGCTATAAATGGCTCTATTTACAAGAATACGTTTTTTAGAGACTGGTCAAATTTACTAAACCTTTATTTTGTATTTAAAAACACCTAACTGAAGTTTGAGTGCATCATTAATATAATTCCACTTTGAAGAAAGTTCTTAAATTTCTTCCCAATGTTGAAATTCTAAGAGATAAGACTGAAATTTTTTTGGATTTTAGGACTAAGAGGAGCCCCGGCCACAGTGGCTCAGTTAGGTGGAGCATTGTCCTGTACAGTGAAAGGTCACTGGTTTGATTCCCATTCAGGGCACATGCTTAGGTTGCAGGTTTGATTCCCAGTCAGGGCATGTGCAGGAGGCAAATGATTGATGTCTCTCTCTCTCTCCCCAACTCCCCTCTCTCTCAAATGAGAATAAAAAATAAACCTTAAAAAAATGAAGTAAGAGGAAGTCAAGAGATGTGGCAGCTGCTTATTTTATTTTCTTACGTAGAGGTTGACTTAATCCTAACCTTGACACTTGTGTCAGATTTATGGAGTAGTGTGATTTACAGATCATAAAGAAACATTATGAGATCATCTTCTTTGCTTCCCATCAGACCTCAGCCTGGGAACATCCGCAACTACTTGATTTCTGCTTTGTACCAGTGAGTTATGTTTCGATAACGGTCTCCTGATCAAGTTAAAGTGGACCTGGAGATGGCCATACAGTGGTTTGCAGCTTTTAGAGCATCACATATTATTAGATGTTGAGTCAGTTACTATAGGGAGAAGCCAGTTTTTTCTTTAATTTTAGTTACTTTTTATTTTTGACTTTGCCTGCAGTTGTGGCTGCTGTTCGAGAAAAGACCAACTGGAGGAGGGTCACCAAGTATGACACCTTAATAACTGAAGCAGAGAGTGGAGAGTTAGAGATCTGGTATTCTTTTTCAGCTCAGTCAGTCTTATTATGAATCTGAGTAAGTCACAACTTGCCTGTGGCTCCATTTACTCTGTTATAACATGTCTGTTTACTCAGAGTCAGTTTTGAGAAAGGAAGATATTTAATTTGTCTTTGCACCAAGTGATTAGTGCACAGTACACCAGGGCTCTCCTTTTAATCAAATTGAAAATTTTGTATAGTATTTGCTTTGTTTTTTCCTTACCTTTTCTTCAGTTGTAACTTATGAATGACACTTTTTGTACGGAAGGCCTGATTTCCATTGTTTAAAAAATGTAATTTGTTTAAAATGCCGACATGAAGTGGATATTCTCTTTTATGAATTTTGCTCATTACCACATTTAATGTAGTGCTTCAATTAGAAATTTTACAATAAAATCTTTTTAATGAGACTGCTAATTCAGAATTGATCATAATTCACACATGGTCTAGACTTAAAATTTACCCTTGGATACTTGTGAAACATAGTTTAACTTCTAGAAACAAATGATATTAAAGCAGTAGTTTACATTAAACAACCTGTATGCTAATATCTCTCATTCAGCTTTAACAGGTCCTTAGGGACCTTTCCTAATATTTCCTTGGTCAACAAAATTATAATTCCTCAAGAAGATAAACGGGAACTGGAAGAGGCCCAGAGAAGAGAAATGAAAATGATCGGGAGAATGTAGGCACCATTTTATAAGGGTATATCTATTTTAAAATAATATATATGAGGGATGGAAAGACAAGTTGAGGGATTTTTTTTTTTAAATTACTTTGTGTTGTTCTTGAGGGAATGAATTTTTAAGTTTAAGAAAAGTGAGCAGGATAAGCGAGTTTCAGAATCTTAGAACTGGGGAAACGTTTGAAACTTGAATGACATAATTTTAGGGTATATAAAAGAATTTTTAACATAGTTGATAAGGAGACAGTGTAAAAGGCAACTTTCTGTGTAACACACCACTCCAAAACTTAGTAGCTTCAAACCTGTGGTTGACTGATGGGTTTTCTGCTTCACTTGGTGTTTTCCGGGGCGCCAACATGATTGGAATGTGCAGAATGCCCACACTGACATGATTAGCCCCTGGGTGAGAGTTCAGCTGGCTCTGAAGGCCTTCTTTATGTGGGTCTCCTCTCTGCACATTGCCTTTGGATTTCCTTAAAGCATGGTGCATGGGTTCTGAGAAGGGGCGTTCCGGGAGACAGGAGATAGAAGCCAATGAGCCAGTTTTCTTAAGACCTAGGTTTGAAAGTCCAAGAATGGCACTTTGGTCAGAGTAAAGGGAAATAATCTCTGCCTGTGGACATGAAGAGTGACATGCATAAACAAATTGCTGGGGGTGGATGCTCTTCTGAGACTGATTACCATAGGTGCTATTCTAGTTGGTTGTTCAGGCTAAAAATATTGGGTTGGCCAAAAAATTTGTTTTGATTTTTCCCCCAGATGGCTCTAGTGGTGATTGGTTGTCTTTAGCTTCATTCAAAACAATTTAGTTAGGTTGTATTGTGACAGCTGTCATTTCAGTGGACATTTTTTTAAAAATTATCAAAATTGGTCAATTTTTGTGCAGTCATTTTAATATTGAAGATGGAAAAAATATGCAACCTTTTGGGCATATTATGCTTTATTATTTACAAAAGGTAAAAATGCAGCTAAAACACATACAAAAATAATGTGCAGTGTATAAAGAAGGTATGGTGACTGATCAAATGTGTCAGAAGTAGTTTATGAAGTCTTGGTACTACTGACATTTTGGCCAAACAATTCTTTGCTGTGGGGATGTCTTATGCATTGGAAGGTGTTTAGCAGCACCCCTGGCCTCTATGCACTAGAAGCCAATAGCGGGATATAGCCAGCATACTCAAAATATCCAAATCAATAGTTATTGGTGAAAATGAAAAATTTGTCTTTTATTTCATGGAAAAAAACTAAATGGACTTTTTGGCCAACCCAATACAAATGGGATCAGCCAGATTTGTGGGTTATAACACTAGGAATACTTTGGAAGTATCTCATTTTGGAGGTTAATGTCTTTTTAAAATAATTTATTTATTTTTAGAGAGAGGGGAAGGGAAGGAGAAAGGGAGAGAAACATTAATGTGTGGTTGCTTCTTGCACACCCCCTACTGGGGACCTGGCCTGCAACCCAGGAACATGCCCTGACTGGGATTCGAACTGATGACCCTTTGGTTTGTAGGCTGGCACTCTATCCACTGAGCCGTACCAGCCAGGGTGGGATGTTAACTTCTTAAGGAACTAATGTGATTTCTTGTATGAGTTGTTTTAATGTTCCTGTAGAGATAATACTGGGTGAATTAATATGATTCAGTAACTTCTTACTTGTTGAACAGCATATGTATCTAAAAGCAAGAAATTGCATTTAAAAATAAATACTCTCATACTCATACTTGCCTGGCAGGGAAGATACCATGTGATCCCGAATGTGGTTTTCCCTGGGTGAGACTTATTCATTGCACTCGGGATGTGCTGACCCCTGTGATTTCGCCGATTGTAGAAAACTTGACTGCATAATTTGTGGTAGTGGGAGACTGCGTTCGTGCTCTCCCTTGAAATAAATGAATGAATACTCAGATTAGCCCTGGCTGTTGTGACTCAGTTGGTTGGACTGAAGGATTGTGGGTTGGATCCCAGGTCTGGGGGTTTTTAAGAAGGCAACAAGTTGATGTTTATGTTTCACATGGATGTTTCTCTCTCTTCTCCCTGCCCTCCCCCTTCCTCATTCTCTGAAAGCAGTGAAAAAATGTCCTCAGGGAGGGAGGGAGGGAAGGAAGGAAGGAAGGAAGGAAGGAAGGAAAAAAACCTCAGATTTTCACTGAGATAGGCTTTTCTTTAAATCAGTGAGATTGATTGCCTGCTGTTTGGATGAATATGTGAAACTGGTTCATAGTTTAAGTTGTCGGAGTTTCTATGTATCCCATGCCTGTTCCCAATTTAAGTTAGCCTTCGGTTTCTTTTCTGGGTACTCTTATGTTGTATAGGTTATTCTAGTAAGAAATTAGAAATTATTGATTTTTTTTTGGTGCTGATTTTATTGATTTGTGTTTGGAATAGATGCACATAATAAATTATTGGAAGTGAATTATAGATGTGAGTGAAAAATTTTTTACTTTTAATGCCTATCAGAAGTTTTTGTCGTTAAATTAGAATACGAACTTTCAAGAGACCACTTGTTATTTTGTATTACAGTGGTACTTTGGTACCCCTCATTAATTAGCTCTGGAGCTCCTGATGAGTGCTGAAACCTACAAGTACCAGACAAGCAACAAGTGATGAAGCATTTTCTCTGGTAGGGAAGCCTGTGACTCATACAAGTTCTAGCAAGTGTGAAGGATCTTGGGCAAGCGCTGAGCACAGAAACATTTTTTTTCTCGTCAAAATGTGACAAGTACAGGGTTTGACCAGTTCTGAAGCTGATGAGTACCAAGGTATTTCTGTATTTGTATGCTGTTTAAATCCTTCAGGGAAGCAGATAAGAATATTTTTTTCCAGTGCAAAAGGGAGATAGGACAGTATGTAAGATTATTTATTTATCTTTTTCATAGTCACTCTGACTCTCAGCAACTCATCCCATCATTCCTCTCTCGTGCCTTAGGCTGGCGCTCCTCCCCTCACCAAAATCTGGTGACAGCTCTCAACCAGTTATTCCAACACCATCCCAAACTCACAGCCTGCCAGGAATTCTCCCTAGGTCACAGTCCCCCAGCCCTAGACTGGGTCAGGCCACTCACAGCCTGATCGCTAGCCTTCCCCTGCCCAGCGCTTGGCTCAGCTCAGACCACCCTATGCTCTGCAGTGTCCTCCTCCAACGCGAGGCTGCCTCATCACAACTTTTACCTTGATTGCTTTTCTTTGGCCCCACCGCATGCCCTGATGGCAGGGCAGGTACAGAATTTAGTCACTTTTGTATCTCCAGAAGTCAACATGACTCCTGGCATGTGGCAGGCACCCAGTAAATACTTGTGAACTTAATTACTCATGCTGCAGAGCAAATTGTCATAGTCTTGCGCACCCTGTCACCTCGTCTGGCAGCGGGTCTGCATTTCATCTTCACCTTTTGGCTTTTAGATAGCTATTTAGAATAGAACTAGGAACTCTTGATATATATTTGTTCCTAACCAGATATATAAAATAGAATTGGGAACTCTTGATATACATCTGGTTCCTAACCAGAACGTATTCTTAAAGACTCTCTGAAACCCTTCCTAGGAAATGTCTCCCAGCGGGGAGTCAGTGCAGTTGGTTCAGCCGGCACAGCAAGGGGTCACTAAGCAGGAAGAGCAACAGAAGCCATTTTTACCTTTTAGAGGTCCTTGGACCGAGATCTTGATTATGAATAGATAAAATGATCTTATGGCAAATGGCATAAGAAAAAAAAATGAGAATGAGGAAAGAATTTTTGTGGTATTAAAATATTTTAAAACATACTTTTAGCAATATTTTAATATAGCACAGAAGCACCTTCTAAATGTGTACAATAAGAGTTCACTGAAGATGAAATAATTTACCAAAGTTTAACAACTTGGTCACTGTTAAGAAAACTTAAAAATATATATTTTATTTATTTGTTTTTAGAGAGAGGGGAAGGTAGGGAGAAAAGAGGGAGAGAAACATCGGTCGGTTGCCTGTGTATTTGCCTAGACTGAGGATAGGACCTGCAACCCAGGCGTGTGCCCTGATCCGGAATTGAACCAGTAACCTTTAGGTTTGCTGGACAGGGCTCAAATCCACTGACCCATCCCAGCCAGGGCAAAAACTTTTCTTAATAAATCAATCCCAGCATCCTAAAATTGTCAGTGGAGGGGAAAAAAATCTCTGTGGGAAAGGTTCATCAGATCTTACCGTTTTGGCTAGTCTTCCAACAAGATTCACCTTGTACTTGGGGAATCTCTGAATAATTTCCTTTAATTTCCCAAAGCCTAGTCAAGACAGAGCTAGAATATTTTATCAAAGACTCAGAGATTGCGGTGGGTTAGATACTAAGAGCAATGTTGAACTAGGAATATGACTTGTTCTCTGGGACACTAGCATCCTATTTTCTGGATTGTCTTCATAAGTGGACAAGGTAGAATGTGGAGAGCAAGGAGCCACAGAGCTGGGAGAGAATTTCCGTCTACTGAAAAATAAAACTTGTGAGGCTCTGGCTGCGTAGCTAAGTTGGTTACAGTGTGTCCCTATATGCCAAGGTTGCCAGACTGGTCCCCAGTCAGTGGCATGTGGAAGACTCCATCAGTGAAGGCAGAACTCAGTGGAACAAAAAATTAATGTTTCTCTCTCTCTCAAATCAATAAATGAAAACTAAACAAATAAATAAATAAATAAACTTTTGAGCTGAAATTTCCACTTGAGGTCTTGCTCCTTCCTGAGATGTGGCAATTTGGGTATACTTGCCTTCCTGTCACCAGGCTTCTGACCTGACCTGACTCTGTCAGTAACAGGGTGACCACAGCCAAAGTGGGAGAACTGTGTTTTTCATTGTTTTTTAAAAAATATAGTCAACTATAAATAGCTGACAACTCTCATTTATTATTTACTGCGAGCTGTTCTAATTCTTTTTTACATATATTATTTCATTTAATCCTTCTAATAATTCTGTAAGGTATAGTCAGTACTCTTATTATCCCTGTTTTTCAGATGAGAAAACTGATTCCAGACAGGTTAAGTAAATTACACAAAGTCACCCTTCTAGCAAGAAGCTTGAAATCAAGCCCAGGCAGTCTGACTTGAGACTGTGATGTGCACTAGTATTTCATTCTTGAAAAGCAGAGAAACGGTGGAATGTTACAGTGTATTTCTTTGCTAGTCCAACCATGGCTAGAGTGGAAGGGTTACTATCTAGACTTACAAATAGATTTTCTGACCATTTGAATTACTGAGGAAATGGAGTAAGACTTTACAGTTGTCACAGTATCACTGCATTAAGTACGTAATAAAGTACCACAAAACATAATGTGTTACAACAATAGATACTTGCATAAATATGTGGATTTGCTGGGCACTGAATGATAAAAAACTGGGCTTAGTTGGGTGACTCTGGGCTTGGTTGCTTACTCAGGACTCAAGGAGGCAGTGACTTCCCTGGCAAAACTCTTCTCAACTACAGCAAAGGCACAAGAAAGCAAGCCCAGTTGTTCAAGTGCCTTTCAGTCATTAGTTGTATCATGCCTTCTAATGTTCCATTAACCAAAGTGACTTACATGCTCAAGCCCAATGTCAAGGGAAAGGAAAGTATACTTTGCCCATAGAAGGAGTACATGAGGGAATAACAATAATCAACCTCAGTAACAATAATCTGTAATCTAGTACACTTGATTTTTAGACAAATGATAGAATGCTTACTGTGATAACTGTTGTGTTTTTTTTCTGCTTCCCATCATTGACACTATCCCGGCTAGCCCTTTCTTATTTTGGTTACTGAAAAACACCTGTTCATTGGATACTTCAAGAATCAAAATTTAATGCAGCAGATATCTTTGCATCTTGTTATGTAGGGGAAAAAAGACACAAAGGAATAATCAGAATCTTGACTTTAAGTCACAGTGATGCCCTGAAAAGGTCCTCAGTATCACAGTGCTCTTCTCTCCTTGGTTGATGTTATTCCAATGGCATTTGTAACAATTTGAAATGTAACAGAATTTAAGTCAAGGTTATACATAATTCCCTAACACCTCCCTTGGTAGCAGGTTTAGAGGTCTTCAGTCCCTTCTCTGCCCCTAAACTTAAGGCTGCAAAGGTTAGGTGCTGATGTTTTCAGATGTCTTGCAGACTTCGAGGCTTTCCCTGAAAAGTCATGGAGACAGGCATCCAGGAATTGTAGCACATAGATAGTGTTTTTCCTGCACAGATGCATAAATCCTTGCACTGAGGAAGCACATATGAAACTAAATAGTTAATATGCTTATTTGTGAATTGTTGGATTATGGGAAATATTTCAAAATATATTTTAAAGATTTTATTTATTTTTAGACAGGGGGGCGGGGAGAGAAAGAGGGGGAGAGAAACATCAGTGTGTGGTTGTCTCTTGTGTGTCCCCAACCAGGACCTGGCCTGGCATGTGTGTCCCCAACCCAGGCATGTGCCCTGACTGGGAATTGAACTGGCAACCCTTCAGTTTATAGGCCGGCACCCAGTCCACTGAGCCACGTCAGCCAGGTTGAAACTGTTTTTCATTTTACACTTCCTCCAGCAGCATGTGAGAGTTCCAGTTGTTGGACGTTCTTATCACTTTATAATGTCTTTTTCATTTTAGCTACATTAGTGGGTGAAGGCTACTCCCTCACTGTTTTAATTCACATTTCCTGTGACTATA
This sequence comes from Phyllostomus discolor, assembly GCF_004126475.2. NCBI lineage: Eukaryota > Metazoa > Chordata > Mammalia > Chiroptera > Phyllostomidae > Phyllostomus > Phyllostomus discolor. The sequence goes on from NC_040907.2 coordinate 153,638,740, forward strand.
ACCCATCTTTTTAAGTTTATTGGCTATTTAGATATCCTTTTTGTGTGTGAAGTTTATTTAACCCTTGGTCATTTTTTCTATTGGGTTATCTGGCTTTTTTTTTTTATTGACACCTTCCTTTATAGTAGTCCCCCTTTATCTACAGGGGTCACGTTCCAAGACCCCAAGTGGATGCCTGAAACTGTAAATAGAAACGAACCCTACTGTTTCTTTTTACACATTCACACCTGTGATAAAGTTTAACTTATAAATTAGGCACAGTAAGAAATTAACAATAACAACTTATAATAAAATTAATAAAACAATGTACTATAATTGCCCTGGCCAGCGTGGCTCAGTTGTTGGAGCGTTATCCCGTAACAAAAAGTCTCTGGTTCTGTTCCCTGTGAGGGCACAGGCCTGGGTTGCAGGCTCAGTCCCCAGTCGGGATGTGTGCAGGAGGCAGCCCGCCGGTGTTTCTCTCTCGCATCAGCGTTTCTCTCACTCTCCCCCTTCCCCTCTCTCTTGGATGAGAATTTAAAAAAAATTATTTAAAAAGGAATTAAAACATATATATACTATAATAAAAGTTATGTGAATGTTGTCTTTCAAAGTATTTTATTGTACTATACTCTTGTGATGATAAGAGATGATGCAATGCTTAGGTAATGAGATGAAGTGAGGTGCTCAAATGGCATACAATTGAAAACTCATGAGTGGTTTTTTTCTGGAATTTTCCCTTTAATATTTTTAGACCATGGTTGACCACAGGTAACTGAAATTGCAGAAAACGAAACCATGGATAAGGAAGGACTACTGTATTTTGAAAAATACAAATCTTTCATCAAGTATATGGTGTTTTTATAGGAAATCAATGCTTTATTTCACTTTTTCACTTAAAAGATCAGTAAAAAAATGTTGCAGATTTTGTACTACCTTCACAGGATTTGCAGGGTTAGCAAGTTTATTTTCTACATACCAATACTTAAAAAAAGGCTCACCACTATTAGCATCATCATTTTATAAAAGAAAGAGCACTTTAATACCACAAAGGTAGAAAGGATATAATCTCAGAAAAAAGGAAACTCCTTGAGGTGGGCAAATGCACCCCCACACCCCAGGATGCCCAGTCTGATCCTTAAAACTTGTACACATGTTCCGTGGTAAAGGGGAATTAAAGATACTAATCGGATGGCTTTAAGTTAGGTAGGTTTCCCTGGGCCTAGTGTAATCAGAAGGACCCCTGCATGTGTAAGGGGTGAGCGGAAAAGGTCAGAGGGATGCCATGTAAGAACTCAATCTGCTGGAACTGGTGTGAAGGTGGGGAAGAGTCAAGGAATGAGCAGCTTCTAGAAGCTGGAAAGGACAAGCTAGGGCCTCCAGAACCAGACACAGTCCCACCAACACCTTGATTTTGGTTCAGTGAGACCCATTTCAAACTTCTGAACTACAAAACTATAAAATAATAAGCCATAATGTTTTAAGCCACTAAGTATATGCTAATTTGTTACAGCAGTCATGGAAAACTGGTATGGACAAGTCTTTGTCAAGAGAAAGTCCTTCCTCTAACTGAGGTGTGTATGTTGATAAATATACACATAAATATATGTGTATTTTTTTAGTGTTTGATAACTATCAGTGCAGATCTTTAGCTTTCTCCTAACATTTAATTTTGAATCAATCTCAGAATTACAGAAAAGTTGGAAGTACAACACAAATGGCATTTTTCCTGAATGCTTTCAGAGTGAGCTGTTGCATCATCACCGAATGCTTTAGTGTGTATTTTCTACAGATGAGCATATTGTACATAACTGTTTTATGACTGTCAACATTTAGAAATGAACATATAGTGCAATTACAGATCTAACCTTAGGCCCCATTAAAACTTGCCAGTCGTCACAGCGATGTTCTCTCTAACAAAGGAATCCACTCCAGAGTCACGCTCTGAGGTGGGTTGTCATGTCTCTAGTCTCCTCCAGTCTAGCACGGTCCCCGAGTCTGTGTTCGACTTTCACAACTCCGGGACTTTTGAAGACTATAGGCTAGTTGCTTAGTTTGTAGAATCGTCCGTCACTTTTGATTCATCTGATGATGTTTCCTCATGATTAGATTCAAGTTATGTATTTTTGGCAGAGATCCTACAGAAACGATGCCGTGTTTTGCTTAGTGCCTCCTGTCAGGGAACGCATGATTTTTATGCCTTACAGTTTTGTTTAGTTAAGGTAGGACCTGCCAGTTTCTTCCTTTAAAATTAATGTTTTTTTCCCTTTGTAATAGGTATTTTATGGGAAGGTACTTTGAAACCGTGTAACTTTCTATTAATCAGATTTTCAATGTATTTATATATAACATTGAATTTATGAATTCCTGATAATTTGATGGATAATAATTGAATACTATCATCATTTATTTTGATGCTTACATTGCTTCCTCTTTGGCTAATGAGAGTACTTTCAAACCGCTTTGTCTTTTTGATGTAGGACTATTAGTCTCTGAGCATTTTTCTTACTTTTTGGTGTAAGAAGGTGTTCATCTTGAAGGTGTTCATCTGGAATCAGTGATTTCTTCAAGGAGCCCTGGTCTCTTATAGTAGAATATGACACTGAGAAGTCGAGATCTGGGTGTCAGGTGTGCTCATCGCTGTTGGGATGTCACTGCTCCCAGGCCATCTCACTGGACAGGGGTGGGAAATACATGTATTGCCTATATATGAACACATGTACACACACACATATACACACGTGCATTTTTGTTGCCCTTTTAATATTATCTCAGTATTTATTTAAAACCATGAATTCACATTGATATCTCCAATTTTAGTCTAACACTGCAGGGTTCATTCAGTATCTTCCTTTTATAACTGGAACTCCTTCTTTGACAGTAAGTTGGCTCTCATTATCCTCAACATATTTTCTTAATCAGTCCCTCTTTATGTGACCAATCTCTTCTGTTGTTCTTTCTGATACCCACCATGGGGATGCCATTGTCACCTTACTCAGCCTCCAAAATCCCATATCAGGCTGTTGCCTCTACCTCCCCCCGCCTCTGCCCCCTTTGAACACCCTTATCACTTCAGGTTCTGATACCCTGCACTAGGTTTGTTCTCCACGCCCCATTTGGACTCCAGCACCCTGTGCAGAGGGCAGCCAAGGCCGCCACATTCGTGTATGGATGTCCTCTTTATTCTGCTGGGGCTCTGACATCCTGCAGCGGATCACTGCTGATCCTCCTGCTCCATCTCGTGCGGACACCTGTTTTGCTTGGCCTCATCTAAACGCACTGCAGATTTGTCATCGTGCAAAACTAAAACTCTGTACTTATTAAACAACAACTCCAGTTTCCTCTCCCTCCAGACCCTGGCAACGGCCATTCATTCTACTTTGTTTTTGTGAATCTGAGCGCCTCGAGATACCTCATATAAATATAGAATGAATAAGGTTTGCCTGGAGTAGGATGGGAGACATGAAGAAAAAAAGAAAGGAAAAGAGTAAGATATGGCTGGTGTCAGGCATGTTCAGGATGTTTAGTTAAGGGGAAGATTGCTGTAGCAGTATGTATGGAAAAATGAGAACTTGATGAGTAAAGATAGTCCCTAACTTTAATACGAAGACTAAATTTAAGATATATTTACATAGATAAAATTGGACAAAATGGAGTACATGTTAAAACATAGTGCAGATTCTCAGCTCCTCTTCCACTTCCTTTGGTAGGTGGAAAGCTGGGTGATGGGGATTCATCATATACCATCCCATATTTTTCTTATATATAAAAATATCCATAATGACATTAAAAAAAGATTCACATAGAGAGTGAACTAAACTGAAATTCTCTAGACCAGCTTTACTCAAATTCCTATGTAATAGAAAGATCAGGATTTATGTAAACATTACATTTGGTTTTTGAGTAATTTCATAATCACTGTCTATGGTACTAGGGACGCTGTTTTATCAAGATCAGGAAGCACAAACCTACAGAGGCTTTGCATGCTAACTGAGGTAGGCCAGGTGCTTGGGTGTGTCTAGGAATTGAGAGGAAAATTAGCCAGGCTGATGGAACACAGTATCTGCTGGCAACACAATCAGATTTGTGGAACTAGGGAAGTTCCACAATTCCCTAGGGAGGGAGGGCAGGAAACTACTTCTAGGGAGAGAGAGTGATAAGGAGTCTGCAGATATTTTTTCTGTGTGCAGATAGGAAGATAGCACTAGTGAGTTCTAAGAACAGGTGGCACGACCCATGTTTCCAAGTTTGGGCTCAAAACGAACTAGAATACTCAGCAGGGAACTAAAGAATTCATTCATTCATCTAACCTGTACTTAACTAGTGCCCACTGCAATAGTTCTATACTGTGTATAAGAATCATTGGAGAACATCTTAAAACATAGTGTAGATTCTCAACTCTTTTTCTTCCACTTAATTTTGTAGGCTTCAAGAATCTACATGTTTAACAAGCGTCTCGCTGTTCCTGATGCAGATATTTTGCTGATCATGCTTTGACAAAATGAGTAGTCCACTGTGTCCTGGACAGTGTGCCAACACAGAGGGAGTGGGGGAAATATTGTGGCTAGAACCTTGTACGTGAGGAACATAGCAAAAGGGAGCTGAGTTAACTGGAATCAGAAATGAAGGCAGGCGGTAATCATTTTGCAATATACAAGTGTGTCAAACCAGCATTTGATACACCTTAAACTCACACATGTCAATTATATCCCAGTAATGCTGGGAAAAAAGAGTAAAGGCAGAGTGAGGCAAACCTTATGTCAGAGGCTTGGAATCTCCTCAAATTCCAACTGATTTGTAATAAGTTGGTTCCTAAAAAGAATTTTCTTCTGGGGGCTGTTTGCAGCTAGAGAAATTGGTGAACTATGAGAGGCAGAAACATAAGCAAAGTATGTCATTTACAAGAGGTATATCTAGTAGAAGAAACATAGCAACATCCCCAAATGTGGTCACTCTAGGTATTTTATAATCATACCACATTATAACTGGTAGTCCTTCCTGGTCCTGTGAAAATGTGGACAGTTCTGACTTTTTATTGTTAATATTTTGTGACCCTATTACATGTGTGAAAATAAATGACAACAGACTACCTCAACAGTTGTTTTATAGAGCTCTAAGTAGAAGTAACGTCAAGGAATAAAGGAAGAAGTTTGAGGAATCACTGAAATGTTGCTTCAAGCCACAAGGCATAACTGAATGGTAGAGAAAGTGATGAAAAATTAGTCTTTCCTACAGTTATGTGATCGGTTGTTCTTTTGAGCAGGGGCTTCATGCTGACCTTGAGTGAGAGGCACATAGCCCTAGGCTCTCTCTGACCTCAAGTGGGAGATTCCGACTGAAAAGTTCTTTTTTTATCTCTGTCCCTTTGATTGTAATCACCATAAGCCACAGCATCTTTAAAATAGGGGAAGATGTAATTTAACACAATTTAAAAGAGGTAAATGTGAAGGTGCTCTCTAGGCCACAAGCATATAGCGGTAGTGAGTTTTGTCCAACAAAACTCTAACACAAAATAATTCACACAGACTTCTGAAGCTCATTGAATAGGCATTCCACCCCTATTTCATTTTACTGTTTAAACATGTATTGATTCATGCCTACCGTATGCAAGGTTTTGGTCTTAATTCTTCTTTTTTTTTAATTAGCATCCAGTAAAACTAACTATTTTTAGTGTATTTAGTTAGGTCTGAGAATTTTAACACATGTACGGGGTGGGCAAAAGTAACTTTACAGTTTGTATGAAAAAGACATGCAGGTTATGATTATTGCAGTAGCTTTATTAACGCAAAAGAATGTCACAATGCAACGGTAAACCTATTTTTGTCCACCGCTGTATGTGTAAATCCATGTAACCACCACCACAGTCAGCATATAGAAGAGTTTCATCACCCCCCCAACTTCCTTGTACTGTTCCCCCATCCCTAATTCCTAGGAACTATGATCTTCTCTCTCCCTTTAATTTTATCTTTTTGAGAATGTCATATAAATGAAATCATACAATATGCAATCTTTTGTTACTGAATTCTTTGACTCAGCATAATACCTTTAAGATATAGGTTCATCTAAGTTGTTACATGTATTAGTAGTCCCTTCTTTTTTACTGCTTAGTTGTATTCTGTTGTATGGATTGTATCACATATTGTATACCCATCTGGGTTGTTTCCAGTTTTTGGTGATTATAAATAGAGCTGCTATAAATACTTGTGTATAGGTTTTATATGAACATAAATTTTCATTTCTCTAGGGTAAATACCCAGGAGGGGAATTGCTGGGTCATATGGTAAGTTTTGGTTTTTTTTTTTAAGATTTTATTTACTTATTTTTAGAGAAGGGGGAAAAAGTGAGAAAGAGAGGGAGAGAAACATCGATGTGTGAGACATACATGCATTGGTTGTCTCTCACGTGCCCCCATTTGGGCACCTGGCTTGCAAGCCACGCATGTGCCCTGACTGGGAATCGAACTCATGACCTTTCAGTTCACAGGCCAGCACTCAATCCACTGAGCCACACCAGTCAAAGCTCATGTTAACTTTATAAGAATCTGCCAAACTGTTTTCCAGAGTGGCTGTACCATTTTGCATTCTTGCAAATAATGTATGGGTTTTAGTTGCTCTGCATCCTTGTTGGCACTTGGGATTGTCAATATTTTTTATTTTAGCCACCCTAATAGGTATATAGTTGTATCTCACTGTGGTTTTTTTTTTTAAGATTTTATTTATTTATTTATTTTTGCGGGGGGGCGGAGAGAGAGAGAGAGAGACAGACAGACAGAGAGACAGACATCAATGTGCGGTTGCTGGGGATTATGGCCTGCAACCCAGGCATGTACCCTGGCTGGGAATCGAACCTGGGACACTTTGGTTCCCAGCCTGCACTCAATCCACTGAGCGATGCCAGCCAGGGCTTCACTGTGGTTTTAATTTGCATTTTCCTAGTGCATTCCTTAGTTCTTGACGACCTTATCTATTGGATCAAACAAAAGATAACTAGAAGAATCAGAAGAATGGTCATCAGAATGATATGCCTTAAATTTAACATTCTAGAAAGACTTTTTGTGAATATTTTTCAAAGGAGTTTATGCTAATGAATGTTCATGGTTTTTCAATGAAGTGTGAGGTACTCTGAAATCTATCTACAATGTTTTAAGTAAGCCCTGTGACAATGAAAATGAAAAGATTGACTTAAGTGTATTTCTTTTTCTGGTGACCTTTGGTCTTACATAGAATGCTTGTGGCTTTTATTTTTATTTTATTTTATTTTTTAAAAGACTTTATTTATTTATTTCCAGACATAGGAGGAGGGAAGGAGAAAGGGGGAGAAATATCAGTATGTGGTTGCCTCTCATAAGCCCTGCACTGGGGACCTGGCCCACGACCTAGGCACGTGCTCTGACTGGGAATTGAACCGGTAACCATTTGGTTTGCAGGCCCTCACTCAATCCACTGAGCCACACCAGCCAGGGTCGTTTGTGGCTTTTAATAAACTGAGAAGATAGGAAAAGAAAAATATCTAGCCATCACATAATTTTTGAAAATGAAGTAAACTGAGTAAGAAACAGTTCTGGTCGTCATGATCATGATGGGCATTAACTGATCGCCTGTTCCTGGTAGCATAGGTCAGTGGTGTGGTTCTGAAAACTTGCTTATTCAGGGAAATAATCTAGATAGGGAAAGGAGGGTATTCCCTTGAGTAATATATTTGTTTGGCCTCTGTCTATTTCTCCCTTCATAAATCATTCCAAGCAGTTGTCTGTATTATAAGAAGCAAACCAAGTAATTGCTAAATAAATGTTTAGTGTTTATTTTATTAATGTGAGGTCAAATTTGTTTAATAAATAAATATGGAAGAGTTATTATTATTATTATTTTCACACTTTGAACACATACTTGCTGATCTTTGGTATGTACCTCCCATTTTATGTAGCTGAAATGTAATTTTCTTAGTTTTAATGACTGTGGAGGTTTATAGTTATTGAATCTTTGTTTTGATGTTGTTAGGCATGTCATTACTTTTTTTGATACCAAGTTCTCAGTTAGGAAATAGCCTGCCAATTATAACTTGTTTCCCTGGGAAAATACAGTCTGCTTTGAGGCAGTTTCCAATAATATATTTCTGTAGAAATAGATTGTCAAGTGATGACTCAGGTTTAGTGTTCAGTGTAATTTAGAAAAGGTGACTTAAATAGAAGAACATTGGTGCATCTGCTTTTCAAATTGCAGTTAAGTGTAGTGACAGCTTATAAGGTCTACATCATTCTCCCTTGAAATTTTGTTGAACTTTACAAATTTTACATGATATGAGTTAAAAATGGACAATTTAAAAGTTAATAAATTAATGAAAAAGAAGCCTGCCATATGAAATCATGATTTAAATGTTTTCACACCCTCCAGTCATTTCCAGTATGGCATTTTGAAAATCAAAATGATTGCTTGAGCTTTTAGCAGAGTTGAGAAACTCTTTTTATTTAGGTACGTGTCATTTTTTTATTATGGTAGTCTTTTGGATATAGTCCCTTTGTTTACGCAGCGCATTCCAACTGCATTAAAAAGTATTTCTTAAGTATTCTTAAATGTGTTTTACTAATATCTGCTGGAAAAATATAATCTTTTGAAAGAATTCATGTTAAAAAGAATTACAAATGATGTTTATCTGATTTGGACCTGTTTCTCTTTTAATGTATCATTAAGGTGTAGGTATACTATATAAGAATTCATACTATAGGATTGAGACTTTGATTTAAGTATATTATAAGTTATTCATGGAAGCCTGCATAAGATACTACATATTTTTCCCCCAAAGATGCTTCTTTAAGTGGTTCTGTTAAGTATAAGAATGGTCTGATGATTATCTTTTTAATTAAAATGAGAAATCTTTGTTTAAAGTGGCATTCTTTTTTTACGGCCTGTTACAGTCTCTGTAACAATCATTTCTTAAGTCTGAACGTTTTATTTCCAGGAATCCATTTATATAAAACTATGTTTAGACTTAATTAAGGAACGGTTCTTACAAAGCTTGTAAATAGCCAAGAAAAAAGGGACCGAAAATAAAACTGACATTCACATTTAACAAAATGATTGTTACAAGGTATGTAATAAGCTATAAAAATACAATAAATCCCTTTTTATAAGAGTTCATATTTTCTGATCCTTGTTTTCAAGGGTATTTAAGAAAAATATCAAAGCTCTGTAAAGTGACATCTGTTTTGCTGAATAGAACTCTCGACTCCTTCAGTCGAGAGTTCTACCTGTCTTCTTAGTGTATTTTCCTTGAAATGTCTTGTAATTACTTTAGATTAGAATGTAAATTTTATGTTGTGCCACAGAGCAAAAATAAGACCTGGTTCTCTTCCCACTTATACTACTTTTTGAAGTCATAAAGCATTGGGCAAGTGGCTTACCTGCTCTCAGTTTCATTGTCCTCATCTGGAAAGTGAAGATAATCCTCTTCCTACTTCAAAGAGCTGTTGTGAGGATCTAATGAAATCATAGGTAGTGAAAACATTTTGGAAATTATATAGGACTGTGAGCATCCAAACTATGTTTTTTAAAATCCCTGTGACCTTGAGTAGAAGCAGCAGTCATAATAAAACAACAATAATGGCAGCAAACACTTATAACTCAGTATGTTATACCATGCAGGAGTCTAGGCACTCGACGTGTATTAACTCATTTGGTCCTCTCACCTTCTTAGGTACATATTATTATCCCTGATTTCCAAATGTGGAAACTGAAGCTCAGAGAGATTATTTCCTCAAGATCATTATTGGTTTGAAGAGGAATATGGATAGTTTCCATCTTTTTCTAATCTATCAAAAAATTGTGAGAAACGCATAATGGTTAGTCATATACCCCTCACCTGGATCAGCCAGTTCTTAACATTTTGCCACATTTGATTTTTTTCTCTCCATATATAGTTATACTTTTCTTTCTAAATCATTTGAGTTGCAGACATCATGATATTTCACCTCTGCTTCTGCATGGGTTGTCTGAGAACAAGAGCATAGTCTTTTATAACCGCAAAGCAAAGTCCCACTTAGGAAATTTAGCAGTGATAACATTTTAAAATTTAATATGTAGTCCATATTCAAATTTCCCTAATTGTCCTAGTAATATCCTTTATAGCTTTTTTTAAAAAATGCACAGTCCAGTCACGTTATATATATTTACATCTCTTTAGTCTTTTTTAATTACACCAGTTCCCTTAGTCTTTTTATTGATGAAATTGACATTTTTGAAGAGTCTAGGCTAGTTTTATAGAACATTTCTCATTGGATTGGATTGTTTCTCCATGATTAAATTCAGGTTAAAAAATATTGGCAGGAATATATGTTATTTTTTCTCACTCAGGGCATTATACATCATGTCAGTTTTGTTCTTTTATTGGTGATGCTGTTGTATCATTTTATTAAGGATGTGTTCTCCAGATGTCTCCATTGCAAAGGTGTGTTTATAATTAATAAGTGCTCATTAGAGCAAGACTTGGAAATTGTAAATATCATGTTTCCCAGCATTGCTTGCCCCAATAGTGTTAGCATGCTTTGTTGATGATTCTTCTGCGATAGTTGTAAAATCAGCCTCCTTACTTTGAGGCAGTTCCAAATCATTTTTTCCTTTCTTCTTGACTTTGAAGTGGGGACTGTTTCTCATTTGGGGAAGGTATTGTGTAGACTTTATTATTTTTATTTATTTTTGTTTTTTAACTTAGACTAATTAAAATGTCTTTTATGTTCTAATTTTCAGGTTATATGCTTTATAATCTTGTTTTTAGTGGAAAACACTGCTAGAGCTGGTGAAAGAATTGAGTTCAGATTTTAAGGGCTTGTAGTAGTAAACACTGCATCAGAAGTTCCTGGAGGCGGGCCGTGTTTTTCTGTTTGGTAGGCATGGGGTGAGGCCTGAAAATGTGCACTGCTGACTAGTTTTCAGGTCATACTACCTTGGGATCCGAGGCGGCTTCTCTAGGCCTTTCACCACTCCCTGGTGGTCTAGTGGTTAGGATTCGGTGCTCTCTAGGCCTTTCAAGCCAATATCTTGCTCGCAGTTATTTGGGCCCTTTTTCTCCTTGTTTGCTTTCTCTGGTAGACATGCGAGTACTGTGGGTATAGCATAGTGGAATAAGTTGATGTTTGTAGTAGTTGAGTGTGATAAATGTTGGAAAATATTTGGGAATTGACTAAGTTACTGAATAGGATCTCATTAAACTGGCTAATCTAAAATTGACTGTTGTAATGAATTTGGCTATAGGCTGTTTTAAAACTTAATATGGCACTTATATTTGTTGAATTTTCTTCACTTAATAAAACACTGATCCCTTAGTTTTGACCAAATTAGATGTCCCCCAGTGGTCTGTTTGGGCTTTCACTACTTCAGTGATCTCTGCCAACATCCTAGCAACTTGGTTCTGTTAAGTCTGTGCAATTAGTTAAGCAAGTGGGACATTTGTTATGTCATAGAGATATTTTTGCTTCTACAGAATTTGGCCAGTCTCCCTTGCTTCCTCCATTAGAAATAACTATAAACATCAGAGAAAAAAGGATGGCCTTAATATTTGCTTCCCAGACTAAATCACAGCCTTGAAGCAGTTATTTCCTTCTGAATAAAAAGTTTAATTTCACGCCTTGATTAGTGCTAGTACAGGCAGGTGGATATTTATTTTATGCAGTTAAACTGATCTGTTTTTGCAAATTACTTGCCAGTCAGCAGAGCTATTATTTCTTTTGAGTAGTTGGTAGTAAATTATAGTTCTCATTAGTAAGTTCTGTGTGTATATTTTTTAAAGTATGTATTTATGAGGTAAAAGTAGGAATTTGTCATTAAATTTTGGCCACACTAGGAGTTGACTAATAGTTTTTTCAAATGCTTGGGGATTGATGAATTTGGACTAACAGCCCCAGTTAATTGCATAAAGTGGTAGGAAAGAGTGAGATCTTGTATTTAGAATCAAGAAAGAGTGAGGCCTGATGGAAAAGACCAAAGAAGAAATTCTCTTTTTATTGGTAAATAAAATACATTATAGTTAAAATATGAGTGTTTGGAGAGGCTTAAAAAGTAAGAAGATAAACCTAGGGCAAGATACAGAAGATTTTGAAATTGAAGGGTACTATTGGACTGAATTTTTAGTTGGTTAAGTGAAGCTATGAAATTTAAAATTTTTTATTTTAAAACAAGACTGACTTTTATTGGACTTGGATTAAGAGAAAATGCAGTGAGTCAGAAGGAGGCAAAGTTCTGTTTCCTTAATAGGTGGGTCAGTTAATTTGCCTTAAGTAAAATGTCACCGAATTTGCGCTGGGTCACAGGCTTTAAGAGTTAGGAGGGATCGTCTAATTCAAGGCTTCATAAACTTTTTTATGACCCGACTGAAAGTGTTTTGTATGTCATGAGATACTTCCCCCGGATGTGAACATTTATTTTATACACAACTTCAGGAGGTTCGGTGGTACTTTTATCCTTTCCGTGGATCCTAGATTAAGACCCTTGTCTAGCCTTATTTTAATATTGTTACGCAATGAATTTTAATTAAAAAGCTTTTGTTTTTGATAATTATTCCACCAAAACTAGTTTTGACTTTTTAAGAAAGATTTTACTTATTTATTTTTAAGAGAGAGGGGAAGGGAAGGGGAAAGGAAGGGAGAGAAACACTGATGTGAGAAACATTGGTTGCCTCTTATATGCACCCCGATGGGGGATGGAACTTGCAACCTAGGCGTGGACCCTGACCGGGAATCAAACCGGCGACCTTTCACTTTGTTGAAGGACGCCTGACCAACTGAGCCATACTGGTCAGAAATAGTTCTGACTGCTTTAATAAGCCTATGACTATCAGGTCTGAGCATAAAATGTCCTTCTGAGGAGTTTTGAAATTTTGAGTATGTTATTTGGTAGTATTAGGAAAAATGGTACAGAAATGACTTGGCTGGTAGTTATCAAAAATCCTGCTGGAATTTCCTTTCTTAATTTTCTCATTCCTATCTACCCAGGCAAGCAGCCACAGTTTATCTCTATCTTTGATAATGGAATTTTATGTTAGGAATACATGGATGGACACACTTAAATCCTTTGATTGCTATTCTACTGATATTTCTAGGATCTTGATACTTTCATCAGTTTTATTAAAGAACTAGTATGACCAAGCAAGTGCTCATCAAGGTCAGTTTACCCCAGTGAGTGCAGTTTTTACATTTAAGAGCATTGGGAATATATTCTTTTTTAAAAAAAAGATTTTATTCATTTATTTTTAGAAAGAGGGGAAGGGAGGGAGAAAGAGAGGGAGAGAAACATCAGTTGGCTGCCTCTCACACATCCCCAGCATCCCCATCCGGGGACCTGGCCTGCAACCCAGGCATGTGCCCTGACTGGGTTTCGAACTGGTGACCTCTCAGTTCATAGGCAGGCTCTCAGTCCACTGAGCCACACCAGCCAGGGCCTTTATTTTATTTTATTTTATTTTATTTTATTTTATTTTATTTTATTTTATTTTATATATTATTAGACAGAGGGAAAGGGAGGGAGAAAGTGCGGGAGAGAAACATCAATGTATGTTTGCCTCTCATGCGCCCCCTACTGGGGACCTGGCCTGCAACTCAGGCATGTGCCCTGAATGAGAATTGAACCAATGACACTTTGGTTCACAGTCCAGCACTCAATCCACTGAGCCACACCAGCTAGGGTGAGAATATACTCTTTTTCTATCCAGGTCAACCTTAAACACTGTCAGCATGTTCAGTTACTTATACCTGCAGTTCTGGGAAGACTGGGAAACATCATCTGTTCATCTTCTTAAAGTATCAACACTGGGAATGCTATCTACCTACTAAGCTCATTTAAGAAATAGTGGTTCATGATCATTTTAGATCAATAGTACACTTTGGGTAAAACACCTTGTTTAGATCACAGAATATGATCTATTTCCTTTGAAAAATGAGCAGACTGAGACCCAAAGGGATCATGTGAGTTGTCCAAGGTTACAGTTGATGACAGCCTGGATTAGAGGCCACATTTACAAATTCAAGCATACTTGGTGCCTTTTTTACTTTGTTTTGTTTGTGGCTGAGTTTGTGTCTCTTCCACTGGATGTAATTGGCAGGTGAATTGAAGGGTGTGTGTACGTGTACTTAATTAGTGCTTCTGTGACTTGTTTAAGAAAGACTTTTTACTCTGTCATGAAAATTTATTTTCTATTAGAAACTTAATAGTTTTGCCTTTTACATTTATAACTTTAGTCTCTCTAGAATTGATTGTTGTGTTTCAGTTCCATTTCATTTTTTTTTCTCTATGGTTTTCCAGTGCCCACCCCACCCCCAGCATCATCTATTGGAAGAATATGTATTCTCCATTGATCTGCTGCACTACCTCCATCATAAATCATGTCCTTACTACTACTCATTATTCAGTTCTGTTTATCTGCTTAGGTATGCTTGTATCAGAACCGTACAGTCTTATGTAGCTTTATAATAAGGCTTGATATATGGTAGTAAGTTCAAATACTTTGTGTTTCTTCAAGAGTATGTTGACTATTCATGGCTTTTTATACCTTCATAAAAACTTTACAGATAACTGGTCAAGGTCAACAAAACAATCTAAAGGCAAAAAATAATAAACTTATTAGGGTTCAAGTTAATTATTGATAGAAAACAATACAGAGTTATTTCTAAAGTATTTATTTTTAAAAATTTTTTAAATATATTTTATTGATTATTGCTATTATAGTTGTCCCATTTTCCCCTCTTTATTCCCCTCTGTCCTGCACATCCCTCCCACCTGCATTCCCCTCCTTTAGTTCATGTCCATGGGTCACATATATAATAAGTTCTTTGGCTTCTACATTTCTTATACTATTTTTAACCAACCCCCTGTCTATCTTCTACCTACCATTCATGCTACTTACTTTCTGTACCTTTTCCTGCTCTCTCCCCTCCCACTCCCCTGCTCATAACCCTCCATGTGATCTCCATTTCTGTGATTCTGTTCCTGTTCTAGTTGTTTGCTTAGTAGTTTGTTTTTGTTTTTATTTTAGGGTCGGTTGTTAATAACTGACTTTGTTGTCATTTTACTGTTCATATTTTTTATTTTCTTAGATAAGTCCGTTTAACATTTTATATAATAAAGACTTGGTGATGATGAATTCTTTTAACTTGACTTTATCTGGGAAGCACTTTATCTGCCCTTCCATTCTAAATGATAGCTGTGCTGGATAGAGTAATCTTAGAGGTAGGTCCTTGCCTTTCATGACTTGGAATACTTCTTTCCAGCCCCTTCTTGCCTGCAAGGTTTCTTTTGAGAAATCAGCTGACAGTCTGATGGGCACTCCTTTGTAGGTAACTCTCCTTTTCTTTTGCTGCTTTTCAGATTCTCTCCTTCTCTTTAATCTTTGGTAATGTAATTATGATGTGCCTTAGTGTGTTCCTCCTTGGGTCCAACTTCTTTAGGACTCTCTGAAATTCCTGGACTTCCTGGAAGTCTATTTCCTTTGACGGATTGGGGAAGTTCTCCTTCATTTTTTTGCAAATAAGTTTTCAATTTGTTGCTCTTCCTCTTCTCCTTCTGGTACCTCTATGAATTGGATGTTGGAACATTTAAAGATGTCCCAGAGGTTCCTAAGCTGCCTCATTTTTTGAATTCTTTCTTCATAGTGTTCTGGTTGAATGTTTATTTCTTGTCCACACTGTTGATTTGAGTCCTGGTTTCCTTCCTGACACTGTTGGTTCCCTGTACATTTTCCTTTATTTTACTTAGTGTAGCCTTCATTTTTTTCATTTAATTTGCAACCACATTCAACCAATTCTGTGAGCATCCTGATTACCAGTGTTTTGAACTGTGCATCTGATAGGTTGGCTCTCTCTTCGTTGCTTAATCGTATTTATTTTGGAGCTTTGATCTGTTCTTTCATTTGGGCCATTTTTTTGGTCTTGGTGTGCCTTTTATGTAGCAAGGGGCGGAGCCTTAGGTTTTCCCTAGGGTGGGGCAACCTACGGGACTGTGTTGTGATGATGTATGTGGGGGAGGGGCCCAAGAGGGAACAGTGCTACTTGCTCTGCCCTCTGCTGGTTTTCAGTCACTTCTGCTTCCCACAAGCAAACTGGGCCCTTCTGGTGCTGATTCCCAGGTGGGTGGGTGGGCTTGTGTACATTCTAGGACCCTGTGGGTCTCTCCAACGAACTCTCCTGTGAGGCTGGAGTTTCTTCTGCTGCCGCCTCAACCCCCACAGGTGTTTTCAGTCAGAGGCTTTGAGGCTTTACTTCCCTGCACTGGAGCCCTGGGTTGTGTGGTCTGTCTCGCTCCCCAGTTGTTCCTCCTGGTCCACCAGCCACTGCCTTGCCTGCCCCAGTCCTCCATCAGCACTTGGCTGCAAGTCCTCTCTAGTAGGCTGCCCATCTCTGCTCCTCCTACCAGATGAATGTTTCTTCTTTAACTCCTTGGTTTTGTCAGACTTCCATGCAGTTCGACTTTCTGTGAGTTCTGGTTGTTTTTAAATTTGTTGTCCTCCTTTTGGCTGTGTGAGGAGGCACAGTGTGTCTACCTCCACCTCCATCTTGGCCAGACGTCCCTCACACAGCCTGTTCTTGATATAACAAAGAATCTCTTGGGAGAAAGTATCGGAGTGAGGGAGGATCCAGATGAGGAGGCTCAGCATGCTGTCTGCCCACCCTGTGCCTGCCTGCGGCTGGGCCCTCAAAAGTATTTTCGAGTATGTGAAACACTCAACACAGGACAAAATTCAAAAAGTACAAAAGGGTATATAGTGAAAAGATATCTCTTTTATCTTCATGTATTTATTTATTATTATTATTATTTTTAAAGATTTTATTTATTTATTTTTAGAGACGGAAGGGAGGGAGATGAGAGAGAGAGAGAGAGAGAGAGAGAGAGACATCAATCATCAATGTGCGGTTGCTGGGGGTTCTGGCCTGCAACCCAGGAATGTACCCTGGCTGGAATCGAACCTGGGACACTTTGGTTCCCAGCCCGCGCTCAATCCACTGAGCTATGCCAGCCAGGGCTTATTTATTTATTATTGATTATGCTGTTAGAGTTGTTCCCCCCACCTCCTTTGTTCACTTATACGCATGGGTCATGCGTATAAGTTCTTTGGCAGCTCCATATCCTGTACTTGCTCTTAACATCCTCCCTGCCTCTTCTATACTACCAATTTATACCTCTTTATTCCTTCAGCTTTCCCCTCATTCTCCCAAACCCCCCTCCCCAATGGCTACCATCCCAGTGTTCTCCATATCTATGATTCTGTTTCTGTTCTGCTTACTTGCTTAGTTTTTTAGATTCAATTGTTGGTAGCTGTGTATTGCCATTTTAATGTTCATAGTTTTGATCTTCTTTTTCTTAAATAAGCCCATTTAACATTTTCTATAATAATGATTTGGTGATGATGAACTCCTTTAGCTTTACCTTGTGTGGGAAGCACTTTATCTGCCCTTCCATTCTAAGTGATAGCTTTGCTGGATAGAGTATTCTAGGTTCTAGGTCCTTGCTTTGATTTCATCACTTTGAATACTTCTTGCTAGTCCATTCTAGCCTGCAGTTTTTTTTTTTTTCCTTTCAGAAATCAGCTGACAGTCTTATGGGAATTCCTTTGCAGGTAATTATCTGCTTTTGTCTCACTACTTTTAAGATTCTCTCTTTATGTTTAACCTTTAATTATGATATGTCTTGGTGTGGTCCTCTTTGCATGGATCTTGTGTGGGACTCTCTGTGCTTCCTGGGCTTGCACATCTATTTCCGTCACCAAATTAGGGAAGTTATGTTTTATTATTTTTAAAATAGGGTTCCAGTTTCTTGCTGTTCCTCTTCTCCTTCTGGTACCCTTATTATGCTAATGTTGGACCTCTTGAAGTTGTCCCAGAGGCTCCTCACACTGTACTTGATTTTTTGGATTCTTTTTTCTTTTTGCTGTACTGATTGTGTGTCTTTCTTCCTTATGTTTCAAATCATTGATTTGATTCTTTGCTTCATCCACTCTCCTGTTAATTCCCTCTAAATTGTTCTTTATTTTATTTTTTATTATATTTTAATCATTGTTCAAATACAGTTTTCTCTTTTTTAATCCCAATCCTTTTCCCCCTCCCACCCTCCCCAAATTGTTCTTTATTTTAATTAGTGTATCTTTCATTTCTTTTTTTTTTTAAGATTTTTTTTACCTAGTTACCTGGATTACTTGTGCTTTCCTTGCTATTTTTTTTAAAGATTTTATTTATTTTTAGAGAGGGAAGGGAGGGAGAAAAAGAGAGAGAGAGAGAGAGAGAGAGACATCAATGTGTGGTTGCTGGGGGCCGTGGCCTGCAACCCAGGGATGTGCCCTGACTGGGAATCGAACCTGCTATGCTTTGGTTCGCAGCCCGCGCTCAGTCCACTGAGCTGTGCCAGCCAGGGCGCTGTATCCTTCATTTCTGATTGAATCCTTTTTATGCTGTTGAAGTACCCACTGAGTTCTTTGAGCATCCTTCAAACCAACATTTTGAACTCTGCATCTGATAGATTGTTTATCTCCATCTCCTTTAGCTCTTTTTCTGGAATTTTGTTCTGTTCTTTCATTTGGACCATGTTTCTTTGTCTCCTCATTTTGGCATTCTCCTTGTCTTTGTTTCTGTGTATTAGGTAGAGCTGCTTTGACTCCATGCCTTGGTAGCGTGGCCTAATGTAGTAGGTGTCCTGTAGAGTCCAGTGGCTCAGCCTCCCCTATTCCCCAAGCTGGGTACTTGAAATGCACCCTCTGTGTGTGCTGAGTGCACCCTCGTCTTGTAGCTGAGCCTTGTTTGCTGTTGGCAGGTTAATGGGGGGGAATTATCCAGGCCAGTCAGCTGCAAGGACTGGCTGTGACCACTGACCACCAACCTCCACCCTCTTGTGGCCTGTGGAGGTGGTTGGATGATGCTCCAGCATGGTCTGTAACTATCTGCTGGGTGCGCGGGCTCTGGGGTTTCCCAGGTTGTGCAGGCCAAAGTCAGCCTCCACCAGTGTTCTGTCTGGGCCCCCTTGGTGTAAGCTGTAGAGAGATCTGCAGATGGCTGCTGCTAGTGCTAGGCCTGGGGCCACTCAGCAAGAGGTAAAGGAGTTGGTGGGCTGGCTCAGCTGTTGCTTGTTTGAGTGGATTTAGGAATGTTTGAAGCTTGCGCCTAGCCCAGTCTTTCATATGGAAAAGCCCCTGTTACCAGCTTGAGTAGGCCTGTAAGTTGGATGGGGTGAATCCTTAGCTAATCATCAGGACAGAGCTTACGGTGTGAGCCAGGTTGATGGAGACTCAGGTATGTGCTGCTGCACTATGGCTTTGTGTGGGGGAGGGCTCATAGAAGGTACAGTGGCTGCAGTCTGCAGTTCTGTCTGGGAGCAAGCTATATCCCCTAGCTCTCGTCCTGATGCCAGATACTTCAGTTCCTTCTCATATGCCACTTGTGTCCTTCAAGATGCTACCATAGTGCAGAAGCTCTGAGGGGGTAAGTGTGGGTAAGTCTGTGTGTGGGCCTCCAAGAGGAGGTGCCTGTGAATCCCACAGTTTCTTCTGCCAACCCAACCCCCACTTGTTTTTACAGTCAGAAGTTATGGGGACTTGCTTCCTGGCACTGGAACCCTGACCTGCGTGGTCTGGTGTGGGGCTGGGATCCTTCACTCCTGAGATATCTCTCTCTTTTATATCCCCCACATGTAGGTTTGGGATCAGCCTATTTTGCATCTCTGCATCTCCTGCACGTCCCATCCCTTTTAAACTTCTAGATGAATATGGTTTCTTTAATTCCTTAGCTATCAGACTTCCATACAGCTTGATTTTTCTCATGGTTCTGAGTATTTGTTCTGTTGTTTATCTGTAATTTTGCTGTGATTGTGTGAGGAGGTGAGCTGCATTTTCCTATGCCTCCATCTTGACCAGAAGTCTCTCTCACCCATCTCCTTAAACATTTAGTTTCCCGCTCCAGAGGCCACCACTTCTTGTTTCTCGGATTATTTTAAGTTAGATTCAATAAGCAGGTTTTCCTAGAACCCTCCTAGAAGACAGCTACCATGGAGTAAATACTAAAATCTAAAGAGACAACGGGGTGTATATAATGAAAGAGCACTCCTGAGCCGGATCATTTAATAGGCATTTGACTCTTAGACAAATCTGCTGGAGTTTCTTAGTCCTTGGTCCTAGGCCTTCTATTTCCTGTCTATTTTCTTCTTAGGTGATTTCATCTATTCCTTTGGTTTTGAAATATGATCTGTGTGCTGATGATCTCTGATGTGCCCATGATCTCTAACTCATGCTTCTACTCTGACATCTAGATTTTAATATTTACCTTACTATCCACTTGAAAAGTGATCTTTAACTTAATATATCAAAAACAGAAATCTTGATTTTTTTTTGTTGTTGTTGCTAATGTTCCTGTCCCAATAAGTCATAACGCCATTTACCTAGTTACTGAAGCCTCAAACCTCAGGATCATCCTTGATTCCTCATTTTTCTTTACCCTGATATCCAATCCAGCGTCAGATTCTGTCTTTTACTTCCAAAATATATTTCAAATTCATCCACTTCTCTCTGCCTCCATTGTCTTCAGTTTACTATAGGTTATTATAATTTCTTTTATATTTAGAATACTTTTCCAACCATTGTCCTCATTATGGAAATCCAGTTTCCATAAAGGAGTCGGAGTGATCTCTCAAAAAATCTAAATTTAAAACTTTTTAATATCTTTTATTTGTACTTATGCCATGCAGACTTTTGTTCTGCCAGGCAGATCTGCTCCTTTCCTACCTGCCTCTTTCACTATCTAATCATGCTAATACACTCCCTCTTCACTTTCAGTCTAATTAACTTGGCGTCTTGCAAGATGACTGTAAAGCCTTTTCATTTGCTCTTTTCTCTGACCCTGTCTTTTTACTTGAATCCTTCTTACATCTTTTGCTTCTCAGTTCAAGTCACTTCTTTAAGGACTAAACTATCTAAAGGAAATGCTCCTGCCTTTATTATCTATTATTTCTACTAGAAAATAAACTCCATGAGGGTAAATTTTGTCTTTTTCCCTCCAGGATATCCTAGTGCATGGCACATGGTCGGCAATAAATTTATATGTATGAAATCTTTACCTTCCCTATTTCTCATCATGTAAATTAGGGGTGATAATAAATTGTCCATTTTATATCATGAAGTCATTGTAGGGAGTAAATCTAACAGTATTTTTTTTATCAGTTTGGATGTGCTATGTAATTTTTTGCAAAAAAGATGTTTTTTATAGGATAATTTTGATAAATGAGCTTTTGTTTTTTTAAGACATTAGAACATTTGAGAATGAAAAAACAGTTTTAAAAAACTACTTTGCCACCATACACAATTGCTTTTAACTATTTTGTTTTTAAAACAACTTTTTAAAAAGATTTTATTTTATTTATTTTTAGAGAGGGAAGGGAAAAAGAGAGAGAGAGAGAAACATCAATGTGCAGTTGCTGGGGATCATGGCCTGCAACCCAGGCATGTACCCTGACTGAGAATCAAACTTGCGACACTTTGGTTCACAGCCCGTGCTCAATCCACTGAGCTACGCCAGCCAGGGCTAAAGAAACTTTTAAAGATTAATTTACAGCCTAACGCTCTTCTAATTTTTAGTCCTGAACACCTACCAAAAATTTTTGAAGTGGTCACACTGATTATAATCCATTAATTTTATATATTTTTATTTATTTTAATTATATTTTATTGATTATACTATTACAGTTGTCCTGATTTTTCCCCCTTCGTCCACTCCACCCAGCATCCCCCACTCCCTCAGGCATTCCCCCACCATTGTTCTTGTCCACGGGTCATGCATATAAGTTCTTCAGCTACTCCATTTCCTATACTGTACTTTATATACCCATGACTATTCTGTAACTGCCTATTTATACTTCTTAATCACCTCATCCCCCACAACCCCCTCCCGTCTGGCATCTATCAAAATGCTTTCCATATTAATGATTCTGTCTCTGTTCATCTTGTTTGCTTAGCTTGTTTTTTAGATTCAATTGTTGATAGTTATGTATTTTTTGCCGTTTCACTGCTTATAGTTGTGATCTTTTTTAAAACTTTCGTTTCTTTAACATTTCCTATAATAATGGTTTAGTGAGGATGAACTCCTTTAGTTTCCTCTTCTGAGAAAATCTTTATCTGCTCTTTCACTCTGAGTGATAGCTTTGCTGGGTAGACCAGCCTTGGCTATAGGTTCCTGCTTGTCACAGCTTTGAATATTTCTTGCCTATCCCTTCTAGCTTGTAACATTTCTTTGGAGAAATTAGCTGACAGTCTTATGGGCATTCCCCTGTAGGTAACTAACTACTTTTCTCTTGCTTTTAAGATTCTCTCTTTGTCTTTAACCTTTGGCATTTTAATTATGATGTGTCTTGGAGTGGGCCTCTTTGCATCTTCTTTGAGACTCTCTGTGCTTCCTGGGCTTGCATGTCTATTTCTTTCTTTCTTTTTTTTTTTTTTTAAGATTTTATTTATTTATTTTTAGGGAGGGAAGGAGGAAGTGGGGGGGAGAGAGAGAGAGACAGAGAGACAGAGACATCAATGTGCGGTTGCTGGGGGTCATGGCCTGCAACCCAGGAATGTACCCTGGCTGGGAATCGAACCTGGGACACTTTGGTTCCCAGCCCGCGCTCAATCCACTGAGCTACGCCAGCCAGGGCTTGCATGTCTATTTCCTTCACCAAATTAAGGAGGTTTTCTTTCACTATTTTTTCAAATAGATTTTCAATTTCTTGCTCTTTCTCTTCTCCTTCTGGCACCCTTACGATGTGAATGTTGGACCTCTTTAAGTTGTCCCAGAGGCTGCTTATACTGTCCTAATTTTTTTGTATTCTTTTTTCTTCTTGGCTGTTTTTTGCTTCCTTATGTTCCAAATCATTGATTTGAATCTATGCTTCACTACTCTACTGTCATTTCCCTGTAAATTGCTCTTTATTTCAATGAATGTATCCTTTGTTTCTGACTGGATCTTTTTTCTGCTGCCGAGGTCCTCACTAAGTTCCTTGAGCATCCTTATAACCAGTGTTTTGAATTCTGCATCTGATAGATTGCTTATCTCCATTTCCTTTAGCTCTTTTTCTGGAGTTTTCATTTGTTCTTTCATTTAGACTATATTTCTTTGTCTCCTGATTTTGGCAACCTCCCTTTATTGCTATATATATATATATATTAGGTAGAGCAACTTTGACTTTGTGTCTTGGTAGTGTGGCCTAATGTTGTAGGTGTCCTGTAGGGTCCAGTGGTACAGCCTCCCTTATCATCTAAGCTCTGTACTCAAGGTGTGCCCTTTGTGTGGGCTGAGTACATGCTTCTTTTGTAGTTGAGCCTTGGTTGCTGTTGGCAGATCAATGGGAGGGATTTACCCAGGCCAGTCAGCTGCAAGGATTGGCTGTGACCACTGACCACCAACTTGTGTCCTCCTGGAGCATCTGTTGTGCAGTGGCAGAGTGGCGGTGCTCAGACATGGTCTGTAGCTGTCTACTGGGTGCACTGGCCTTGGGGCTTCTTAGTTGGTACAGTCCAAGGTCAATCCCCATCTGTGTTTTTCCTGGGGCCACTCTGCATGAGCTAGCTGTAAAGCAATCTGAGATGGCTGCACTTGTGCTGGGCTTCGAGATTCCCAGGTGAAGCCAAGCTGTGAATCCAGGCTGGCTGCTGCTAGTGCTGGGCCTGGGGCTCACTGAGGCCAGCTGTTGCTTGTTGAGAGGATTTAGGAAGTTGTGAAGCATGAGCCAAGACCAGACATTTATATGGAAAAGCAGCTTGGGTGGGCCCGAATCTCCGGGGATCTCCAAGGTGGGTCAAACAGTGTTGGCTGGGTTGATGGAGTCTCAGATTGGCACCAGCTGGCTGGCTCTCTGGCTCTGTGGCTGTGTGGGAGGAGGGCTTAGAAAAGGGACAATGGCCTCTGTTAACCTCAATGTCAGACACTTCAGTTTCTCCTTTTATTCCACTGGTGCCTTTCAAGCTGCTACCCTGGAGCTGGAGCTCAGAGGGAGTGAGTCTGAGTAGATGAGGCTGTGTGGGGGTTCTTTAAGAGGAACTGCTTGAGGCTCCACCAGTTTCTTCCACCAACTCAATTCCTGCTTGTTTTTGCCAGAAGTTGTGGGGACTTATCTTCCTGGCACTGGATCTCTGGGCTGGGTGGTCTGGTGTGGGGCTGGGATCCCTCGCCAAATTTTTATCCACCACATGTGGGTGTGTGACTAGCCTGTTCCACATCCTTGCCCCGCCTACCAGTCAGGGTGGATGTGGTTTCTTCAATTCTTCAGTTGTCAGACTTTCGTTCAGCTCGATTTCTGACTGTTTGGAGTGATGGTTGTTTGGAGTGATGGATTATTTTAGTTTAGAAATTGTACTTTTGGTAAAATTTTAACAAAAACTTCCTGAAGCTACTCTATAAATCAGGATTTTTTAAAAAACAGTTTTATTTATTGATTTTAGAGAGAGAAACATCGATTTGTTGTTCCACTTATACATTCGTTGGTTGTTTCTTGTATGTGCCCTGACTGGGGACTGAACCCATAACTGTGGTGTATTGAGATGAAACTCTAACCAGCTGAGCTACCCAGTCAGGGCCTAATCAGTATTTCTTAATATAGCATATGATTTGATTTTTCTTTTAAAACAACTTGTAGAGATTACTATTTATCCTATGGTAACCACAGCTCCTGCTCTGATTCCAATATTACAACTGTTGAGGAGTTAGTTATTCTAGGCATGAAACAGTTTCATCTGAAGCCCTTAGAACATATTTTTGGATTAGAAAAATGATTAGCACAAGAAGTGTATTCGGCTGGGAGAACTACTTTTTTGAAATTTATTACTTTGGAACACGTAACATTTGGTTATTTTTGGAACTAAAGACCCAATTAACTAGCAACTGGAGTTCATAGTACTAAAATATAGTACTGTCCACATATGAAAATTTTTGTGTGTGTCTTAGGTTAATAAATTTTCCTGGAATCAATTGTTATAATAAATATCAAATGGAAAATTGACTTTATTTCTTAGTATGATTATAATTTTCATAGTTCAGGCATCACCAAGTGCTCCTTCTTGTGCATCAGGGGTAAGTTGGAGCTGATTTATAGACTCTACAAAAATGGCAAAGTTGGCATATGCTGTAATTTGCTAAATTATTTTAAAAATAAATCCAAGTGATCTTACTTGTTCCCACCAGTAGAAGAAATGATAATTAATGTAACTTGGTTATAGAGGTGCTAGCTAACTACAGTGGCAATCATATTGCAATATAAATGTATTAAATCAGTGTTGTAGACCTTAAACTTATACAATGTTGTATGTCAATGTCTCAATAATAAATAATCCAAGTAACTTGCTATCCAAACCAGTGACCATCAAAAATAATTTTGAGTACCTATCTTGAGTACTTTTATTTGTTAATTTACAAATTGCAAATTGTATTCATGCATTGCTGTCATTAGCTACTATATCAAGGCAAAGTATATACACTTAGAGAAGGCATATATATTGTGTACACTTTGTGAATATAAATTGTGGCTAGTGTATATATATGTATACAAGTGGTATATATAAATTCATGTTTCAGATAGTTGTTTTGATACTGGCTTTGGCTCACTTTTTACATGTATGGTTTATTTAATATTGTTTTTACCTTGTAAAGTGGCTAATGAAAGTCTTGTACAAGGAATTACAGAAGTGTCAGCTGACAGTTTATTTGAAACTAGATTATGTCCTTAGACTCTGGGCACGCTGTAGTTTTTTGTAGTACGCTGAGAGAGAATGTAATGGGCACGAGGGGTACTGCTGCCAACTATTTTGTGTTGTAGAATTCCCAGTCTTCCATTGGATCACTTGCTTCATATCTGACATTTGACCATATAATCTCAAATCAAATCAAATGAGGGAACCAGTGTCAATCTATATCATAAAAAAATTAGAAGATAAGTTCTTTTTTGTAACTAATTTAAGTAAAGGTTTATTACTTTTTCCCCTGTACTCCAAAGGATCCTCTTGCCTACCTCTTGGCACGTGCACACCCCACTTAGGAAGATGTGTTGTGGCAGAATTGAGGTCTTTTCCTTTTCTCACATTCTCTTCAAATTTCATATATTATTGAAAGACTCTTGAGTGAGAGAACAAATACTTAGAACAACTATAGCCAGTGTAATGTAAACTTCTTATACCATATACCATGTACTTCTAAAACTAAGTGTATACTCAGAAATCTGTATGTAGGTCTTCCTTCATTTCAGGGGTTTAATAACTAAATTAAAGACTCTATAGAATATGTACAGTGTTTAGCTGGACAAGAGGAGATATTTCCATTTTAATTCTATTTGAAAGAACTTAATATTTTGTATGGCTAGAGATGGAGATCTATGACTAAAGGTATATTAATATTTCTTAGTAAATAAGAGGACTAATAATTTTTATTTTTATTTTTATATATTTTAAAAGATTTTATTTATTTATTTTTAGAGAGATGGGAAGGGAGGGAGAAAAGAGGGAGAGAAACATCAATGTGTGGTTGCCTCTCATGTGCCCTTGACTGGGGACCTGGCCTGCAGCCCAGGCATGTACCCTGAGTAGAAATCGAACGGGTGACGTTTTGCTTCCCAGTCTGGTGCTCAATTCACTGAGTCACACCAGCCAGGGCTAATAAGTTTTTTAAAGAAGGTAATGTATTCTTTCAGTTTGGAAACGTTTTTTAGATTGGTTTAAATAGCAAAATTATTTTTTAAAATTTAGAATTGAATCTTTTCAGATCTAATTACCGATGACTGATATAATGAATCCTTTGAGGTCATTATATATTGTATCTTGGAGCATGAGAGTACATATAAGTCTCTCATGAATATATGAAATGCTTACCCCTTCAGAGTCATGAAACAAGTACCTTTTGCATTATGCAGCTATCTTGGCTTGTGGTTTTCACTTTGTTTCTATTAGGGACACTAGTTTATTGTTGAGATTTCTGTCTGTTTAAAGACTTAATTATCTATTAGTATCAAAGGTAAAGCTAACAGCAGGTCCTCCCCCACTCTCCTCGTCGTCACAAAATACCAGATTCCCTAGTTAGGAATGAAACCAGAGGCAAACTACTTCTTACCTTAGGAACAGAGAGGAGCAATAAGTAAGGCCCTAGCCCAGAGAGACTAAGGGTTAAGATTCTTACCACTCTGGCCAGGGGTGAACACTATTGATAGGAATGGTAGGGACCTTGTCCGGTAGCCTCGCAAGTCCTGTGGAGTATATGGCTAGACATGTTAGATCAGGGCAGGAATAGCAATTCCACCAGTGAATTTCAGCAGGCGCAAGAGCAGTAGCACAGATCTGAATGCATGTTGACTCACAGCCAAACTGCTCATAGACGAAGTCAGAGGCTTTCTTTTAAGGGGTATTCTGGATGAGTCATAACTGATACCAAGAATGCTAGGCTACGCATGCATAGATGATTCACCAGTCCTGTCAGAATGCATCACAGAAATCCAGCCTTGAGACTTACATGATGCCAGCAGCATTAGTACCTAAATTCACATTATTGCACTGTAATAAAATTGCATCATCTTGCTAGGACCTACGAGCTTGAGCTAATTTAGAAGTCATTGTGAGGTGGTGTTTGCCTGAGGAGTTTTAGGCCTTACAAAGGGGGTTTTTCCCTGAGTTTCCCTACCAGTACAACAATTAAGGAAAGAAGAAAGCAGGGTTGGAGAGGGTTGGGTGATGGTAGAGGATTTTAGCCCAGTTTGTTGGTTTAATCTTGATGTAAGGGTCTAGCTAGGTTGCCTAGGTTTTGAATATATTGTCCTAGTCTCTCTCCTTTTCTTTCAACACCCTCTGTGCTGCTGTTGGGCCTCTCTCAACCCCTCATCTAAGTAGTGTAACCATCCTTTGCTCCAGCTGCTTTATTTCATTGTCATTGTCTTGGAGTCCCTCATGTTCCTGTATGGAAAGGATTCTAAAGAAAAGACATTGATCTAATCATTATATTTGCTCTTAGCATTTGCAGACCCTTTCTTCTTACAGTCCTTTAAAAAAGTGACTAAAATACAATTCAATTGTTATTTCAGAGTTTGGAATATTAGTGAATTTTTTCTCTAAAAAATGTACTTAAATGATCATGTTTTAAAAGACCTTAAGTTTTCTTTTGATCTTCAGGTTTGGTTAAATAAGTCATATTTTTTCAGTTCATTGCAACTATAATATTTATTAAATAATATCAGCTGTGATTAAAATTAAAATGTGTCATGTTACATTAATATGTGAAAATTAGTTCTATCCTGTAAAAATACTACAATATTATAAATGATCTTTTTTGATGCCTATAGGGAACTAGGGGAGTTTAGTAATATTTGCATATTTTCTCCTCAGATAGTAATATTTCCATGTTTTGTTTATAAGCAATAAATAGGTATATATATTCATGGGTATTTATACTATGGGAGAGATTTTTAATGTATTTTTATCAGCTGAACAAATGGCTAAAGGATCTTAGTGATTTAAGCAATTAAATTTAGATAACCTTTTGCATATACAAAGTCCTATTAGAGCAAATACTAGTAAAACAAAGGGTTGTAAAAACTGAGAGGGTTTTTTTGTTTGTTTGTTTGTTTGTTTAGCACTTTCATGTTTCCACATGAATGGTCCTACTACTAGATATCGTGATCCAGGAGCCAAAATAGTTTTTAGATTTTATGCTGCTGATTTAGAACAATAAATGTTTTTCTTTTATCTTTTCTATGAATGTGAATTTTTATACTCATTATAAAAATATTGGAACTGCATAAACTTCTAAAGGATTCTACTACCATGGAAAACCTTGAAGAAAGGGTAAAAATATTTAAATGAATTTTACTAGTATAAAGCCTACCATTCTGAGGTGTGGTATTTCTAACAATGTAGACAGAACTGTCTTCATTCTTGATTGTTCTACTTTGGATGGGTATTAGTGGACACTTTTCCCATAGCTCGTAATCATGATGGTTATTGCTATCTTTTGCTTGGGGAAATCTGTATAAAAATCAGTACTAATGGTAGACAGTCTTTAGATTTTAGCAGATACCAGTTTTTTTTTGTAGTGTTGTTTGTTTTTGTATGATGAAAGTCCCTATCAAAGTAACTCTTCCCTCAAAATATTTTAAAATTGTATATATTCATTTAAATAAATTCTTATATAAATTCTATTATTTACTCCTGGGGAAATCCTGTGTCCTCAAGATACAATCCTAAAATAAAGTTGTTACATATTGGAGAAAGGCAGAATGATTGTGTTGTTATGGCAACTCAAATGGGGAAAATGAAAACAGCACAGATAAACTGCATCCTGTTGTTATAGCAACGATAGTTGTGAAAATGATTAAAGCTGGTCTAGAAAGGATGTATTGCAGCTTTAGTCCATTGAAAGTAAATAGTGTAAAAAAAGACAAAGAATTGGTTTTTAGACAAAAGTTAAATCCCTCTGGCACCACAATTGCCAGTAACCACTGCATATACGCAGACAGATCTCTGTCCTTTCTAATTATATTTTAACTCCCTTTATTCCCTCAGATTCTAATGATGGTATGAAGGACAGGAAAATGTATTGAATAATGACTGTATGAAAATCTTGTGAAGAAAGATTTTTTGGCAACAAATTTAAAAAGAAATTGAAGTTACAAAATTTTGTTACTGAAAATGTCTTTAAAAGAACAGTAGAATGTTTTCTTTTTCTCCTCTTTCCTTTCTCCCTATTTCTCAGTGCTTTATTTTCATTCTTTTCCGTAATCTCTTTCTGTATCATTTTAGCCTTAAGTGTTGAATTGCAACATAGACGCCTAATGTCATGGCAGTTTGTGAAACCATCAAGTGCAGCATTATGATTGCAGATGAACAGATGGGTTTGATGATAAATGATAAGTATCCAGTAGGTGTGAAGAAATTTATTTTGGCCATATCTTTCAAACTTTCTCTGTAATCAAAGCTTCTTAGTTATTTTAAATGCCATTATTTCCCCCCCAACTTCTACTTGCCCACCATAGCAAAACATTTCATCCCAGTGGAGTGGAGACATGTTAGAAATAAACCTGATGAAAGCCGTGCTCTTTGTTCAGCATCTGGCTGCTCGCACAGGTTTTTGCAGTAATGGAATCAGCATCTCTGTATTAGAGTATTGATCTGCTGCTTGGTAGATACTGTGTAAAAGAAGTATCTCTAACATTATATTAAAGTGGTTTAAAGAGCAGTTTATGTTACAAATGAGGTGGAGGAAGATGGAGTTCTGCAAGACTGGACACATGCTATAAATATCCATAAAACTGAAGACTTTTTCTAAAAACTGTGGTGTTGAAATTCCCATATTTTCTTCCACATTTATTGCAAATAGTTGATCACTACCAGAGCATGAGTACACTAATGCCATTACCCTTTTGTCCTTTAGTAGATAGAGGTTTTTATAGTTAATGTTCTCATGTTGTAGTTGAAAACTGTGGTGCAAATATAAGTCAGGGTTGAGAGATAATACTGACTGACCATAAGAACAGTGTTTTAAAGTAGTCATTGAATATTTTAAGTCAAAATCCAAATAGTAATGTTGATGTAAATGTAAGTTGATTTTTATAAATAGGCTTCTCACTTTAAACATTGCCCAGTTTTGCCTGACTAACCAAAAACCGTCCTTTCAAATAGGCATGGGGAAGAAAGCTCTTTTTAAAAAGCGGAAAAATATGAGGGAAGAGAGGGAGAACAAAAGTTTTTAGTTTGTTTCTTTTGAAAAAGTCGTAAAATATTCATCCCTTTCTGATGTTATTTAGTAGTAGTAGGTTGTTCAGACTCGTGACTTAGATCAGACATACTTGAGTCCTTAAATGGTTCAAATACCCAGCAACACTTCAAAAATTTCATCAGTAAGTTAGCTAACATTTTGTAAAGGAGTTTGAAAATGAAAGCTGATCACAAGTGCCAATATCCTGTTGTGCACCAATGGGATATAACAATGCATGGATTTAAATCCTCTTTCTCCTAACTTATCTTGTAACAGTTTTTAGTGCTAGTTTATAAATCTGTAAAAATGTTTAATATTAAACCTGATGCACTGGTTTTTAGACTGGTGTCTAGAAGTGGGCAGTAGCAGGTTGTGTGCATTTCCTAGTTTGCATCTTGGTTTGTTATAAATTGGATCGTAAGATCAGGTACTTTATTTTCCTGGAGGAAAAAAATTATTAGGTATACTCATCACTACCCATTTCACAGTTTCCTGTCACATTTCACTTGCTTCAGAAATATTCATTTTAGATCCTTCTTGTGAATATGTAACTCTTAATACTGATGTCCTGAGAGAAAGGAGAATTTCTTATCTAACCTATATAATAACCATATCATCACAGAAAATAACCTCACAATATATCAAGCAATCAAATAGCCAATAAACCTATTCTCCTGCTACATTCCATAAACTGGATGGGGAGGGTAGATAATGTTCATTTTTGTTACTTACCAGGGAACATGACACTTGATCTTTGAATTGGTTATTTATTTCATATATTGTAACTGCCAATCAGCCAGCCATTTGCAAATAGTGAAGTAAATGCACTGCTGAAAATGAGTTTCTTCTTTGCTGGTCTGTGGTACCCAGGAAGTCAGATGTAATATGGTTCCATTTATTTATCCAGGCATTTATTCTCTTTCTAATGAGCAAGTAATTTTCTTTTCTCTACTCCTACACAAAAGTTAAATTAAGGAGTACCCAAGAGGGCTGGGATACTTGGTTTGCACTCCTTGAAATACTGTTTGATATCAGGGGATCCTTTCATGAGCAGACTTTCCCTCTCAGCTAAGAGGAAAGCTCCAGATAGCTCTCCCTTTTGAACTCATTGTTAGAGCAAACAGGTCTGTAGAGAGGGGGATGACCCAGAAGCCTAAGGTGGAGTTTTGTCTCCTTTAGCCCTGCTCCCCTACTCAAAGGATTTTACTCTGTGGCTGCTTTTGCTTTTTTTTTTTTTTTGCCTGTGAAGTGAGGGACAAGTACTCTGATCGCCCAAACGCCAGCCAGCCTGCCGTATTTAGTATGTGGGTTCTTAACACGACACTGGCTTCTGTTGAGTCATACTAACTGCTATGAACAAATGTGTAAATTCATACTGGGGGAAAAGTGTTGCAAATGTCTTTCATCAAAGGGGGCAAGCACATACAATGGGCTAAAGATAGTTTATTCAGTAAATGGTGTTGGGAAAATTGGACAGATATGTGCAGAAAAATGAAGCTAGACCACCTTCTTACACCACATACAAGAATAAATTCAAAATGGATCAAAGACTTAAATGTTTGACCCAAAACCATAAAAATCATAGAAGAAACCATAGGCAGGAAAGTCTTGGACATTGCTCGTAGTAACATTTTATCAGATATATCTCCCCAGAAAAGGGAAACAAAAGAAAAAAAAAATAGGACTATATCAAACTAAAAAGTTTTTACACAGCAAAGGAGATCATCAACAAAATAAAAGGATGATCTGCAGAATAGGAGAACATATTCACTGATATATCTGATAAGGGGTTAATACCCAAAATTTATAAAGAAGTTAGAAAACTTAACACCAAAAAAACCAAGTAGCCCAATTAAGAAATACGTGCAAGACCTGAATAGGCACTTCTCCAAAGAGGACATACAGATGGCCAATAGGCATGAAAAGATGCTCAGCATCACTAATCATCAGAAAAATGCAAATTAAAACCACCAGGGATATTATCTTGCACCTCTCAGAATGGCTATCATCAATAAACCAATAAACAAGTGCTGGCGAGGATGTGGAGAAAGGGGAACCCTTTTGCACTGTCGGGAATGCAGATTGGGGCAGCCACTGTGGAAAGCAGTATGGAGATACCTTGAAAAATTAAAAATGGATCTGCCTTTCAACTCAACTATTCCACTTCTGGGAATATATTTAAAGGAACCCAAAACACTAATTTGAAAGAACATAAGCACCCCTGTGTTTATTGCAGTGTTAATTACAATCACCAAGATACGGAAGCAGCCCAAGTGTCTATCGGTAGATGAGTGGATAAAACAACTATGGGACATTTATACAGTGGAATACTACTTGGCTGTAAAAAAAAAGAAGAAAATTTTTATCCTTTGCAACAATATGGATGGACCTGGAGAACATTATGCTAAGTGAAATAAGCCAGTCAGAGAAAGACAAATACCATATGATTTCACTCATATGTAGAATCCAACGAACAAACTGAAGGGAAATGGTGACAGACTCATCGAGGGAGAGCAGGGCACCAGCTGTAGGGGTGGGGCAGAGGGGGGGGGAGGTTAGGGGGTGGGGGGGATGGACTCATGGATATGGACAACAGTGTGGTGATTGCTGGGGGCAGGGGGGTGTTAGGGGACTAAATGGTAATGGGAAAAAATACAATAAAGATTGAATTTTTAAAAATTTTGAAAAAGGAAATATATAATGTCCAATCCTGCCAGTGAGCTCTGTGATTATTTCAAATTTGTGTATAGGCCAAACCCACATCATCAAAAATTGTGTAACCCCATGATTCCCAGGCCTCTCAGCTGGTGGCCTAGTTATTTCAAATAATATTTAATGCAATAAATTCTAAGGCAATAAAAGAATTTAGACAGTTCCTTAGAGATTATTGCAATGGGATTTGACTTGATTTTAATAAAGTGAAATTCCAGTATTGCCAAATAATTTCTTTGTGGCATGATTTAAAAGGTCTTTAAGTACAGGTATAGGAAATCAAACTTGTAAAACCTAATCTAAGATAATTGCAGTTTTACTCTTTACCAAGTAAATGAGAACTTCAAAAATACAGAAATTTCTTTTCTTAGCATAAGGTGATTTTTAATAATGGAGCAAAGAAAATGTAACTGAACATCCTTACTTTCTGTTCTGTTATGAGGAGAATAAAGATACCACCTGGCTGTATGCATAAATTTGTTTACTAAGTTGGTTCATTTCCTGTAGATGGGTATTAAAAATGACTTTTTTGGTACAGAAAACATGTGGCATCTATGTATTATTATTATGCCCTGCTGCCTTCTAATGTTGAATATTTTATGATTTTTTTTAAAAAAGAAAATTGTTCTTATATTTTCAGACTCAACAATGTTACAGTAAAGTCAGCCATAAACCAAATATTTAGGACTTATTATATTGACACCAATGAGAAAAAAATAAAGCACAAGTGTTTGGTAATTAGAAAACCAGAACAGCAATTTTAGAAAAATTGTTCATTGCCTTGTACTCTGGAGTTCTTGAGCCAGTGACTTCGAAGATCTTTTGTTTTCTGTACTGAAGCAGAATAGTGAAAATGTTTTTATAGAAACTTATGAAAAAAAGTCTATGTATTAATTTGCTTTGGGTCATTCTAGTCTCTCTGGTAAATTCATAATTAGGAAGGCCTTTTTAAGACTGTTCTAGTCTCACAGGTACGTAGCTACTGCATATCTGGTAAATCTAAATTCATATGTTAGGAGGTTATGTTTTTTTAAAGCATATTATTTACACAATTCACTGGAATGGCTCCTTTGGAAGTTGGGTGGCTCTCTTATGTAATTATGTACTTAGTAACCCTGTGCTACACAGCAGTAGAAATTCAAGTAAGAATAATTTACTGCTTATGCATAGTTATTAGAATTTTAAAGCATTTGTTTGTTCAAAATTCTAGTTTATCAGAGTGTTATATTTGACTAATTGCATACTTAATAAATAATAATGAATAAATTTATTTTAGAAAGCAGCCGAATTTGAATTTTAATTGTTTTAAATAAGCGTCAGGAGCTGCTTCTTCCTCTCCCCCTTCACCTTATTGTTTAAAGGGATTTCCATTGCTTTAGTCCATGTTTTGTGGTGAACCTAATAATTCTATAGAAAAATCCATACTAGAAGTATTGTAGATGGATGTAAATCGCAGAATTATGGACTCCTATTGCTGTAAGGGACTGTTAGAAATATTTTGATCTACTCCATTTTAGTAGTGAAGAGGCAGAGTTGTATAGAATAGTTATTGCTCAAGATCTTACAATTGGTTTGAGGACAAGTCTGCGAGAGAACCTGGTGCCTTAACTCCTGGGTTAGTGTCAGACCTCCTCTCAGTTGTGTTGGAATTCAACAGTTCATTTCACCAGGGACTTCTGGAACTCTTTTGCATCTAGAGATTATAAGAATAGTGTGCTTATGTAGTTTAACAATGATGATGTCAAGCTAGTGATATTTCACACTTTAATTCTGATTCATCTGGTATTTTCCAATGATTATAAACATGTTAACATGTGATGGCTAACCCTTTAAATGTAATTTTCTTCTAGATTATAATCTCTTTAAAGGCAGGGGCTCATTTAGTTCTCATAAAGTTAATTCCGTTTCTTTTTTTTTTTTTTGACGGCTTAAATTAAAAATATATTTTTTAGAGTACTGATGGCATTGTTGGAGTAAGTGTAGCTGTCCGTGGTATCTACTCTGGGGATAATACTCATTTTAGAATTATATCTCAGTCTTCAACAAGTACTGTTGATTTCAAGTAATAGATTGCCTCATTCTCCCTTTAAGCACGTGGGGGCAACTCTTTTAAGGGTTCAGAGATAGCCTGAGGGGTGATGTGCACTCCTGCTCCACAGAGGCAGGGTCTAGGCACTGGAACACCTCGAGGGCTCAAGGCATCCTCCATTCCTGGGATCAGTTCTACTCGGTATGGTGTGTAATCCTTTTTATGTTACTGGATTTTATTTGCTCATATTTTATTTAGGGGTTTTGCCTGTATATTCTTTTTCTTTTTTAAAAAAATATTATTATTATTATTATTATTATTATTATTTAGAGAGAAGGGAAGGGAGGGAGAAAGAAAGGGAGATAAATATCCATCAGTTGCCTCTTGGTCGCCTCCAGCCTGGGGACCTGGCCCACAACCCAGGCCTGTGCCTTGACCAGGAATCAACCTGCAACCTTTTGGTTCCCAGGCCAGTACTCAGTCCACTGAGCCACACCAGCCAAGGCGACCTTATATTCTTAAGGAATATTGCTCTGTCATCTCCATTCTGCTTTTGAGTTCATCCAATGAGTTTTTAAATTTCAGTTCTTATATTTTCATTTGTTTTTTTCTTTATGTCTGTTGTTTCTTTGCTGAGATTTTCTATATTTCCATTTTTCAAGAGTGTTAACATGTCTTAGTTATTGGAACATTTTTGTACTAGTTACTTTAAAGTCTTTGCCTCTAAAAGTAATTCCAACATTCATGTCAATTGATGTGAGTTGAGATCCTACCCCCTCTTATTTGTATGCTAAGTAAAATATTGGGTTATATCCTGGGCATTTTTAATATTATAGGACTGAATTTTATTTAAATAGTATTGAAAAATGTTGATGTTTTTGTTTTATCAGGCTCTCAACCCAGTTGAGTTCAACTTACAAGTTCAAATAGCCTGCTATCTCCCCCACACCTACCCACAGGCGGCAAGTGAGCAAAACTGCACCTGCCCACCCCCTTTCCCCAAACCTGTCCTGCCGAAAAGGTCCAGGGCTGCTGGTTTACTCTATTTTTAAAGTCTTTGCAGTGCTATGGAAATCCGTTCCATGTGTGTGCCACTGAGTGGCCAGTCTGGGATCTAGATGGTAGTCTGTCTTGTAGTTCATTTCTCAAAGTCTATGGCTTACTCTTTTGGGTTATATCCACACATGTGAAGCTTGCAGGTGAGCAAAGGAGTTCATAACTCGTTTTATGGGCTTGCTTTCCTGAGCTCCTCCCTCCCCACGGTCTCCCCAGTGCTATCTAGTTCCCTGGCACTCCCTTTTTCATTATTGCGGCCAGGCAGCTGGAGCTTTATTTAAACTCCTCTACATGAAAACTTACTGCATCTGGGGGGTAAGTGATAGGCAGATGGAAAGGGGAAAAAAAAGCAATGATAAATTAAAAAAAAAAGAAAAACAAAACAACAGAAAGAATAAAAGCAGTGAAGTTTAGCCTCAGCCTTTTAGGATCACAACTCCTCTGATCAAAGAGTTTCCTACCTTCAGAGTTTTTTCTCTCTTGTGGGCCCCCCTACTTCTGTGCTTTCATCATGGGATTCTTTGAGAGAATAAAGAGAACTTTAAAGAAAAAAACAGGGAGGATTTTCACCATTCTGTGAGTATTATGATACTCCTACATTCCTTGGGGCCAGAACTAGAGGGCTTCTCTTGGATCTGTCTTTCCCTACACTGATACCCACATTTGAGTTTCATGCTGCAGTCTAGACTGGTGGGACACTGAAAGAATTTTTAAAAATACCATAAATTCATTGTTGCTTCAGTGTCGCGTGAAGTCTTTGTTCCCAGTCTGCCCACTGCTGTTAACTCTTCAGAGTACTCAAATAGCTACACTTTGCATTCCATCCATTTTTTGTAGTTGCATTCAGTGGGAGATAGAGAAGGGAGTATGCTTATTCCTTCTTAACTGGAACCAGAAGCCCTTCTGGTTACACGTTTTGATAGTGATTTATACCTCATTATCAACGCGCTCTGCAAGTTCAGTCCTTTGAAATTTGTTGGTTACTTCCTTCGTGGCCCATCTTAGGCTCTATTTTGGTAAGTGTAGCAAGTGTGCTTGAAAACAACTGCAGTTGTTGGGTCCAGTGTTCTAGATAAGTCATCAGGTCAAGTTGTTAATTGCGCTCTGCAGTTATTTTTGGTTTATTCTTTCAAGTAGCTGAGGGAGGGATGTTAAACCTCAGACTGGGATTGCAGATTTGTTCCCCCTTTAGTTCGGTGTATTTTGCTTGTTATACTTGAAATTTTATTAATATATACACTTCTAAGATTGTTAGTTCTTGAGGAATTGACCTCTTTATCATTATGGCAAGGCCCTGTTTATCCCCATTAATATTCCTTGTTCAGAGGTGTACTTTGATATTAATGTAGCCATTTCAGTTTTCTTATAATAACCTTTTATGATATCTTTTTCAAGTTTTTACTTTTTAAAAAATTAAGTATATTTTATTGATTATGCTATTAAGTTGTCCCATTTTTCCCCCTTTGCCTCCTTCCATCTGGTACCCCCCATTGCCTCTAGCAATCCTCCCTTTAGTTCATGTCCATGGGTTGTTCATATAAGTTCTTTGGCTTCTCCATTTCCTATACTGTTCTTAACCTCCCCCTGTCTATTTTGTACCTACTATTTATGCTTCTTATTCCTTGTACCTTTGCCATCATTCTCCTTCTCCCTCCACATTGATAACACTCCATGTGATTTCCATTTCTGTGAGTCTGTTCCTATGCTAGTTGTTTGCTTAGTTTGTTTTTGTTTTAGTTTTTTAGGTTTAGTTGTTGATAATTGTGAGTTTGTTGTCATTTTACTGTTCATAGTTATGATATTCTTTTTCTTAGATAAGTGCCTTTAACGTTTCATATAATAAGGGCTTGGTGATGATGAACTTCTTTAACTTGACCTTATCTGGGAAGCACTTTATCTGCCCTTCCATTCTAAATGATAGCTGTGCTGGAGAGAGTAATCTTGGATGTAGGTCCTTTTCATCACTTTGAACACTTCTTGCCAGTTCTTTCTTGCGCCTGCAAGGTTTCTTTTGAGAAATCAGCTGACAGTCTTATGGGAACTCCTTTGTAAGTAACTCTCTTCTTTTCTCTTGCAGCTTTTAAGATTCTCTCTTTATTTTTAACCTTTGGCATTTTAATTATGATGTGTCTTGGTATAGTCCTCTTTGGGTCCAACTTGCTTAGGACTCTATGGCTTCCTGGACTTGTATATCTGTTTCTTTTGCCAAATTGGTGAAATTTTCTTTCATTACTTTTTCAAATAAGTTTTCAATTTCATGCTCTTCCACCTCTCCTTCTGGCACCCCTATGATTTGAATGTTGATGCATTTAAAGTCCCAGAGGTTCCTAAGCCTCTTCTCATTTTTTTTTTGAATTCTTGTTTCTTCCATCTGTTCTGAGTGAATGTTTATTTCTTCCTTTTGTTCAAAATTGCTGATTTAACCCTGGCTGGCATAGCTCAGTGGATGGAGCGCGGGCTGGGAACCAAAGTGTCCCAGGTTCGATTCCCAGCCAGGGTACATTCCTAGGTTGCAGGCCATAACCCCCAGCAACCGCACATTGATGTTTCTCTCTCTCTCTCCCTCTCTCTCTCTCTCTCTCCCTCCCTTCCCTCTCTAAAAATTAAAAAAAAAAAATGCTGATTTGAATCCCAGCTTCCTTCCCTTCACCATTGGTTTCCTGTATATTTTCTTTATTTCACTTTGTATAGCTTTCACTTCTTTATTTTGTGGCCATACTGAATCATTTCTCTGAGTATTCTTATCACCAGTGTTTTGAACTCTGCTTTCATAGGTTGGCTATCTCTGTGTTGCTTAGTTCTTTTTCTGGAGTTTTGTTCTGTTGTGTTTTTTTGCCCATATTTCTTTGTCTCATCAATTTGGCAGCCTCCCTGTGTTTCTGTGTATTAGGTAGAGCTGCTTTGACTTCCTGTGTCAGTGCACCTGTTACATTGTAAGGGGCTGAGCCTTAGGTATTTGCCAGGGCAGGGCAACCTGCTTCACCACTTTGTGGCACTGTGTGTGGGGGAGGGGTCAGAGAGGGAACAGTGCTGCTTGCTTGGCTCTGGCCCCATTTTCAGTCATTTCCCCTACTTCCTGTAAGTGACTAGTGCCCTTCTAGCTGCTGCCCTGGTGCTGATTCCACAAGTTGGTGGGTTTGTGTACATTCTAGGACCCTGTGGGCCCTTTAAACGGACTCTCCTGAGACACCAGCAGTTTCTTTTCCCATGGCAACACCCACTGGTTTTTATATCCAGATGTTGTGAGGCTTTATTTTCCCGGCACAGGAAGCCTGGGCTGCACCGTCTGGCCTGGGGCTGGGATTGCTTGCTCCCCAGTTGTCCCTGCCGCAAGTGAACGTGGGACCACCCGTTCCACCAGCAGCCGCTGCCTCACTGTGGTCCTCTCTGCCAGGCTGCTTGTCTCTGCTCCTCCTACCCATCTGGATGAATATTTCTTCTTTAACTCCTTGGTTGTCAGACCTCCATACAGTTTGATTTTCAGGCAGTTCTGGTTGTTTTTTGTTTTTAGATTCTTTGCTGTCGTTGTGCGAGGAAGCAAAGCATGTCTACCTACACCTCCATCTTGGCTGAACACCCTCATATTTTTACTTTTAATTCATCTGTATACATTAATATATAGTTGTGTCTTGCTTTTCAATTCAGCCTAATAATTTATCTTCCAATGTTTGGACTTGTAGTGTCCAACAGAGATGTTAGCTACAGATTCTAACCAAGTACTGTATATATATTTAAAATTTTTTTATAGCTACATTAAAAACTAAAAAGAAACTTGAAAAATTTATAGTGCTTTTTATTTAATCCAGTATATTTTAAGTATCATTTAAACATATAATCTATATAAAGTTACTGAGATATTTTATTTTTTGTATTGAATCTTCAAAATCCAATGTGATTTCACAGTTAAGCACATCTTAATCTGGACTAGCATGCTCAGTATCTGCATGTGACTAGTGATCACTTTATTAGAAAATGTAGTTTTAGATCATTTATATTTAGTATGGTTAAGTTTAAAGCTACCATTTTGTTTCTGTTGTCCCAACTGTTCTTTTCTCGTTTTGTTTTAAATTTTCCTGCCCTCTTTTGGATTATTTTTTAGTATTCCATTTTATCTGCTCTGTTGGCTTATTAGGTACCTTTGTTTTGTTTTGTTTAAATGGTTGTTCTAGAGGATACAATATGTGTTTTAAAATATTATTGAGGTGAAATTCACATAACATAAAATTAACCATTTTAAAGTGAATGATTTAGCCATGGCTAGTGTGGCTCCATGGATTGAGTGCTGGCCTGTGAACCAAAGGGTTGCTAGTTCAATTCCCAGTCAGGGCACATGCCTGGGTTGCAGGCCAGGTCTTCATCTGGGGCAACCACACACTGATGTTTCTCTCCTCTCTTTTTTCCTTCCTTCCTATCTCTCTAAAAATAAATAAATAAAATCTTAAAAAAATAAAGTGAATGATTTAATATAGTCACAATGTTGTATAATCACCATCTTTATCTAATTCTAAAACATTTCTATTATTCCAGATAAACTTCTTATTCATTAAACAATTTTCTGCCTATTCCCCTCTCCTTCCAGGCCCTGGAAGTCACCAATTTTCATTCACTATTTTTGATATTTTTATATTAAATAGAACAATACAGTATGTGACCTTATTATGTCTGGCTTCTTTCACATAGCATGTTTTTGGGGTATATCCATGTTGCTTGTATCAGTACTTTATTAATATTTATGGATGAAAATATTTTATAGTATATATACCACAATTAATTCATTTGTTGGTGGACATTTAGGTTGGTTTCTACCTTTTAGTTATTGTGAATAAGGCTGCTGTGAACATGTGTAGCATATATTGTTTGATCACCTATTTTCAGTTCTTTTGGGACTATCCCCAGGAGTGGAGCTGCTAGAAGTGGTCACATGGTAATTCTGTGCTTTTGAAGGACAATCAAGCTGTTACCTAAAGTTGCTGAATCTTACCTCCATATCCTTACTACAATTTATTTTTTCTACATCCTCACTACAGCTTATTTTGTGTTTTGTTACTTTTTAAAATTTTATTACTTTTTTTTTAAGATTTTATTTATTTATTTTTAGGGAGGGAAGGAAGGGGGGGGACGAGAGAGAGAGAGAGACGGGAAGACACAGAGAGAGAGCGAGACATCACTGTGCGGTTGCTGGGGGTTATGGCCCTGAACCCAGGAATGTACCCTTGGCTGGGAATCGAACCTGGGACACTTTGGTTCCCAGCCCGCGCTCAATCCACTGAGCTACGCCAGCCAGGGACTAAATTTTATTACTTTTTAAAATTGTAGCTTCAAATGCTTTTGAGACTGGATAGGACTTTGATGATAAAGCTCCTTCTAGTCTGTCTACATCTCCTGGCATGCTTCTCTCCTGAAATATCTGGATGACGGTTTTGGGGTTTTTTTTTAGATTGCTATCCTAATGGGTGTGAAGGGCACCTCCTTGTGGTTTTGATTTTCATTTCCCTAATGACTAATGAGGTTGAGCACCCTTTTAATGTGCCTGTGGTCCATTTCTGTGTCTTCTTTGGAGACATGTCTGTTCAAGTTCTTTGCCTATTTGTTAATTGGGTCATTTTGTTGTTGAGTTGTAAAAGTTCTTTATATATATTCTGGATATGAGATCCTTATCAGATACATAATTTGCAAAACAATATATATCTTTAACTTATTGCATTCCTCCTTGAAATAATATTTTATTTCACATAAAATGTATTTCCATTTTCTCCTTGTATCTCTGTGTTGTTGTTTTGATATGTTTTGTTCCCAAATACATTATTAATATCATAAATCATTGTTATTTTTGCTTAAATTGTTTATTATTTTTAAAATAAATTTTAAAGTGAGAATGATTTTAAAAATATTTACCTGCATATTTATATTCATGACACTTATCATATTTTTGTATAGATTGTATTATCATTTTCCAAATGTATTTGAAAACATTTTCCAAATATATTTTATGCCTCCTCACAACCCTCACTCCCTGATTTTTTTAGTGGAATACCAGTTACACATATATTGGACCACTTGATTATTTCCTGTAGGTCACTGAGCATTGCTCAGTTTATTTCCATTTTTTTTCTCTTAGGGCTTTATTTCATAATTGTTTTTTTGTTTAAGTTCACTGATCTTTTTTCTGTAGTTGTTTACTAAGCTATTAATCCCACCTTAGAAAATTATTATTTTGGGACTATTTTTTTTTTTTCTGGAAGTTTTATTTCATTTATTTTTTTGTATCCTACATTCTCTTATACTATATTCCTGTTCTAATAGCTATTTTAATGTTTTGGTCTGTTAATTTCATCATCTCTGTCATTTCTGGATTGCTTCTACTAACTGATATTCCTCCTGATT
Organism: Phyllostomus discolor; assembly: GCF_004126475.2. Classification (NCBI taxonomy): domain Eukaryota; kingdom Metazoa; phylum Chordata; class Mammalia; order Chiroptera; family Phyllostomidae; genus Phyllostomus; species Phyllostomus discolor. The sequence continues at coordinate 153,681,612 of NC_040907.2, forward strand.
ATGGGTCACATTTTATTGTTTTTAGCTAGTAATTTTAATGTACACATTGTGAATGTTACATTATTCAATATTTTTGTTTTATGCCTTTTAAAAAGAATGTTTGTGGGCTGGAATGGGAGTAGGTTGGAGAAAACTGTACTTGAACAATGATTTAAAATAAAATAAAAAAAAAGAATGTTGAATTAAAATTAAAAAAAAGAATGTTGATTTATTTCAGCCAATAGTTTTTATATATTTTTTATATATAATTATTCTTTTTTATATGTATCTTCATATATATACATATTTATCCTCAACCAAGGACATTTTTTCATTTGCTTTTAGAGAGGGAGAAAAGGGAGTGGGGAGAGAGCAAGAAAGAAAGAGAGAAATATATCTATGTGAGATAGAAAATCAGTCGGCTTCCTTTTCATATGGACACCTGACTGAGGACTGAACCTGTAACCTGGGTTTGTGCCCTGACTAGTAATTGAACCCATAACCCTTTAGTCTGCACATGATGACACTCTAACCAACTGAGCCACACCAGCTAGGGCCATCTTAATCACTTTTAAGTGTACATTCGTAGCTTACATTCACATTTGTAGTATAACCAATCTCCACAACTTTTTCATCTTGCAAAAACTGAAACACTCTGCCTTTTATACTCCCCATTCTTCTTGTCCTCACTACCCCCCACCTCCCAGTCACTGGTAACCACTGTTCTTTCTGAATTTGGTTACTCTCGGTACCTAATATAAGTGGAATCATACAAGTATTTGTCTTTTTGGTTACTGACACTTATTTAGCCTTATGTCCTCAGGGTTCATCCATATTGTAGCATATATTAGAGTTTCTTCCCTTTTTAAGACTGAGTAATATTCCAGTATGTACACATACACCTCTCTCACATTTTATTTATCCACTGATAAATGGATAAATATCATTGATCCATTTATCCATTGATAGGCCTTGATTATTTCCACCTATTGGCTATTTGAGGGTCTGTTTTTATTATTTTTCTTTTCTCTTTTAGGGGCATTTGATCCCGTTTTTTGAACTGTTGATAATTTTTATTGTATGCTACACTGTTTTAATGAAAGTGGTAGAGACTCTGAAAGGTAACCCCTTTCAGAAAGGACTTAATATTCTTTTCATGAGCATATCTCTTTTGTTTGATTGAGGTTACTCTATTTCTGGTGTTCCTCCATGGCATCAACTGAAAGCTGCCCCCCACCCTTTTTAAAATAAATCAGGGTACCTGCCCTGGTTGGTGTGGCTCAGTGGATTGAGTGCCGACCTGCAAATGAAAGGGTCGCTGGTTCAGTTCCCAGTCAGGGCACATGCCTGAGTTGTGGGCTGGGTCCCCAGTAGGAGGCACACAAGAGGCAACCACACATTGTTTGTCTCTCTTTTTCACTCTCTTCCCATCTCTCCGGAAATAAATAAACTTTTTAAAAAAATCAGGGTACCTTGTTCTTGATAGGCTCTATACTCCCAATTTATATGCTTTACACTTGATTGTTCAACATCTGACTCTTTGCATGCAAAATTAAGGAGTCAGCAAATGCTTCGGTGGGGGAACTGGGTGTGGAATTTCAGATTTACCTCAGTACATTTAGACCCTGCCCAGAATTTTGGCCCCTAAAGTTTTGGCTGTATTAGTAGTTCTCTGATACTTTCAAATAGTTTTCTATATTTTATTAACTTTTTATAGTTTTCTTTTTCTGCATGAAATTTAGTCAGATAACAATTACATCATAGTGAAAAGCAAAATCCCAGTATATATTTTCATTAATTTTTACATTATTTTTAAACTTTCTCAAGCTTACAGAAAAGTTGCAAGTAAATCATTTGAGAGTAACGTACTACATGATGTGTCATCACTCTTGAAGTCTTTGATGTGTATTTCTTACAAACAAGAACATTCTCCTACACAACCCGGTAACAACCATCAAAATGAGAAAATTAATATTGATACCTGACTGCCAACTAACTCATAGACCCCATTCAAGTTTTTCTAGCAGTCCTCATAAATGTCCTGTACAACAAAAGGGCCTGCCTGGTCCAGAGCCATGTGTTGCTGATAGTTGTTACGTCTCTTTAGTCTCCTTCAGCCTGGGATAGTTCTTCAGTCTTTCCTTGACTTTCATGACAATGGCTTTTTTTTTTTTTTTTTTTTGAGGATTATAGGCCAGTTATTTTGTAGATTGCTTTCAGTGTGGGTTTTTCTGATGTTTTCTTATGATTAGGTACAGGTTATGTATCTTTGGCAGAAGTATCACAGAGGTGATGCTGTATTCTTCTTACTGCATTCTGTCACATCACATGTGATTTGAATGTGTTTGTTATTGGTGATATTGATGTTGATCATTTGATTAAGATGTCACCTAAGTTTTTACATAGTAAAGTTACTGTTTTGTAATAAGTATGGAGAGATATTTTTAGACTATTCAATATCATATTCCTTATCAAACTTGTAGTTTATATCATTGATAGAGTGATGGATTTTTATTTTATTTAGTGGTTTATTATCTTTTGCTGCATACCAAATACCACAAATTTAGTGGCTTATAATAATATACAATACTCATTCATTATCTCACAGTTTCTTTGGGTCTGGGGTCTGGCCATGGCTAACCTGGGTCCCCTTCTTCAAGATCTCTCACAGGGCTGAGGTCTCATTTGGTCTCATCCACTTCCAAGTTTACATTGTTTTTGGCAGAATACCTCTTCCTCAAGGGCTATTGGACTGAGAGCCTCAGTTCCTGGATAGCTATTGGCTAGAGGCCACCCTCAGTTCCTTGCCACATGGACCTCCCATATGACTGCTTGCTTGATAAAAACATACAAGACAAGAAGGTAACAGAGCCTGTTAGCAAGGTGGAAGTTACAATTTAATGTAACCTAGAAGCAAGGGGGCGCAATTACACAAGAATTATGGATACCAGGAGATGGTGTTCATCGGAGGGGCATGTTAGAGTTTGCCTGCCACTATTATAATCTGTTATTATCATTATTTGTTTTGATTTAGCCTGTGAGAGCCTGTCACATTGGCCCATGTGTCATCTTGCCATGGCTCTCCGTTACTCTTTGAATACCCCAAGGAGGTATTCTAAGCTTATCTTAAGTTTTCCCTGTGCGTGCAAGCCCTGGAACCAGCCACTGCTCTGGTACTCTGTTAGTCAAGAATGATTTCTTTTTAATATTTTCACCCAAGGACATGCTTACTAATTTTAGAGAGAGGCTAATGGATGGGGAGAGAGGGAGAGAAACATCGATGAGAGAGAGAAACATCAATTGGTTGCCTCTCATATTCCCCAACTGGGTACCAAATGTGCAACCAAGGCATTGTGCCCTGACTGGGAATTGAACTGGCGCCTTTTCGGTTTATGGGACGATGCTCTAACCAACTCAGCCACACCAGCCAGTGCCTAGAGAGTGATTTTGAACTATTTAATATACTCACTACTATTAGGTTACTATTACCAGGTCATCTTATTGATAGAGGTGTTTGTATGTATGTGTGTACATCATTTACCTAGAGACTTCTCTCTTTCTCTCTCTCTCTCTCTCTCTCTCTCTCTGTCTATGTATATATACATATATATGCAGTAAGCTTTGATTTCACAATATCTTCAATTTTAGTTCAGCAGCATAGTATTATTCTAGTTTTCTTCCTTTCTGTATCTGTAACTCTTTCTCTGATTATGAGAAAACTTGCTCTCATTATCCTCAATGTTTAATCTACTCCTTTATTTAATCCTCCTGTATAACTCATCTCCTGTTTTTGACACAGTTTTCTTTTCATCTCCCACCTCATACTCTGCATAGATGCTTTCTTTCCTTTTGATTTCTGACTACTTGCTCTGGGCTACCCCTTTTCCCCTCCTCTCCCAATTGGGTCTGAAACTCAGTGCTGGGCCACTCTCCCTCCACCCTGAACAAATGCCTTCTGTCCACTTTGGGAACCCTCACTACTCTGACTTCCTGCACTGCTCTGCCCCATCACACCATACCAGGCCCCCGTCACATGCAGATTTTCCCCTTTATCCTACCTGGAGGTCAAAACTGTATGTAAGGCCTCTCCCCCTTCAAGGACACTTTTCTCACACCACCAGAATGGCTCCTTCTGCGCCATTCAGCTTGATGCCTACTTAGTCTATATTCATTTAATGGTTGTTGAACTGAGCTGTTCACATAGGAAAGGAGGTAAGTGAGTGCTTCCACCATTCCTCTGGTCATTCAAGTTTGAAACCTTGGGAGTTCTTTCTGACTCATCCTCCTTCTTTCCTCACAGTCACTTATTAAGTTCTGTTGGTCCTTGTTTTGATGTACATTTGTCTTCTCCATGGCCATTACTTGGATGATTACAGCAGCCCCTTCCTTTAGTTTCTGTAGTCAGTCCAGTGCCCCTAAACCACCTTAGGCTCCACATTTCTTAATAAATGAGGTCACTCCATTGTCTGACTTTTAATTGCCATTTTTATGTGGCATCATCCTAGGTCATCAGAATATCTACTTTTGAATCTCATCTTTACCACTTGCTAGGTACCCATCAACTTTTAATAATTTATTTAACCTCTTTGGATCCTTACTACATTGTTTTACAAGTGAGTAAGATATTGAATTGCAAAAGCTTTGTCTATCACAGATACCTTCCAATCTAGTAATATCAGTAAAGTAACTAATGCTGTTTTATCAGGTTTCTCGCTATTGCATAAATCAAGAAATTCTTTCTTCTCTTTGATACGTAGTTCTCGCTGATCTCTTCCCTTTAAGCACACATTTGTTGAGCATCTGCTATGACTAGATACTGGAGATTTTTAAAAAGCTGAGATAATGACTCTTATCTCTGAGGAATACAGTCTGGTGGAGGAGGTAAATACATATATTGAATTATATACAGTAACAAATTCTATAATAAAATTAAAGCCAATGTCTGAATTTTTCAAAAAATTTAAAATTTTAACTAAATTTTTGTAGCAGCTATTGTCTAACACAGTTTAGTGCTTTTCCTTGTAGTTACTGTTCATTTTAGTTAATTTACTCCCTAGAGTGGAGTGAAAACTGCTCGAGGACAGGTCTTGGTAATGAGTCTATGGATTCTGAGAGACAGCCACACCGGGGTCTCATTCCTGCCATCGCCTTTTGGTCACTGTAACTTTTCTGACCTTAAGTTTACTAAAGTGAAAATACTGATGACTCTTTGACAGGGTTGTAATGATTAACTGAAATAATATATTTAAAGAACCTAGCACAATATATGGCAAACAGTTTTTGCCTGATCAGTTTTGGTACTGTTTTGTACTCTACTTGTGTCCATTCTAGTAAAGAACAGTAAGTTTGATGGGTGAAGGGTGGTGGGAGGACATAGGCGAGGGTAAAGAGGCAATAAAATGGTGATGGAAGGGGACTTGACTTTGGGTCTGGAACATACAATACAATATACAGATGATGTATTATAGAATTGTACATCTGAAACCTATATAATGTTACTTACCAATGTCACCCCAATTAATTTAAAAAATTTTTTAAAAGAAAAAAATAAATTCAATGGGTGGTTTATAGATTCCATGGTCTGTAGTTCATAATGGCTTCCCAGAACATTTTGAAATGCAAGTGGCATTCATGGAAGCCTGCTCTTGGTAATGATGACACTTGATATTTTTTCTTTTGTATTTGAACTTTTTAGATCTCTGATTTTAATTGTACCACAACCTGTACAACAGGGCTAGGCAGATATGATTATTCTATATGACAGGTGGGAGTTTCATTTTTGAAATGAGTTGACTAAATTGGCATTCTTAAGAGGCAGTCATTGTATACAATCCCAATTTGTATAGGGAAAGCTGGAATGTATTACATGGCTTATGGAATACTACAGTTCTCTTGGCCTGAAATTTTTAGTTGATATAGTAGAGAAAGGGGAATTCTTCTGTTCTGTGGCTTAAATACATAAGTTCTCAATGCAGTAGTCTTTTTATTGTTGATTATTATAGCTTTTGTTACTCATAGAAGTTGATCAACAGGGACCTGAGTTTAAGAGATTTCATCATTGAGCTTTCATCTAGTAAATGCTGAGGCTAGCCCTTTGCCTGCAGGGGCCCATCAGTGAAGAGAATCTGTGACTTCTTTCCTGGCAGCTGAGTAGTGGGGAGGAGTCAAGGATTTTAATGTTCTCTGTGTAAACGAATTTGTGTGCTTGAAGCTGATGGGCACTAGATGCTGTATGAAGCCTGTCTGGAAAAAGTCCAACCATCGTTAATATAACGAGAAGCAGTTTGCGTGACATTGGTGTAACTTGGCAGCTAACTGAGAGTGGACCAGAATGTGCATGTGTGAACAATGGTGACCTCACTGTACTAGTAAGTGGCATGGGCAGATACTGTCAAGTGAGCATGTGCACTATGTGGCCATAACATTTGCACTCAAAATGACTGAGTGAGTAGAGCAACAAATCTACATCAAATTTTGCATTAGGCTTGAACATTCCTCCATGGAAACTATTCGGATGATTCAGAAGGCTGTGAGCAACAGGTGATTGGCAGCTTCATCACAACAACATACTTGCTCAGGCATCACGTCTCCTGCAGAGTTTTTTGAGGAAACATCAAATCACCCATGTGACTCAGTCCCACTACAGCCAAGATTTGGTGCCCTGTGATTTCTGGCTTTTCCCCAAACTGAAATCTTCTTTGAAAGGGAAGAGATTTCATATAGTTGATGAGGTTCGGGAAAATAGGATGGGGCAGCTGATGGCAATTGGGGGAACTATGTGAGGTCTCAAGGTGCCTACTTTGAAGGGGACTGAGGCATCATTGTCCTATGCACAATGTTTCTTGTATTTTGTATCTTCTTCAATAAATGTCACTGTTTTTCATATTGCATGGCTGGACACTTTCTGGACAGACCACAGTGTATTGAAGCACTGGAGGACCTTGTTGCAACATTTGAATTTCCCTTTTTCATTCTTTCAAGTAACAGAAAACAAACTCCAGAATTAAAAAAAAAATGCTGTGTCTGCTTTTTAAAATGGTGGTAAACTAAATCAATTGGATAACAAATTTCAGATGTAATACATTATTATAGTCTTCAACTTTCTTTGATATTATTGCAAAGGAGAGTTAATTGGGGTGAAGTTAAGTGGGAAGTGAGCTGAAGAAACTAGTATGTGCTGTGTGTGGCTGGATTTGTATGGGATAGAGGTACATGTATGATCCATACTTTGGTAGCTTTTGAGATTGCATAGAAGAAACATGTAAAGAATTCACAAGTTCTTTTAACAGTAAAAGTTAAATATTTAAACATGAGGATGTAGTTGCTGGATTGCAGCTTAGTTTAGAACCTGCTTTTTTAATTAAAAATATTTTTTAACTTCATAAAGAAAACCTTAGAAATTTAAATATAACTTGCAGAGAGAAACAAACTTGCAGCCTAAAGATTAAGTAGAAAATTGTATATGCTTTGGGGCATTTTAAAGGGGATTATTTATTAAGATTTGAAGGACAGAAAGTTTTACATCTTTTTCAGAAATTGACCATTCAGGATGGCCCTGAAATACAGGGTGGGGCAAAATAGGTTTACAGGTGTGAGTACTCGAAACACAAGTTTATTCTTGTATATTTCTTTATTAATTATTGTATTATTTTCCATATGAACAACTGTAAACCTACTTTCGCCCCACCTTGTATTTAGACTACATAAGAATAGTAGCCAAAATGGCAATCCTTTCTACTCTGTTACTTATTGTCCAAATTTCCTTTGCTTTTTCCCCTTCTGTAGAAAATGCTCCTAAATGTGAATTTAGAAGGGAGAAAGAAGTAGAAGTTATAGCTTATTCCATTAATTTTGTAATTATATTTTTTTCCTCAGTGTTTTAAAGTGGCATTTACCAGTATGGGTAAGATTAATTGTTAACAATACAAACCAATTTGAAAATTGGTTATTAAATTGAGCTATAATATGTAAAATCTTATGGTAATGTGCAGATCTGACTATATTCAAGTGCAGTTTTCATACCCACACCAATTGTCTTGTAATAATCGTGAATGCATCCTCTGTGTGGTATTTACAAGTTAATGCCATTTTAGAAATCACACCAGTATATCTAGTGGCTTTCCTGGGTGTATGTGGCTCATTAACGATTATAATTTTAATTTGAAATTTTAGTTTAAGGGGATGGGGTAAGCCCTTTCAAATTCTTAGTTGTTAGGAGTTTTGATGGAAGATAGGATGTGTGAAGGAGGAAGATTAGAATGAGTTACAAAAGGAAAGTCAGATGATAATTAAGCAAGTATTATACATACTGCAAAAATAACACAGGATCTAATTTAAAGTGAAGGAGACAAACATTCAAAAGAGGAATGACTTAAAAACTTAGGAAGGACCATTCACAAATACAAGTAAATATACATATTTTAATAAAGACAAGAACATGCAAGTGGCTTTAGTGTAGCTGAAAGTGTTTGAGTCATCTTCCTTTTGAGAAGGGCGTGGGGAGAAGTGACAAGCTATCTTCTAGTGCCTATTCCATTTTTTTCCCATTATTTCCTTTTTACTCTTCTGTATTTTCATTCTCCCTTTTTGTATACTCTTCCTCTTCCACTTTTCTCAAATTCATTCTCTGCTTCACAATGAGACTTTCTTCTGTCCAGCACACAGAACCAGTTGCTTAATAATGTGTACATTGTCTCTCATGAACAATGAGAGAAATTCACTGACAATGAGTTCCTTTTACATTAAAGATTTTAAATATAAAAGAATTTAAGGTTGAGAGAGTATCACTTGAATGTAAAGGACTTTTGTCTCTTTTGTTCATTGTTCTATCCCTAGTGCCTAGAACAATGTCTCTCACAAGGAAGACACTCAATAAATACTTGTTGAATACATGACTAAAACATTACTTAGAAATATTTAATCTCATTTACTTAAAGAAATTATTTTAGCAAAGAACTTGATGCTTCCCAGTCAGAGATATGGGGGTAAGGCGGGTATTTGAAAAAAAATTTCAAGACAGTCAGTTGGCTAGAGGACCAGGCCAATTGGAAGCACAGAGGTGAGTTAATGTAGGCAGTGGGAAAGGTCAGATTAATCGAGTGCTTGGATTTCATACAATAGATACAGGGAGCCATTATGAATTATTGATGAGAGTGACATGATAACAGAGTGAACACAATTATTGTATTTAGTTGCTGTTTGTAAAATGGATTATAGCTTGAGGTGAAGAAATATTGGGAACAATGAACAGAGTCAGGAGCTTGTTGTGGGAGTTCAGAGCAGTTCCGCTGTTTTGTTTGGGATGTTACCCAGCGATGTCTGGAGCAGGTGCCCTTCTTTGAAGTCTGCTGTCTGCACGCTCTTTATGACCTCGGGATGGGTGGAGTCAGGAGGAAGAGTTCTTCACTAAGAAGTAATAGGCCAGGATTCTAGTATTCCAGGAAAAATTAAGTATTTATCTATGACCATGAATTTAGAAAGCAGAGCCCTGGCTAGCATAGCTCAGTGGATTGAGCTCAGGTTGCGAACCTGGCATTTCCTGCTTTTCTACTTTCTTTAGTTTTTTTTTTTAAAGAAAATTTTTAAAAGATTTTATTTATTTTATTTTTAGAGAGGGAAGGGAGAGAGAGACACACACACACACACATATCAATGTGCGGTTGCTGGGGGCCATGGCCTGCACCCCAGGCATGTGCCCTGACTGGGAATCGAACCTACGATGCCTGGTTCACAGCCTGAGCTCAATCCACTGAGCTACGCCAGCCAGGGCTCTACTTTCTAAATTCGTGGTCATAGATAAATACTTAATTTTTCCTGGGCATCAATCACCTTAACTATAAAATGAGGAAATAATGATCTGAAAGCAGGGGTCTAGACCAGATCATTTTTTGGTGTCCATATTATTCTTATATCAGTTACAGATAGTGTGAACAGTGAATATCATATTTTGTTTCCTAATAATTCTTACAACTAGAGTATTTTAAGAAGAAAAAAGTCCCATAATGATGTTTAATATTTCCTAGCTTATAAAGTTTAGCGTTATGTGCATTGACTGCTATATTTTAAAATATGTATTCCTGTTTTTATATGTGCTATTATCAGGTATTTAATTTTTTAAGTATTATTAGGCTGTAATAGTACCCAAGTGGATGAACAAAACTTCAGCCTGGGATACTTTTAGGGAAACTCAAAGAATATAAAACTGCTTCTAAAAGATAAAGTATTTTATAAAGCTATAGGAGCAATAACACTAACATTGTTTAGTCAATATTACTAGAAATCATAAATTCTACCTTATTTTGCTACTGAATACACTGTATGTATATACATTCACACATACTTTTTTGCTTAGAAGGTTTTAACCAGCAGCATTTGGGGTTCTCTTGTCCTCTTTTTTTCTCCCCCTGTTTCTCCTCTCTTTGTTGCTGTTTTCCCTTCTGTTTGGGTTGTTTCTTGCCCTCCCCCCCTCCTTTAATCCATCTGGAAAGATGAAGAAGCAGCTGCTATGGTAACTATGCATTTTGGTTAATGAATGGCAGACTAACAAGATACATAAAACATATGCAAACTGTGCAGAGTTAGTTGCTGTCAAAGCTGTAGGGGTATACTACTTTTGCTTCTTCCTACCTTCTAAAAAAAATACTTTAACTTTCCTGTGGTATTTTGTTTTCTAATTTATCATTTGTAATATTGAAATGCTAACATGAAATATTTCTTTCTCTGCTTAGTCTGCACCTTATATCACCCTGTGGTGAACTTATGGGAGATGAGTCAAAGTGCATAGAGGGGAAAAATTGATTAATTAGATTAAGAAGTGGATTTTTTTTTTAGACACATACATAGAAGAACAGGGACAAAAATTTTTACTGTATATTCAGTCTTTGACTTACAACATTTCCCCCCTTGCTTTTTGGGGCATTAGTGCCGCGTTCGAGTCTCTCTCTGGGGTTAGAACTAATGAGTAGTGTGTTTCTCGAAGATACTTCTATCATAAAGGGCAGCTACAACTGGAATATTGCATTCAGCCAAGCCTTGAAAATTCCTGTAATCTGTACCATCCTGTCTCATACTGTCCCATCTCATAGTTGTCCTCTCTCTGCAGTGCTCTATGCCCAGGTCTCTGTGGCTGGGCTGCTCCAGCCTGGCGGACAGCATGCCTTCGCTGCGATGCCTGTATAACCCAGGGACTGGCGCACTCACAGCTTTCCAGGTACTTTCTCTGTCTCTGTGCGTTATTTGCGGGCTTTAGTGTGTGTGTCTCATTCACGAGTGTGTCCCTCCTTTTCCATGCTTTACTTATGTTCACCTTTTTCCCTCCATATTATCTGTATATCACATCACTCAGTACTCCTTCAATGATTAATTTCTAATGTAGATCCAGACTGATCCACTCTTAAGACATTTCTGTTATCATGATTGGTTTGCCAAAATTGAGATAGCACAACTGGACAGTTTATTTTCATATCTAGTAGAAGTACAATAGTGAATTTTAAAGTAATCACAATAAATAGTATTCAATATGTAATGTTTGCTCTGGACCTACATAAAGCCAATTAATGTAATTAATCACAGCCAGTTACTCCAATACCTTCTTATGTTTTTCTTATGATCACTAAAAGTATAAAGTGCTCTGTCAGAGTGTCTGCTGGTTTATATGTATAAAATTTGGGGGAGGGAGTAATAATTGCTTAATTATATGTTGATTACCAGGTTTAGTTTCAAGGTAGAAAGGCCTTTCAGACCTTTGAGTTCAGCGTTCAGCTTGAGACAGTCAGGCTGCTCTTGCACGAACGGACAGGTTTTGCTTCTTTTCAGCCTTTCCTTGAGGCCATTTGTCCCATTGATCACAGGTCAAATTTAAAATTTTATTTATTTATTTTTAGAGAGGGGAAAGGAGGGAGAAGGAAGAGGGAGAGAAACATCCATGTGTGGTTGCCTCTCCTTGGTGGGGATTTTTTTTTTAGCACAAGTATTATCTACCCACCTCAGGTATTTGGAATTTGTGTTTAGCATTTCATAGTAATACACAAAAAGTTCACTTTTAAATTTATTTTAACCTACTTAACTTATATTTCATTTAGAAGAATTTCAAAGACAAGTAGGTAAGCAAGCATCAGAATGCTTATGACTCTTAGTTAAAAGGAAGGAACTTAAGTATTCCACATTCCTGAGCAGTGTTAACAGTTGCTGGTCTTTAATGATGCTATTTTAGTGATGATAATGCTGACATTTCTATTGTCCTTTGCAAAATAAAATATACTGTTAAGCTTCCTTTGCTTGTGTTACGAGGTACAATATAGTAAAGTGTGTAGGCTTTAAAATTAGTTAAATTAGGGCTTACATACTATCTGTCACTAGTGGTATTATCTTAAGCAAGTCATTTAATCCTCATGTTCCTCATCTGTAAATGGAGACCATAGTGAGGACATGTAGTAAATGGTTGGCGTTTTTATCATCTTCATCATCATTAGCACCATGCTATTATTGTTTGAGAATATTGATATCCTGAGAATATCAAATTGTTTTAAATATCTTATTTTTTACTATGTATTGTATTGATAAAGTTTCTGCTCTCAAGGAACTCAGTCTAGCTTATTGGTTTTTAACCTTTTTATTTTTTGCTTATCATGAGTTTAATCAAGACTGGTAAGTCTCATAGGGACTGCCCTCACTTGGGAAACCAGTTGCAAGTTTAGGAGCCCCCAGGACCACCTTCAGGTTTGATAATTCACCAGAAAAGACTCACTGAATTCACTGAAAGCTATTATATTCACATTTTATTGTAGGAAGAGGGTACAGGTTAAAATTAGCCAAAGGAAGAGACACACAAGCAGAACCTGGAGGGGTCCAAATGTAGAACTTTCTGTCATGCCCTCCCCATGGAGTCATGGATGGCATTTCTGCTTTTGGGCCACAGTGTGTGAAAATACGTCAGATATTGCCAACCAGGGAAACTCACCCAGGCCTCTGGCGTCTAGAGTTTCTATGGGGACTGAATTACAGACTGCCTGGCCTAGTGACCGTTATCTCTAGCCCATCCTGTCAGCCACACTGACGCTTTTAGTCTCCATTTCCTCTCAGGATTGGACCTGCTAAAGCCCCCATCTTGAATCACACTTGTCTGGTGTCCAGAGGCCCCAGGCACACAGAGACACTCCTGTTACGTAAGAACTTTCAGGCCTAGATATCACCTCCCAGTAGCCAAGAGCAAAGGCCAGAACTCATTTTGGGTAAGGTGAATTTTTCACTACACATGGATTATGGACTCCTTTGAGGATCAGATAAAAACTGTTGATCTTGGAAAAATACTGCAACCATAGGCAGAATTTTATTTAATACTTTTATATTTTATATATAGGAATATTATATTTCTACTTTACTTGGGAGAGGTAATAAATTACATAATCCCAAAAGTATAATCTCCCAAAATCTATGAAGGAAGTGTGCAGGAAGCCATAAGAATATATTAAAGAGGAACCTGATCTTACCTGAGGGTGTGGGGGTAAGGAAGATCAGTTAATCAATGTTTGAATAGGAATTAATGAGGCCTAAGGAAGAGGCAGTGCAAAGGCCCTGTGGACAGTTGGAGGTAGGTGCATTTAAGGACTCTACTAAAAAAAGACTTGTATCAGAGAATGGGAAGAATGGAGAACCTTGAACATGCAGGACTGGTCTTAATGCCACGAAGAGTAGTGAGCTGTTAAAAGGATTTAAGCACAAGTTTGATATATTATATATGCATTTAGATGCATTACTCTAGCTATAATAAGGCTAATTTCAGTAACTGAAGCGAGATATGGTGGCAGTTTTGTTTGGTCTCAGGATTTGCATTCTTAAAATTATGGAGGACACTGCCCTGGCTGGTGTGGCTCAGTTGATTGGAGTGCCCTCCTGTAAACTGAGAAATCGTGGGTTGATTCCCAGTTGGGGCACATGCCTGGGTTGTGGGTTCAGTCCCAGGTCTGGGTGCATGCGACAGGCGGCCGATTGGTGTTTCTTATATCGATGTTTCTCTCCCTCTCTCCACCTCCCTTCCCCTCTCTCTTAAAAAATCAATGAGCATGTCCTCGGGTGATGATTAAAAAAATTATTGAGGACCTCAGAGTGCTTTTGTTTATGTTGATTAAATCTGTTGATATTTTACTATATTAAAAATTATAACAGAAAAATAAATATTAATTTATTTAAAATAGCTATGATGAACCCATTACATGGTCATGCAAATGAAATACTTTTTATGAAAAATAACTTTTTAAAAAACAAACTAGGACTGGAATTGAATTTCATTTTTATAAATCTCTTCAATGTCTGGATTAGTAAAAGACAGCTGGATTCTCATTTTTGTTTCTGCATTCAGTCTGTTGTGATGTGGTGTTTTGGTTGAAATATATGCAGAATATCCAGCCTCACACAGATAGCTTGAAAAGGGAGCGGTATTTTAATAACCCTTTTCAGGTAGTTCTAATTGCTAAAAGATGTGTTACAGTATAAAATCTGAAGTCATCTCACTGAATTTATTGTGCTCTGTTATATTAAAATGCATTCTCAGTCTTCTCAACAAATCACTCTAGAACAATTGGTCATCTAAATGCAAAATAATGACCTTTGACTGTTAACACTACATCATGTATAAAAATTAACTCAAACCAGATCATAGTTGTAAATGTGAACTAAAATTTTAAAACTAACAGAAGAAAATGAGGAAGGAAAAACATTGTGACTTTGGGTTAGGCAAAAGTTTTCTTTGATAAAACACAAAAAATACGAACCTTAAAAAAATCAAGGAAAAGTTGGACTTATCACAGTTTGAAACTTCTGCTTTTCAAAAGACACTGTAGAAAATGAACAGGTAAGGCACTGACTAGGAGAAAACATTTGTAAAATACATTTCTGACAAAAGACTTGTATTCAGAATATATAAAGAACTCTTACAACATAATAATAAGATAAACTACCCAATAAAACAATGCGCAATTAGTAGGCAAAAATATTGAATGGATACATTACCCAAAAATATATGAATGGCAAATAAGCATATGAAAAGATGCTCTATATTTTTAGTCATCAGGGAAATGCAAATTAAACCACAGGGAGATACTACTACACTGCCACCCAATGCCTCCTCCCACCCTGGAATGTTGGGATGGGAATTCTTACAGACCCAGGCAGTTAATACGTGCTAGCGTAATAATGAGAAATATGCCAGAAAATGCCTTGAAAGCAGAATTCTTACACTTATCCGTTGACCTCCACGGTTCTCTGTAGAGTGCTTTTGCGTAGTTGGGGCTCAGTAAATGCTGATGATTTGAATTGTGTCAGATAAGTGATAAAGATTATTGTGTGCAATTAAAAACTGTATAAGTTAGCCTTGGCCGGATGACTCGGTTGGAGCGTCATCCCGTACACCAACAGGTAACGGATTTAATCCCCAGTCAGGGCACATACCTAGGTTGCTGTTCGATCTCTAGTCAGGATGTATACTGGGGGGCAACTAAGTGATGTTTCTCTCACATTGATGTTTCTGTCTCCCTTCCTTTCTAAAATTAATAAACATATCCTCAGGTGAGAATTTTTTTTTTAATTGTACAAGTTAAAATCATCTGGCTTGGAACCAAGATACTAAGAAAAATTCAGATTTTCATTTGGTCTATAGCAATCTTGAATCTAAGGTCAGTAAGAAAGAATTCTAAACATTTGCTGAATCCCCTTATAAGTTGCTACTTCTGGAGTATATTTGAAGAAAGATCAATTTAGAGATTTTACTGGAAAATTCAGGAATAAATTTGAGTGTGTGGTCATTGAATTATGTTGTATGGTATAGGCAGAAAAGAGATACTTAAGAAACATTTTTGAAAAGAAGCCCAGAGGCCAGTGTATGGTGCCGTGGGTAAGAGCATGGGCCCTGGCACCAGACTGCTTGAGATTTGGGCCTGGCTCTATGTAGATATGACCTTGGGCAAGTACTTGACCTCTCCATACCTCAGTTTTCTTTTCAGTAAAATGGGGCGATAATAGGATCTCTTACAGAGTTGTTAGGATCAAATCAGTTGATTTATACATTAAGCCCATAGAACACTGCCTGACAGATTATTGGGTTTTATTTTATTAGAAAAATGTACAGAAGACTAGCTTTCAGCAAGTACTGTTTTTCACCTTGATATAAAACAGTATCCTATTAAATACAGTCAAAGTTTTTCATACCTTACAGCATAGGGAAGCCTACTCTTGGTTCAGGTATTGATGAAAAAGTTTGCTTTTCCCAACATTGCTGTAAGTATGAATGTTTATTTTTCTTTTCTTATCTTCAGAGAGATCCATTTTCTCTATGTAGCAAAAATGGAAGAAATGGGCTTATATGCTATTTTTATTCTATTTAGTTCAAAATTCGTTCTGTCAGGTTCAGTATGCTCAGACTCTCAGTACCGCTGGTTGACCAATTGGCAAATACAGGATTTAAATCTAATCTTTCCTGTTCCCACGACTACAATTATAACACTCTTAGTACATTTGCATCTTTCTAGCTTGGGTTTTATTTTATTATTTAGATTTTTGTTTATGTATAATAGAATTTATGTACAGTGAAATACAGATCCTAAGTGAACTCTGGATGAGTTTGACAAATGTACACATTTGTGTAACCTCATTCCCATGGTACAGAACATTTTCATAATCTGAGAAGATTCGTTTGTACCCCCATCCACGGACTACTCATCCCTCGTATGCAGTCACTGTTCTGATTTGTCACCAGAGATTAGTTTTGCCTGTTCTTGAACTTTATGTAAATGCACTCATATAGTACACATTCTTTTATGTCTGCATTCTTTTGCTCAACATAATATTTTTAAGATTTATCCATTTTTTAGCGTTTATCAGTAATTCCTTTTTATTGCTGTCTTCCATTGTGTTTATATATCACAATTTGTTTATCTGTTCGTCTATTTGAACAGAAATGTCTGTTCAAATATCCATACCTATCCATATGGATAGATATTTGGATTGTTTCCATTTTTGTCTACTGTGGAAAAAGCTACTTATACAGTTTGTATGAGTCTTTTGGACACATGTTTTTGTTTGTCTTGGGTAAATACCTAATAGTGGAGTTGTGGGTCATAGAGTAGGTATATTTTTAACTTTATTTATTTATTTATTTTTTTAATGTTCTTTTTTTTTTTTCAATCATTGTTAACTTTATTTTTTTTAATATATTTTATTGATTATGCTATTACAGTTGTCCCATTTTCCCCCCTTCACTCCCCTCCACCCTATACACCCTCTCCCACCCGTTTCCCCTCTAGTTCAGGTCCATGTGTTATACTTATGAGTTCTTTAGCTTCTACATTTCCCATACTATTCTTACTCTCCCCCTATCTATTTTCAACTTACATTCTATGCTATTTATTCTCTGTACCTTTTTCCCCTCTCTCTTCCTCCCACTCCCCTGTTGCTAACCCTCCATGTAATCTCCATTTCTGTGGTTCTGTTCCTGTTCTAATTGTTTGCTTAGTTTTTTGGTTTTGCTTTAGGTGTGGTTGTTAATAATTGTGAGTTTGCTGTCCTTTTACTATACATGTTTTTTTTTTAATCTTCTTTTCTTAGATAAGTCCCTTTAACATTTCATAAAATAAGGGCTTGGTGGTGGTGAACTCCTTTAACTTGACCTTATCTGAGAAGCACTTTATCTGCCCTTCCATTCTACATGAGAGCTTTGCTGGATAGAGCAATCTGGGATGTAGGTCCTTGTCTTTCATGACTTGGAATATTTCTTTCCAGCCCCTTCTTGCCTGTAAGGTCTCTTTGGAGAAATCAGCTGACAGTCTGATGGGAACTCCTTTGTAGGTGATTGTCCCCTTATCTCTTGCTGCTTCTAGGAATCTCTTGTTCATTTTTACCTTGGCTAATGTAATTATGATGTGCCTTGGTGTGTTTCTTCTTGGGTCCAACTTCTTTGGGGCTCTCTGTGCTTCCTGGATTTCTTTGAAGTCTATTCCCTTTGCAAGATTGGGGAAGTTCTCCTTTATTATTTGTTCAAATAACTTTTCCACTTGTTGCTCTTCCTCTTCCCCTTCTGGCACCCCTATAATTCGGATGTTGGAACGTTTAAAGATGTCCTGGAGGCTCCTAAGCTTCTCCTCATTTTTTTTGAATTTTTATTTCTTCATATTTTCCTGCTTGGTTGATTTTTGCTTCCTTCTGGTCCACTCTATTGTTTTGAGACCCAGTTTCCTTCCCATCACTATTGGCTCTCCGTGCATCTTCCTTCATCTCTTTTATGGTAACCTGCATTTTTTCATGTAATTTGCACCCAAAATCAACCAATTCTGTGAGCTTCCTGATCACCAGTGTTTTGAACTGTGCATCTGATAGATTGGCTATTTCTTGGTCACTCAAAAGGATGAGTCCTGGGGGACTGATCTGTTCTTCTGTTGGAGACATGTCTCTCTCTGTGTCTCCTTTTTTTTTTTTTTTTTTCTTTTTTTCCGGTCTGGTCGCTCTTGTTACTGTGAGGGGTGGAGCCTTAGGTGTTTACCTGGACTGGGCACCCCCAGTCACTAGATTGTGACGTTGTATGTGGGGACGGGTGTGGGGACGGGAGGGAACAGTGGCAGTAGTTCCGTTCTCCAGGGATCACCATTCCTTCTCTGGGATTCTGGGTTGCACGCTCTGCCCTGGTCCACAATCACTGCTTCACTGGGTCCGCCAGCCACTGCTTACGTACTCAGGCTCCACCGCTGTGATCTTGCGCGCCTTGGATGGCTACACGCTGAGTTCTCCCCATCACCTCGCACCGCTGTTGACCCTTGCCCGCCCAGCTTCGCCCCTCCTACCGGTCTGGATGAAGGGGTCTACTTCAACTTCTTGGCTGTCTGATTTCCATTCAGATAAATTCTCTGTCAGTTCTGGGTGTTATTCTAGCTCTAAATTGTTGTTGTTCTAATCTTGGTTGTGCGTGGAGGTACGGTGTGTCCACCTATGCCTCCATCTTGCCGGAAGTCCTATTTTTAACTTTAAAAGAGACAATTAAGGAATTCTTCAAGGTAGGTAGCCCAGTAGGAATACTTACTTTTACTAATATTGCCAAATGTGTTTAAGGAAGTGGCTTAGTGCTAGCTTCATGGCATTTTTCCCCCTTGAAACTCTTTTTGAACTCCTTTTGTAAGTTTGAAACATTTTACGAAGTCACAATTCTGTGTGTGACAATAGAATAGGAACAGCATTGGGATTGTTGAGTTTGTTGGATTTTCTCAGTAACTCAGATAGAAATGGAACATTGGAACAGTTTAACTGGTTATTGATGTTTCAAACCACACATTTTAAACTAGTGACATAGAAGATGCTGAAAATATTGTCTAAATAGATTCTATTAGGATATGTTTAGTTTATGCATATTTTTACTTTCATCATTCCAACGGTTTGTCCTGGAAAGTGTATGGGTGGTTAAGAGAATTTCTCTTTATTAACAGTAGGTGTATTTTTTGGAATCATTTGCTCATCTTTAGCAAATGGTGATCTTCTATAATAATTAAATGACAATGATTAGTAGAGAAAATGCTTAAAAGTAGCTAAATAATTAAGATCCTTTGTTTTCTTTAGACATTGAAAGGGAAGAGAAATTTTGACAGTAAGAGTATAAGATTTATATGACCTTAACATATTTTATGTGTCAGGTATAGCTAGTACTTTTAGGGAATCTTGAGCTAAATGAACCATACAGTATTTTAATGTTAGCCAGGATCCCTTGTCAACGGTTAAAGTTGTTAAAGGTACATGTCAGGAGACATAATGTGTTTTATTGTTCAAGAACATTTATAAATCTACTAAATCTTGCCACCTACTAAGTAAAATATTAAAACGGAGCAATACTAGGACAATTAAGCATTATTCAAAATACATGTACATAGGTATATATGTAAGACTTCACTTTATATTTGAGGTCTATATAGGGAAATACAGTTTGTCACATTGAATGCAAATTAACATTCAAATCTTATTACAAAACAATACCATAAGGAAAATTATCCAATGATAGAAATATGTTTCAAGACCTGGCTGATGAGTCCCCCTATTGTATATGAATAATCACAGTATAGCACAATTTCCATGTAATAAAAAATTTAGTTCTTTTTTGTTAAATGTGTTGACATTTGACCTTGGTTATTTAAAGTGACATTTGACACACCCCTTACATTAGGAGTTTGAACATAGTGACAAAACAAAACAAAATGTTTTTTTTTGTGTGTGTGGGGGGGAACTCACATTTTCTTCTGCTTGTAAAACTGATTGTTTATTATGAAATATGTAAATTCTTTAATAAATATATAAACAAGAAAGTATCACACATAATCTTTTCACTTTAAGGTAATTATCAATGTGTTAATTTCCTTCTATCTGAAATGACTTATGCACCCGTGCATAAACGTACACACAGAGACATAACCAGATATAGTTTTGTTTTAAATATTTTTATTACCTTTTTAATAAAATATAAAAATTAAACATTTAATATTAATTGTAGAAAATACAGAGAAGTAGAAGAAAGGAAATATTTTAAATTACCCTTCTAGACATTTCTATTGTATTGGTACTAATACTTTCTGAATTTCAACTGTGGTAGTCCCCCCTTGTCTTTGGTTTTGCTTTTCCGTGGTTTTAGTTACCCATGGTCAACTGCAATCTGAAAACATTAAGTGGGAAATTCCAGGTATTTTGAGAGAGACAGACAGACCACATTCACATAACTTTTATTACAGTATATTATTAAAATTGTTCCCTTTTATTATTAGTTACTATTGCTCATCTCTTACTGTGCCTAAGATAATTTAAACTTTGTCATAGTCATGTATGAATGGGACAAACATCGTGTATATAGGGTTTGCCAATGCCTGCAGTTTCATATGTCCACTGGAGTCTTGGAACAGATCCCCCGCACATGAGGGAGGACTACTATATATGCTTGCCCAGATTTATTTGTTGGCTGGTGGCATTGATTTTGGTCACTCTAGCTCATGGCCAGTTAGTTGCTCATGTTTGTAAACTGAACAAAGTGTAAACTTGGTTTACTGTAACTGAGTGGCTTACTACCATTCCCCTCTCCTGTCATTCTTAGCCGTTTCAAATTTACTGTCTCCTGAGGTGCTGTGTTCTCTCATGCACCATGTCTTTGCATATCCTGTACTCCCTCCCTGGGGAGCCCTACTAAAAACATCTATCCTATCCTCCCCTACACCCTGCCTCCCACCTTTATCTACCTGGCTAATTTTTAATCTCCACAGTTCAGCTTAAGTCGTTTTACCTGTAGAAGAAAAGCTCTCACTGATCTTTTCCCTCTCTCCAGGGCATGCTGTAGATATTTTTGTAATAGCACTGATACATATTGTGATCATTCCCTCACCAGACTGTGCATTTCTCGAGAGTAGGACTGCATTTTGGCCATTTTGTATTTCCAGTGTCAAGTACAGTGCTTGATACAGAGTATGTGCTTGATGATTGTTTGCTGAATAAATGAATGAATGAATGGGCTTAGATAATTTGAAGGAAACCATTAAATAACATATATGGGGTGGGAGGAGAGAAAACATTGGATTGCTGGTATTACCTGCATATCCATACACACAAGTGTTCTGTGTTTAGAAACAAGCCATACTTAGACAATTATTCCATAATCCACACATTTACATGGGGAAAAGGAAAACATGCTGAGTCCTCAAATGTTATACATTTGGCTTACATGCAACTCACACCGTGATGAGCCCTGTGAACTGGATTTTGTATGCTGAATTTGGACTCTTGTTAATGAGCAGATACATATTTCAGGCTATTAAATAATGGCACTGCAAGCCAGCAGTTCAGTGTCAATGATGTCAACATCTTTATCTTCACAGCAGTGTATGTTTATGCAATTATTTGACTATTTTATTGCATTTTACCCTTATTCTATAAAAGAACAGATACTGAGAAAATTAAAATGATGATAGTAGTGATAAACAACAGTTTAGAGAAAAGGTGGAAATCATTAGGCACACTGAAAGTGATGACCCTTTAGGTACAAAATTAATGTACATGTGCAAAATGTTGGAAATATTGAAGCTTGCTTCTTAAAAAGAAAATATGGACTTTAAAATGTTTCAGCTAACATTGAAATTTATTGTTCAGGTTCTAGCCTTTCAACTTTTATATATATTTCACCAAGAAAAGTAGAGATGACCTGAATTTGCTGCATTATCCTGGAAATACAGTAGTCTGTCTTGGAGAAATGACATCATTTGCACTTACTTGTTTTAAGATGCCTACTTGGTTGCTTAAATACTGTTTGTTTCTTGAGTTATGTAATAATAGGTTCCTCTATCGCTGAGTATTTTGACATGTCTGTGATGCAGGTAGAGTTTATTTATAGGCTTAATATGCAACATTGTCTAATGTTTTGAGTAATCTAAATCATCTTATTGTGAGATGATCAGATTTCCTTAAAATTTTTGTATTTTTTCTGATGAATCTGAAAAATTAAACTCTTCATGCTATAAAGAAGGTTTATTGCTTTTGTTCATGTTGAATAACACTGGATTTTTCTATTTGCCCTACCTTCAACATGACCCCTAATGGCAGAGGGGAGAGAGTACAGGTACCTCAGGGACCTGGGGTTGCCCCAGTGTAAGAAGCACAGGTTGGAAAAATGGAATTGATGAAAACTCGATGGGTGATGGGAGCCTCAGTGGATACACTGTCCTTATCAGACAAGTTCTTGCTGTGGGCATTTAAGACGAGCCTGTATCTTCTGGATAGGTACATACCACTTTCTTCATATTCAGAGATTAGCTTCTTGTTATGGCCATCATTGTGCTGAGGGGACACCATAGTGCCACAGGAGTTCTTTCTGTGCTGTTTAGGAATCACCGTTGGTTGTTTGGGGACTGCCACAGCCATTCATACCTTCTTTTGCTACTGCTCTGCTCTATGTGGTAGTGTTTTATTATCTTGCTGTCCTTCCTTGTATTAGTTTTGAGACTTGGTGTTTTATATGGACTGTCAAGATTTGAAATCTTGGTAGACGGGCAGCATTTAGGAAGCTCTTCTTGGGGTCATTTTTCATGAAGAGAGAAACCCAGGTTATTTACTATAACCTCACTGGAAAAAAAAAAAAGATCAGTCCCTTGTTTAGCTGCATTGGCCTCTAAGAACTTAACACTTTACTGTTGGGAGGCTATACTCATGAGTTTTGTTCTTCCTGACCGTGAGGTTGACTAGCTTTAAGCTTTCCTATATTCTCTGGCCTCGTCCTCTGGAGACCTAGTCTAGTATATTTTGAAATGCTTATTTGGGCCTAGGATGTAGTACATAATCATGAAACAGGATTTTTTGTTGTATCTCCCCCCCTGCTGGGCTGTCATCTGCTTTTTAAAGTTCTCAGGTGCATCATTCAAATCCTTGAGATCTTTGTTGCAGATCTAGTATCCTAGTATCTGTGGCTTGGTATGCATTAAATTGGATTCTGTGCCCTGTAAAATTGACATAAAAAAGAGTATGTTCATTTTCATGTATGATCCGTGTGTGTGTGTGTGTTTTAAAGGTCATAAACAGAAAGTGTAGAGGGATAAATACTATTTTTGTTCTCGTGTTTTATACACACAAATATATGTCACACTATTTCAAACTAGTAAATACAGAGCTTTTGTGTATGAACATGGGAAGCTTTTATATTTGAAAGAAAGTACATGATTAGTTTTAACTAAAACATAGTTGCTATTGTTTATTGCAGCTTCTACCCTTTGCATAAGCCATATTTTGGGTAGTGCCTGTTTCTTTCCTGGTAATAAAACACAAGTGAAATTTTTAGTAAAACATTAGTGTATTTCCCCCAGATTTTTAAATTGGTAGATCATTAATTTTTTTAGCATTTCAGTTGCAGCATAGTGGAGTCCTTTGGGGAGGATTGGTAAAATGAGGATAAACTGGTTTACAGGATTCCGGCAGCTTGAAAATAACACCATATTTGACCAAAATCTCTTTTGTATTCCCTACTATAGTTCTATCCCAGTGGTCCTGGAAATGTGCCTATGGACTATTTACAGTGAGATTATAAAACTAAATCATGTTTTTGGTGAATAGAAGCCAGAGCATGTGGCTCCAGCACCCCAGCTGGCAGTAAGCTCTCCCTAGGTTTATGAATGTAGTTAGATGGCCCCCAACTGTTTACAAGACAGCAGAGGTGAGATCTTTGATTGACAAGTCAGAAATGCATTAGATCATTCTCTCTGCCAGTCTCTGGTTCATGCTGTTAAAAATGTCAGCCTCCAAGTTTGAATGGCAGCCTGAGGGCCTTAGAAGCTTTTTGTTTTCTGAGATGGAAACACAAATTGGATGTGTGCCTGAGCGCTTCATCCTGGGCTGTAATTTCATCTTTTAGCTAAGAACCACAAGGTACATGAGCAAAGCACCCTGTAAACAATAATACTGTGGAAAAAAAATAAACAAGGTCGTGTTTCTGGTACGTTGATCCGATGGTGTCCTGACCTCTATCACGTTGAACATCTCCACTCTGATTGCTGTTCCCTTTGGCATTACAATGAGAGAAAGAGAGACTGACATAGAAGGAAAAGATTTAAAGTTGCAGTGTCGTTGCACATTCCTTGTATTGGCTATGAAATATTGAACTGTCAGAATGTGACACTTGGTTTTTTAAGCAACCTTTCTTGTTTGAGGTGTTTGCAGTTCATTCCTTTCTCCCCCATTTGTCTGCTTTCATTGATAGGGTTGGAAGTAGTTGCCTTAAATGCATGAAAAGGGACAATGTTAAAGAGAAGTGGTGCTGATGGAGCCAAATAAACTTAACACTGGAACATAAACACAGGCTGTGAGGTGTGGGCGAAAGGAGACCAAAATTGGGTTAGTACATTGTTACTGGAGTTTATGGAACACCATGTTGTAAGGAAGAATCAGCTTAGGTTCTGGTTCTGTTTCTGTGGAGGCAGGAAGTTAGGGAGGCAAAGAGACGTAGTTTGTTAAATGACAGCCTGCTATATGGCAGTGTTGCCAGCCAAATCAGCGTTAGCCCAGCTATGTTATTTACTGCTCTAAGTACACAGTGTCTTTGGCAAGTGGTTCATTATGAAAGACTAAGATTTTTGTCAAGAAAATAACTTTTTAAAAATGTGCAAAAATTGTGTTTTTAGTAAGAAGGTGGATGAGTAGGTAATATGGAAGAACCATTGTGTTGTATTACTATAGCTTAATGGCACATGAATAGAAAATCTTCACTGAAAAACCCAAGCCATAAATTTTTGGGGAAATATTTTCTAGTAATAGAATGAGTTTTCTAGTGCTCTTTGTTTTAAGTTACACATATCTTAAAACAACAAATATTTTATATTAAAAAAATATTTGTTCAGCCCTGGCTGGTATAACTCAGTGGATTGAGTGCGGTTTGCAAACCGAAGGGTCACTGGTTCGATTCCTAGTCAGCGCACATGCCTGCGTTGCAGGCCAAGTCCCCAGTGGGGGCCACGTGAGAGGCAGCCACACATGATGTTTCCCCCTCTTTCCCCCTCCCTTCCCCTCTCTATAAAAATAAAACCTTTTAAAGAATAAATAAATAAAATAATTTGTTTTCTTCCTACAAAAGCAGCATTGTTAGATATGTACTTAATCCATTTGGGACATAGACCTTACCAGTAAAGTTTTAAGTGAGGATGACCTTTTACAATTCTTCTGGAGTATGAAAAAGTAGGAGTTTGTGTTAAAAGCAATTGAATTATTGATGGTTTTAAAGGACAGCTATTTAGCTTAGCCCTCTCCCTTTGCAAATGTGAAAGGCAGGAGCTATTCTCTGTCATGAACACATAGTGAAATGCACTGGGAAAATCTTGGTAATCATTCCTGACATTTCTTAGTTCCCTGCTTTGAGGTCATGCTGGATAGAGAAGAGATAGTATTTGTAAAATACTATCCTTCTCCCTTGTACCCAGAATTATGTCCTCATTACAAAATACAGTGCACAGAAAGCAAGACCAAAGAGAGAGATCCAGAGAATTAGTTACTCTTGCCTTAAGTATTGCTGTGTATTTTTAAAGCATAAATATTGATACAGATTTGCATTTAAGCTATGAGAACCCACTGTCTTGACTCAGTGGGGGAGTTTTCAAAAATCATTCTAGAAATTGATTTCTCATTGGCTGATTTTCTGAGACTGAGTAAAAACAAACCATTCTTTCAATCTTGGAAGAATAAAAGTGCAAGTGCTTATCTAAAAAATAAGATTAGAAATATGTACATTTATGGAATCTCCTAAATCTTAACACACAGAAATTACAAAATTTCTTCTTCCCCTGGTGTATTATTAATACATCAATTACTATGAAAATGCCTTTACAGCCCGTGGTTTTATATAGCCATACCTCTATAATAATGATTAGCTTTATTACAGTCCAGGCTTGCCTTGTGAGCAAAAATCAGTGTATCCATAGAACCATAGAATTTCAGCATTGGAAGGGACATGAAGGCTATCTAGTCACATACAGGAGCTCT
The DNA here is from genome assembly GCF_004126475.2 of Phyllostomus discolor. Lineage (NCBI taxonomy): Eukaryota > Metazoa > Chordata > Mammalia > Chiroptera > Phyllostomidae > Phyllostomus > Phyllostomus discolor. Next base: position 153,708,105 of record NC_040907.2, read on the forward strand.
TGATGAAGTGCTCTTTGCTGGGGGTTGGGGGGGGTATCTAATCTCTGCTTGATCCCGCCATTGTTGGCAAACTGAACTTCTTGAGGCTTCTTGTTTCCTTCTTCACTGTTGGTTCTATTAGGTTTTCCCTCAAGGACTCAAACTTTTTGTTCACCTACTCATTTTAATTCTGCCTTTTGTAGAAATATAAAGTAATTATCTTCTTTTTTTTGGTATATTTGTTTGAGGATAGCTGTCGTGTTGCTTATAAGCTTATTTTCTGTTCCCAGGGTGAATATTCCTGGTTCTGGTTAGTGTTTCATTGGAAAACATCAATAATCACTCCTGCCATTTTCATAATCTCCTATTTTGGTGGGGGCTGTTATCATTCCGGTTGTCCTTCCTTGGGAATGCATTCCACCTTGACAGTGTCCTCATTACAATATGGCATGCATAACTAGAGGCAGTGCTGCAAAAGTGTGAGATAGTTTAGAATACAGTGATAGACACATTTTGTATTGAACATAATTTGGGTTATGTAATTTAATTACTGCAGCCTAAAATTGCATGTTCTTCTTTGATACAGATGATGGAAAAATCTCTAGGAACTTAGCCTGGGCTTGTTTCTTCACCTTTTCTTTGAAGCCAGAAAAGCATATGTAAGCACCTTGACAAATGACATAATGTAGTGGCATATCTGAGTGGTACAGGTATTTTAAACCTAGCTCCAGTTCCTGAAGATGGTGAACATCTGCTGAGAGATATTGTAGAGCTCCACAATGCACTAATTGAATTACTCTTTTCTGGAGTTGCCGACTGCACTAATTGAATTAGAATCTGTGTGTGTGTGTGTGTGTGTAACTGAGATAATTCCAACCTCAACCAGAGAGTGTGGGCGATATGACTGATGGTGTGTACTGTGCTGCTATCTAATGGCAGCCTATGGAACTACCGGGTGGTCTCCGGGGAAGAGAGTGCAGTCATCTGATCCAGTGTGACCTCAGTCTAACCCCATCCAGTTCAGTTCAAAAGGTCCCAGGATGTATTTTGTAATTCTAAATTTAAGAAGAAAGACTGTGATTAATTTCTTTGTTAAAATTGAAGATATATTTTTATTAGGCATATTATTTCTATGAAGTATTAAGTTGCAAATATTCAACTGAATAAAAAACTTCTATTTGCCCTGGCTGGCGTAGCTCAGTGAATTGAGCTCAGGCTGCCAACCAAAGTGTCGCAGGTTCGATTCCCAGCCAGGGTACATGCCTGGGTTGCAGGCCATGACTCCCAGCAACCGCACATTGATGTTTCTCTCTCTCTTTCTCCCTCCCTTCCCTCTCTAAAAATAAATAAATAAAATCTTAAAAAAACCCAAAAACTTCTTCTATTTTAATTGGTGAAAACAAATCTAAATGTACTGAATCAGATCATTTTTTTTCATTCTGCATTTCATATGGTGTGAATGTGAAAAAAAATTATCTTTATGAAATGCCTTAGCATATATAAGGCACAGGAAGAAAGAATGATATAGACTGATATAGGGTTTGTGTGCTTAAGTAAAACTTATTCCTGGTGTCAACATACTGAAGTGAGTCAATGTAAGGGTATTATCAAATTTTGCTATATGTAATTATGGTTACCTAAAATTTAAAAAAATTGTTATAGAAAAAATGTTTTAAGTGTAGACATATCGGAGCAAGTTCTACAAATCTAATTATCTAAAATTTAACTTTACCACAAATTTGGGTAAATTTGAAATCCTCTGAGTGAAGTAAGTAATTTTCTCCTTTTCTGAAAAACAAACAAACAAAACCAGTCTGTTCGTCACAATTTAATGATTTTTGTAAAACATAAAAATATAATTCTTTACAACTTTAAAAGCAAATACACTGGGGAGAACTCAGCATGAACTATCTTTTGATTCAGTTGAACTCTAGGCATTCTAACTTGTAAAAATAGCCCTTAACAGAAAAATACTTATGTATAATCACTTGTTTTATAAAACGTTTATCTGTGCATGTAATACCACTTCAATAATAGAAGACTGCTAATGGTTACCTTTTTGAGCATCTAAAATTATCTCATTCAGTCCTGTCATATGAACGGAATATAAAGCATAAGAAAGTTTAAATCTCTATTATCACTATTAAAATAAAATGTACATTTAACTGTTTCAGTATCTTGTAGGCTAGTTTTTTATTGCAAGATTGAGCTACTTAGGTCTTGTGCAAATAACTTTAGTTAAAATGACTGCAATACATGATATGCACTCTTTAGATGGGCTTTAAGGACATTTTACTGATTTAGAAAATGCATTTTGGCACCTTGTAGATCTAAAGGTTTACAATTAACATTGCCATTTACAACTACATACTTAATTCATATGTAGAGTACTTTCTATGTCCCAGGTACTGCACATAGTATTGGACATAAATTAAGATTCAGACCTGGTCCTCAAGGAGCTTATAGTTATTTATTAGATATTAGTACATATCTAATAATTAGTACACAGAGCCTGTGTAGTAGGCAGTATGCATATACAGAGGTGGGCAAAAGCAGATTTACATTTGTGAGTATGCAAAACAGTTTATTCTTATAATATTAATTATTATTTTCTGTATGAACAACTATAAACCTATTTTGCCCCACCCTGTATAACTCAAGGGTGGGAGACTAGTACTGTGAATAACCATTAATTTCATGTATTTTTTCCCATTTTTGAACTAGAGTTTTGGCTTAATAACAGCTCTAAGGAAGCAGTATGCTTATGTTCATATCAGATATAGTTCACCTCAGCAAGAAGAGTGACGCACATATTTCAGACTAGTCTGTCTCTTAAGTGATTTTTCATTTTGCCTTTACACACCTTCTAAGGGAGCAGTAGTTTGTTGTTGTTGTTGTTGTTGTTGTTAAATAGCTTTACATGTAGCTTGAAAAGGGACAGATAACATTTATTTTAGTGCCTCCTACTGGTGATCATAGATTTTTTTGATCCTTGTCTCCAGAATTGGTAGTGCCCACTTGTGGTTTGGTGCTTAATTCAGGGCTCCTTCTAAAGCTATAAATGGGAAAGAGTCTATTGCATAGTAGGTATAAAGTACTTCTTTAAACAGTATTTCTAAAACCTAAATTGTCCTGAGACCAGCTCTTGATATAAAAATTCATAGAAACCTGTTTTTCACAGAGTGTGGTAACTTCTTGCCATAGTGCTGTAGTGTTAAAATTCACATTGGCCAGGTTGTTCTGTAAATTAAACACTGACAGCTACCCTCAGGGGAACAGCCAATGTATTTATGATGATGTGCTGATTACACAAAATACACTGCAAGCAGAAAACAGCTGCAGAGAACAAACCTCTTAAAAAGAATACAATTACAAATAGCACCCTCAGTATTTCTAGTGGTGAACATAGAAACAGCATGCTAATGCAGGTTCTTACTTAGTCTGCCTGCAAACAAAAAAATCTGAAGGAGAGACGTTAAATTATAGTTGATTGTACATGTGGTGCCAACATAGCAATTGAACAAATTTTGTTTCTGAAGAGCATCTATGAGTACACAAGTTTCATGTGTGAAGCCATCTACCCCTCCCCCCACCATCTTTTTTGTTACGTTTTATTAGCGTTTTTCTCATATACAGTAAGGCATGGTCTTGATGTATTAGGGGTTCTGGACATTTAAATGATATTACACAATGAGGTGGGCAGGAGAGTATCTAAATTGCTTTAAAAACTGCTGTAGAAACTAGGGATTAGGGTTTGGATATCAACATTTCATTTGAAGATATAGCTTTTCACTGTTCATAATGCTTTGAGGATGTTTGCCCTTGGAATTAATAAAAAGAGTCATGATTCTGTGTCTCTGGTAAGGTATTTGTAATTTTTTAGATTATCTTTATTCCAGAATATAGTATTTTAGGACACTGGGATAGCTGGGTGATTACATATTTTTAAGAGAACCAACTTTCAAGTGTGTCCCCTTTCATCCCTGCATGTTCCTGGTTACTTGCAGACAGGTAAGCAGATTAGAAAAGAATTGTTTTCCTTGTTTGAGATTTTTTTTCTGTTACAGTTTAAGGTTGGTATCTATGAAGTATTTTAACTGCTGAGCATGTTTAAATTGGTACAAAATATGTTGATCTTCCCAGACATAAATTTGCTCAAGCCAACTGTAAGGTATAGCAAGGGGACATAGTGCTTGGAAACAGTTCACTTCACCCGCCTGAAACTAAGAATCAACTCTTCAGTATATGGATCACTGGTATGTAATAATCGACTATTATTGGTCTGTCTGCTGATCTGTTTTTAAATCAGTTTGGAACCTCCTGGAGTTATTTTCTTGCTCTGCTGACATCAATCCCTTGTGGCAGAGGAGTTGTGTATAACTGCTTTGGTTTAATCAATAGAATAATTGATAAACCAGATAAGATTTAAACTGATTATAGCCCCAACAGAATTCCCCAGAGGCCTTGGACTCTCTTAATTTTGACATGTGTGTTGTGTACCCTGAGGATGAAGTGCAGTTTGAATTATCTGCTTTTATTTGCTTAATGACGGGGAGGGTGTTAAAGTCAAATGTTTAATTAACCCAGCAATGGGCTGCGTTGTCACTTACACACAGCTGATTGAGATATCTCATGGAGAATACTGAATAGGAATGATAATGTGGCACTGGGATGGAAGATTGCTTTTTCAATCCATTTGCTGGGTCACTGCTTTGAATGTCTTATTGGATGAAAGGCATTCAGCCTGGAGAAAAAATTCAGCACTTAAGTACATTTTGTTCCCTTCTCTCCCTCTAACCCCCTCCCTGCCCAGAAGTTAACTAAAACAGATATGTTCTAGGTTTAATAAGCCATTCGAGAACTAGTAAGAGATCAAGGTAGTCAGTAGCCTCAAGCTACATAATCTCCTGTGGAAACGGAAAAATCCTGCTAGCCTCCTCGGTATTCTAAGTGTGAGCTCTTTTGTCCCTCATATCCCTTGTCCCTTGCCATTATTGTGGAGTGGTTTTCGGTTACTTGTGTCTTGCTTCTCTTGGTAGTGTGTGTTGTGCAGCCACCTCTGTGGCCACAGGCAGACCTTTCTCTTGAAGGAGCATGGTCTTCATTACGTTTTTGCTCTTTCATGCAGCTGGCTTCTATTTGGTTGTATTTCTGATCAAATATTATATTGAGATTGTTGAACTTGTTAGATGAAAATGTGAAGCATATAGATTCTTGTTACTTATGCTACTGCTGTTATATAAACTGTTGGTTTTACATATATTTCATTTTGTTGGGAGGTAGTTTGCTTTCTATATGGACTAAAAAACTAGGCCAGGAAAGATCTAATAGCCCACACCATCAAAAATGCAGTCCAGGCAATTGGAGTTTTAATGACTTGCTGCCCACAAAAAGATCCCTGACTAGCTTTACAATCAAATGTAAAATTCTTTGGAGGCGTATTGAGCAAAATTTCAAAAAATTGTATCATGACTTTCCTTCTTTGTAGTTCTTATGTTTGTTCCTTCTATCCTCCAAAGATCTAAACCAGGAATTTACTAATTTTTTTTCTTTTCTCTAGTAATTTGTATTCCAGAGAGCACAGCAGGGAGAAGGATACAAGATTGATTTTTTTTATGTGTATCCTCTTGAAAGCATAGTCTGGGGCATGACTACTTGTGTGAGGGGGGTGGCTGTTACAAAGCAATGGAAGCATGCAGCTGGTTTTCAGGCTCAGGTTGGACTTTTGCAGGTCAAGGCAGACCAGATGAGTAGCTTATCTTCAGGGACATAAGTAATAGACCAAATATAGAGCAGCTATTTCAGGAATCATGTAGGTCATTTAATTATCCATTATGATTGAGTGGCTAATGCTCTTTTGGCAATTACATGACCTCTGTTACTCTTGAAACCTTTCCAGGCTCTCGTGGGTCGAATGACCCACCAGTCAGTGCTTACAGACTTCATTCTACCCAGAAGGAAAGGAGATGCTGGAAACTACTGGCATTTAGAATTGGCTTTGCTTTCTTTACTGACCCACTACCCAGAATGTCCTTTGTACAGCAGTGATAGGCAACTGGTTTTGAAGTCAACTGTTTATTCATTGTCTGCAGGAGCAAGAAGTACAGTGGTTTCCACAAGAGGGACTTGCAGCAAACAAAACAAACTTTAATACCAAAGTTGGCTATTAGGCTATTTAAAGGTTCTGTACTATCAGAACCAGTATTTATGGTATTGAAACTAATGTTTGATATCTGTTAAACCAATCACCATTACCAAACTCTGAAGTTAGTGATTTTTTCCATAATACAACAAAGTGCTATTGATGATACTAAGAGTAGATTTAAAAAGATCGTTGATTAAAATTAGCACAGTTTAAATTGGCCAATCATTTAACTAAGTAATTATGGTATTTTTAAAAAAGATTTTACTTATTAATCTTTAGAGAGAGGGGAAGGGAAGGAGAAAGAGAGGGAGAGAGACATCAGTGTGTGGTTGCCTCCTGAGCGCCCCTCTACTGGGGACCTGGCCTGCAACCCAGGTATGTGCCCTGATTGGGAATCAAACCAGCACACCTTTGGTTCGCAGGCCTGTGCTCAACCCATTGAGCCACGCCAGCCAGGGCTGTGGCAAGTAATTAAACAAAAAGGCTACTTTAAAATTGAGATGCTGGTCTAAGACAGAATAATTCTAGAACATTTGGATTGTTTGTCACTTTTTTCCTTAACAAAAAAATCATTACTATTTCTAAAGAAAACACTTTTTTCCTACTAAGTAATAGTAAAACTTGCTTTTTGTAGTTGTAGTGACTCATCAAGTATTTCTGAGAAAAGAATGTCAATTTCTTTTGATTCTTTAGATTAAAAACAGTTATGGTGAGTGACCTGGCCGGGTTGCTCAGTTGGTTGGAGCATCATCCAACACACCAAAATGCTGCAGTTTCAATTCCTGGTCAGGGCACATACCTAGGTTATGGGTTCGATCCTCTGTTGGGGCACATATGGGAGGCAACTGGATCAGTGTTTCTCTCTCCTCCCCTGCCCCCACACTTCCTTTCTCCCTAAAAAAATAAAATCAATAAACGTATCCTTGGGTGAGGATTTAAAAAAAGAACACTTATGGTGGGGGAAGGTGAACACACCGTAATCAAACTATTTGTAGGATTTCTCAGAAATGCACAAAATTGTGTATACTTAGCAAAATGGCAGATTTAAGGTAACCATTCTCTAACATTCTAATAGTGTAAGACCACAGTTAAGAGAAAAAATTTTGTTGGAATAACACACAAACATATCCTTTAAGTAGAAGCCATTTTCATTGTTACAGAAAAAACAAACCTATAAGGTTGTCTCTCCAGGGGCAGTAAAATTAACCATCTTTCCAAATAAATTTGTTCAACTACTCCTGGTAGAAATCAAAGTTAATCTGTTTTGGTTTTATTTTCATTTTGTTGTTTGGTAATATTAACAAATGAAAAACTGAAGACATTAATTGGTGTGGTTGGCCTTTGCCCCTTCAGAAATAGAAACCTTCTCACTTAAATTTTAAATCCTTTAGGCCAATTCCACCTTGGTGTTTGGCTACTTAGAGACCTATGATAATGCAGTCTGTGTGAATTATGTTAGCTGTTTTCTATTTAAAAACATATTTTCCCTCATTGTACTTTTAAAAACATTTTGTAGTGGCAATGAACAGAAAATGAGAAAGCAGAATTTATAGTAAAAGCAAAAGTTATAGCTTAAATTCAAATATCTTGAATAAGGGATATAGTTAGTGTTCTTGGAATTTTAAGAGGAAAGCAAGGGATATGAAACAAAATGTGTTGTTTGATTTTTTTAATTGATACATTGTTATTCTTTAAGGCATACCCTTTAATACCTATGTTAGACCATGTTTTTTACACTTAAGAACCAGAAGTCTATATGAGTCAATGAGACTCATATTTATAAATATATGAGACGGTATTTATAAATTTAAAGACCTGAAAATTCATTAATGTTGTATAATTAGTGGGAAAATCCATAGGATAATAATTCTTTAGATTTTTTTTTTACTTTGTTGAAATGATTTTAAAATGTCCTTTTAATTTTTCAATTACAATTGACATACAATATTATGTTAGTTTCAGGTATAGAGCATAAATAAATAATAATAAGAAAAAAGGGAGTGATTAAATAAGGGACCATTTACAATAGAAATATACACCTAAACATAAATCTTAACTTAGTCCAATCTGGTTTTCAGAAATTTACTTATTTATGTGGTATGATTTTATTTTCATTCCAAAATGGGTTGACATGTGGGGATATTACGGTTTAAGTGGGTAGACATTTGGGGATGTTATAGTTTATATCAACTCATAGGAACCTTAAATTTCTTTCACAATATTGTTGAATTGTAATAAAGTGGGGACACCAAAGCAGGGAAGAGATCCAAGGTGATGAAAGTCCTTTAGCAGAAAACTAATCAGGAACAAGGATAACAGAAATAACCATTCTGCAGAGAGAAGGGATTTGGGCATTATGTCCTAAGGGTTCTGTAGTTCTTGATTTTGAAAAATCAAGAAGATCAACAGAATGCAGATGTCTTTGAGTTACAAAAATAACCAGATGTCCTTATTAGTAGAAGCAAATGTTTGCCTCTTAATTTACACAAAACTATATGCAGAGGATCTCTGGGTGAAATATTGTGTAAATATGGCAGTGAAGAAAATTGTGGTGTGAAAGGATTTGTCCTAAACACCTAATCATAAAGATTTTATCTTGAAAAGGAAAAAAAGAATCTTTGTGGTTTATGTAGATTTAAAAGCAAGGAAAAATATGTAGATTTAAAGGTTCACGTGATAGGTGAGCTTTTTAAAAAACTTATTATTATTATTATATATGTCTTTCTATCCCAATTCCCCCTGGTGAATTTTTTCCCTGATGAATTTTTATTCATTTTACTGAGCTTGTTTAACTACTTTGTGTGCTGTCATTGTATTTTAAACAGTAAAAACATACGTATGAAACTCATTTTTTTCTGAATGAACGATAGTCATCTTAGTTCTGTCAAGAAAAACAACCTACAGTAGTATATAAAAGCCCCCTTTGCAAGCCAGTTGGGGTTTTAAAAATGTTGAGCTACATTTTATAAATAGGTGTGGTGAAGCATTGGGATGTTAAACAGAATAAAATGTTTTAAAAAAAACTACTTGAAAGGGCAGGGTATGAAGTATTTTTGTTTGTTTTTAAATTAAGCTTTTAGTAAAAAAAATCTTTAGAGTTTAAATGGACTATTACTTTTGATATGGAGCATATTAACATAATTACAAACTCTTTTGTATACTTACAGTTATTGCTAAGTTGATGTTCAAACCTTTGATTAAGAAGCCAAAAAGCTGAATGTGTTCCGAGTGCTGTGTAATATCCTATTCACAAAACAGAGATACTGTTTTTACCTTTTTTGTCCCCATATTTATTGGTAGAAATTTGTCCTTCTATAGCTATACTTTTAATGGTGAAATATTAAATGCTATATTATGATATAGTCTGTTACTTGAAAGTTAACAAAAGCAATGCTGTTCCTTCATGCCCTTGTCTTGTCACTCTGGTGCAGCTCCTCTCTTCCATCCTTATCAGAGCATCTCAGTGCTTAGTTGAGCTTGTTTATCTTAAAAGAGCAGGAGGTAGGCTTTTAGGGAGTCAGCTACATGTTCCAGTATAACAGGCACCAATGCTGTTTGACTTGAAAAACATTTGATCTCTTACATTAACAGCCCATGTCACTGTAATAGGGACTACAGCTGGGCTGTTGTTCAGTTTTCTATTATTTTAGCTTTGAAATAACTGTTAGAGCTGCTCCAAAATCTTCGTGTTTAAAATTGTATACTGGCTGTCCCCCCAGGACTCGTAAGTAAACAAGGTGATATGTGTGGCCAGAGGGAGCATATTTTGTTAGCTTTGTTTTAAATAAGAACCTTGCCTATCTATAGATGGTTTTTGTCGGATCTTTGAGAGTGTGCTACATGACTTTGCTTGTGTAAATTTGCAGATAAGCAGTATTGTAAAGGAGATTTTTGTTTGTTATGAATGTAATGGTCAGTAACTATTAATTATGAATGTTCATATTTTTTTCTTGAATAAGAAAGCATTTAGTTTTTTCATGAAGCTTACCTTCAAATGTCCTGCACAATTTCCATAAGTATAGCAGTTTGTACAGCCGTTGAAGATGGCAAGCAAGAATTTAAGGTTATATTTTTGAGACTTAAGTATTACTTAGCTTTATTTTTAAATATTCAGTTATTGGTCATTTCTGTGCCAGGAGTAGTTTGACAGTTGGAATCAGGTAGCAGTATTTAACGACTAGAAAATACAGTTTGTAAAATCAGGTTGCTGTTATCTTCCTTTTTAAGAGTACTTCTTATTTTAATAATGATAGAGTGGCAGCTTGTTCTAGTAGTGGTAGAATGGCAGCAGATAATTTTGCTCCTTCCTTCCTACTTCCTCTATTTTTTTTTCAAGAATCTAGTTTGTTTTCCTGTTCTAATTCTTTTCTGATGTGAGACAACACTACGAGGCCACCTAGCACTTTCTTTGAATTTAACCTAAAATACATCAGCCAGCACAAACATAATTGGTTGAAAGGCAGCCATCTATCTGGGGAGTTCTTCTAAATACTGAATGTGCCATGTGCTCTGACATGACATATCTGTAATATCTCTGAATACAGAGCACTTTCTGCATTAGCTGTAGGTGTTAAAGCAGTAGTGTGTTTTAAGAATGTATGCTGTGCAAATTCTGGCTTGTGAGGTAATGACAAGTGTTTGCCTGAATAGACAATATATTTCCCCCCCTGAGGTCCCCACACACCTAGTTTCCCTCAAGCTCATCATCTCTGTCAGGTTAATCAATAGGCACCGTATGGCAGAGGGTCAGTAATCAGTGTCATCGTGCCTTTAAATCGTGTTGAAAATTTGCTTAAAGCCTGGGCCAATTAACATCGAGATGATGAATGGATGGGAAGATGGGAAGAGCCTGACGCTCAGGGGCTTTGTGAGGAGGAGATGCTCAGCTGTTGAGCAGCAGACACCAGCGAATAAAACCAGCCATTCATGTGAGCTCAGTCCACCCACTCTTAATGATAATGTCAATCTAGCAAAATATATACACATTGGAGTTGTCACGAGTTCATAAATCAAAGGAGTTTGTCAAAGGCATTCAGATTAACGAGGCAGCAGCAATAACAAGTCAAATTTGCATAGAGAATTGCTTGAATCTCAGTAAATTATGATCCTGTTTTTCATTTGATTATTTGCTAATGTCTCAAGAGGGAGAATGATTATATTAGCATGCAAAACCTACTCCAGAAGTAGAAATCTGAGGTATAGAAGACCAGCACACTATGACAATTAATCAGTTTCTGCATACTAGCATAAATGCACAAGGCCCAGAAATGAACTTCTTTTTTATTATTATTTCTCCTTGCTACTGATCCAAATGGTTCAGCTTGACAGAGACTTTATATTGCTTTAACAGTGTTCTGAATTGTGCCTGCAGGCAAGACATAGTTATGCAGCTATAACCAACCTATCCATCTGCCAACCAGATTGGAATTCTCCTATCCAAGGCTTCCATTAACCCCCACTGACAGCTCCAAACAGGATTAAGAATTTGGAAGCATAAAAAATAGTTGTTCTTTGCAAATGTACACAATCCCTTTGCATTTGAGAAAGGGTGCATCTGTAGTATATTATAATTAGTGTTGGACAGCATATATAGCGGTAGGGGGGGAACCCACTTGGCTTTTTTTTTTTTTTCCCTTCTGTCATAGGGAGCAAGGCAGTACTAATGGAAGTCTTGTGTGTTTGGTTGTCCCTGAGAGTGCTGTCCATTATACCTGGTTCAGTTGGTGTATTACTAGAAAATATCACTTCCTGAAAGCTTTAATTGGTGGATCTTGTTGAAGTTTAGCAGTATGGGGAGGCTCTGAAATGGTTGTGGTTTAATGAGGATGTCAGATGATAAACCTGCTGGACAGCAGTGCTCATGAAAACGTGCCCGAAAACATTATCTTTCCGGGTCCTTCCTAAAACTCATTCTTGAGTAGGATTCTTCAGTCAGCTTCTGAACTTAAGTGACCTAAATTTGCCCTATTGTGTCCTAGAAGGATTAATTAAAATGTGTTTGAACACATATATATGTGTTTATTTATGTCACCTTTCTTTGAAGAGTTTGAATGACTTTTATGTAGCTAAATTACCTTTTAACCTTGTAGAAGAATTGTTTCTGCTTTTGAAAAGTGTAAGTCATATATATTTAGAGACTATAATTAGCTCCAAATCATATAATAAGTTAATGGGAAAATATTAATCCAATTACTTTTACCAGTCAAGCCTGCTGTAGGATGTTTACAAGTAGCTATTAGAAACTGGTCTCAAGATTTTATTCTTCATGTGAGTTGTCGTTCTACATGATAACAAACAAATGACTCCATTTTTAAAATGTGTTTAAAATCAGAGTTATAATTCACTGCAATTTACCAACTTTGCTAAAATGATACAATTTTCCTGGTTACAGAGTCCTTTGAATTCTCCCAATGAAGAATGTGGCATAACCGGAAAATGCTACTTCTGCTTTGGGAGCTGGTTATTCTGCATGTTCCTTCAAAGAGGCTCAGGCACTGTTACACCATCCAACCTTGAGCAAGCTGCTTACTCAAAGATTATTATAAGTCATTATGAGTGACTTGACTTTTCATCACTGTGTAAATTAGTTTAGATTTTCATTTGATTATATAATCAAGTCTTAATTATCCATGTCATCAGGAGTGTGTGTTCGAATAGATAACTGAACACAGTAAATAAGGCACTTACCAGGTCATGGAGAATATTTCCCCAGTCATGAAACTTCTGTTTACTACTTTCAGAGTCTCTCTAACTTCTTGTTTTTGACACTAGAAACCTCTGAAAAGTTAGGAATGCTTTGCTTATCCACAGAAGAACTTTTCCTCTTTAATCAAGTGTCTGCAGACTTATTCTGTAAAAGACCTGGTAAGAAACACTGGAGGCTTTGTGGGCCATAGGATCTCTGTCATGGCTACTCACTTGTGCCATTGTAATGTGAAAGCAGCCACAGACAAAAGGCAAATAAATGGGTGAATGGAGCGGCTAAGTTTCAATAAAACTTTATTTGCAAAAAAACCAAACCTTTATTTAAAGCAGGAGCTTGATAATTCATGTTGAACGACCATACTGGCATTGTAAGTGGTGGGAAGGGAGGACTGCAGTTGGGCTATCACTTTGAAGTTTCTCTGCTCTGAACATCATTTTTAAAGCTAACTGGACAGTGTGGGTATAGGATTTCAGTTTTTTGTTTGTTTTTTATCAAGCCCTTATTATCTATATATTAGCTAATGTGTTGGGAGGTAGAAGGAGCCATAAAGACTTTGCCCAATAAGCTTCCAGTTATATTGGGTAGTTGAGCATAACATACAGATATTTATCTAAGTGTAGACCAAAACAAAATTGTTAAGGAATTTCCAGTAGAGCAAAATGGAGTCGTGTGGTTTCTTGGAGATGGCAGTTGAAATTCGCTTTAAGAATGAGTAGGACACCTCTGGCTGCTGTGACTCAGTGGCTGAACGCCGGCCTGCGAACCAGAGGGTCTCTGGCTTGATTCCAGCCAGGGCACATGCCTGGGTTGCAGGCCAGGTGCCCATTTTGGGGACCTGTGAGAGGCAACCAGTTGATGTTTGTCTCCCCCTCTCTCTCCCGCCCTCCCTCTCTCTCTCTGAAAATAAATAAATAAAACCTAAAAAAAAAAAAGAAGAATGAGTAGGACTTAAATAATTTTCTTGTGTTTATAATTGTACAGTGAACTAGACTAGAATTAACGGTTTGTCCAGCCTGAAAGTTTCAAGATCATATCACATATCATTGAGACTATGAAGAAACTTGCTTCACTAGGGCAGAAAATGTATGAGGGAAGTAATGAAGTAATGCAGCAGGAAATTCTGAAAGGTCTTGAAAACCAGGCCCAGAACTTCATATTTAATTTCATAGAGACCAAGTACCACTAAAAGTTTTTGAGGAAAAAAAGACCACCATGACAATAGTGGTGTTTAAGAAAGATTAATCTGGTAATAGTATTTAATCCAACAAACATTTTAAAACTCAGTATATTCTCAAGTTTTTTATGCTGAGATACTGGGAAATGAATACGAAAAAGAAGCTGATCCTGCCCTGAAGGACCTTACAGTATAGGGTAGGGGGTGAGAAGCTGATTCATACAGAGATATAACATAGAAAGAATAAGTGCCAAAATAGAAATAAAACTGCTAATGCAGAGTTATTAATTTCACTTGGGCCTGTGTAGAATGGAGGGGTGGGACAGGAGATAAGCATGGACTTCTCAGAGTCTGTTGACTCTTGAATCATGACGTTAGTAGATAAAGAGACTGGGAAAGAGGGAATAGAATTAGCAAAGGCACAGAGATGTTTTATTTTGGAGAAGGATAAATAACATTATGTAAATAGTGCAAGAGACTTTGATGGAAATTTAAGTTGGCCAGATTGTGGATGCTGTCCTAAGTTTGGACTTACCTTGTAGGTGACAGAGCTATAAAAGGTTTTTGGGCAGGGGTGTAGTGTCTTTTCAGAACAGTGATTTGGACAATATTGTGTAGAATGGATCAGATACAGATGTAGGCAAGGATGTCAGAAGGCTATCTAAGTGTAATAGCACGGTAAGAGGGGTTGGTAGTCTAGACTAGAGTAGGAGCAGTGGAAATGCAAAACTAGTAAAATAGATGATTCACAGAAAAAACTGAAGACTTGAATTGGCTAGATAACATCAAAGAAAAAAAGGGGGAAGCGAAGTAGGAGTTGACTGAGGATTTAATTGTGGTATGGAAAGCAAAGTTTGAAGGGTAAGAGCTGGCCTAGAATAGCTGAGAATGATAAAATGTTTTAGAAGTAGGAGTTGACTGAGGATTTAATTGTGGTATGGAAAGCAAAGTTTGAAGGGTAAGAGCTGGCCTAGAATAGGTGAGAATGATAAAATGTTTTAAAATTGGGTACGTTGATTTTGAGACAGTTTAAGTTTATCATCTAAATACTTTTTTGATGTGATTCCTTTTTATTTACCCCCAGGTTACTTCTAGAAATATTTTATCCAAAATACATCCCTGAGATTTAATGTATGAGCTTTAGCAATATTTCATTTTATTGACTTTTTCCTACCCAAAGCTCTATTACAGTGTCTGCAGGAGTTACAAACTAAGTGCTTTTAGTTCAAAGTTAAATTCGAAGTTGTCAGTGAGGATTTTCTTCTGCCCCTTTTAAATCTAAGCTAGTAAGTACTGGGCTAAGAGATAAACATTTAAGTTGATATTAAAGATAACAAGTTCTGTAGTATCTTTTTTTAGAAGTATTTTAATATAATGCTACTATTTATGCAATATTGTTTCTCCAGGACTATGCATTCTGCAAGTAGTTGAGTGTAATGAAACTTTCCATCTGAATGTTGTAAATGAGTTGTGGGAAGTCAGGTTTTTCTAGTTGGCTCAGTGTTAAGTGGTAGAGTATAGCTTTTACTTATATTTGATGGAATTTCCCCCCAAATTTATTTTTCATTTATCTGACCTCTAGTTTTTTATTTCCTTTTTTTAAAAAGATTTTATTGATTTACTTTTAGAGAGAGGGGAAGGAGTGAGAAAGAGAGGGAGAGAAACATGCAAGAGATACAATGATTGGTTGCCTCTCACACACCCCCAACTGGGGACCGGGCCTGCAACCCAGGCATGTGCCCTGACTGGGAATCGAACCAGCGACCTTTTGATTTGCAGGCTGGTGCTCAAGCCACTGAGCTACACCAGCTAGGGCTATTTTTCTATTCCTTAACATATTTCCTTCTAGGTTTCATCTATTTTGTTAATTTTTATTTTTATATAATTTCAGATTTACAGAAAAGTTAAAAGAATAATACAAAGAATCCCCTTATACTTTTCACACAGATTCTCCATATGTTAACATGTTACCACATTGGTTTTATCTCTTATTTATACATACACATGTTCACATCCACTTACTATTTTTCTGAACCATCTGAAAATTACAGACATAATATCCCTTTACCCCTAAATGTTTCATTGTATGTTTCCTAAAAACAAGGACATTTTAGATCACAGTACAGATGATCAAAATTAGGAAATTGAATGTTTAAACAAACTGTGGTACGTTCATGCAGTAACTCGTTGGCAATGAAAAGAACTACTGATACATGCAACAACAAATGAATCTCAACTGTGTTATACTAAGTGAGAAAAAGACAGCCTCAAAAAATTACATACTATATGGTTCCATTATATGACATTTTGAAAAACAGTTGAGATAAAAACAAATAAGTGATTATTGGGGCAAAGGATTGACTATAAAGGGACAGTGCTAGAGAATTGCAGGAGTGAAAGAACTGCTTCACATGTTCATTGTGGCGGAAGTTACACTGTATGCTTTTGTCAAAACTCATAGAACTATACACTGAAAAAACTGAATTTTTCTGTATATAAAGTTTGAAAGTGGGGAAACAATCGGGAAATTAACATTAACACAGTGTTATTAGCTTATCTAAAGACCTTATTTAAAATTTTGCAGTCCAGTGATGCCCTTTATAGTACCAGATGTCCTAATACCTGCCCAATGCCCATCAAAATAAAACAGAGGGTTGGGAGGAAGAAAATTGTGGATATATGGTAGATATAGTTACTACTCATTCTGTTAGGTCAGATCACTACTTTCACTGTCTACTTTCAGTATACAGGAGTTTACCGTCAATTTTGTTTCAGCTCCCCTAAATAATCTCCAATCACAAGTTGAATTCAGTTGTCGTGTCTCTTTAGTTTCCTTTAACTTGAAACAGTTCCTTAATCTCCCTTTGTATTTCATGACATTGACATTTTTGTTAAGTACAGACTTTATAGAATGTCCCACAATTTGTTTAGCCTTTTGTTTTCTGATGTTTTCCTGATGATCAGGTCGAGGTTATATGTTTTTGGCAAGGTTATCTCACAAGTAATAATGTATTCTCAGTGTATCATATCAAGAAGTACATAATGTTAAGACGGTGTCTGCCAGATTTCTCTAATGTGAGGTTACTTTTTTCCTTTTGTAATTATTAAGTATGTTATGGAGAAATATTTTGGCATTATGTAACTATAGTGTTGTTTGTCTTTCTCATGCTAATTTGTGTGATGAGTCTTATTTGCATTAATTAGTTACCCTTAAATAGAACTTACTGGGCATAATTTAGCTTGATGACCCAGGGCAGTTGTGAACATTGCTTGTTAGGATGCATCATAGTTAAATATACAAGGAATAACTGTGCTGCTGAGCTCTCCTGGGGCGATGTTGGAGAGGGACAGGCTTTGAGAACCAGAGGTGACCACTCTGGTCTACGTGGCCATTTCACGTATACCTCCACCCTCAAGACTGTAGAGCTATTCATCTCTTACTCGCTGGCTTTCTCACTCTCCTCTTCACTGTTGAGAGGGCAGCTTACTCCTTGCTCCTTACTTCATGACTGTTTAATGTAACTACTTCTATTGTATGTAACAACAGAGTTGAATTTTTTTGTCTTGATTTGCTTTCTTATGCTGGATAGTCCAGGGTTAAAATGTTGGGTTAATCTATCCAAAAAGAACTAGCTGTAACAATGTTTGTTTTTCCCTTTTTCCTGTTTAAGAGTTATGCTTTTTAACAACAATACATATATATATATATATAATGTTTTATACATATATATAAAGGTGTATATATGTATATGTATATGTATACACCTATATAGATATATAGGCATATAGATATATAGATATACACACACACTTTTGCCCTGGTAGGAAAGGAACTCCTCTACATCTCTGTGTCCTGCTCTCAGACAATAATTATCCTTTAAGCTCCCTTCTCCTTCTCGTACCTTAGATGTTCTCATAATTCCCACTCAGTAGTTCCCAATCCAAATCAGATAAAATAAAGGGTCAGGAGAAAGAAAATTGTGGATATGAGCTAGATAGTTACTGTTCATCCTGTTAGGGTTCAGATCACCACTTTTCACTGTGTAGCTTAGTGTAGAGAGTTTACCATCAATTTTGTTTTATCCCAAGCACCTGTAGGGTGCAAATGTGATTTATAATATCTTTATATAACAAACTTCCACCAAAAAGTAATTAGGCTTTCAAGTTTATTATAATGACATTTTAACAAAACATAGTTAATTTTGAAATGTAGGACCTTACATTGAATTAAACAGGTTTTGATTCTCTGAAAAGGTGTTTTATTTAAAGAAAGGTGGAACTTCATTGTTTGGGGAATAGTTACTTCCAAATTATAAGTTTATAATTGAATACTGGCTTAATTGAATGCAGTTATAATTGAATACTGGCTTAGTTGAATACAATTATAATTGAATACTGGCTTAAGTTTTTATTACATAAGACATTTAATTTTAGTATTTAAAACAGTGATCTATACTTAAAAAAACAAGGAAGTTAAATACAGGCATCCCTTGGAGATATCGCAGGTTCAGTTCCAGGCCTCCACAATTAAGAGAGCACAGGTATACCTCAGACACATTGCATACTTGGTTCCAGAACACCAGAACAGTGAGTATCACAGTGCAGCGAGCTGTGATCTTTTCCGCTGGTGGAGGGTCTTGCCTTCAGTTTGTAATAAGACTAGGTAGGTGTGCCTTTATACAGATTGACCTTTGCCCTCCTTTGATTCTCTTATGGCATATATCGCTAGTTTCCTTATTTGGAATGTTTTATAGTCATTAACTATATTTCTTCCTCATTTCTTTGTAGATAGTCTACATTCCTTTTTTTAAAAAATGGGGAGAAAAGCAGTTAGAACTCTTAAGTTACTGAGTCTCTGTCCCTTGTGCCATAGCGTGTTTTTTCTTCTTTGTCTTAATTTTAGGGACCTTTACCTTAGAGATCATCACCACTGTAAAATACCAAGTTAAACTTCATAAGAGATTTCTGTCCAAAAGAAACAGCTTAGTTCCAACAGTGTACAAAGGAACAGTGCTGGCCTGTCAAGCTAACTGAAGGTAATGCACGAAGCACACACACACATTAGCCACAGAGGTGCAAGAGCCTTTAAATGACATTATGTATGGATGCCATTTATCCCTGAATATCTTTTAAAATCTAATATTTAATACAAATCAAAAAGTATACCTAATATCTAAGTTTAAAATACAGTTGTGATCCTATACTGTACTAATGATTTCATACTTGTATGAAAATTTTCAGGTAAACTCATATGTAGGAGAGAATTTCTCGATCTAAAAATAAAGTAACTCCCCATTTAGCATGTGATGAATATGTGTAACACAATGAATATATCAACTGTAAATTTTAAAATATTAACATTACAAATGTAGTTGTGGAAAATAGAACCCAAATAGCATGTATTTGTTTGGATTTCCTGTTTTTACCTTGCATATAATGATTTACATGTGTTGATTACCAGATTTTTTAGTGTTAAAATGCACGTAACATAAAATTTACCATCTAACTTTTTTTAAGTGTTCAATTTAGTGGTGTTAAATACATTCATTCACCCTCCATTCATCTCCATTACTCTTTTTGTCTTGTAAAATTGAAGTTCTCTACTCATTAAATAACTCCCGCCTCACCCCTTCTCCCAGTCTCTGATTTTGGCTATTCTGAGTATCTCATATAAGTCTAATCATACAATGTTTATCTTTTTGAGATTGGCTTATTACTTCACTCAGCATGTCCTCAAGTTTCATCCACACTGTAGTATGTGTCAGAATCTCCTTCCTTTTTAAGGCTGAATACTATTCCATCATGTGTATATACCACATTTTGCTTATCCCTTCATCCATCAATGGATATTTGGATCACTTCCATGTTTTAGCTGTTGTGAAGCATGCTGATATGAACACGGATGTGCAAATATCTCTTCAAGACTGCTTTCAGTTCCTTGGGGTATATACCCAGAAGTAGAATTGTCGGTAATGTGGTAATTCTACTTTTAATTTTTGGAGGCACCACCATACTGTTCCCCATAACACTCCCATTACACGAGAAGTACCATTTTGTGTTCCCACCAAAAGTGCACAAGAATTCCAGTTTTTCAGCATCCTCACCACTCTGTTTTCTTTTTTTTGATAGTAGCCTTTTTAATGCATGTGAGGTGATATTTCCTTGTAGTTTTGATTTGCATTTCCAAAATGATCAGAGATGCCAAACATCTTTTCATCTGCTTCTTGACCATTTATATTTCTTCTTTAAGGAAATGTCTGTTCAAGGCCTTTGCTCATTTCTTAATTGGGTTGTTTATTGTTGAGTTTTACAGCTTCTCTGTATATTCTGTATTAATATATTAATCCTTTATCAGATATATGATTTACAAATATTTTCTCTCATTCTGTGGGTTGACTTTTTACTCTGTTGATATTTAGAATTCTAAACTTGCTTTCAAATGGACTCCTCCCTCTTCTTAAGTATTTAAAAATCCCATTGACATTTTAAGGTCTTCTAACTGCTGTTTGAGGTGATAGTGGCAAGAATGGGCTCTAATTTTAAGCTTCTGTTTAAAGGTTGTTTTGAGCTTAGTACTATGCTATTTTTAATAAGAAAAGAAAATAATCCAAGAAGAGGAGGAAGAGAAAGAACTACCTTTTGGGACTCAGACTTTGAGCTCTGTTGGAGTGTCATCCTGTCCAACCTTTTGTTGTCTCTGGGCCACACCAGAAGAAGAAGAGTTGTCTTGGGCCACACATTAGATACACAAATACTAACAAAACCTGATGAGCAAAAAAAACCAGTTTTAAGTAAATTTACGATTTTGCATTGGGCCGCATTCATAGCCATTCTGGGCTGCACGTGGCCCACCGGCCGCAGTTTGGACACTCCTGCAAGGCCGCAGTTCGATTCCTGTCAGGGCACGTGCTTAGGCTGCTGTTTTGTCCCCCGGTCAGGACACGCATGAGGGGCAACCAATCAATGCTTCTCTCTCACATCCATGTCCCTCTCCCTCCCGTCTCTTCTCTCTAAAATCAGTAAGTATGTCCCCTGGTGAGGATTTAAAAAAAAAAAAGTGGCTGTGGTCACTGTGGCTCGGTTGGAGCATCCTCCCTTAATCAAAAGGTTGTGAATTTGATTTCAGGTCAGGGCTCATGCCTAGGTTGTGGGTTTGATCCCCAGGTGAGGTGCACGTGAGAGTCAACCAACTGATGTGTCTCTCTCTCCCTTCCCTCTCTCTCTCTCTAAAAGCAATAAACATATTCTTGGGTGAAGATTTAAAAATGATGGTTTAAGTTTTTACCAGCTAATTATAGACTGGAGCTTTCTTGTGTCCAGTGTCAGAACCTGCATTTCCAAATAGCAGTAAACTAGACTTCTAATGAATATGATTTGCTGGGCAGCACTTAAATTTAGATAAAATACTTGCCACCTAGATCCCTACATACATTTATTTATATACATGGGCATATGTTTTCCTTTACATAAGTGTATGTCTGTATGTATATAAATCTTCAAATGAATAAATGCATAAATATACATGGTATTCTAGCTTACTGAATTAGAAATGTAATTTAGTTTACTCCCACAGAATAAGATTGAAGATAATGAGAAGTGAATTAAAGCTTACTTTCTTTCACAGAATTCCTCAGAGAGAGAAGACTGTAATAATGGCGAACCCCCTAGGAAGATAATACCAGAGAAGAATTCACTTAGACAGGTATGAAATTCAGTCTTACTTAAAAGGCTACCAACAACAAAACAAAAGACAGGAAACCCTTAATTTGCCATTCTTTAAACATTGGAGCTTAAATTAATAATACTCTCTCTGGCCCTGACTGGTGTGGCTCAGTGGGTTGGGCTTGTGCCACAAACTGAAAGGTTGCAGGTTCGATTCCCTGTCGGGGCACATGCCTGAGTTTTAAGCTAGGTCCCCAGTTGGGGGTGTACAAGAGGCAACCGATCGATGTTTCTCCCGCACATTGCTCTTTTCTCTCCCTCTTTTTCTCCCTCCCTTCCCCCTCTTTAAAAATAAATAAAATCTTTTAAAAAATGAGTACTCTGAAATTGATATGGCTATAGCCATCAGTTTCAATCAGGTGACATTGTTTTCTCAATCATCAAAAATATCCTAGGTACACAAGCAAAGGGTAGTCAATTGCTATGAGTAGTGAAAACTAAGTCAAAGAATAAGCTTCTTGTTTAGGAAAAATAACTTCAAACGCTTCTTAAAAGTGCAGATATTAGAGTAGTTGACTTTAAACCTTATATTTCTTTTAAGATTCTCCATGCATTAAAAAGAATAATAATCAGAAGTGATCTGCCTAGTGAGTCGGCTCCTTCTGAGTAGTATTTGTTTGCCTTTATTAAGAAGTTAAGGCCATTGTTGATGACAACTTAAAAAAGTATTTTAACTCACCACTGTCTCCACAGTCTCCAAAGATAACACATTTTAGTTAAAAGCTCAATTCCATAGTGCTTGCTTTTTTTTTTTTTTAATATTTTATTTATTTATTTATTTTAGAGAGGGAAGGGAGGGAGGGAGAGAGAGAGAGAGAGAAACATCAATGTGCGGTTGCTGGGGGTTATGGCCTGCAACCCAGGAATGTACCCTGGCTGGGAATCGAACCTGGGACACTTTGGTTCCCAGCCCGCGCTCAATCCACTGAGCTACGCCAGCCAGAGTGCTTTCTTTTTAAAAATTAAAATGCTCAAAAAATATTTGGTCGGGAAAATTTGCTCTTACTGCCAGTAGCAGCAGCCTCTAACATCTTCCATCCCCCACTGTCACCGAGAACAAACCCTTACAGTGCTGTGATAGGATAAGAGTAGCACCTATTCATTTTTTTTGATAAGTGACGTTTTGTTTTTTGTATTTTTTCAGTTATACCAGCTTTTCATTTTTAATATAAAATGGGATAAGCACCAGCAGTAAAGAATAATTCTAATTGTATTTATGGCATTATTCTAGAAAGGGGGGTATCTAATATTTGTTGAGTACCCACCATGAACCTTATACTTATTCCGATTAGTCCTCACATTAACCCTGTAAAGTTGCTAGGTATGATTTCCAGTTCACAGATGGAGAAAATGGAGGCTTAGAGAGAGTAGAGGGTTTATTTAGCTAGTCAGTGATCTGAAACCCAGACCCCAGTGTCGCCAGCGTGGTGTCTGCTTCTGCCTTCCGACTCCGGTTTACATACAGTGTTTACTTGAAACTGTGGCGCTCGTTTTTTATTTACTGTATGTTACACCGTTATTTGGAAGTAAATAACTGATCTGTAAATGTAAATAAATAGGGCAATATTGAATATTGAGATTTGGAGGTGGAGACAACTGTCAGAAAACAATGACACAACAAAAAGTTTTGGCAACTTTATTTAAGCTAACAAACGAATTTTAACTCTACAAAGTTATAAATTAATTTTAATAGGCTTATCCAGATGGTCCATTTGGAAAATGGATAGGCTGATCTGTTGAAAATTAAACTAAATTTATCTCTCTCATACTTCAAACTGAAGCAAGAGAGAGAATCGTGCCTATTAAGTCCAGCACATACAGATGGACCAGCAGGTCACACATGGGACTAATCTGATTCATTTTAAAAATAAATGCATACATTATTGAATCATTTTCTACTTGCAAGATCTGTTGTGTGCAGTATTTGAAAGAAACGCTTTTTAGCAGGTTCACTTCACCCTCTCCACTTTAATTTAACCATTTTTGTCTTTTTTTCCCTTCTGGTGCTCCAAAATGATTTTTCTGATTCTGTCAGTGTTTAGATCCAAGCTCTGGAGATTAATTAGGTCAGGAGGCTCTCCCCACCCCCTTTCTTTGTAAAGGGTTTTATCTCCATTCTCTTTGTGAAGAGCATGAACTCAATGTTCTTGGAAAGAGAAATGGCCTTTAGAAACGGGGAAGTAGGAGATCCTCCTGGGGCCTTTGGAGTCTTTTAGCTTCTGGGTGTTTTAACAGCCCCATGAATGCAGATTTGTAAATTTATTGCAGTGCCATCTGGTTTTTTGCTTGAACCAGATTACTGTTGGCTTGTGTCTGTCTATTGTGGTGGTCACTCCCTAGGAGCTCGCCCTCTCCATCGTAGAGAAGAGTGATGAATAACAGGGGTCAATAGAAGCGGGTCACAGGGCAGCTGTCCAGGACTGCCCTGAACTTGATTACCCCGCTGCCAATTTTTTAAATGTTGGAGATAATATATAAGCTGTTCAAACTCCCTCTTTTCTCTGTTGCATATGACAATAATGAAATGCCATTTGCTTGTGTTGTCTTCTTCCCCGCCCCCACTTTAGAAAGTTAATATAGGTAAAAAGAAGCCAAGGCTGCCTTTTTAAAAACCTGGTATTGATGTAAGTGGGATTTGCCACATGGAGGCCAATACTTAACTTGAGATTCTCTTGCACATATTTCTAATGGGATTTCAGGAACTCTTGTGCCATTGATTTTAAAATGCTTAGTTACATTCTGACAAGTTTAGTGATATTTTAAACTAATTTTATAGTTTATATATTTTATTCTAAAGTGTGCTTTTACCATTGTTGATACAGAATGACTACTGTGTGTTAACTTGGACAGCTATATAATTATTGGAGAGTATTATTATAATTCTTACAGACATTAAAAGGATAATAGATATTATAAACCACTTTAAACCAAAAATTTGGCAGCTTAGATGAAATGGATAAATTCCTTGAAAAATACACAACACAAGGTGAGACAAAATTTGAATAGCCCCATGTCTATGAAAGAAATTGAATTAACTATCAAAAGGCCCATATGGCTTCACTGGTGATTCTATCAAACATTTAAGGAATAAATAACACCGATCTTACACAAATTCTTTCAGAAAATAGAGAAGAACAGTTCCTGATTTGTATTGGCCACCATAACCATAATTCCAAAACCTGAAAAAGACATTAGCACAAAAAGAAAATATGGAAGGAGAAAGTCAGGAGACACCACTTCCTGCATCATCCAGTCATTTCGTATCCCTGCTTTTCCATTTCATTTCCACCCTCAGGAGGCAGGAAAGTTGAGTGGGAGGAGCAATGTATCCTTTTAACTTGCTAATAATCTTACAGATTAGTTTTTCAGAATAATCTTACATTTTGGCATTAAGTATGAACTTTTATTTAAAGGATGTACAAAGTAGCTACAATTTTCTTTCTACTTTTATTCCTAAAGTGTGAAGCCAAGGAAACCATAGCAATTGTTTTTACAGCCTTTATTCATATCTGCAAACAAGGGCAAAGGCCTGGGAGGATACATGAAAGTACTCATTGCTTTGTAAAAATGTAGCCTTACAACATGCAACTCCTTCTTTCCTTCATATTGGCGCTAATAGGATCTGTCAGCCCTGCCTTTCTCTGTAATTGAGTAAATTGTGACCTCTGTCTAATCCTTTCCCCACCCCCATTCCCTTTGTGTGTGTGTCCACTTACCATCCTGAGAACGTGGGCAGTGATAAATAAAGCATTGAGTAGAGCTCTCTCATCGCTTTGAAAGCAGCATGATGCCAGCCCTCTAGTTATATTTCTTTAAGTGTTTACGTTTTTCTGTATTCTTTCTCTTGTGTAGCTGGAACCCTGGGGATGCAAAGCCATGAGAGAGGCCAAGAAGCTAACAAAGTAGCTGTCTCCCTTGTTAGCTTGTTCCTTTATTCTTTAAAAACAAGATAAAAACCATCTGGCTCAGGGCATTACATTTTCCTCCCTCATGCACCTCTATAGATGGAGACTTCACCTGCAGTGAGGGTTTACATTGATTAGGGAGGGAGCAGTAATTCAAGCTTCCATCCTCTTCAAGGATACTTTGCAGTCTTTAAAGGTGCTGGCCCACTGAGTTAAACTGTCAAGGGAGGATAAAAAAGTATCTTCATCCCAGGAGGTAACAGCTGCCAGGTTTTCAACACCTTGCACGCTGTTGGAAAAATGTCACAATTGTCAGCTGAAAGAAAAATGACTCTGTTGTCATGTTCTGTTAATGACTGGGCCTTATAAAAGGAACTATTTAAGTCTTTAAAAGGAGTAAGTAGCTGTTTTCCTTGTCCACCATACCCATCCTCCCCCAATTCCTGTTTTTCTAAACATTACCTTGGAGGAGATCCACCAAAAAACAAAACAAAACAAAACAAAACAAAACCAGCAGTGAAGAACTTAAAGTGAAAACATCCCAGGATAAGCATGAAAGTGATTGGCATAGTTCCTGTATACAGTTGGATGACTAGGAGGAAAAAGTGTATCACTGACACAGAAAATGACATTATAGTGTGTATTAACACAACAACAACAACAACAAGTCATTCATAAGCCAGTGAGCTGAGAGAAAGCATACTGTATTTCTGCTCTTTGGAGGACAATTTGTTTTCAAGCAGCATCCAGATGGGTGAATACCATGACATTTCTTTTTTCAAGAGAGCCACTTCGTTTCTTTCTTTAAAAACAAACTCACTGATTTACTTCCTTTAATAGCTCTGCAATGTTCGTGTATGATTGCATTCCCTTCTTTCCAATTTGATTGATGGGGGGAAAGGTTTAATGAAGTCTCTGATATCAGGCAGGCAGGATTTTTTTCTATTTGTTTTAGGTTAGTCATTTTAATTGTATTGAGTAATTAGAAGGTATACATAGCCAAGGGAGCTTTGTTCTGATAATTGCTCAAGAAAACCCATTCTCTATCTGCTGCTGCTTTTTGTTAAGACATTTCTCCCCCTAGTGGCAATAGTAAGCACTTTGACTTGGCAGTAGGCAAGGTGTAATTGCAATGTGACAAACTATACTTAAGGGACTATCTTGTAAATACTTTAGTTTGGGGGGTTGGCATTATTTCATCATATATGTATGCTTTTTTCCTCTACGAAACTTCCTACCTCTTTTTTTTTTTTCCTGAAGTGCTTTGGGCTTTGGATGGAAAAAAAATAGCCTGAGATGTTTATTAAAAAAAAAATCACAGTGCATCCTGGGTAATGTTTTGCAGCTTGACTTAATTTTAGTCATCTGTTTTAATTACCTATTTATAAAAATGCTTTTGAATTTGTAGACATTATTTAATACTTTGGAAGACGTACCTCATTTGAAATAAATAAATAAATTGTATTTATTTTAAACAGTTCATGTAAAAGACCTTAAAGGTAATTAATGTGGGTCTCTTAAGTAAGACAAAAGTGATCTTTCCAAGTCTGATGAAGTGATTTGTTTATTTAACTTCCCACTTCGGCTGAATCCTTCAGAGTCTAATAACTTTTTTTTTTAACATGCTTTGGCAATTTGTGTCTAGCTACAAAAACCCTTCTTCAAAAAGCAGCAATTTAATAACCAGCTTTCTTAAAATTACTTTGAGGAAGGAAGACTATATAGGGGGTTGGTGTTTTGTTTTATTTTTATTTCAGTGTAATCATGCTTTGATAAATTGTGTAATCACTAACTTAGTAGAAAAAATACTATTGAACTCCTGGGTTGCAATGACCATAAAAAGTATATTTTCATATTGAGACTTGAGATATTGTGAATAAATTATAAAGGAAACAGCTTATATGCTGGTTGAAGTCCATATGGGCCCAATTCATTTTGTGTTCAGTGCTAAATCTGGATGTACCATTAAAAAAAGGAGGAGGAGGAAAAGAAAATGGGGTGAGGGGAGTAGCCTATTATGCCCAGTTGTATGGGTCCTTAAAAAAATCTGCCCTAAGAGCAACATGGAATGAAATCAGATATAGCTTTGCATCTATTGAGCGAGATTCAGTAGATCTGTGTGACATTTTTAAAGCCCAGTTCCAGCTTTCCTAGATGTCGCTTTGTAGTTTGCCTTTTCTGTCCCATATTCTTGCTGGGGACTTGATTTAATGTTACCATATATCTGAAGGTCCCCATCTCCCCACTCCCCACCCCGCAATCACCAGCCATTTTCATTATACTATATCTTGTTTTGCTATAGGGCTGCTGAACAGATTTCTTAAGCAGCTTTTTGCAAGGTTAAAAGAATGCAGCCTGGTAACAAGTTTGTGTCATTTTAAATATATACCTTCTAGTAAATAAGGAGAAGTCTGGCAATCAATCCCTTTTAGTGTGTTATATGTTTCACCTGACAACTAAACCTTCTATTGATTAGCCATTACTTTGTTAGATAATCCTATGTCATTGAATCCATTGTAAAAAATTAAACTCTTTAAAATGTTTTACCCTAGCAGCAGTGTGAAAATTGAAAACTTGTTCAGAATTACAGCCTGCTTTCACAAAGGTAGTTTTCAGCAAGGCATCTTACTGGTTTACGCTTATGTGCTTTATATGCAATATAAAAACATATTAAAGTACTCCAACGCAAAACTCTGCCTCTGGTTCAGCAGCGAAGCTACCTTCTCAAATGTTGCATGGGGACAGAACCTATCTTGCTTGCGGCTGTTATGCTCACTATTTTAATTATAGTCTGGAAGGAGTCTTATAATAGTAAAATATTGAAATTTTTAGTCTTCTTATCCCAAAGTATTTAAGAATTGTGATTAGTTTTAGTTTACTAATCTATGTAACTTCCTTGGGAGATAAACAAGATAGTATACCCATTTTACAGATGGAATGTCTAGAAAATAAAAACCTATATATAGCTTTATTCCAGAAACTTCTATAAGCCTAAAATAGGTTTCCTGAATCTATCTAATGTTCTCCTAAGTGTGTTATACTCATTATGAGGACAAACGGAAAAGTCTGTCTACTGTGTAACCACTGCTTGAGTTAAGATATGGAACACTTTCATTACCCAGGAAAGTTTCCTTGGTCTCCTTCCCAGACAGCCTCCCCACCCCCAATGAATCAAATATGATCAGCTCACTGCCACAGATCAGTTTTGCCTTTCCTAGAGTTTCATGTTATAAATTCATACATTTTGGGAGTCTAACATAATAAAGATGTATATAATTCATCTATGCCACTGTAAATATCAGTAGTTTATTCTCTTACTATATATTTCATTGAATAAACATTGGGTTGGTCAAAAAGCCTATTTAATTTTTTCTGTAAAATAAAAGACATTTTTCATTTTTACCGATAACTTTATTGATTTGGATATTTTGAGTATGTCAGCTATCTCCCACTGTTGGCTTCTAGTAGGTAGAGATTGGGGTGCTGCTAAACATCTTCCAATGCATGAGACAGCTCCACAGCAAAGAATTATTTGGCTAAAATGTCAGTACCAAGAAACTTCACAAACCACTTTTGACACATTTGATTAATCATAGCATCTTCTCCACACACTGCACAAATCTTCTTTTGTGTTTCAGTTGCATTTTTACCTGTCTTGAAATAATAAAGCATAATGTGCTGATATCTTCTTCCATCTTCAATATTAAAATGGCTACACAAAAATTCACCAATTTTAGTAAGTTTTTTTTTAATGCACGCTGATATAACAGCTGATACAATACAATCTAATGAAATTGTTTCAAATGAAATTAAAGACAACTAAGCCCTACTAGAGCCATAGTATGGGAAAAAACAAATGAACTTTTTGGCCAACCCAGTATACTATAGTTTATTTTCAGTTCTTCTTTTGATGGACAGACACCTGAGCTGTTTCCATTTTTATAAATGAAGTCGCTATGGATGTTCATATATAAAGCTTTTTTGGTAAGCATGTGTTGAATACATTTTCATGTGCTTATTGGCCATTCAGATATTTTTGATGTATCTTAAGTTTTTTGCCATTTGAACAAATTGCTTTGTCTCCCTTACTGAGTTGTGGAACTGTACTGAGTTCTAGATACTGGTCCTTTGAAAGATATGTGTATTCTGAATATTTTCTTACAGTCTATCTTGCCTATTCATGGTGCGTTTTGATGTTTTCTAATTTTTTAATGAAGTCCATCTGTCAATTCTTACCCTATGATTGTGATTAAATTCTTCTAGGAGCTTTCTAAGTTTTATCTTTTATTTTGAAACTGTGGTCCATCTCTAATTCTGATGCATTGTGATGTAAATTTGGGATTCATTATTTTCCCAGTGCTTTTTTTTTTGCACTTAACTTTATTTCCCTTGTAATAACAAAGATAGAAACATCCCTGTGCTTTTTTATTCAGTAGTTTTGTCACCATTGTTGAAAGGACTTTCCATTCTCCATAGAGTTACATGGCACCTTTGTCAAAATCAGTTGGCCATACAAGTAGCTGTTTAGTTGGCTTTATACATCTATTTCTGAGCCTCCTAGAGAAGAAAGGCTGCTGTTCAGTCAGAGCAAGGGCTGACAGTGGCTAAGGCTCTGACCAACTCCCACTTCAAGTCCCTAACACGACAGAGGATGAGCTCAGGATCCTCTGTTCTTAGAGGTGTGTGTCCCTACACCAAATACAGTCAGTTCTCCATATTCCCAGGTTCTACATCCATCCATTCAGCCAACTGCAGATCAAAGATTCTGAGGGCGGGTGGGGGGGTGGGGGGAATTACGTTGTTTCCGATGGCTACTATGTAGTGAGGCCTGCAATGGTTGCATCTATACTGAACATGTACAGACTTTTTTCCTTGTCATTATTCACCAAATAATATAGTATAACAATTATTCATATGACATTTACATTGTGTTGGTTATTTTACAAATTATGGTAACTAATTTAGAGATGATTTAAAGTATGTGGGAGGATATGCATAGGTTATATGCAAATACCATGCCATTCTATGTAAGGAACTTGAGCATCCAAGGATTTTGGTGTCCTTGTGGGGGAGAGGGTGAGTTGTCTTAAAACAAATGCCCCAATGCCCCAGGATGATTGTATTGTAGCTTGACTATTGTAGCTTTAATATGTTTTGAAAACAGGTAGCGTGAGTCCTCCATGTTTTTATTTTTAATATTTTGTCTATTCTAGATACTTTGCACTTACATTTAAATTTCAGAATCAATTTAGCAAGTTTTTCAATGCTATTGTAAATATTTTCATTCCCTGTTGCTTATTGTAGATACAAAGAATTTTTATCTTGTCTCCTGTCATTTGTAAATAAAGACAATTTCATTTCTTCTCCAATTTATATGCCTTTTGTTTCTTTTTCTTGCTCTATTGGAATATCGAATAGATATGGTAAGAAAACATCTTTGCTATGTTTCCTGTCTTAGAGAGACAGTATTAACTCTTTCATCATTGGGTATGATGTTAGTTGACATTTTTTAGATTTCTTTAATGGGATTGGGTTCTCTTTTGAGTAAAAGTTCCCTTCTGTTCCTACCTTGCTGAGGGTTTTTAAAAATTATGAATGGGTGTTCAATTTTGTCAAATGCTTTCTCCCCTCTTATGTTGTTAATATAATGAATAACGTTAATTGAGTTTAATAAGAATTTCTATGTCTTCATGAGGAATATGTAGTTTTCTTTCTGTTTATTGTGTCAGGTTTTGGTGTCAGGGTTATGCTTGACCTCCTAAAATGAGTTAAGAAGTCTTCACCTCCTCCTCCATTTCCTAAAAGTGTTTATATATGATCTTGGTGTTATTTCATTCTTAAAACTTAGTGTAATTCACCAGTGAAACCATCTAGGCCAGAAGAGGTTTTTTGTTTTTGTTTTTTTGGTGTGTGTGTGGTGGAAAGAATCTAAATATTTTTTAAATTTATGTGGGATGATTTTTAATAACAATTTCCATTTCTTTAATAGATATAGAGCTATTCAGATTTATTATTGTGTCAGTTTGAGTAACTTGTATCTTTTAAGATATGTGTAACACATTGCAATCTATTGACATCTTTTATTTTACTGTTCAGATTATCACATATTGGGAAAATGAGTGCCCCTTTGACATTTCCTCATTCCTTGAATATTTCCAGGCTTATTTTGTATTTTCGTTGTTCAATCCTGCAATCAGCTGTTTCTCCAGGGAGCTATGGTTCCTTTTAGTGCAGAATGTATTGAGAACACAAGATATAAACATTAACTTATATTATATACCTATATTTATACTTTTGAAACCATGAGTTCACATTAATAACCCTAAATCTGATCCAGCACCACAGTTTGTTCTAGATTTCTTCCTTTTCAAATTTATAATTCTTTTTTCTAGTAGTAAGAAGCTTGGTTTGAGGGTTTTTTGTTTGTTTTTTTTCTTTCAGCGCTTTAAAAATGTTCCCTTATCTTCTACCCTTCCTTGTTTTGGTAAAAAGTCTGCCACTATTTATATTGTTGCAGAATCACTTTTTCTTTTGGCTGTTTCAAGGTGTTGTCTTTGTGGTTTTCAGCAGTTTTTACTGTGTTGGACCTAAGTTTTGTTTTCTTTGTTTTCATTTCCCTGGAGTTTGCTGATCGTAGATCAGTAGGCCAGTGGTTTTCACCAAATTAGAGGACTATTTAGCCACTAGTTTTATATTTTTTTTGTGTCTCCAAATAAACATGTGTTAGATCATTGAAAATTGTCCCACAGATAACTAGATTCTATTTGTTTTTTCTTTCTCTCTCTCTGTTCTCCTATTTCAATCATGTCAATTGATCAGTCTTCAATTTCATAGACCTTTTCTTCTGCCATCTCTAATCTGCTTTTAATCCCATCCAGTAATTTTTTAATTTCAGATACTGCACTTTTTAATTCTAGAATTTCTATTTGGTTCATTTTTGGTTTTCATTTTTCTGGTGAAAATTTTCATCTAAAAATTTCCATTGTGACCTTTTTTTTTTTTTTTTTCATTTAAATTGTTGAACATATTTATTATAGCCTCTTTAGAGTCTTTATGTGCTAATTCCTACAACCAGATCCTCTCATGGTCATATTCTGTTTGCTCCTTTTTTTCTTGACTATGGGGCCCATTTATCTTCTTCTCATGTATACAAATTTTGGTTTTTAAAGATAGATTTATTTATTTATTTATTTATTTATTTATAGACAGAGGGGAAGGGAGGGAGAGAAACTTCAATGTGTGATTGCCTTTTGTGCACCCCCCAACAGAGATCTGGCCTGCAACCCAGGCATGTGCCTTGACTGGGAATCAAACTGGCAACCCTTTGGTTCACAGGCCGGCACTCAATCCACTGAGCCACACCATCCAGGACTTTTGTTTGTATTATTATATATTGGGCATTGTAAATGACATATAGAAGAGACTACGGATTTCTTCTATCTCCCACTGATTAACTTTCTGGCTGATAATTGTGACTTCATCGAGTCTGGTTGTGCATCCATTAAGGCAAGTGTGTTTTGATTTTGCACTGAGTCCTAAGACTTATTCTTTATGCAGGGTCTTTCCAAGTTTTCATTGGAAAGTTTGAGGTGCTTATTAAGCCCCTCTAACTTAGTAGGAATCAAATTATAAACTATGTCTTCCCTCATAGGCAGCAGCTAGAGTCTCTGCTCAGATCTTTCAGCCTTGCAACTGTTACTTTCCATTGGAATCCTCGGAGTCTCCCACTCATGTATGTAGCTTGGGGGTTAGCCATGGATTTAAGGGGAATTTATATGCATGTTTTGATGCTTCTTCCCTCCCCCATGGCTTTTTCTATTTTCTATGATTTCTCTTCTCAATTTCCAGCCAGTGTGGTAGCCCTGAGCTCTATCCTCTGACATCTCAAGCCAATAGAGTGTGGCTTTCTAATTGAATTTTAGTCACCCTGTACCAAGTGGACTGGTGAGTAGCACCCTTAGGGGAAAAGCACACAAACATGGACCTTACCCAGCGTGGTTATCCTCTCTCAAAGTCAATCAATTCTTCCCACTAGTTTCTACCTCCTGCCTTTAAGTAGTTATTTTAAAATCTTTTTCTATGGCCCTGGCTGAGGGCTAGATCATCTTCCTGTATACCAAAAGGTTGTGGGTTCAATTCCTTGTCAGGACACATACCTAGGTTACAGGTTCAATTCCCAGCTGGGGCATGTATGGGAGGCAACCGATCAATGTTTCTCTCTTACATTAATGTTTTCTCTCTCCCCACCACTCCTCTCTAAAATCAATAAACAGTCCTTGATGGCGAAGCTCAGTGGATTGAGCACGGGCTGCGAACCAAAGCATCGCAGGTTCGATCCCCAGCCAGGGCACATGCCTGGGTTGCAGGCCATGGCCCCCAGCACATTGATGTTCCTCCCTCCCTCCCTCTCTTTCTCTCTCTCTCCCTTCCCTCCCTAAAAATAAATAAATAAATCATTCAAAAATTAAAAAATAAATAAAATCAATAAACATATCCTCAGGTGAGGAAAACTTTTTTTCTTTTAATCTTTTTTGTATGGTTTACAATTTTATCTCAAAAGAGGTTAATTTAATGCAAACATTTTTACCATTATTGAAACTAGAATTCTTTGGCTTAAAGTTTTATTTTGTTCAGTATACCAATTACTGCATAAATGTCTTTTTAAAACATGGTAAGTTTAGTTTTAAAAAGTTGTGTGTTGTTTGTACATGAATAGTAAACTATTCATGTTCCCCATGAAGTGGTCTTAGTAGTTGCAAAAGAAGTACTGAACCCTGAGCCCAGAATATAAATGTGTCAGCAACTCTATACATTATGTTAAATGAACCAACTTATTCTTTTAAAACATGTGTTTCGAGCCCTGGCTGGTGTAGCTCAGTGGATTGAGTGCAGGCCTATGAACCAAAGGGTTACCAGTTCGATTCTCAGTCAGGGCACATGCCTGGGTTGCAGACCAGGTCCCCAGTTGGGGACCACACATTGAAGTTTCTCTCCCTCTCTTTCTCCTTCCCTTCCCCGCTCTCTAATAAACAAACAAATAAAATCTTCAAAAAAATTAAAAATGTGTTTTGAAATAATTTCAACTTAAATGATATAAGAATAAAATAGTTATGTGGGTTTATTTTTTAAAAGTTGTTTAAATGAAAAACCAATTTCATAATATCTTTTTCTGTTTTTTAAATTTTATTTTTGTCTACTTGTCCTCTTTCCAAAGAATGGTAATTGACCAAATATGAACTATTTAAAATATATATAATCATTGCTGATAAAAATAAATGAATAAATAAGTAAATTGGTGAAAAAGTCATAGCTCTTCCTGACAGAAAAATTCAAGTTAATAAATAGAAAAGGGATAAATTAAAAAAATGACCAATAGACAAGCAAGATCCAGCAATACATATCCAAATTAGTGGGCAAAACTGAAGCAGAGAAAGAATGTTTGCATGGTCTCAAAGTATTTCCCCCAATATTTAGTAATTCCTAAAGGAAGAAATAATAAGCCTATAATTGAGGGTCTTGGCAGATGCAATCTTAGGCAAGTGGTCAAGGTTAATGTCACCAGAAATATTCCTCAAAACACGTCCTGACTTGATACAGTGAGACGAGCATCACCTCTGTGTTATCCTTCCTAATAGTGAGTAACCTCAATCTGATCATGAGAAAACATGAGACAGACCCAAACTGAGGGACATTTCATAGATGAATCAGCACTCTTCAAATGTGGCAGTCGTAAAAGATGAGATTCTAACAGGTCAGAGGAGACTGGGAGACAGGATAACTGCATGCAGTATGGGATCTGGGGCTAGATCTTGAACAGAAAAGGGGCACTCATTAGTGGGGAAAGTGGGGAAACTCAAGTTCTTTATATTGTGCCACATTAATTCCTTAGTTTTGATAAATACTCTGTAGTTGTGTAAGACATTCATTCACATAAGGGAAAGTTGGGCGAAGGATACACAGGAACTCATACCTATTTTTGCAACTGTTCTGTATGTCTAGAATTTTTTTACAAATGCATTTCTTCCTATTGTTAGTTTTAAAAAATCACCTGTGTCTTCAGATTTTTCTTTTCAGTTTCAACGTACACATTTATACCAGTAATTCTCAGAACGTTCCTACACTAGCAGCATCAACATCACCTGGGGGCTCGTTAAAAGTGCACATTCTCAGCAGCTGTGGCATGGGGCGTAGCAATCCGTGTTTTTACAAGCCCTCCGGATGATTCCAATGCATGCTAACGTTTGAGGACTATGATTTGTACCATCAGTAAAAACTTAATACTAAAGGGAAACACTTTTATTAATATATTGGCCAGTTAATATTTGCTTACCATAAAGTATAGCCAGTTTTGTTTTTAATTGTGGTAAAATAGATGTAACATATTAGTCACCTAAAAATGTATAATTCATTGCTATTAAATATGATATATTCACATTGTTGTGTAACCATCACCATCATCTATCCCCATAACTCTTCGCCTTATGAAACAGGCTCCCTGGACCTGTGAAGCAGTAACTTCCCATTCTCCTCCTCTCTCAGTTCCTGGCAACCACTGTTCTGCTTTGGTCTCTATGATTTTAACTACTCTAAATATATAAGTGGAACCATACAGTATTTGTCTTTTGCAATGGGCTTATTTCACTTAGCATAATATCCTCAAGGCTCATTTATGGTGTAATATGTGTCATAATTTCCCATCCTTTTTAAGGCTGAATACTATTCCATTGATTGTATATGCCACATTTTGCTTATCCTGTAACCCATCAGTGAACACTTGGGTTGCTTCCACATTCAGCTTCCGTGATACACAATATACAAGCATATAACTCCAGTACTGTTTTCAGTTCTTTGGGGTATGTACCCAGAAGTGGAATTGTTGGATCATATGGTAATTCTATTTTTAATTGTTTAACTATCACCTTGTTTTCCAGAGTGGCTATACCATTTTACATTTCCACTGATGGCACACAAGGGTTCCAATTTCTTTATATTCTTGCCAACATTTGTTTTCTGGTTTTTGTTGCTATTGTTTTTACTAATACTCACCCTAATGGGTACGAAGTGGTATCTTACAGTTTGATTTGTATTGCTCTAATCATTAGTGATGTTGACCATCTTTTCATGTGCTTGTTGACCATTTGTATGGTCCTTTGCCCATTTTTGAATAATTAATACCCCCACCTTCCATACATTCAGTGAGCTACTGCTGCTCATATACTTGTTTATAGGCACATCAGTGGCTTTTGTGGGCTTTTACTTTCTTTGCTTTCCGCTGTCTACCTTGTCCCTCAGGGCTCATAAACCTGGAATTTACATATGGAATCTATTTATGTGTTGATTTTGAGAAATAGGGCAGAATTTTAAAACTACATATGATAGTATTTTAATAATTAAACCTGTTTCCCAAAAAAATTCTCTTTACAGACTTATAACAGCTGTGCCAGAATCTGCTTAAACCAAGAAACAGTATGTCTAGCGAGCACTGCTATGAAGACTGAAAGTTGTGTGGCCAAAGTAAGTAATATTACTCATTGTCTATTATACCACATCGTAACGATGCCTTATCTGTCGACATCTTCACTCACTATTGCTGTTACAGACTCTTCAGGATTTTATATTTAAAAGAGAATATAGCAGGCATCATTTTATCCAAAAATTAGACCACAAGTTGGAATCTCCATCTCTTCAATCCAACAGAGTTTTCTGATTACGTATTCTGGTCACGCTTTGTTCTAAATCACATGTGTTTCTTGATACTAGTTATGGATTATTACAAACAAGGAAGTTTTATGTAAGAAAACATACGATTATTTTTCTAAGTTCATGATTTTTAAATGTAATTAAGTATAGTATACATCATTGCAAAGATTACGAAATATGCTACAGAAAATCTAATTATTATACCATTATTATGATTTATTAAGTGGCTTAATGGTAGGAATATTCCTTTTGGTGACCTTGATTTGAGTGGACAAGTATATTTAAATCATGTATATGAGGTATCTCTTTCTTATGTATAAATGTGTGCCATATCTATAGCCTAGATTAAAAAAACAATTTTATATATTAGAGAAGTCTTAAAATCTAATAATTGTATCAACTATGACTCAAATTTTCTAAGTATCTCAAATTAATCAGCAGCTTTGACCTAAATTTGGGTATCGACCATTTTGATTATTCCAAATAAGAAAAATTCTACAATGGGCTCTGTTTTTAGACTTTTCCTTTGTATATCTACAAAATGACTACCTTCAATAACTATTTTGTCACTGTTACAATGTTTCCTACTTAGTAACTACTTAAATTTAATCTCTTGTATTGTACACTTAGCCTCTCAATTACTTACTGTTATTATTAGAACCAGGGCTGGTATCATGTAGTTGCCATCCTTTGCTACAAAAATCAAAGGACAGCGGTATTTTTTATTATTTCTATTTTATTTCTTAAAACATGCAGTGGTTTCTAGACCTACTTTATCAACTGAAAATATATCATAGGGAATATGATATATGATATTTTTTCATATATTCATTCAATGGAAATGATCCACATAAGAAATATCAGGATTTATTAAGAATTATAGTTAAAAAAGTCATTTATGTGTCTTTTAAATTAGAATGTCTTAATGATTTGCTGTAAAATATGAATATTATAAATTATATATTTCATTTTTCAGTTATTAGGTTACAACCAGCAAGTACTGATTGGCCCTATTTTATAACCAGCATGTGTACGTTGAGATGGGGGACCAATTATTTAGGCCTTTAAAAATAATCTTGTCCCCTCTTTGGCCATGCTGCTTTCAGTGTCATCACAAGTGGGTGACTTCTGGCTAAACAAGGTAAAATCTTAACATGAGCACATACCCAAGGACAGGGTGACGATTTTAATGAGTTTCATTGAGAGCTGGCCAAGTGAGCATCTGTTCCTTTTGTCTTGTTTATACTTTGTACGCCAGGATCTCTAAGCTGCGTAGTTACATTGGTGTGTGTCTGTATGATGTGGTGGGGTTTTTGTTTTTGTTTTTTTTCCTCTCCTACCCTCTATTTCTGTGGTGCATGGTTAGAAATCTCCTGGCATCTGGCACAATGGTTTAATTTCTTCAATGCTCTTGGGTGAGGAAGTTTGCTCATTGCTGCTAATCGGTCTGTTTCCCTTGCTCCCAGATGGTGACCCTCTCATCCCATTCTTGCTTATTTTAACATTATTCTGACATCTCTACCCTTTCCTTGATTTCTTAAATATCCTAATTTAATAATGATTGCTATCATTTTCTGTTGGAACCTGCCTAACTTTCTGGTTCCTTTTATTGGTCTATATCCTGTCTTCTGGTTAATTTCTTCAGAGTTGACCCAAATAAACAGTTGACCAATGGCAAATAAAAAACACGTAGCTGAGTTTTTCTTTCTTGTAACAGCCTTCAATGAGGTACCGATAACATGGGAATAGGGAAATAATTTCACCTTTTTCATTTACATGTGTTAGTATATCTCATGATTCTGTGCTGTTTCTCTTGGCTTTTTTTATTGCCTGACCTTTGAAAGGTAATGACTTGCTACTATTTTTGTAGGTCTGCAACCTTGTCCCTATTTCCTGCTCTTCACTTTTAGCCCTTAACTGAATAGTTTCATCTGCTATACTTGATATGGCTGCAGTGGTTTTTAACTTGGTACAAGTGTCTGTTAATGATTCAGACTGTACTCCACAGTGGCCTTGAATGTCCAGCCACCTCCATGTGGGAGCAACTGGAATATAGTGATATCAACTGTTTTTGGCTCTAGTTCAAAGCAGTCAATTCTGGTTGGAGTGACTTTGGTTTGGGTGGCGATAATGAAATCTAAAACCTTACTACTGGGTACTGTTTATATGCGTTTTAGACAAAACTTTTAATACCAGTTATTCCCTTAAACATAGCGATGTTGTTGTGTTTGGACCCCAACAGCTACATTGTATGTGACTCCTCCTTGCCAGAAATATCTTACAGTAAGTGTTTTACAATAGGCCTATGCAAAGGGACCTGTTACTCTTATTTCAAATACAAGAAAACAAAGTTGTTAGACAAACTACAGTCACCCTAGGTTAATATAATCTTCTGAGCCTCTAACTTGAAGAGTAAGGCCTAAAACAAGATTTAAAAATTAAAATGGAGGAGGGATCATTTTGTCTGCATAACTTAATTCAAGTAATATTTGGAGGCACTGAAATGTCTTATTTTTTCCCAAAGCCTTCCTTCTTATTAATTATAGCCCTGTATCTCATGAAATTTGTGTTTAAACATGATGAGCTTTGTATTTATTGTTGCTTTAAATGGACAGTCATTATTGACTGCCAACTTAATCTTTAAAATCAATAATTACATTGTACCTAATTGTCAACCTTCATGATGTTTTTTATTGGTAAAGAAAACTAATGGAAAATGGATAGCATTAATTCTTTGTTATTTTTTAATTGACTTTATTTAAATATTGCTGAAAAGTTTGGTTTCAGGCTTTCCCCCTAATTTACTCCTACACACACACAGTTAAAACTGAGTTGTTTGAACATATCTACCTAGATTCCTGTCCAGGTAGGAATAAGTATTGCCTTTATATTTGGGAAATAAACCACTTAAGTAGTCCTTTGTAGATGTTCTGTATTATGGTAGTAGTTGTTTGTTGTTACTGTTTTTTACTTGAGACTAATAATCTGTTTGCAGCTGACTGAGACAGAAAAATGTGATGTTCTTTTCCACTCACTCCAGATTTTGATAGAAGACTTGTTTTATTTATTTCCAAAATTATATCCGCAGGAAACAAGCTGTTTAAATTCAGATTATGCTGAAGCAAAATGGTCCTGGTATGAGAAGCAACGTGCTGTTTTACGAGCACAGAGTCCCTTTTCTCATAACTGATTGATAGTAAATATTTTCCTGAAGAATTATTGCCAACCATGAACAGTGCAACTGTTTCACTTTTTTTCTGTGCTACTTGCTGTACCAGCCATTGTCGGTAATTAAGATCTACAATTCACAATGCAGACGTTTGCACTTCCTCTGGGTCTGCGCTATTTATAAGGCATTTCAGCTGTTCAGAGTTTCTTTTGAGTTTTAAACTACATGTTAACAGGCTTCTTTAATGTACTGTTCCACAAGTAGCATGTCAGATGGTCCATTCCTCACACAGCCCCTCTTTTGACTCTAACAATTAACTTTGTGGAGAATATACTTAGATTTAACCATATCGCTAAGGCTCACGTGGTTGGGAAAACTCTGAGTGTAACATGTTACACATTAGGCTTATCGCTGAAGTTCAGAAATAATATCTCTTCTTTCATCTTCAAATGTTCATATGAATTTAACGAGTGTTAAAGGTGGGGTGTTACAGAGAGGTTCTGAGAAATACTAGTAAAGTGACTTTTCCAAGTTCACTTTGAAGTAATAACAGAATCAAGAACTGTTGTTAAGACAAGAGTTTATGTGTTTATCACATTGAGGATATAAGAACACATGACCAGGATACATAACCTTCTAGATGTGCGTGGTGTTTAGGAAAACAGAAAAAGGACACCAAAATGGATCAGCAGATTGACTGCACATTCATTGTGTAATCAGCTTTAGGGACCTTAAGTAGCATATGCCATTGGAAAGAAAAACACAAACAGGAATCCTGTATTAAAATTGGTAAAGTTTCAACCATTTCAAGAGAGTTAATTTTTTTTAAAAGTCCAGACCCCAGTGAGAATCTTCATGAATGATCCTGAGTCAGAGTAACTGCTTGCACACCCTCCTTGCTACCGGCATTCATTGTTAAACATACAAGAGAAAGAAACAAGAAACTGAAAGCTGTTGACAAAATATGTTTAAAACTTTGCCCTGAGTGGAGGTCAGACTGGCTGTTTTTAAGCCTGAAGTCAGCTGCTTTGGTTCTGTACGTTGGCTGCCAGTATCTTCCAGCAGAGCAGATCTGCAGAGAAAGGCAGGACACGGTTTTCAGTGCCGATTTCCTGATGGCCCCTTGAATGTAAGACAGAGCTTATAACAAAGCCTTTCTAAGGCAGTTTTATTTGTCAAAACCTAAAACTTTCTGTAGTTCTTTGGAACTACAACCACAGTGTTTCTGCAAACTTTTTTCCTCCGTGAACTCTTTATGAACCTTTTTTTAGATAGCAATGGTTCAACTGCTAGGAACCACTGATACATCTGACTGAGATGCTTCGAGATGCTAAAAATCTATTCACATTTCTTTCTAGCTAGGGAGCTAATAAGATTGAGTTTGTCTTTGTGGATTGATCTAGATTAGCATGAGATGAGCCCAGTCAGTGTCTTCCTCAGTGAAAAAGGGAAGGTTGGGGGAGAGAGGGCTGACGGAAGAAAGTTCTTTATCAAGAACTGACTGCAGTATTGCCTGCTGATGCATGTCGGATCACCCGCACGGAGAGATCACATGGCTTCTCCAAAAGTCAAACGATCAATTCGCCTCGTTTTGGCTCTGTACTTAATGCACAAACAGTGCGATCTGCGGGGCTGTAATTGCATTGTTAGGGCCAAGGAACAAGCCTGTGCCTTTTCAGCAGACAGCTGGCAGGGAGAGAGGCATGTTGTTAGGAAAGAGAGAGGCAAGGCAAATAAAATTACTGCTAACGCTCAGAGATCGGCAGGAGTCCTACTTGCCTAATCTTACCGGTGGGAGCAAGCGGCTGTTGTAATCCAATTATAGCAGCATAAGCAATTTGTTAGACACTCCGCATAATGTAACAATTTCCCAATAAACTCTGACTTGTAATAACGTCGGCAAGAGTCCGCATAAATCTGCCCGAATGGTGGGGGCTGGAGCGTTCGGCTGGGGGCTTGTAATTGGCGCCATCAGCACGTTTTGCGGAGTGCAGTATGGTGCAGTCTTTTAGTGCAGGAATTTTAAGGAGAAAAGCATGGCACACGTTTCTTAGAAAAAAGAAAAGTGGCCATTAAAAGGGGAGCAGCAAGAAGGGCATACTCTTGCCTTCACATTACCTACAAATCTTGGTGTAGAAGGAAAACAGGAGGAAGCCATGTTTCCTTCTAACACTGAAGGGGGAGCAAGGGGGGAGTGTGTGTGGATTAAATTTCTATATTTAAAATGCATCGGTTTCTATTATTTATACCCTCCTTCTTTAGCCCCCCAAAATGCTGTTCAGGCAGCATTTAGCTAACATTTTTACAAAATGTTCGTAGCAAAGCGTGCCTAGAAATATGAAGTTTAAATCTATTTTCTTCTAGAGTTTAGCTTTTTCTTTATAACAGAAAAATACAGTTTCTTTGTGCCCAAGACACATCTTTTAAGGATATTATTTTGTTGAATATCAAACCTTTCTGGAGACTTCTGTCTTCTGCTTTAAGAAACCAACTCTTAATGAAGGGTTTTAAAACAGCTTGTTGTTTGCTTAGCTAGCTTTACTACACTGCTTATTTTCCAATTCTGAAATATATTGCAAATATATATGATACTAGGATTAGTAATCTTTCTTGTTGAATACTTACATTGTATAAGAATACATTTTTTTTAATTTAAAACTATACCTGTATGATTATTACAAAAATAATTTTGATTCCTAAGTCATAAAATTTTTGTTTTGGAGAAATATTTGTTGTTGTGTGGAGAAAATAAAACCTCCATTATTTGTTGCCTGATTAGCATTTGTAGTCATAGAAGAGAGTTTCTTATTTATATGAGGTATAGGATATGGAGAGTACTCATAGATTTTGGTTAATAAACAGGTTTGCATACAACTAAATGTGTATTAAATGTTACCTACTTTCTTAGCCAACCCAACTCTTCATTGTTGTTCATTTATGTCAAAGCCAAGCTTTTGAAATAAGAACAAGATTCTTCAGAATAACATATTGCTGTGGGTATTATTACAATAAATATTTACTTTCAGTGTAAACATTTCTTTCTGAAGCAAATGCTGCCTTGTTTGAGTGGAGCTGCATCAATAAACTGCAGCACCTCCAATAAAGCCACTCAGTGTCTGCGTTTAACTAATGGCTGATTTTCATGGCTTTGACAGTGAGCTGTGTGCGTTATTTTCTCCTGATATTGTAAAAATAATGAGAGCAAATTAGAACAATCAGTTTACACAGATAGCTCCTGATTGGAGGCGATGGGCAATATGGCAGCAGGTAATCCATCTTCGGGCTCCTGTCACATTAACTTCAGCAGTGTGAAAAGATCAGGTGGGGTAAGCAGGGATCCTGCCCAATCGGAACACTGAAATTAATGAGAAGAGCATTGTTCTGTGATCAACCTTTTAATTAGCAAGACTGGAAATGGAGGGAGTGATGAAGGCAGCTCCACAGCTGTATGATGCCAGGCACAATTCCTAAAAAGGGGGAAAATCTGTAGGTTTTAACATCACACTTTTCTTGCAGTGTACAGTATTGTGTTTCCACTCTAGAGTTTGTTTACAGACTAAGAAATACTGCCTACTTCCAAGGTAGTGTCACAAATATGGTTGATGTGTTAATGATCTATAGACAGTAACTCTATCATGGGTCATATAGGATTTTGATTACCAGCACACTTTCTCTGGCATTGCACTCTAGGTTTTGACCTTTGGATTTTTACAAATCAGGTAACCAGAGGAATTAAGTTTTAAAGAGGTCTGTCTTGTCGACCTCACCCCTCCCACTTAGTCGCAAGTAGCATGAGAGTTTTCTAGTTTGGAGCACTTCTGTCACCTTTTGAGTTGCTTAAAATAGGAGCAAAATCCAGGCAAGTAAGTTATGGAGTATTTTTTTAAAGATTTTATTTATTTCTTTTTGGAGAAAGGAGAAGGGAGGGAGGAAAAGAGGGAGAGAAACATCAGTGTGTGGTTGCTTCTCACGTGCCCCCAACTGGGGACCTGGCCCACAACCCAGGCATGTGCCCTGACTGGGAATCAAACTGGTGACCCTTTGGTCCACAGGATTGAATGGAACTCAGTCCACTGCGCCACACCAGCCAGGGTG
This sequence comes from Phyllostomus discolor, assembly GCF_004126475.2. NCBI lineage: Eukaryota > Metazoa > Chordata > Mammalia > Chiroptera > Phyllostomidae > Phyllostomus > Phyllostomus discolor. The sequence goes on from NC_040907.2 coordinate 153,752,700, forward strand.
GTGTATTTAAATTATGTCCTTTCCTGATTCTGTTTACTAGGGAATCTGCTGTTTTCTTTTTTCCCTATGCCATTGACTTTTCAGTATTGGGGGCCATGTGTTTGTTTCCATTTATATAATTGAGAATGGAGTATCAATGAATGGTGTTTGTAGGAGAAAGGGGGGAATCTGTGCAGTAACTGTGACTGAAGGCTGGTTTATCCATTTGACATTCAGTTATACTAAAATTGTTGCCTTATTAATCATCCTTATAATCTTGGAAAATATGGTATGAGGCTATGGAAGACATTAATGAGCCATATTTTCTCTACCAAATCAGTTTTCTGGGCCTCTCTTTAGGCTGTAACTCTGGGAAAGAACGTGAAGCCATCCCAATTTGTGTTATTTTAGTCTTTATACCTTAATCTTAGTGGCTTACTGTAAAAGCAAATAATATATTATAGGCTATGTAAAGGAACCCAGATATCTTCCAAAGATATATAAATTTATTTTCTTGATATTATCAGTTAATCAACTTAAGTATTTATTTAAATTATTAATACATAAAAATCAGGTATTGGTACCCATCGGGAGTACAGAATTAGCAGGAAAGAGCCTAAAGTATAGTACAAAATATTCAGGTTAAATGTAAGATGAACTTTTCTCATCATAGTTAATAAGACCTTTTCATAATATACACAACTAATGGTGATTCTAGCCTTGTAGCCCTAAGATACCATATTTACAGAATGTTAAGTCCCTGATATTATACCTCTATGCAAAACTCATGGAACAGAGGCACTTTACTTCTCCCTAATACCCATCTCACTACCCCTCTTCCCCACAACATCTTTAGCATAGCTTTTGGAATTTTGTCGGAAACCTGATTTTTTTTGACTGATAGCTTTTATTGAAAATTTGTATTTAGACTGAGATGTATGAGTATTTTAGGATCAGTGACTTAATACTAAACAGTCTGTAGCACTTCCCCCTCCATTATTTAAGAGAATGGTGCTACTGTGCATATTAATATTTTAAAGGCCACTTGTTAGAATTTTACATGATACTTCTCTGCACCCCTTAATCTGGAAGAGAGATTTTTTATTCTTAAAGCTTTTATGGATTTTTGTGGATTTTCATTCTCTCTCCTAGTTTGACAATTTCAGAAGCTTGGACTCATAAGCTCTCCGTGAATAAATATGTTCTTAGTTATATGGTATAAATAGATCACTTACAAAGCTTGTGAAACTCGAGCTCTCCTTTTGAACCTTTTAGTACCCATGAGCTCAGGATCCATACATGTTAAATTTTATTCTCGTGTCATGACTTCAGCCTATAAGGCAAATGAGCTGTGAATTCAAAAGACTATTCTCTCTGCCAAGTTTCTACAAAAAAATAATAAAATTATATTTTTCTCTTTTTCCTATGATTCTGGGATTCCATTTTACTTAGTGATCTTAGTGATCTTAGTGGCAATATTTGTTGTTGTTGTTAGAGTTCTTTTCCAGCAAGATTTGCTTCGTAAGATCAGTGTTAAAATAGATGTCACTTTTTTTTTTAACCTCTTTTCTTGTTTATACTAGTAATTAAGAAATGTCTAACTGGCCGAATGACCAAGAAACTCCTTTTTTGATCTCCTAACAGAGCTAGAGTTAGCTAGAATTACCAGGTCACCTTAAATTCTACTGATCTGAATCTCATCAATAGGGTTCACTTTAGAAAAATTTTTATTAGTCTAGTCCTTTGGAATTCACCCTTACACCCTTATTTAAAGTTCTTAATGTAGCCCTGGCCACTGTGGCTTGGTTGGATGTTGTCCCACAAACCAAACGGTCATGGGTTTTATTCCTCGTCAAGGCACATGCCCGGGTTGTGGATTAGGTCCCTGGTCAGAACTCGTGTGAGAGGCAGTTGATAGATGTTTCTCTCTCACATCAATGGTTCTCTCCTTCTCCTTCCCTTCCCCTCTTTCTAGAATTAGTTGTTTTTTTGTTTTTTTGTTTTTTTGTTTTTTAAGTAGAGCTCTTAATGTATGGAACCAGTTGATTCTCTGAGGCCATTATAACCCTTTCTAAGTCCCCACACCCCACTTTTTAGTTTTGGGATATGTTCCTGTATAAGGAATTGAAAAACGTCCATTTTCTTTTTTGTGAATCTTCAGGAACCTTTACCTTTCTTCCCCCCAGTTCTGTACTACTCGAAGTTTGAGGCATAGAGAGAATACATTAATATTTATTGCACCTATGTCTAGGCACTGGTGCCTAGTTCTGACTGTGTGATACCAAATTTTTGGACTGTAAGATACACCGGACCAGAAATGCACCTAGGTTTTACAGGAGGAAAATAGGAAAAAAATTTTGAAGCAAAGAGTGTAGTAAAATATTTAATAACATAAATGATATAGGCCACGCCCCCCACCCCAGCGAGCCAGGTAAGCTACATTCAGATTATAAGACGAACCCCCATTTTCCTCCCAAATGCGGGGGTGTATCTTATAGTCCAAAAATTACTGTATATTTCAATCCTTATGTGAACCTGATGAGATGAGTATTACCCTTGTTTACAGATAAGGCACCTGAAGTGTAGAGAAGTTAAACCTTTCCCCAAGCTTTCACATCTCCAAGGTACAGAGTTTTTTTGAATTCAGACCTCTCTGACTTCAGCGTCCTTACTCTATTACACCTGGTTGGTTGCCTTTCCAGCAACATTTGGAAGCCCTCTGTATCTCTCCTACCATTGTACTTGGTCTCACTCTAAGAAGCACCTATAGCTTTTTCCCACTTGATTTGAATAGCATTTTTTACATCTAGCAGATGTTATCTCCAGCCCTTCCCCCCACCCCCTCCACTGCTTATAAAATATCTTTTTCTGACTTAATTGAGCCAAGTACTATATTCAGAAAACTAAACTATCTCTGTTCTGGATCACCTACTCAGTAGTTCTACTGTGTAACTTTAAATGTTTAGCTCAATAATAATCACCCAGCTTATACACATAGGCCTTAAAGGACCCAAGGTAACTTCATGGCTCCATGTTCCATTGTTCTACATATAAAATGTGTGGAACATTATGAGTCCAGTACTGTTCAAGGTGGTGATTTATACCTTAGACATTGTTCTAGAAGTAGTTATGGACTACAGATCTCATCCTACTGTCTGTGTTATAATTTACAATGTAAACATACACTGGCGGTCCTTTTATTCCATAAATTTATTTTTCCTGGTTAAGCTTGGTACTAAATTTTGTCAGTTTAAGAAATGTCCCTTACGGCTTCAAAACCCAGGCTCTGGTTGAACTTCGGTGAATATTTTTATAGTTTTATGCATGCTTCTAGATAGTTTGGTGATTGTGAACACATGGTGAGAGTTAGCAGTTGGGCCCTTGAAACCCTGTTTTAGACAGGAGAGAGGAGGCCTGGGACAGGGGTGAGTGATTAAGAAGAAATAGGTTCATCAGAAGCAAATTAAAACAAAAAGAAAACAAACATGAGTGTGTGTGTGTGTGTGTGTGTGTGTGTGTAAAAACCTCTCTGGATATTCTCTAAGGGAAAGAATGAAGTTTTTGAGAGTTAAGGTTAACATAAATTTCATGCCCAGGCTTGTAAAAATATGCAAGGAGCACTTGCTCACAGAGCTCCAAGACCATGACAAATAAGAATGTTGAAATATTTCTAGAAGAATGAACCTAAATTCAGTTATGTTTTATACTTCAGACATCACTTCTTTAACTTTATCTGCATTTTCGTAGAGTATCTAATAGCATTAGAAATTTAATTATAAAGTTGTTGTTTTGAAACCTGGGAGCAAGCCAAAAGGGAAATACAGAGAGAAAACCCTGTTTAAAAAGAGATGGTTCCTACAGTGTTAACTATGGAGTGTGTAGCGTGACTCTGTAATGGAGTATCATGGCAGGGGGTATAATACTGTAAATAAGATGAATATGCCACTTGTGGATTAATGGGCAACCTAAAGAGTGGCTTTATTTACATCTGTGTGTGAGGTTCGTTTTCAGTTTGTGTGTTTTCTCCTCTTCTTGTGACCAGAGTACTTACAAACCTGACAGTGTAATCAGGGAACTTTTAAAAAAATGAGTTTCCTTGAACCCTAATATATATATACATACATACACCCACATGTGTGTATATATAAAATTTTGTAGAATTAATACAGTATCATTTTAGACTTTAAACCGATAGGTTAAAAGTTTTCTTTACCTTTTTCTCTGAGTGATACTTAAGGGTACTGGAACTAAATCCAAGAAATATAACTTTTTTTATATTTTGTTATAAATGAGAAGGAGTAGGTGTATACATCACATGTATCCAGATTACAGTAGATTATATTTGCAATGACATAGTTTTTGGATATAGGATTCTTTTCAAAAGTTTGGTTACTGAGTAATGTAAATTTGAATACATCTAGCCTGGGACACTATTGGAGTCACTATCTCAACATTATACCATGAGAACATTCAGTAAGTGAGAGCTTTGTGTAACTATTATTTTTAGTCAGCTGTTTAGCTTGCTGTTGATTGTCAGTTAATATTACCGTTGAGTGCTTTTGGAATTTCAGAAGTTTAAAATTTAGACTATTATTTACTCTCTGCTTTCCCTCAGTTGAAAATGTGTGATAAAAGTTGCTCATAAAAGCCCCAGCCACGGTGGCTCAGATGGTTGGAACATCATCCCCTACACCAAAGGCTGGGGCTTTGATTACTGGTCAGGAAACATTATCTAGGTTGTGGGTTCAATCCCTGGTTGGGGTGCTTATGGGAGGCACCCAATAGATGTTTCTCTATCACATCAATGTTTCCCTCTACCTTTCTCTCTTTCTAAAAGCAATAAACATACTTTTCTGTTGTTGTTTTTCTTTTTGTTTTTTTTTAATTTATTGATTATGCTGTTACAGTTGTCCCAATTTTTTCCTATATACCCCCTGCCCAGTACCCCACTTCCTTATTGCAATCCCTCCTCCTTAGTCCATGTCCGTGAGTCGTGCATGTAAGTTCTTTGACTTCTCCATTTCCTATACTGTTCTTAACTTCCCCCTGTCTATTTTGTCCTTCCAATAATGCTTCTTGATTCCTCCACCAATTCCCCCTTTCTTCTTCCATTTCCCGCTCCCAGCTGATAACCCTCCAAATGATCCCATACCTATGATTCTGTTCCTGTTCTAGTTGTTTGCTTAGCTTGTTTTTGTTTTGTTTTGTTTTGTTTTTTAGATTCAGTTGCTGATAGTTGAGAGTCTGTTGTCATTTTAATGTTCATAGTTTTGATCTTTTCTTAAATAAGCCCCTTTAACATTTCATGTAATAATGGCTTGGTGACAATGAACTCCTTTAACTTGACCTTGTCTGCGAAACACATTATCTGCCCTTCCATTCTAAATGATAGCTTTGCTGGATAGAGTAATCTCGGTTATAGGTTCTTGTTTTTCATCACTTTGAATACTTCTCTCCAGCCCCTTCTTGCCTGCGAAGTTACTTTGGAGAAATAAGCTGACAGTCTTATAGGGGCTTTCTTATAAGTAACTAAGTGCTTTTCTCTTGCTGCTCTTGAGATTCTCTCTTTATCTTTAACCCTTGACATTTTAATTATGATGTGTCTTTGTGTGGTCCTCTTTGGGTCCAACTTCATTGGGACTCTCTTGTCTTCCTAGACTTGAATGTCTATTTCCTTTGTCAAATTAGGGAAATTTTCTTTCATTATTTTTTCAGATAAATTTCCAATTTCTTACTTTTTCTCTTCTCCTGCCTGGTATCCTTATGATATGAATGTTGGACCTATTGAGGTTGTCCCAGAGGCTACTTACAATACCATCATTTTTTTTATTCTTTTTTTCTTCTTGTTGTTCTGATTGGTGGTTTTTTTGCTTCCTTATGTTCCAAATCATTGATTTGATTCTCAGCTTCATCCACTCTACTGTTGTTTCCCTAAAAATTTTCTTTATTTCAATTAGTGAAATTTCAGTCAGATCCTTTGTTTCTGACTAGATCTTTTTTATGCTGCTAAGGTCCTCACTAAGTTCCTTGAGCATCCTTATAAGCAGTGTTTTGAACTCTGCATCTGATAGATTGCTTATCTCCATTTCGCTTAGCTCTTTTTCTGGAGTTTTGTTTTTTTTTTTTTTATCTGTTCTTTCATTTGGACCATGGGTCTCCATTTTGGCATCCTCCCTATGGCTAAACATACTATTTTTAAAAAATTGTATTACTAGCCCTGGCTGGCGTAGCTCAGTGGATTGAGTGCGGGCTGGGAACCAAAGTGTCCCAGGTTCGATTCCCAGCCAGGGTACATTCCTGGGTTGCAGGCCATAACCCCCAGCAACCGCACATTGATGTTTCTCTCTCTCTCTCTTTATCTCCCTCTCTAAAAAAAATAAATAAAATCTTTAAAAAAATTGTATTACTTTTAAAAGACAAATTGTATACAAAAGTAAATTAAAAGGTAGATCCTCAAATTATATATATTGATTCTGATTGACTTATAAACAAAAAATGTGAGATATATGTTTAAAGTATTAAAATTCAGAGATTGTGTCATCAAATTTAACAGCCTTTTTGCACTATTACTTACTATACATTTACAGTGCACTAGACACTGGGCTAAGGGTTTTATATACACTCTCACGTAAGTATTACTTACTATACATTTACAGTGCACTAGACACTGGGCTAAGGGTTTCATATACAAGTCCTCACAATCTCATTAAGCTACAACCCCATTTTACACACAAATAAACTAGAACTCAGAGAAATCAAGCAGCTTGCCCAGGATATGTTACAGAACTGGAATTTGAACCCAGACTGTCTGGCCCTATGGCCTGTGCTTTTGGCCATTCTGTTTTGTAAATTTTAGTACAGAGAGATTAGTGTCATAGGAAATGGGAGGATTATCTAAAAAGTTCACTGTGGTGCTTATTATATGTTAACAATTTGTTAACACGTGGCCAGGATTTTGAAAATACAGAAGTATGAAAATTGGTTATATAAAATCATGATACTGTAGTACATTTTAGGTTTGTGTTCTCTTGCACTTAAAGTATTTTCAGCACTCCATGTGAGGCAATAAAAATTAAAAATACCTCAATTAGCAACCACAGAAAAGTAAAATTGTTAATTGAACCTTGTAATCTCCTCTGTTGTCTGTTAGGCTTTTCTTTTCAGGCTTTGATTGTGTGTAATAAAACTGTTGCTTAATTAATGCCAGGTTTCTAAAGCCTTTGGATGCCACAAAAGAGAGTGGAGTTGAGAAACCAAGAGGCAGCATCAGAGAGCTTCTCTGTCATGTTAATTTAGATCTGTCACTCTTGTTCTAGTTCATGATATACGGCTCCCAGCAGATACTAGGTGAATTGAAAAAGGATTCAGTAGTGAATCCTGTCTTAGGAAAAACAACTCATGATTGAGGCTCTCAGTAGGTTAATAAATAACTATTTTCAGACAATATTTCACTCCTAGTTTGAGCTGCCCTTGGAATGAATGTGGCCATGTTAATGTGACCAGTAGACGTCATGCAAAACCAAACTATGTGGTGAGTTGGCTTCATGGCTTTGTTGTATGTGCAGGACAGGTCCAGGACTGATGTTCCCGGTGTACTTCTGTCATTGGCAGAGGGGCGCTTGCATGTATGTAGAGCATGAGCGAGGAAGTTGTACTGGTTTGCCTTCAGTTGGCCAAGAAAGTTTGTTTTTTTCATCCGATGGCTCTAGTAGTGTTTAGTTGTCTTTAACTTCATTCGAAACAATTTCATTAGACTGTATTGTGACAGCTGTTATATCAGTGCACATTAAAAAAAAAAAAAAAGTATCAGTCCTAGCTGGTGAGGCTCAGTGGATTGAGTGTGGGCCTGAGAACCAAAGGGTCGCAGGTTCAATTCTCAGTCAGGGCACATGCTTGGGTTGCAGGCCAGGTCCCCAGTGGAGGGCATGCAAAAGGCAACCACACATTGATGTTTCTCTCCCTCTCTTTCTCCTTCCTTCCCCTCTCTCTAAAAGTAAATAAATAAAATCTTTTTAAAAAACTTATCAAAATTGGTGAAATTTTGTGCAGCCATTTTAATATTGAAGATAGAAGAAAATAAGCAACATTTTTTTGAATATTATGCTTTATTTTTTCAAAATGGTAAAAATGCAACTGAAACACAAAAAAGATTTGTGCAGTGTATGTAGAAGGTGCTGTGACTGATCAAATATGTCAAAAGTGGTTGCGAAGTTTTGTACTGGAGATTTCTTGCTGGACTGTGCTCCACAGTTGAGTTAAAGTTGCTAATGATCAAATCAAGACATTAATTGAGAACAACCAATGTTATATCATGCGGGAGGTAGTCAACATACTCAAAATATCCAGATCAGTGAAGTTATTGTTGAAAATGAAAAGTGGTCTTTTATTTCATGGAAAAAAGTAAACAAACTTTTTGGCCAACCCAGTATTAACTTCCATTTAGAATGCTTAAAAAAAAAAGTAAAAATTTCCTTTGGGAACTGCTAAAGTTTCCTTTAATTATGGACACACTTTTTGAGGGAGCTATGTGCTAAAAACTGGTTGATAGGAAATGTTTGTTTCATATTATAACTCAAAAAAAGTATTTCTTAAATTGTCCTGGCTGGTGTGGCTCAGTGGATTGAGTGCCGGCCTGTGAACCAAAGAGTTGCTGGCTCGATTCCCCATCAGGGCACATGCCTGGGTTGTAGGCCAGCCCCCCAGTAGGGGGCATGTGAGAGGCAACCACACATTGATGTTCCCCTCCCTCTCTTTCTCCTTCCCTTCCCCTCTCTCTAAAAATAAATAAATAAATCTTTGAAAAAATATTTCTTAATTTTAGAATGCAGAATAGTGAATAATATATAATATAGTCTTTGCTAAAATGAATATCCTTTTAAGGTGACTCTAGTCTCTTTTTCATTCTCTCATTCCCTCTTCTTGATTCAAGGAACTTATTAATTATAGCTAGTTTTATATTTGTATTAATTTTAACAAGTGTCGAAAAGTAGTGTTTCCTTCCAGGGTGGGGGAAAATGAGAAATTAAACTCCTTTTATTTCTGGCTGCATTCCCAGATGGTTGTATTACAATCATTGAACTTTTAGCGTCTGCTCAAATTCTGCCTGGAGTGCACAGGATTACAACATCATATCTAAATTATATTTTATGGCTATATCCATACATGAAACAGACATTGCTGAGTGGAAGCATTGATATCGTAATTCCAAATGGTTAAGGTGTCAGTGGGGGTGGGAGTTTACAAGCATGAGGAAAGAATACAGGCTTCCATTTGAATAGGTCTCGATTGTCCAGGGGGTTATTTAATGCTAATAAATACTTGTTTAGAATGGATGGAAGTAGGTTAAGTGTTTACAGCCAAACCTTGCTCTTCTCCACCAAAGAACAAGGTTCTCCTAACAGTGACCTACTTTGTTCTTATCCAGTACTGTAGGTACAATGGTTGTGCAGCTGTGAAGAGAGAGATAGATGAAGACGAGAAGATTTTTTTTGTAGGAAGTGCCTGGTAGCATGTTTCTTTGTTGGTGACATATAATGTTGTCACAAATCATGAATAAATATTCCAGATTCTCTAACATCATAACAGTTACAACCATTTTTAAGCCTCTTTTCTAAATAGATATTTCTCTCCTGGCTTTCTGTATTGTGAACTTTACAAAACTGGCTTAGGCAGCCTATTAATTATTCATATCATAGCAACAATTAAAGCAAATTAAAAATAAAAATCGCCATATTGCATTTAACCGTGGGCAGCACCAAAATGTGTCAGCTCTGTAAGGGCCTGTGGTGTTTCCTGAGTTAAAAGTGCTAGAGGGAGCTCTAACCTTGTTCAGAGTGGTGGCATATGGGAACAATTGTCTGTATGTGGCCGTAGGGTCACAATTGAAGACAGAGGCTAACGCTGTTCGCTGTTCGGTGGCAGAAATTTAAATCTTTTTTATTACAACTTCCTGTTTCTTTTATATCAGAAAAAAGGGGTTAGAACTATCTGTCTGTTACCAAACAGAACTTTATTCACCCTTCTCTTTCTATGAATATAATCATCTCCTTTTAATACAGTATTCAGGAGACCCTGAATTTGAATCAGTGAATTTTCACAAAGTGAATACACCTGTGTAACCATCACAAAGATTCTTTTTAAAAGAAGGAAGGAAGGAGAGTAAAAGAACATTCCAGAAACCTACTCTCCTACTCCTGCTTTCTTTGTCACTCCCATTCCAAGGGTGGTAACCATTTATCCCCACTTCTAATGTGATACATTAGTTTTGTCTGTTTCTGAGCCTCATATAAGTGGAATCATACAGCACATTATTTACTCTTTGACTTCACTCAGCAATGTTTTTGAGAGTCATATTGTTGTAGATAGTTGTGATTTTTCATTTAATTTTTATTGACATCCAGTATTTCATTATATGAATACACCAAGTTTTATTTATTTGTTTTCCTGTAAATGGACAGTTGGATTGCTTTCAGATTTTGATAACTATAAAAAATGTATATATCTTTTGGTGAATATGTACAGTGAATACATGTATTCTATTAGGTATGTGACTAGGAAGGGAATTGGGATTTTCAAACTGGTGGTCCTAATTTATACTCTTATCAGTAGTGAGCGAGAGTTCCATTGTTCCTTTTCTTTACTGACCAGCACTTGTGCGGCCTTTTCATTGTAGTATTCTGGTGTTGTGTAACAGCAGTATCACTTTATGGAGTTTTTTAAAAAACATATAGCAAAATTTAACCATGTTTAAGTGGTACAGTTCAGTTTTGTTAATATATATTCATATTGTTATCACTTTTAATTTAAATTTCTAGTAACATTTAAAGTTGAGCATAGTCTTGTAAGTCAATTGACCATTTAAATGTAAAGTGTCTGTTCAAGTGTTTTGTCCATTTTTCTACTGGGTTTTATGTATTTTTCTTAATGACTTGTAGTTTTTAAATAAATTTGGGTACAGATCTTTTGTCTCCTGTGTGTTGCACGTGTTTTCTCCTGCTCTGCACTTCACCCTCGCACTTTTTAGATGATCTCTGTTGATGAATAGAGGTCCTTAATTTTTATATACTCTGATATGTCAATCTTTATATTATATAATTAGTGTTTTGACATTCTACTTAAGAAACCTGTGTCTACCCCAGTGTCCTAAAGATATCTCTTATGTTTTCTTCTTAAATTTTCATTTTCATCTTTCACATTTAGATCTATAACCCATTTGATTTTGGTGTGTGCTGCTAGGTACAGGTAAGAAGTTTGGTGGGTTTTTTTATGTGATACTCGGTGCAGCTCCGTTTATTAAAATACGTGTTTCCCCCTGTACTGGATTGTTTTCTTTATCATAAATTACATGACTATATATATGTACACATATATGCACATGTATGTGTGTGTGTGTATGCTTTTTCTGTCAAGTCTCTTTTGACCTCCTGTTTTTTGTTTTTCTTTAATGTTAACCTTGGCTATTCTTGGCCATTTGCATTTCCATATAAATGTTAAGAGTCAACGATAACTCAGTACATACAAACATTCCTAAAATGTAGTTTCCTCCGATTTTGCCCAGAGCCTTTGAGCCTGGCTTACTGATCTGTTCTTACAATCTAATCACATCTTAAATTATTTTTTCTTTCTTCACCGTTCTGTCCCCAGTCACATCTGCTAATGGTGCCCAAACAAGTTAGTGTATTTTAAAAGATTCCAATTCATAATTCCCCTTCCTGCGTCATTTAGTATGGAGTTTCAGTTAAAACTCAGCTTCAGAGTTTGGTGGGCAGGTCCTCATACAGCCTGAATTGCTGCAATGGTTTCTGCGTATAGCAAACAGTAACATTTATGTGCATTTATGTGCCTGACTTAATGCGTTTAGCATTTTATATGTAATCTCCTGTATTTCATTTAAAACCCTGGGAAATAGGTGGTCTTACCCCCTTTCCACATGAAAAAATATTGAAGCTTACAGAGAACTAGCTTACTCAAGCCTGTGTAGTTTGTACATTGCAGACACAGGGTTTGAACCTAGGCTTGTCTGACACTATGTAGTATGCTGACTTTAAAAGTAATGCCCAGCCTCCTTGCTATTATCCCTAAGACTGTGTCCTCCAAAATGTCTTGATTCTGTTTTCCACCGAACTCCACCCCGCATTGTCGCTGCTACTGTTAGTCCAAGTCCATTCTGATATCAATCAGCCCACTCTTCCAGCTTTACTTACTTACAATGTAGGCCCATTAGATTGCTCATTTTGGGAAGATCCTATCACCATGGAAGCTGATGCCACACATCCTCTTTGTAACGTAGTTTTTCAAATGAAAATTGAGCTTCAGTTCTTTCCATATTCATTTATCTATTACAGTAGCTAATATGTCACCTTGACCTTGGGGACACTTTTGGCCTTTGGAATCTGAAAGAAAAAGGTCTCTAAGATAGAGCAAGCTATGGGCTCTAATGCTGAAAATTAAACTGGCAGAGAAGAGCAGCCATCTGATCTTGACCACTGTAACCTTGATAAAGCATTAGGAGGATCCCAGTAGGCTTTTCATATCTGTTTGCAGACTCTTCGTGTAGCCCCACTGCTTTGATTTAGCCCTAAATAAGACAAGTTGGTATATTAAATTTATATAATTTCTTGCCATTGTGTGAAGTAAAGGGATTTTTTAATAAAAAGATACACTCATTTATTGACAGTTTTCTAGAAAACCTTCCCTTAAATACTGGGAACTATGAAAAGAGATAGTTGGGAAAATAACACAGCAAATATGAAAGAAATGAGGCAAATTGAGACACAAAACTTTAAGAAGACATTAGTGGGTCTTCAGATCCTAGTGTCAGCCCTGAGAAAGGTTAACACTTAATAAAAAGTTTTAAGTTCTTAATTATGGAATATTTTAGCATGCAGAAAAGTCAGAATAGTAATATTACCTGTGTAGGTGTCACTCAAAATGATCATTTCTTTGCATAAAAACCTCAATTGTTACAGAAAGCCTGACTTATTCTTGGAATGTTATAGTCTATTGTTTGCGCAAGTAATATTATGAAAAATACTTCTCTTTTCACTTGATCTGTGTCCTTAAACTCTGTTAGTTTTTTAATAAGAAAATATAAAGAATGAGTCTCTTTTTTAATATTTTGCTCAACTCTTTTAATATAAGATGGATCTGAGTCATAGACTCAAAATATAAAGCCAGACTGAGCTGCAGATTATCCCACCAACCAGTCATTTTACAGATGACATCTTGTGGCAGTAGAGACTTGCCCAAAATCACGTAGCTGATAAGTGATAGGACTGGGCTGTCACGCTCTCTCATTTTTGTTGTGGGGCTATTTATTGGGCCAAAAAGTTTGTTTGCTTTTTTCTGTAAGATGGCTCCAATAGTGCTTAGCTGTCATTAACTTCATTTGAAACGATTTTGTTAGATTGTATTGTGGTAGCTGTCATATCAGTGTGCATTTTTAAAAAACTTATCAAAATTGGTGAATTTTTGTGTAGCCATTTTAATATTGAAGATGGAAGAAAATAAGCAACATTTTTTGGCATATTATGTTTTATTTTATTTCAAAAAAGGTAAAAGTGCAACTGAAACACAAAAAGACCCCCAAAACCCTGCAGTGTATGTAGAAGGTGCTGTGAGTGATTGAATGTGTCAAAAATAGTTTGCGAAGTTTCGTGCCAGAGATTTCTCGCTGGACGATGCTCCATGGTCAGGTAGACGAGTCAAAGTTGATGGCGATCAAATCGAGACATTAATTGGGAACAATTCAGCATTATACCTCACAAGAAATAGCCAACATACTCAAAACATCCAGATCAATCAAGTTATTGGTAAAAATGAAAAATGTGTCTTTTATGGAAAAATCTAAATGAAGTTTTTGGCCAACCCAATACATGTGTGTCGGTTATAAGAAAACTTTTTACAGTGGTTTGTTTCCAAAGCATTGAATTTCAGTATGTGTTCCTTAAACAGAAAATAGAGACAGAGTAACTTCAGAAACATTTGACACAGAAAAATTTCATGGGGGAACAATTGCTACTCTTGAGTTTCATATTTATAGTGCTTCATGTGAGCTTAACCCACACCCAGGTAAAGTAAAAAGGTTAGTAAACCAGAAAATGTCTTTCTAGAAACCACTTCATGCTTTAAGAAGCCAGGTTATGCAAAGAAAGAATATAATTTCTGTTTCTAAATCAAGTGCATTGTGGATGTAACTGTCTTCCTGATTTTCCATCTTTGTTTTTTTCCTCCTCACACAAGGATATGGTTTGTTTTTTTTTTTATTGAGTTTAGAGAGAGAGGAAGGGAGAGAGAGATGAAGGGGGAGAAAGAAAGAAACATAAGTGTGAGAGAGGAACATCCACTGTTCGCCTCCCGCACATGCCCAGACTTGGGATCAGACCCACAACCCAGGATGTGCCCTGACCGGGTATCGAACCCACAACCTTTTTGGTGTACGGGCCAATGCTCCAACCAACTGAGCCACCCAGCCAGGGCCTGCCTTCATTTCCAATAAGTACATACACATAAATCCTTGGTGGGATTTGGTCCAATTCTAAAAAAGAAAATTATTTTGTGGCCCTCAAGATTCAATCTTTCCTCAGAAACATCAAAAATCTGTAGTCTCTGGCCCAGGGAACCCCATAAAAATAGTGCCTATGTGAGGGAAATGTAAATAGCCCTCAGACAAAGTCACAAGTTAATACTTTTTCTGCTAGTTTTTGAGGGAAAGGAGGGTGCATGCTTATGACAACTGGAGCTTTAGTCCACGTTTCAGCCCTAGTTCTTCTGTCTTGGCTGATTCCTAAAACCAGCCAGAGAGTCTGAAGGAAGCGAAACGTACTCTGTGTCCTACAGGATGTTAGCTCTTTGGTAGAAACCAATGATACATTAAGAGCCCTTATTACCATTCTAATTAATTTCCTTACTGTCCTTCCCTCAATAAACTTAAGTTTTATGGGAATATGTTTTGGCAATTGCTCTGACAGATAGAAAGTGAAAAAAATTGACATTCAAATGTGGTTTTTTTCCATATTATAGAATATTTTCAGGTCTGTCTTTTGCTCTTTTCTGTCTTCCAATTGTTAAATGTCAATCATCATTCCTTTTAGAAGTTCAGTTTTAATTTGATTTTTTAATTGAATTTATTGGGTGACATCAGTTCATAAAACCGTACAGTTTTAAAGTATACAGTCAGTTTTACTTTGATTCTTAAATTTTGCATGGTAATATTTACATGTTTTATTACTACATACAAGTATTGAAAGTAAGCTTAAGAAAACAATGGATTAAAGGTCACCAAGTTAAAGTACTTAGACAAAGTGTCAATGTAGTGATGACATCATCCCTGATGAGAGAAGATGGCTCCGGTTATGTTTACACCACAAGGCAGTTTACCACCGCACTTCCAAAAAGTGATATCCACTCCTGACGTTAGTTTGGATTAAAAATTCACTTTATCAATTTTTGAGCTGCTGTTACCTAGATACAAAAGGCTTATGTCATAATCTCTGCCTTCAGAGTTTAAAAGTAAAAGGTTCTTGGCATAAAATTATTACAAAAGCAAAGAAGATTGTAGTTAGTAAAGTGTTAAGCTAATTATGATCAGCAGTTATGTACATTACAGTTCTTTCTAGTTAAAAGCATAATGACAGCTAATGCCCTTACTATGTGCCAGGTACTCTGCCAAATGCCCTAACATCTATTATCTTACTTGTATTCTAACATTAACCCTTCCAGGTAAGTACTATAAAAATCATCATTTTACAGATAAGGAACTTGAGGCACAGAGAGGGTGAGGAACTCAGCTGAGATTATACATCAAGTAAATGATAGAGCTGGGATAGAGTCACGTCCAAATTACGGTGTTATTTCTTTATGTTATTTTATTACACAAACATAACGCCTTCAGAAGGGCATTTGAGCTGTCTTTGGTTCGGTGATTGTGGTCTTGGTGCTCATGTAAACCTCTTTTGACTGTAGAAGATGTACTTACTCATCTATGCAAAGCAGTCCTGCAGGCCTTCTGCATTCAGTCAGTCCTTGACGTGGCGCTTTATTGTCATTAAAAAGAAGGGCCAGAATTTCATTTTAGAAAAAATGTACACTTTATGTAACAACCGCATTTTAAAATTTTGTCTGAACACAACTAACTTATGTGAATCTTAGCAAGTTATTTTGATCACCTCTGCTAAAAAAGCAGACATTGCTTCCAAACTAAGCTTTTTCCTGGATAAATTAAGAAAACAATTACCCGGCTATTCCAGAGAGAAATGTCTTCAGTCCCTTGATGCTCCAAGGGTTATTAAAGTTTTACCTGCAGATAACCAAGACTTCCAAAAGTTACAAGTCATTTACTTCACTCACTGCAGCTAAGAGAGGCCTGTGCTGCTGCCTCATAGGATTATTTCTTGCTGCATTTAACATGCATTAACAAGCACTTGGAAAGAGTTGAATTTCTTCTAGAAAGCTGAGTTGGCTTCTTGAGATCCTGTCCCCAAACCTTGTATTTTCCTAATCCAGGTTTTAGATGTAGCTCCTCAAAGGCTTTCTTCAGGAACAAGTTTAACCAAGTTACTGAGACCTTTTTTATTGGACACAAAAATGTAAGGATTTGGGCACAAAGAGGAGGAGGGAGTCTTTCCTCTTATTTAAAACCAACGGTATTTCCCCTATGTACTTCTGCATTGTGCTTTAAGAGTGTCTCATGTGCTTTCCTCTGGCAGCTAATGCCTCCATCATTCCATGTTATTTATGGGAGAACTTTCTGATGCTAAAATAAAGGGAGGATGTGAGGGGAAAGTCAGGGAGAAGACTTAGTTTAAACTTTCCCCATCACAGAAATTTTATTTTGGTAATATTAACATTATTTAATATTTGGATGAGCAACCTTCTATCTGAGGAAGCTTGTAGAAAGAGCAACCAGATTCCAGACAATTAAACTTTATTACTCTGCCTGAAACATTAAGTAGTGGTTTAGGAAAATGGTTCTTCATCTCCTCTCCCTTTCGATGTTTGTTGCTTATTGTGTAGGAGAGGACCTGTTTATCCAACAAGCATATTGTTTTTTCTCTGAGCAGGTGAGCTTGGTAATGCTAGGTCTGTTTTGCATTTGGTTATATTTATTCTTTTCCCCCTCATCTCTCTCCACCTCACCCCTGCTACCTGCCCCCCGTCTCTCTCCTACCCACGCCGCACCCCAGTCCCCCCTCTCTCCTTCACCCCACCCTCAGTCACTGTCCTCGTTTCTTGCCCTTCCCTACTCTCCTCTTCTCCCTCTTCTCTCTGCTTTCCTTCCCTTTCTTCCCCCTCTTCCACCTCCCCTTCTTCCTTTTTTCCTCTCTTCTTTCTCCTCTTCCTCCTCTTCTCTCCCCTCCTTTCCATAGTCACAATCACTGTAACCCTGTATCTTCCAGGATCAGATCTTGACTTTTCTAAGGTGTTCAGCAAAGGAGATGACTTTTGCCTGCTATGAGTATTTTGATGCTATAGACAAAGAATCCTACAGATGACACAGTAACACCCTCTCCACCATACATCAAATTGTTGACTGATTTTTTAAAGACCAGAAAGATACATACCTAGCAACATGTGAACATTGTTTGTTGATGGTGGAAATTATGGGCAATTTTCATGTTCTTTGTAATTCTGTGCTTTTCATATTTTCTAAAGTGTGTCTGTTACAAAGTGCTCTTTTTAAAAAATCATTTCATCTTTCTGAGCCTGACCCCAATAGATCCTTATTTAATGAAAGTAAAAACAGAACAAAATGAGGAGTAAGATTTGACCCTCCAGTGAGTATGAATTTGGTTTGTCATTCTGATACTCAGTTTTCCAGATTCTTCCAACTGTCAAAATGGTGGCCCCTTGGACTTCAGCTCCTGGTGCTCCCAGAGCACATGGCGGACGTTCAGTGGTCTCACACGTTAGGCTTAAACTCTACGACCCACAAGACCTTTTCTGCCTTTCTCTGTCCTCACCAAAATTTAGTTCGTGTTTTGTTTTTTGTAATCTTTCTATACTATGAGGGTGGTCAGTGTGACAGACTTGGCAATTTATATATAGACTTGTCTTCAGCCCTGTTAATCAGCTTCGGGGGTGGAGGGGACTGGCCTTGGTGAGCAGCCACTCTGTTACTGCTAGACCTCATTCTTGTACTTGGCTGTCCTTGGTGCTGTTAGTTATAAAAAGGCATAAAATTTGTGCTCTGCTAGGCCATGATACAAACTCTTCCACAGTTAAATGTTAAAATTCCAAGTTCAGATTAAAGTTTGACCAAAAGAAGAACTTCTGGACTCTGCCCTTCTCATTTGGGTAGCTTAGGTGAGGAAGATGACGTGTTCTAGAGAAAGTTATGCATTTCCTAGCTGTAGGCTACTTAGTTCAGAAGGGGTTAAATGATGTAGTTAGTGAATGGTTTTCTAGCTGCAGGGGTTTCTGAAAAGAGATCTAGGAATTCTGCAGTTAATTGAATTCTTCAGGCATGAACTTATGGTCATTGAAAAATTTAAGTGAGTGAATTTTTCTTGCTTCGCTACTAGATGTAGTTCATATAGTATCCTAGAAGTCCAGATTCTTTTTAAAAGATTTTATGCCTGTTTATGCAGCTTGGACATTTTATATGATAAACATGACATTTTAAAAGATTTTATATAATATATTTGTTCCCTTACTTTTCTCTTCTCCCTGTTTTTTTTTTCCTTCTTTCCTCACTTCCCCAAATCTGCATCACTGAGCATGTTCCCATTTTTCCCCATCTTGTGAGCAAAGTTTTAACAGTACATAGAAAGTTAACTGCCTGGAGTCTTTTAAATATAAGTAACACGCAACCAGTAATAAGCTGTTGGTTGTTTTTTTGCTGCCTGCAAAGAAACATAAACACAGTGCTCATTTCTGGCAGGTTTTTACTGTCAGAGTTTCTCCTATTATATTTATCTTACAATTTGCCAGGGGGTGAAGTTATTAAGTTTTAGCAGCAGCCATCGATCAAGTTCACAAGTTAACACGATAAAGGCTCTGTGCCGCTCCGATCCGGGGAAATGATGATCCTCACTCGGTAATTAACTAAATGAGAAAGTTAAATCTTACTTGAGAGCTGGGAGAGATGAAAGAGAGGTGTTTGTCAGTTTCTCAGTGGAAATTAGAAGCAGTTTTCTGCAATTCCCTAAGCTGCTGCTCTGTCATATTTTACATAAGCACTGGGAAAACGTCTTGTAATTAGTGCTGTCATGGAGGATTTTTTTTTTGCTGAAGGATGTTGGAATAATTCATTAGATTATCAAGAAAGGCTTGTGTCCTGAAATGATTAGCACAGTGAAATTTAAACCATTAACGATAACAAGTTTAGAGCTTGCTGCAGTGCAGAGGCACCCGGGGTATGTCTGTGCCTATTTCAATCATTTCTTATAATTAAACATTATGTCCTCCCCCACCCCCCATTACTAAGACCCATCCAAAAATCCTTTTAAGGTGGCACTGTCTACATCAGTGGGTTTACCAGCCTAGGAGGTGTATGTAGTCAGTAGCTACAATAATGCAGCAGTAAATGAAACTGCTGTGAGTTTCTTGGTTTAGAACAAAAGAACCGATCACCCTGGAAGCTATCAAGTTGCACGAAGCAACCCACTACAGAAACAAGAGTCCCGGTTTGAAACCTAAAAATGTTAAGTGATGATCCTATCCCTTTAACTACCTTAAAAATCCAGAGATAGTCAAAATGGCTTGGCTTGGCTTTTGGTGAATTTTTTATATGGCGTTTCCTATAATTAGTAAATAGGAAAAAAGATTAGCAAATATCCAGTCTTCAAATAATCATTTATACTGGTACATTTGTGAGTTCATTTCTCAGTGAATTTTATTTAAAAGAACTGAAGTGATTGCGAGCTTCACTTTTCTTGTTGGTTATTAGAAACCAGTCAGATTCATAATGTGAACTTTCCTTCTGCTGACAAATCTGCCCCTTCCTGTCTTCCTTGTTCACTAATCAGATCTGACATATTTATGAGTTCACCTAATATGTAATCATATTTAGTAGAAGCTGTTAAAATATTAATGCAATAAATCCCACTGTGAAACGTGATGTTTACTCCTGTTGAAATGTATGTCCCAGTCTGTGTGTACAGCCACCATTTTCTTTTCATATGCACTCTCACCCCCAAAAGATAATGGACTTCCTTGGTCGCTGGAAGTTTTCAAGGTTTTTTAAGAACTGAAAACTGGAACGTTGCAAGTTATGTCCCACTTCTGAGCATTCATTACATTGTATTGTGTGTGTTTAATTTATGACCGCAGTCTTTTGTCTCTCTTGAAATCTTCTTGTTAAAAGATCCCCAAGTGCCAGTGGGCTCTACCCCTTCTGGGTTCCTTTTCTGTTCTCCCCTGGCTTTTTGGAAATTCAAGAGCTGTCCTGGACCTGTCTGCTCTCACCACCTCCATCACTAGGTGTGCGGGCTTCTTTCTTTCCGTCCTAATTAAAATGTAGACAATACCACTTCCTCTTCATTGAACGAAGGCAATGTTGACTTCTTTAAAGAGATATTATTACAAAGAAATCAAGAAAAAATAAAAAAGAACTTTAAAATCAGTGTTTTTATATTCTTATTAAACTGAAGCCTGGCAACAGCCAATAGAAAGTATAATACAGACCTTTTAAAAATCCTCCCTTCTCCCTTGAAACTCCCGAGTGGTTTGCCTCGTTTCTCCTGGCCACAGGAGCAAGAGCCCTGCTTCCATCCCCATTCAGGTTAACGTACC
This sequence comes from Phyllostomus discolor, assembly GCF_004126475.2. Classification (NCBI taxonomy): domain Eukaryota; kingdom Metazoa; phylum Chordata; class Mammalia; order Chiroptera; family Phyllostomidae; genus Phyllostomus; species Phyllostomus discolor. The sequence continues at coordinate 153,773,412 of NC_040907.2, forward strand.
GGATTGATATTTGAAGAATCAGCTGCAGTAAGAAGTAAATCGTTATACTGAAGTAAATGTGTATTATAACCCAGACTTATAATTCTCAGCAGGCCCTCTGTCTTCCTTCCTCTCTTATGAGGGTAAAACCCTTTCTTCTAAGCATTTCCTAATGTACCCTTTCCAATTTAGCCATGCTCACCACTTGCTGGACTATTTTACCAGCCTTCTGGTTGGTCTTCCTACCTCTGCTCTCACAACTTTGTGCTTGTTATCCTCTTCCCACTTCCCCAGCACACCCAGCACCACCACCGCCATTCTCTGTGTGGCAGCTAGTGTAAATGTTTCTAAAGCATAAATTAGATTATGTCACGCTTGACTGCGTCAAAACCTCAGGTGCTCTTTACATTTAGAATGAAATCCACGCCCTTTACGGAGGCCCAGAAGGCCTTATGTGATCTGGCCCCAGGCCACCTCACTACCCTCGTCTCCCACCACTGTCCACCTCATTCACCCTGCCCCAGCTATACGAGCCTTCTTTCTTTCCTTCATTCCAACACCTTTGACTTGCTCTTTCCTCTGTCTGGAAGGCCTTCCCCCAAACTTCAGAAGACAGACTCTCATCATTTAGATCTGAAATCATTAGTTACTTCCATCAGCATCTTTTCGTGACCACCTCAGTTAAAGAAGGCTGTACTACTCACTCCTATTTTATGTTATCTTAGTTTTCTTCACAATACTTACTGATTTCTGGAATTGACTTGTTTATTATACATTCTCCCTGTACTCTTCCCCAGAAAAGGTAAAGAAACTTTGTGTGCCTATTCACCACAGTTTCCCTAGCGCCTAGAAAAGTTCCCAGCACAGAGTAGCCACTCAGTAAATTGTTGTTGGTTGCTTGATAACTCTAAAGATCCAGCCTTAATCAAAATCCATGTCCTGTGCCTCCTAGGCTTGAGCCTTATCCCCAGCACAATCCTTGCCATTTTATTCTTACATTCATTTATCATGTCAATCATTATATCTCTTTTCCCCTACCACGGGTTGCAATGCCAGTCTTCCTTCAGAGTCCTTCTTAAAGCCAAACAGCATCCTTAAATATCATTCGCATCTCTCTAGTCATAAATACTACTTTCACCTAGGCTTTGGTCCTCTAATTCCAAGTGGTGTCCTATGTCTGAAACATTTTCTTTCTCTACCTACCACACCCTTTCTTAGTGGTTAAATAAAGCAAGGTTTGCATGCAGACTAGAAACATCTGTCATTTCACCATCCAGTCTAGCCAGTCCGTGGTGCATCTTCCAACCTATACAGTTAACAAAGTCAGCACACTTCATACTACAGTGGTGTGTTGGTTAGACTAGTAGGTGTCTGCAAGTGTGTATTTTTCCCTCCTGGCCCTGGCGGCAGCTTCAGAGAAATTCATGGTAGTTTTGAAAGTGATGCATATAATATATTTTCAGGGCGGTGGGGGGGAATGTTAGCCCTTAGCCTTTGAGGACTAAGCTGTGGACAGTCGTATAAATACTTAAGTTCTTTCATTTTGTGTGCTTGTCACCTGACAGCTTCTCTCTTCTTTCTTTTGGAGGTGACTGTTCATTGTAAACAGAAAAGGAGATGTGCAGGGGCGGCAGAAAGTTAGTGTTACCATTAAACGGAGGTTGTTTGTCAGCTTTCCCAGACATGTGAACAGTAGTGGTTGAGTCATCAGGCTTTTGTTGGGAAAGCCAAATCAATTCCATTGCCACCAGTAACCGTTCCCTCTCTCCCATGCACTGTAATATACAACCTTTTGGTTTTTTAATAATTGAACTTTTTCACTGTACTCTTGTGGATTTTTAAAGGTTCTCAAATTGAAATTTTGTTACATTTACTGTAGAAATTAGTAGAAAAATCTGTATGGGAGAATAATAGAGGGAAGAGGGTTGATAACAAAAGCCTTTATCTCCAGAGTTCTCTATAAATGTAGTATCTTAGTTGCAAATGAAATTACTATTACACTGGCATTTCTCCTTAGGAATATCTATTCTTAGAAGTCTTAAAAATCCATTTTATTAAGGTAACTTACATATAATAAAATGCACCCATTTTAAGTGTACAATTTGATGAGTTTTGGCAAATGTACACCTGTGTAACAGTCAAACTATAGAATATTTTCACTGCCCCAGAAACTTCCCTTCTGCCCTTATTCAGGCAGCCCTGCCCCCACATTCAACCCCAGACCACCGCTGATCTGTTTTTATCATTGCAAATTAGATTTGTTGTTCCTGGAGTTTCATATAAATAGAATCATAAAGTATGTACTCTTTTGTGCCTGGCTTCTTTTGTTCAGCATGTTTTTGAGATTTTTCCTTATCATTTTGTGCCTCTGTGGCTCATTCTCTTTATTAATGAGTACTCTTCCATTGTACAGATATATCACAATTTGTTTATCAGTTCCACTCTTGATGGACATTGGGATTCTTTCAGTTTGGGACTATTATGAGTAAAGCAGCAGCTATGAATATTCATGTACAAGTTTTTGCGTGGAAATATGTTTTCATGGAGGGAGTGGTAAATACCTAGGAGCTGGGTCATGTGTAAGTATATGTCTCACTTTATAAGAAACTGTCAGCCAGTTTTCTAAAGTGGTTGTACCATTACACATTACTGCCGGCAGTGTATGAGAGACCCAGTTACTCCTCATTCTTGCCAATACTTGGTATGGTCAGTCTCTTTAAGTGTAGCCACTGTAGTGAGTACGTAGTGGTGTCTCATGATTTTAATTTGCGTTTTCCTAGTCACTGACGATGTTCATGTTTTTATTGGTCATCCATGGGTCTTTTCTGTGTGTGAAATGTCTCTTTAAATCTTTTGCCTGTTTAAACAAAAAACGTTATTTGTTTTCTTATTGAGTTCTGAGAGTTCTTTATATATTCTCCATACCAGTCCTTTGCCAAATACATATATTGCAAATATTTTCTCCCTGGTTGTGATTTTTATTTTCTTACCTGTTTCTTTTGGAAACCAGGTTAAAATTTTGCCACATACTAACTCACTCATGAAATGTTTGCCTATCCCAGCAGCAACAAGATTTTCTCCTATATGTTCCTCTAGAAGTTCTATATGTAAAGCTTAGAATCCACTTAATTTTTGTATATGGTCTAAAGAACAAGTTTGTTTTTTCTAAATGGATATCCAGTTGTTTCAGAATCTTTTGTTGAAAAGGCTATCCTTTCCCTGTCGAATTGTCTTGATACCTTTCTCAAAAATCTGCTGACCATATGCGAGTCTATTTGTGGACTCTATTCTGTCTCATTGATCTACCTGCTTGTCCATACACTGTCTTGATTTTACTATTGGCTTTACTGTCAGTCTTGAAATTCAGTAGTATTTGTCCTTCATCTTCATTTTTATTTTTTAAGATTGTTTTGGCTAAAGTTTAGGTCCTTTACATTTCCATACCTGCTGGGATTTTGATTGATAGCGGGTTGATTCTACAGATCAGTTAGAAAGTGAACATCTTAATAATATTGAATCCAATTTGTGGATATAATTTAGTTCTACATTTATTTCTTTTTAAAATTCCCTTAGCAATATTTATAGTTTCGGTTTATAGGTATTCCACGTATGTTGTTAAATTTATTCCAAGTATCACATGGGTTTTTTAATGCTACTGTCAATTGTGCAAGCAGACAGTTTTAAAAAACATAGTGTTTACACAGACAGTGGTGTGGTGGTTGCCAGGGGTGGGGGGGAAGTGGGGGAGGGTCTGGGGGGGATAAATGGTGATGGGGGGAGACTTGACTTGGGGTGGTGAACACACAATACAGTGTAAAGGTGATTGTGTTGTGGAATTGTGAAACCTATATAATTTTGTTAACCAGTGACACCCCAATAAATTCAATAAAAAGGAATATATATATAATGGTGCATCTTATGGTCCAAAAATAGTGTGTACACACACTATTTTTGGACCATAAGACGCACCTAGGTTTTAGAGGATGAAAATAGGGAAAAATTTTTTGAAGCAAAACAATGTAAAATACTTAATAACATAAATAACATAATATTTCACCACTGTAAATGTAAACAACTCAACAACCGCATTAACAACCATTATTCCTCGGGGATGGGGGGTGCGTCTTATAGTCCGAAAACATGGTATATGTAACGGTTATCCTTGGGCGGTAGAGTGGGGTAGGAGGTGGTTAGTGACCTGGAAAAAGGAGCACAAGGCAGAGATTGTGAAGTTTGTGATAATTCGTTTCTTGATCTGGGTGCTGCCTACATGGTTATATTCACCGTGTGAAAATTCATCAAGCCATACACTTAAAATTATGCACTTCTATGTATATTATACTTCAATGAAAAGTAAAATAGAAAAAATGTGTATTACATTGTGAGATATATTTTTTGAAAGAGGGAGAATCCAACTCCAGCAGTATTGTAAGTGTTAATAATATTCATCATATTATTGTGTGACAGGTAAGTTAAGCACACTTTTTTTTAGATTGTTTTGTTTGATCCTCACAAAAACCCAATGGTTGGATTGTATAATTATTCTTATTTTTACAGAAGATGGAAATGGACACTCAAAAACAAATAAAACCCACTTGATTATGGTGTGTAATCTTTTATGTATCGCTGGATCCAGTTTGCCAATATTTTGTTGAGGATTTTGGCATCTATGTTCATCAGGGATATTGGCCTATAATTTTCTTTCTTTGTAGTGTCTTTATCTGGTTTGGAACTAGGATAATACTGGCCTCATAAAATGAACTTGGGAATCTTGCCTCCTCTTGAATTTTGGAATAGTTTAAGAAGGATGAGTGTTAGTTGTTCTTTGCATGTTTGGTAAAATACACATGTAAAGCTATTCAGTCTAGTACTTTTGTTTATTGGGAGTTTTTTGATTACTGATTCAATTTCACTGGTTGTAATCTTTCTGTCTGGATTCTCTGATTCTTTCTAAGTTTTGTAAAATTGTATGTTTCTAGGAATTTATCTATTTTGTCCAAATTATCCAGTTTGTTGGCATGTAGTTGTTTGTAATATTTTCTTACAATCCTTTGTTTTTCTTTGGTGTCAGTTGTTACTTCTCCTCCTTAATTTCTGATTGTGTTTATTTTTTCCTCTTTCTCTTTTTCTGATGGGTCTGTTTAAAGGTTTGTTGATCTTGTTTCTCCTTTCAGAGAACCAGACCTTGGTTTCATTGCTCTTCTGTGTTGCTTCTTTTCTTAGACTGGATTTCACTTATTTCTGCTCTGATCCTTATTGTTTCCTTTTTTCTCCTCACTTTGGGCTTTGTTTGTTGTTCCTTATACATAGTTCTTTTAAGTGTAAAGTTAGATTGTTTAGGTTTTTCTTGTTTATTAAGGTAGGCCTATAATGCTATGAATTTCCCTATTAGAACTGCTTTTGCTGTGTCCTAGATTTTGGGTTGTGTTCTCATTTTCATTTGTTTCAAGGTATCTTTTGATTTCTTCCTTGATCTCATTGTTAACCCACTCATTGTTTAGTAACCTGTTATTTAGCCTCCATGTCTTTGTGTGTTTTTCAGGTTTTTTCTTGTGATTGAGTTCTAGTTTCATACCATTGTGGTCAGAAAAAATGCTCAATATGATTTCATTCTTCTTAAATGTATTGAGACTTGTTTTGTGTCCTAACATGTGGTCTTTCTAACAAAGTTCCATGTGCACTTGTAAAGAATGTATAGTCTACTGCTTTGGGGTAAAATGCTCTGAAGATATCAATTAAGTCTTTCTGATCTAGTGTGTCATTTAAGGCTGCTGTCTCCTCGTTGATTTGTTGTCTGGAAGATCTATCTGTTGATGTCAACAGGTGTTAAAATCCCCAACTATGACTGTGTTATTGTCTGCCTCTTATATCCATCAAAATTTGCCTTACATATTCTCAGGGGAGTTATCAGGGTGAGCCAGCAGGGCTTATCAGGCCCAAAGAGACTAAGATTTGGCTCTGTGAAGACATGGCCCTGCTCTGGTTGGGCACGCAAAGGAAAATTGGCCCCTGTCCTAGAGCCACACCACTCAGTCTGTCCCAGATTCTGCCAGGAGAAGATGGAGCTCGGAAGGAATGGGTCGCCGGGGGTTGGGAGGATGGGACTGGTGGATCTCCCATGAAGGAAGGGGAGGTGCTAGTCAGGCCTCAGGGAAGGTGGGCGGTGTGGCCCCTGCCCAAACCCATACAATTCAGTTGATCCCAGATTGTGCCACAACCTCGGCAGGGCAAAGCCACTAGGAGTCTGGTGAGTGAATCTTCTTAGAAGCCAGGAGAAGAAGGCCAGTGGATCTCCCATAAGGAGGAAGTGCCAGTGGGTTCACAGGAAAGTGAGGGGAATGGCCCCAACCCCAAAGTCACATAACTCAGTCACTGACAGCCCCTGAGTCCACCCAGAGCTCTATACCCCGGCCAAGGCAGCTAACTCCTCTACAAGATGTAAGCTCCGTACTGTGGGCAAGAGGGAGTCCAGAGGGTGGAGCTGTTGCTTTGCCCCAGCCTGATGCCACATGGAGGGGAGTGCTCCACCCAAGAAAGATGCCGTCTGTGTTATGTGAGAATGACTCTCCTCATGCAACTCTAGTCCAGTCCTCCCTCCCTCTGCTGGAGCCCAGGGTGAATGGCTGTGAATGAAATCTTGTGGGTTGGCCCTTTAAGAGGGTGCCTGTGTTTCTAGCAGACAGAATCCTCACTGATTTTCACAGCTAGATGTTATGTGGGTGCCTCTTCCAAGCTCTGGTGCTCTGAGCTGGAGGGTCCAGATTGGGGTTGAGACCCCACATGTCTCAGCAGGAACCATCCACAGCTAAGATATCCCTCTGGAACCACAGTACCATGAAAGCAGAGCCAGCCTTTTTCACATCTCCGCCCTCCCCACCAGTCTCACTTTGGCTTCTTTTATAAATCCTTGGTTGTAAGCCTTCTCTTCAGCTAGTCTGAGTCCTGGCTGGATAGCTCGGTTACAGCATCATCCAGATATGGCAAGGTGGTGGATTCGATCCTCCGTCAGGGCACATACAAAACTCAACCAGTGGATGCATAAATAAGCAGAACAACGAATCAGTGTTTCTCTCACTCTAAAAAAATCAGTATATTAAAAAATGACTAGCTAGTCTTCAGTTGGTTATTCAGGATGATCTATAATTTAGTTGTAATTCCAGTTGGTCCACCTACTCTGCCGCCATCTTGGATTCTCCCCTCCTTTTTTCCTCTCATTCTCCACATCCAGTTTATCAGCAAGTCATTTGGCTTTGCCTTCAGAATACACACTAAGTGTCAGCTCTCTCCCACCACCTCTACGGCTACCACTGTAGTGCAAAGACCGTTGTCTCTTCTGCAGACTGTTGTAAAGTGGTCTCTTACTTAGTGTCCTTATTTCCATTCATGTTCCCTACAGCCCGCTCTCCGCACAGCGGCGATCCTTTTCAGAGGTGCCAGATCATGTCACTCTCAGGCGTTCACTCCAGGTGCGTCTTCACGTGACCTCTCCTTAGTTTCTCGTCCTCCAGTTTTCCCGCTCCATCAGGGAGCCTGCATTTCTTACACGGTAGCTCAAAGCTTTAAGAGGAAGTGAGTAGACGCTGTCTGGGCTCTGAAGTCCCAGAATGCCACTTTCCCTTTACATTTTGTTAGTCAAAGCCCAGATTCAAAGGTTAGGACAAACTCAGCCTCTTGATGGAAGAAACAGCATTTGTGTTCAGGGAGGAATGGAATTGTTTGGAGCCCTCTGTGGAGATTAGCTACCACCACCTAACGGGCCTGCGCGATGTGGCTTGGGCTACTGTCCACCTTCAGTTCTCCTTGCTGCCTGGGCCCTCTTGTCCCATGAACATGCCAGACAGATGGCCACCCAAGACCTTTGCTCTCAAAATTTCCATTTCCTAGACCATTCTTCCCTCGTGTAATAAAATGTCTAGTTCCCTTATTTTCTTCATGTTTCAGTTCAAATATCATCACTTTAAGAAAGGTTTTTCTGACTCCTTAGACTTAAATAACTATATTAGTTTTGTTGTTTGTTTGTTTGTTTTTCACTTGCTGCATAACAAATTACCACAAACTTAGGAAGTTAAAACAACACCCATCCATTAGCTCACAGTTCTCTAAGTCAGAAGTCTGGCACAGCACGTCTGGGTCCTTGGCTCAGTGTATCACAAGGCTGAAGTCAAGGGTTGGCCAGGCTGACTTCCCTTCTGGAGACTCTGGGGGGAAATTTCCTTCTCAGCCCATTGTCGTTGGCAGACTTCAGTTCCTTGCCTTTGTAGAATTGAAGTCCCCCTTTCCTTCCTGGCTGTCAGCTCCTAGGGGCTGACTGCATTCCTTGCCACGTGGTCTCCTTCCTCTTCTGCAACCAACTGGCAAAACTCTGCTTTCAAAGAGTTTACTTGATTAGGTCAGATCCACCAGAGTAATCTCCTAACCTTAAGGTCAACTAATTTGGGACCTTAATTAAATCACAGCAGTACCTACATGTTTGTTTGAAAAACTGAGAGAAGATGTGTATACACCAGGAGCCAGGAGTCTTGGGACCATCTAATAATTTTGTGTGTCCCTTTATCCTGCTTTATTTTTCTTCCTAGCATTATAGACATTGTATTTTCTGTTTATTTGGCTATGTTAACTTGCCGTGCGCACTAGAATATCAGTTACCCCAGTGATAGAGACTGCTATTTTTGTTCAGTGTTATTATGTTCCCAGCGCCTAGGATAGTGTTTGACACATTGTAAATGCTTAATTAATATTTATTAACTAAACCAATTAATAAAATGACTTTATTAGCATATAATCTTTTTAATCCTTGCCCAAGGATACCTTTATTAATTTCAGAGAGAGGGGTGTGGGTAGAGAGAAATAAACGTAGATGTGAGAGAGAAACATTGATCAGTTGCCTACTAGACATGCCCTGACTGGTGACCAAACCCACAGCCGAGGTATGTGTACTGAGCAGGAATCAAATCTGTAACCTTGTGGTGCACGGAATAATGCTCCAACCAACGAAGCCACGCTGCCCAAGGCTATAACATATCATTTTGATGAGAGTGGAGATGGGATTTTTTGGAAGGTAAGTGTAGATGAAACATAAGTGTTATTTAAGCTTTAGCTCCAAATTTAGCAGCATCTCAAATTATTCATTGGCCTTTCTTTGTATGGAGAATTTCTTATGTCACTATTAAAAAGTAAGTTGTTAGTAAATGTATAAATGCCCAATAACTGGTGTATACAAGAAAAAGCAAATTAGCTTTTTTGCTTGTGAAGAATAACTCAACATGCTTTCAGCTTTGGGTTTTCACCTATATATCTCCAAATAATGCCTCCGTGTGAACTTTTGGAAGTGGGTGCCTGGTCATATAGCAGTATTCCAATTTACCAACTTATTGTGGTATTTTTGTAGTTTACCTTGTGATTGCTATTCACAAACATTGAATTACTCAGAGCGAGCTCCGTCTTACAGCCATAACATAGCGTGCAAGACCAGCAAATTATGCATTTCCCTCATTTTCAATACTTATTGTTATATGTTTTTTTAATCCACCCCTTTTACAGACAAAACTTGCCAATGGCACTTCCAGCATGATTGTGCCCAAGCAGCGGAAGCTCTCGGCAAGCTATGAGAAGGAAAAGGAACTGTGTGTCAAATATTTTGAGCAGTGGTCAGAGTCCGATCAAGTGGAATTTGTGGAACATCTTATATCCCAAATGTGTCATTACCAACATGGGCACATAAACTCGTATCTTAAACCTATGCTGCAGAGGGATTTCATAACCGCTCTGCCAGGTATGTCTACGGGTGTCTGTGAGCCATTAATTTGCCTGGAAGATATGACAATGGTAATGGTACTGGATGTTCAGCGATACATCTCTGTTTTTAAAAATCTTTATGGGCTTGATTTTTACAAACTGAGTCCTTTCATCGTACCTTCTTGGAGTATAAATAAAAAAGTCAAACTCTGGAAACAGAAATTCTTCTTTTCCCTATTTTCTCCCTTTTTACCCACACACCAGTCAAGTAACATCTTTTCTGGTTTGAGATGTGTTTTAGTTTCAAGATATGTTAATTTGTTATACTTGGCTTTGGATTTCTAAGGGAGTTTATCAACAGATATTTAAATCGTAGGAATGAATAAGAAACCTTTTTGAGTATTTCAGAAAGGAGAGTATCTCAGGATATAAATTCTAGGCTTTGCAATCTCACTGTGCACAGTAATCAAATAGCTGTTGTGTGTGTATACAAATACACTGAAATAAACCGTGTGTGTGTGTACAAATACACTGAAGTATCCGTATATGCACACACACACACAAACTTAAAATGCTTTGTTTTGGGAGGTGCTGTGGTTGTGTTACTGAATGATGGTGGTCTAGGGCATGACGTAGGCAAAGTTTAAAATATAAAAATAAAATTTCCCAGAGCCCCACCATTCAAATAAAACTATTGATGGTGTTATTAATATTCTGGCATGTAGCCTTCTTGTTATTTCTAGGGTGTGCATGTGTGTGTGTGTTTCCTTCTAAAGCCAGGATCTTACGTGTATGTAACACTTTTTCTTAATATCTCTCTTAATGTATTTTCTAAGTATTCTTTAAAAACATTTTATTGAGATTAATTCTTTATTTCATTTAAAAAAATTTTTTTATTTAAATTGTTTTATTGTTGTTCAATTACAGTTGTCCGTATTTTCTCCCCGCCCCCTCTAAACCCACCACCTTCCCTTGCTTCCACCCTTCCCCTGCTTCCACCCTTCCCCTTGGTTTTTGTCCATGTGTTCTTTATAGTAGTTCCTGAAAACCCTTCTCCCCACTGTCCCCTCCCCTCTCCCCTATAGGATTCTCTGTGATGGTTAAAGCACATATTTAATCTCTTTATTGAACATTAAAGTAGTTTAAAATGTTTTTCCTATCATAAACAATTCGTGGTGGACATTCTTATATTAAGCAATCTTTTGGACATCCTAGGGAAAAATACCAGGGGTGGGATTCCTACATTAAAAAATGATGAGAATTTTAAGGCTTTTATTACATGCGCCAAACTATCGTCTAAGAAAAATATACCAACTGACACCTTCCCCAAAACTGTTTATTACCACTTTGCTTAATCTTTGCCAATTATAGTTTTTTTAATTTGTTTTTCCAAATTGTGATTTAAATTGCCCTTTAAAGCAAAAGAAATGCCTGTATATAACTTAGAAATAACCATTTTAAAGCTGAATTTGTACCTGTACCTTCTGTTAAGTAGAATAGGGTTCTGCCCCCTCATCACTCATCGGATTTTGTTTCAGCCGCAGGCCATCAGCTTTCTTTGTCCGAACAGCCCGTGTGTGCCTCAGTGCTGGGCTCTGCCCACTCGCTGAGACACGTTGCTGTCTCAAGCACGTGCCACTAAAAACTGAACAGGAGTTGATCGGACCAGTGTAGCCCTTTGCCTAATACTGATCCCTGGTGTGTATCTGCTGACCACTTTGTAAGATTAACTCATCAGTCTAATTCTTTACGTCCATTTTAACTTATAAACCTACATCATCTAGCTACATTTAGTAAACCAAACTGCTTCAAAAAATGCCTGTAATCCATTAATGTAATGGGTTTGTTGGGAGTGTTAGGTGAAATTACTTCCAAAGACTTATTATAGGGACATTGTGAAGGATCAGGAGCAATTTGACGGCAGCCATTAAAAGCACAGGAATAGATTTTGGAAACTTCTGATGGTGTAGAAAGTTTCAGTATAAAGATGCAGAAATTGTATCATCACTGTATTTTGCATGAGGAACTAATTATTATATCTTTAATTGGCTTATAATAATGTTCCTTTAATAAGAACGAGGTGATGGATGCCTCCATCTGCTTATGCTTAAATATGAACATGTGATGCCAGCCAAACAAGATTCATTTAATGCTTCCTTTTCTAAATCTGCTGAAAAATGTGACTGATATCTATACAATCTTTATAATTAGAATAATGCTTAACCACATTTGGATTGTTGTTAATGGCGTCCAAGTGTGTCTGTACAATTCAGGGGAAAGGCAAAAACGGAGTGTGGCCTTCTTTTCTGTTTATTAAGTTTGTGCCTGAGGGAGTCAGAGTTTGAAGGAGTCCTCCTGCACTATTTAAGTCTTTAGCAAACCTTCGATATGTAACCCATAAAGAGAAATAACCTCGAATGTTTTTTGTCTCACTTGTGAATTAGAACAGCAGCCAAAAGGTTTATTAGTGCGATCATCCTGTTTTATAGGGTCTGTTCCTTGGAGGCCTCGGTGCAGATTTGAGTGGTAGAGAATTTTAATTGGGAAGCCCTTCTGGTTTACACAGCCCAAGATCTGCTTGTCCACTGGTGTTTTTTTTTTTTTTTTGTCATTGTTGTTTTTTCCTGTACATTGCACAAAATAGACTGAAATTCTAACCAAGTTATCTGTGGGTCTGGGAAATTTTTTTATTTTTTTATTTTTGGTCAACTGTCATTTAGATTTTATAGCAGCAACTATTCTCAAATATAGTCTTTTTTTTAAACATCTGAAATTAAACTCATCCTTGAACTTAAACATACCTCTCTGTCTTCCCTCTCGGGATGTTCCTCTACCAATCTGTATTTCCTCCTTCTCTCCTTTCTGCATGCCCAAAATTCTATAACCCAGCACATTCTGACTTAGTGCCTCTCCCCCAGTACATTTAAAGGATATTTCTTTTACTGAACAGCTTTGGAACTGCAGCAGTAATAGAAACAGAATGAGAAATGGACCTAATATAGAGATTTGGGGGGGTCTGAATCACAGAGTTGGAGATGCCATCCATAGAACATCCCCTAGTGCTGAAATCCATACAGATAGATGTGAATTGTTTTCTGAAATCCTTTTTATTTTTAATGTCTTGGGGGGTTTGCTGGTTGTTAGCTTTAACTTCCTTATCTAAAGGAAGATAGAAAATACTGTTCGTTTCTGTAACCTTATGGAAAAATTATTGACACTCATTTGACCCAAGTCTGTGTGAAAAAGAAACTGGACCGCGCTAGAAACAGTAACGTGCCTTCATAGAATAGAAGCCGTCCTGTTTCAGAGAACCATTTGTAAAACATCACTCACCACCTCTGTTCTCTCTGCCTCCTCTCGCCACCAAAAGCTCGGGGTTTGGACCACATTGCTGAGAACATTCTGTCATACCTGGATGCCAAATCTCTGTGTGCTGCGGAACTGGTGTGCAAGGAGTGGTACCGAGTGACATCTGACGGCATGTTATGGAAAAAGCTCATCGAGAGAATGGTCAGGACAGATTCTCTGTGGAGGGGCCTGGCAGAACGGAGAGGGTGGTGAGCCTTTTAACTTTCTTACCGTTACAGAGCTTCGGGACCTGGCCGCGCAGCCATTGGAATATTGTTGAAAACCAGTGAAACCGTTTCTCATTTACTACAGTGATTTTGCTGGTTTATAGCAAAAAAAAATGTCAGAGTTGTTCAAGTACTCGGCAGTTTTTCTTCTGACCAATCACACATAAATGACATAATAATGTGTTCATGCTGCTTTGCAAAAAATAATGAAAAACTGACCAGCCCTCCTATTTAAAACATATTCTGTTCTCTGGGCAGAAACAGTACCCTGAAAAAGGGCTGAGGGGCAATTTATAAGGCAGGTAGATGCCTTTGAATCACAAAGAAGCCACCAGATTCAGCTTTCCCCTGAACCTGTCCAGAACAGATAATTTTCTCCTTCAGAAGATTCCTTGCCTTGAGCCCCTGCCTGTGGTGTTTTATCACCTTTGTAATCAAAATTATTTTTATGCCCAACTAGAATAAGAACTATAGCCATCAGAAGAGTGAAAAATGGAATTTGGTATAAATAATTGTTTCTTCATAAGACTCTTATATTTTCTCAAGATTTTACTGCTTAATCTTGAATTCCTTAAGGCAGTGTATTGTCAGCAGCCTGAGACCACAGCACTTCGTTGTTTCCTTACCAGAGCAGTACCGTTTCATGTGAACTTCTGGAAGATGCCTTCTATACATAATCTTCACTCAGAGGATGCCCCTAGAATGTCACTCTAAGAAAGTCAGGTGTAAATAGTTCTGTGAAACAAAGGTGCCGTTCAGTGCTGTAGCTGACCGGTGCGCGCCGGCAGGCGGGGCGTGCTCAGTGTCGGCCAAGCCGGGAGTCCCAGCTGTTGGTCTCGGGTCACACAGATTACAGAACAGCTCGGAGCGGAGGGCCAGCTCTTCTGAGCAATTTTCAGAAAAATGTACTTGACTCCCTTCCTTTTTTTATCTTTGAAATTAATTAATGTGTAATAAACAAAATGGCCTGCAAATATTTTACCAAGTGCTGCAAGAGATTTCTGTCATCCTGGCTGTTAGGAAGACTTTAAAATTTCTCTCAGATTTAATTAAAGGAAGCAAATATCAGACAGTTCTCTGTCTATTTAAAAATTGCATCAATGAAAGCATTTTGTTATGTCTCCTTCCCAAATGTGGTTTTTTTATTCTCACTTCACAATATAGAAAAATAGAAACCTTATCTTTCATAGCTTATTTCATATTTTGGAAATAAACTCTTACAGCAGGAAAAAGCAAAATAGTATATAGTTATGTGGCATTCAAAGTCCATCATTTTGTTAAGCTTGCCAAGACCAGCCTTGCAAATAGAGCAGGCAGCCACTTGCATGGGAAAATGTTAGGGCAGCTAAGAATGTTCCCCTACCCCTGGGGGGTAAAAGAAAAGAAAAGAAACTCTCCTCCAAATAACTTTTGACTTGAAATTTCTGTTACAGAGATTCATTCCCATAGCTATAAAGGTTTTGTTCCCTGTTAAAATACATCTAGTTCCCATTTGGACTGTAAAAGACAGTGAACCTTTATCAGACACTGAGAGTTTACAAAGTCTTTTTTGAAGATAGGGAGAACGGGAAATACATGGGCAGATTTTGGCAGATGTGTGTGAAAATGCCGGAGATAAACACAGGTTTCACAGTTTTGCTTACGGTTGACACTAAACAGCAAGGTCTATCCCATAAGCTATAAGGGGGGAGGGGGGAGATTATTGGAGAGGTGGCTGTTTGGCCTTTCAAAAGGGGTGTGTAAAGGTACAACAGAGAAACAATCCAGGATCCAGCTTTTTCACTCTGTCCCCGTCTCTTCAACCACAGGAACCCACTCCTGCTCCTTGAGCATCTGTCAGGGTTCTGACTCTATTCCTTTGTTTTGGGCCGTATTTATCATGTTAGCTTGATACAGCCCCATGGAATTACAAATATTTGTCTTTGGTACCCCATGAAGACCTCTTCCAGTATGCCCTTGATTTTCTGTGGCTGTTTCTATGTTGCCTTTCTTCCTGTGTTGGCAGCTTCCTCCCACTTTTTAAAAAAATTTAGCCTATGATCAGTCTTTCATTTTATTCTTCAAGTTATCTTACTGAACCTACTATATCAGTAAAGTCTTTCTGTTACACCTTTCCCCAAATGCTGTCTTTGATAGTTCTGTCCATTTCTTCCAACCATAAATAAATAAATAAATAAATAAATAGTTTTCTAATAAAGCTTTTGGTTTAACTTCTACTTTGCTGTTATAATTTATATCTGGATGAATTTGACAGTCTGACTCTATGGCATGAATTCTGTCAGTTTCTCTCTTGAGTAATACTGAACATGCTCTCTCCTCTCAGTAATGGCAACTCTTAAAAATATAATAAAAGATAACCTGGGAAAAGTCCATTTTCTTAATCTGTAGATCACATTTGTGATAACATTCTGAGCTTAATATTTAGCGTTTATCAGGCCCTCACACTCTCAGAGGCTCTCGGCAACTCATGTAGCAGCGGCCCCTGTTGTCAAAGAGCTGCCATCGCAAAAGGTTTTGACTTACAACATAGACTGGGGAGCCAGTTTTGAATACCTGGCCACCCTTTTTGGTAATCCCTTTGATTTGAAGAAATTCAGATACTTTAGCAAGTCATGGTAACTACAGTGCAGTAGAAGGTGAGACCTAAGGTTGACACAATTTCTCTTCCCTTAGGTGTAGAGTTCCATTGCTTACAAAGAAAATCCTAGGGTGTCTGTGTGTGACCAGAGATTGAAAGGAAGACAGAAGTCGCTAAGGAATAGTGGGCATTGAGTTGCAACAAAGTGGTTAAGGTATGGGATCTGAAGTCAGACTTCGATTCAGATCTCAGCTCTGCCCACTAGCTCTGTGACCTTGGCAGGTTACTCAACCCCCTGACATTTGACTTCTTTATCTGTGCAATTAATACAGTGATTCCTACCTCATTTAATGATGTTGGAGTTGAAATTATGATAATTATTAACCAGATTTAGAATATCTTCATTCAAAATCTATTGTTTGCCTGCAATGTGTTTCTAGAATAAGACTATTTAGAGAAGAGTACCTTTAATCCAGAATTATTTCAATGTATCTTATTTAGCCCTTTTCTTTATGTTGGTGTATCCTGTTGCTTGATCCTTTGTCCCTTTTTAAAAACTATTATTTTAGCTTCTCCTTTGCAGATTTTTAAAAAAGGTTTTGTTTATTTAATTAGAGGGGAAGGGACCTGGCTGGCATCCCGGGCATGTGCCCTAACTGGGAATCGAACCAGTGACCTTTTGGTTAGCAGGCCGGCATGCAGTCCACTGAGCCACACCAGCCAGGGCTCCACCGCAGATTTCCCTCTCTGTATTAACACACAAGTCAGAGCCCGCAGCTACTTTCCTGATAGGAAATTTCCTCAACTAATTTTCAAGGTGTATAATAGGAAGAGGGCAGGGGAGAAATGCTCCTGGAGACATCGAACAATTAATTATATTGTAATGGAGCTATAGAGGGAGGAGTGGATGACTGGCCCAGAGAAAACATGATTTCTCTGGTGCCAGGATTACACTCAGAGGCATTTCTGCCTATCTCCACTTTGCAAGGCACGGTGCCAGTGAGAACAGCAGTTAGTACACCCATAGTGGGGTTTACTAGCTTCCACACCGTGTTTGGTGGGTTCTTAACTTCAGGATAAGGAATTAAATTTTTTACCCAGCAGGAAGTGATTGCCATTTACTGATTTTTTTTGTAGCAAAGATCTAGCTTGGGATATGAGTATTCCAAAGATGTGCTGTCATAAGGAAGGAGATGCTAACAAATGTTGCTCACTGGAATCAAGGAAAGGCAGTAAAATGCATGTATGTATGTATGTAGCCAGGAACACACCTGTGAAAGTCAATTTCATGCCTTAGATTTGACAGCACAATGCTTTTAGGCATTTCTTTTCATCTTCCATACCTGCTTCTGAACACTCCTGTGATCCCTTTGTTTTCTGGGCAAATGAACTGAATTGCTCTTTTTAAATCATAGCTACACTTGTTACCAGCTAGCAGCCGGGGTGCCCGAGTTGCCACCATACCTTAACCTACATAAATGAAAACAAAAAAGTATTCTCCGTGACAGAGGCATTCCTGCTGCCCATGATGCTATGCTCCACTCACTAGCACAGCTTTCCTCAGTGAAGTAAGACCGTGGGGCATGCACCTAGTCCAAGGGGAGGGGTCACCATCACACAGAAAATTCTCAAAAGATAAGGCCAATAAGTCTGTTAGTCCAGAGGTCTGGTAGACCAGCGGGTGAACTATGAGTATTTCATTTATCCATTGGCATTATAATATTCCTGAAGACCTGATACACACATCTTCTACACTGGAAATCACCGTGTTTCACACAAAAACCAGTTGATGTTGGCCCAGTTCCTTAGAGCCCAGAAAGTCACTCCTTGACGTGGGACTCCTGAAATCAGACTTAACGTCACACCTCTCCGGGCTAGTTAAGGAGATACATGGAACGGTAACTGTGAAAATACTTTGAAGAAATATGAAGCTTCCTGTGAATGCATAATACTATGATTTTTACTGGGAAATATTTGTTGTTTTTTAGGGGACAGTATTTATTCAAAAACAAACCTCCTGACGGGAATGCTCCTCCCAACTCTTTTTACAGAGCACTTTATCCTAAAATTATACAAGACATTGAGGTAAGAATCTGTGTATATTTGGGTATTTACCAAATACTAGAGAATCAACAACAATCTTCAGTGACAGCATTGTTACAGCGAACTTGCTTTAAGGTTTATGGATGTGGGTCAAAAAACAGTTTCTCGGTAAGAGACTAGAGTAAGTAAAATACAGTAAATTGCTAGGCAGAAATTTGTGTTTAAAAGTTGTTTACTAATAAATAGGTGAGAGAGAAAGACTATGATGTCTTCACATAACAGCAAAGAGACTGCTAAAGTTGCACTCTTAACCTGATACTCAGATACCTTCTGAATTGAGCCTCCATGGAAGTTCACTGGTAGAAATGGCCGCCACGCAGGTAGGAAGAGCCCTGAGCACATACCTCAGGAGGTTCGTAGCTTGCCCTCCTTTGGAGAGTAGTCTCTTTCCACCAGGTTTATTATTTAATTGGATGAATTGTATGCAGGAGAGTTCTAGGAAATATATGTTTAATTACCAATGGAGAAATATTTTATAAGTTTCAATAGTGGCTTTTTTATAACAATTTTTTCGTTTGTCTTAAGTTCTATATAGCCAGTAGAGTGAAGCCTTGAGCACTTATCATTGGTTTAGTGCTGGTCCTTTCTTAATTACTGCCTCTTTCCTGTTCCTTCTTCTCAGACGATAGAATCTAACTGGAGATGTGGAAGGCACAGTTTACAGAGAATCCACTGCCGAAGTGAGACAAGCAAAGGAGTTTACTGTTTACAGTATGATGATCAGAAGATAGTCAGCGGCCTTCGAGACAACACTATCAAGGTGAGTTTTCTTCAGCTGTGGGATGGTAGCTGAAGAAGCGAGGGCGATCACATTCATAAAACTATCCAAAGCATAAATTCTAAGTGTCATTTCCAGGAAGGAAGTTAGCATTTTAGATTCTTTCTAGTCCCAAAGCCAAAATCATTTCCCTAAAGGACAGATACCTGCTTCCCCCAGGAGAGCATCCCAATAGATTGCTAAATTTTCTTCTTGAACTGCACTGAATGGGCTATTACTCTTGGCCCTCACATAATTATAGGCTACCCCTGTTCCTTAATGAAAAGGATAAAGTCTGCATTAGTACCGTAGCCACGTATATGTAGGTGCTTAGCTATACTGAGAGAAAAGAATGCATTCCACACTACTCTGGGCTTTGATTCTTTTGGGGAATCAAACACATAATAGACCCAGCAAGTCTCTGCACCATCCCATTATCACAGTGATCAAAAGGATCTTGTTTGCCATCCTAGATCTGGGATAAAAGCACGTTGGAATGCAAGCGAATTCTCACAGGCCACACGGGTTCTGTCCTGTGTCTCCAGTATGACGAGAGGGTGATCATAACTGGATCATCGGATTCCACGGTCAGGTAGAAAATTTCAAATGTTCCTTTGAACTCTGAAATATCAGATGTGCTCTGTTCTTTGTCATAGATAGTAGCTCTGTGTATATCTGCATGAACACAGTTCTGAAACTTCATAACTAAAGAAGAATAAGCCATCAGCTCCCCCCATCATTGTGTCAGTCTAGAACTAGAAAACTTGAATTAGGAATGCTTAAGGTAAGTTTACATTTTTGTACATTTAAGGAACTACACAGCCTGTTTTAATTTGCGGTAATCATCCATTATAAAAACTTGGTAAACCTTGCCTTCCTCACAAAAACCACTTCACAAGGGAATGACGTGACAGGAATGAAGCCTTCCTTTCAGGTAGTTATAGCCACAGTGCAGGCGTGCGGTCTCTCTTTTAAAATGTGTATAGGTGAGCAGTGCTCTCCCTTCGCCAGCCCCTCCCCTGCTGTCCCTGCAGTTTTTAATTGCAAGCTTCACTCAGGGAGGGGCCTTCAATTTCCAGAGGCATTAGTGATTTGATGACACAGCCATTATGCTGCTGGAGTCCAGTGCAGCTTGAGTTCTGGGTACCAGAAGCGCTGCTGGAAACCTCTGCTAGGAATTTTGCCTTAAGCTAAAGGATTTAGCAAACATAATGCATCAAAAGTAACTTTTTTTTTAAATAGGGAGGAAAAAGCAGTTAACTGCATTGTTAGATTCTCTGAAGTTAAATGTTTACCATTCCCAGTTATCCTCTGTGAATAGAAAAGGCTGTTCTTGTTTCTTGTCTTGACTTAAAGGCATTGCAAACTCCATTCTTATAGTTATCGACATTTAACATTTATTGGTGCATGTGGAGTGCCTCAAGGAAGCTGAAGCAGTGTAAAGGCTATCATCATATATAGGATAAAGGAAAAAATGATTTTCTGAAAAAGGGTGGTTAAACTGGAAAAGGAAATAAAAATGTGTTATAAAAAACAAAGTAAATATACAAAAATAGAGTAATCAAAGTCAAATACTGTATTTCGTCACACAAAATTCTCAAGCTATCCAAGGGTCCCATGCTCTGCCGCAATGCCCATACTTACAGTGGGTAGCTATTCTTGATCCCAGCCCCCATTCAAAGCACAGAAGTAGGGCTTAGACTTAGGATCCAAGTAATCTTGGACCTTGACCTCCGGTGAAATCTCAGATCCAAGATCATCAAACTCAAATTCATAGTACTAACTAAATCAGTCTGTTACAGAAGCTTCTTGGCCTATATCAGTTCTAGTTCCTGAGGACTAATGCTCCTATTATTAATCAGATTCCCAATTTGAAATGTATCTTATTAATGGCATCAGATTGAATGTCAGAAGCTTTATAATAATCTTGAGATCTGTGTCCAGTTAATAGGTGATGGTGGCTGCTATCTCATTCCTACTCCCACACTTGCCCACATTTCAAGTAGTGTGTCTTAAGCATTCCACATTGACAGCATCCCATCTTCTTCCTTTTCCCACTTTCCCAATGCAGCCCTCCACCTACCACCACCTGGTGGCCCACCCATACTCTGTACCTCAGCTCAACTTACAAGCTGCAGAAGAAGAATAGGGTGTAGTACTATGAACATGGAGCAGGAGGGATGGGAAGTGCGATGGTCAAATACTGGTCATAGATTGTAGCATCAGTACCATCAAAATTTCAGATAGCCTTCTTAATGTTGTTTGTTCCAGGGTGTGGGATGTAAATACAGGTGAAATGCTCAACACGTTGATTCATCATTGCGAAGCAGTTCTGCACTTGCGTTTCAATAATGGCATGATGGTGACCTGCTCCAAAGACCGTTCCATTGCTGTATGGGATATGGCCTCCCCAACTGACATCACCCTCCGGAGGGTGCTGGTTGGACACCGAGCTGCCGTCAACGTTGTAGACTTCGACGATAAGTACATTGTTTCTGCATCTGGAGATAGGACTATAAAGGTAAAAGACATCTGCAGTAAGTGCCCAGCTTAGGATTAGGGGAATCATGTGAAAACCTGATCGAGGGCTATTTAATATTTACTTCATATACGAGTCTATGTGTAAAAAGGCAATGAATGAGACAAGTTATGTGACCATTTTTTTTAAGATTTTATTTATTTATTTCTAGTGAGAGGGGAAGGGATGTAGAAAGAGAGGGAGAGAAACATTAGTGTACAAGAGAAACATTGATCAGTTGCCTCGCACGTGCCTCCAACTGGGGACCTGGCGTGCAACGCAGGCATGTGCCCTAACCAGGAATTGAACCAGCAACCTTTTGGTTTGCAGGACAATGCCCAACGCACTGAGCTATACCAGTCAGGGCAAGTTGCATGACAATTTTGGTTAGGTATTTTATTATCTAAATCAGCAATTTTCAACCCAAGAATTTTTGAAACATGCAATACCTGACTAATCAGGGGCACTAACCTCTTTTCCCTTAGATGATCAAATTAAAAAATGACAATAGCCAATATAACAATAGCTACCTGGTATGAATGAATCAAAATTACACCTATTTTTATTTTGTCAGATCATCAAATTTTTTTTTTTGGTGTGCTGCAGAATTTTAGTAGTTAGCTTGTGTGCCGTGAGATGAGAAAGGCTGACACCTGGTGAATGGTGAGTGTGAAAAGGGCAGGGGTAGATTTAGGTTCAAGACAATGTGTCTGTAAGAGCAGAATAACACGATGAGAGTAATCAGTTTGAGGAATCCTCATGTGAGAGCAGCGAGCTCCAAATTAGCCCTATATTACCGTGAATTGAATTTATTGGTTTGGTTTGGTTTGGTTTGAGAAGTTGACTTTGTTCAGTCCTATTTTCTGCTTCTCCAAGACTTCACTATCCATATGTTTAACTAGTGAAAGCATCAAATCAATTGCCAAATGCCATTTTCTGTCTCAGGTGTGGAACACAAGTACTTGTGAATTCGTAAGGACCTTAAACGGACACAAACGTGGCATCGCCTGTTTGCAGTACAGAGACAGGCTAGTGGTTAGTGGCTCATCTGACAACACTATCAGGTGAGCAGCAGGTGCCCTTGTGCAGGAGGGATTGATATCATCCTGCCATCCATGTTGTGCACAGTTCAAATGAATCTTCAACTGTGTTATGTTTATAATAAAATGTTTTTCCTTTCTGTAGCTTCTTGCAGGTCAAAAGTTTTCCGTAAGCAGGCAGGCAGCACAGCAAAGCTTTTTGTTGATGTATTAACATCCTGTAATAGTTTTATCACTAGATAGACCTATTTAAAAGGTACTGCTTGAATAAGGAAGTGGGCAAGAGAGATAAGCAGATTTGGTTGAAAGCCCTTCTCTTTAAATTTCACCTGTCTACCATTGGAAAATGCTAACAAATAGCTAAAGGCCGTTTCTCTCTGCCACTGGTTTTTTGTGTTTGTTTGTTTGTTTGTTTGTTTTTTTAAGGAACAGGATTTGTTTCCCTACTAGAAATTGTTCATTTTGTTTTCTTAGCATCATATATTTGTCCAGGGAGTCACCAGTCTTTGAAATTATAAAGAATCCACAAATTGAAGTATTTTTGGTGTTTCCTCTTCACAAAGATGGGTGACACAGATATGAATTGTATTTGGATGATTTATCAATCCTCTCTGTTCCTTCGGAGAAGTACTAAGAGGATGAAAAGCCCATAAAAAAAACAGCTATTATTGTATCTAAGGAGATTATCATTCCTAGAAATCATTTGGATCAGTGTGAAAGCATATAGTTTTTGTCTATTAGTATATAAAAGTCACTGAGAACCTACTTGGCACTACCATTGTATGAGAAAGACTGTCCTGGGCAGCGAGCGAAAGCAGCGAGTGTCCTCAGTGAAAGGGACGGACGTGCTTTGTGAGGGCAGGGTGCACTGACGCTCTTCACCTCGTTCTTACGGTGGTTTCAGGAAGCATTACTTTTCTTAGCTGGTCATTTTCTTCACAGGCAACTGTGTGCATTGAATTCATCCTTTTTATGCCTTGGAGACCCTGGTTACAGAATTACATAAAACATTGCGCTTTGAAAATACATACTGTGTTTGAACTTAAATCATACGTATTTCTACCTGACTTATATGGCAGAAAGGAAATAAATTACATTGGAAGCAGTACATTTTTGTGTGGGTCTTGATTTATTTTATTTTTGTGGATTTTTAAAGAAAAAAAACATTGAAGAACATTATTTTAACATTCCAAGCTTTGGAAAGAAGAAATGAAAATTCACTTGACTCAATTTTCTTTTCCAGATTATGGGACATAGAATGTGGTGCATGTTTACGAGTATTAGAAGGCCATGAGGAATTGGTGCGCTGTATCCGATTTGATAACAAGAGGATAGTTAGTGGGGCCTATGATGGGTGAGTTTGTGTCTGCATCTGACCCCCTCCTGCTACAGGATGTCCAACATCGTAGCTGTTCCCTGTCTCTGACAGGTTGTAGGTGGGCCCGCTGCCGTGGCTCTGGTCCGACCTCTGCATTCACCTCTCCTTTGTTCACTCTTCTCCAAAACACTCTGCCCAGTTATTTAATTGCACTTGTTTGCTCATGATTTTTATTGATATTTGGGGTTTAGGTCATATATTTGTCTGTTTTTCCCTATATTCCAAAGAGCTGGACAAATCCAGTATAACAGACTATGCATATAAAATAGTGACTGACTAATAAATTAATACATGGGAGGGCGATATCGATAGGGCTTAGTGTGGTAGGACCTTAAATTCTGATATCTTTGAATGATTCCAGAAAGTACAGCTCCCTTTACTTCTAGCATTTCAGGTATAATAAGTTCAGTAATCTTTATTTTATTCCATCTAATTTCCAGTGAGTATAGAATCCATTCATGTTGTGGATGGATCCCACATCTAGCAATGCCAAGCACATAGCACATTCTTACAAGAGTATATTTGCTTATGAAGGACTCTTTATCATTTCATCTTGTCAAGGTGCCTGATTTGGGGGAGTAGAAAGTTACAGTCACATATTGGCAGCTTTTTAAATACCAGAAACTAACTTAACAGCGTTATCTTAGCGTATGAACTGACTGCGCTGCCATGTGAAGACAGTTCAAGCACGGGACGTGCAGCAGGCCTGCCTCTCCGGCTCGGGGTCAGCCACCGTGCCCGTGCCCTCGGCTCACGGCTCGGGCTGTGCTGCCAGGTGCCGGCAGGGGCCACGCTTATGTTTCCTCACTCCCGTGGCTTTGGTCAGTACCCACCTTTCTTGGGTTTTGTCTGTTATTTATCATAAAGAGACATGACCTATAATTAACTTTTAGAAGGGCTAAATTTTTCTTATTTAAATCAATATGAGGATTTGTTTATATAAGCTCCAAAACTCTTTAAATGGACCCAGTCCTCTGGTACATGTGACCTGTGCCATTCTTAGAACTGACCAAAAAGATGCCTCAGAATTATAGGTTTCTAGGTCTAAGTGATCTTTTATATTATTAAAAAGTCTAATGTGTAAGGTCTGCCCTGAGCCCCAAAGTGTGGTGTAACTTCACCATTCAGTGTCTTTGTCAGCTTTGTTAGAGCTAACCTGTTTCTCGTTTTTAGGTTAATCACATCCCTTTCCCCCTGTTAAGACCAATAACCTCTATTCAAGAATGAATATCAGAACCAAGTCTTCAAAACAAAAAAGTCTTTTATATTCCTATGAGCTGCGTTTATCATATAAACTGTATTCACCATACATGTTTATCGCCATGACATTTTGCCATTCTTCCTGTGCTCCCTTAATTTTGCTTTTGACAAAGACTTTTGTCCCTTTTTGATCTGTAGAAAAATTAAAGTGTGGGATCTTGTAGCTGCTCTGGACCCCCGTGCTCCCGCAGGGACTCTCTGTCTGCGGACCCTTGTGGTAAGTCTTCCTGTGTGAAGGGAGCTGGGGAGTGGGAAGGAGAAGTTAAACATTGATGTGCTGTGGAATATGGATCTAGGTTCGATAGATAGAACCTCACAAAACCTACTGTTAAGTGGAAAGGCAGCCAATACATGATGATAAAATATGTTTATAGAGCACCTTTCTTGCAAAAGCGCTTTAGAGACCATATATGGAGAGAAATGTGGCAGCTGTTGAACAGCTGCACAGCAGCTCTACACATCAGTGCAGCACAGGAAGTGAAGGAGAATTCTGTGTCCACCAGAAGCAGTAGGGGGCACCTAGGGAGAAGGAATGTAATTACTCAAACTGGAGCCTGTCCAGAATCTGAGGACCGGCACACCGGTGCCTACAGGAAGTGCCATGGGAGTCTGCGTGAGCCCCGGTCAGGCCCTTATTTCTGCGTCCTACTCAAGGCCTGCGCTGCCAGCAACTCGAATCCCAGCTTCTTTGCTCCTTGTATGCCCCCTTGCCTGGACATCTTGACATTTTGGGAAAAAGTGACTCAAAAGGACTAATGTCACTTTCAGAGCCACTAAATTCTTTATCATGGTGTTTGCCAAAGGCCTGTATTAGAAAATGTCCTAAAGTTAGAAGCTGCTTCCATCAGGAAAAGATTAGGTGGGGCTCTGTGGAAGACTGAGTCTTCTGCAAGGGGAGAAGATGAGAGCAAGCATTTGAAGCCCCAGTATTCTGGATCCTGGCTCAACATTTAGGCAGTCTCTGCTCTGGAAAAGAAAAAGATACATTTCTTTATCTTCCTTGTTGGAATTAAAGTGCATTCTTTCAGTACCAGGCATGCTTTACCTTCACATTTCACATGTTTTTTAAAATGTGTACTGTTACTCATTTACAGTTAACCTAAATCTAGTTTCTAAAGTATAATTTACAGCCCTGGCTGTTGTGGCTCAGTGGGTTGGGCACTGGCCTGCAAACCAAAAAATCACTGGTTCGATTCCCAGTTGCCTGTCCCTGGTTAGGGGCATGTAAGAAGCAACCTATATCCATGTTTCTCTTGCACATCGATGTTCCTCTCCCTCTCTTTCTCCCTCCCTTCCCCTCTCTCAAATAAATAAAGTAGATAGGTAGATAGATAGATAGATATTCCTCTGAAAGAAAACTAAATGGGGAAAAATGGTAGGTTTAAAAAAATAAAGTATAATTTACATACAGCAAAATTTGTCCATCTTAGTGTACTTTAAAAAAATGATTGATTATGCTATTACAGTTGTCCTGATTTTTTTCCCCTTTGCTCCCCTCCACCAGCACTCCCCACTCCCTCAGGCAGTCCCCTGCTCTTGTTCACGTCACAGGTCACTCATGATAAGTTCTTTGGCTACTCCCTTTCCTACACTGTGCTTTTTATCCCCATGGCTATTCGGTAACTACCTATTTGTACCTAATCCCCTCACTTCTCACCCATTCTCCCACAACCCCCTCCCATCTCTTTATCTTTAACCTTTGGCATTTTACTTATGGCGTGTCTTGGGTGGGCCTCTTTGTGCCCATCTCGTTTGGGACTCTCTGTGCTTGGAGTTGTATATTTCCTCCACCAAATTAGGGAGGTTTTCCTTCATTATTTTTTCAAATAGATTTCCAATTTCTTGTTCTTTCTCTTCTTCTGGCGCCCCTTTGCGAATATTGGAATGCTTAAAGTTGTCCCACGAGCCATTTACACTGTCCTTGATTTTTCGGATTCTTTTTTTTTTTTTTTCTTGTTCTGATTGGTTGTTTTTTGGTTCCTTATGTTCCAAATTATTGATTTGATTCTCAGCTTCATCTACTCTACTGTTGTTTCCTTGTAAATTGTTCTTTATTACATTAATGTATCCTTCATTTCTGACTAGATCTTTTTTATTCTGTTAATATCCTCACTAAGTTGCTTGAGCATTCTTATAAGCAGTGTTTTGAACTCTGCATCTGATAGATTGTTTATCTCCGTTGTGTTTAGCTCTTTTTCTGGAGTTTTGATCTGTTTGTTCATTTAGGCTATGTTTCTTTGCCTCCTCGTTTTGGCATCCTCCCTGTGTTTGTTTCTGTGTACTAGGTAGAGCTGTTTTGACTTGGTGTCTTGGGACACCAAGCCTAATATAGTAGCCTAATATAGTAGGTGTCTTGTAGGGTCCAGTGGCACAACCTCCTCCATCACCCAAGTTGGGAACTCGAAGTATGCCCTTCATGTGGGCTGAGTGCTCTTCTCTTGTATGTAGTTGAGCCTTGGTTGCGGTTGGTAAATCAATGGGAGAGATTTACCCAGGTTAGTCAGCTGCAGTGATTGGCTGTGACCACTGACCACCATCCTCCACCCTCTGTGGAGAATCATCCATGCAGGAGCAGGGTGGTGGTGCTCCAACATGTCTGTAGCTTCCCCCTGGATGTGCTGACCCTGTGGGTTTACAGGGTGGTACAGGCCAAAGTCAGCCCCGACCTGTGTTTTCCCTGGGGCCACCCTGCCTGAATTATAAAGCAGTCTGAGATGGCTGCTATTTGTACTGGGCTTGGAGATTCTCAGGCTAAGTCTACTGTGAATGTAGACTGCTAGTTCCAGACCTGGGGCTCACTGAGGCCAGCTGTTGCTTGTTTGAGGGGATTTAGGAAGTTACAGAACACAAGCCAAGACCAGCCATTTATATAGAAGATCATCCTAGGTGGGCACATGATTTGGGTGGGGCAGAGTCTCTGGGGATCTCCAAGGTAGGTCAAACAGTGTGAGCCAGGTGGTTGTCTGACTTCCATTCAACTCGATTTCTGTCGGTTCTGAGCAATGATTGTTCTATATTTTAGTTGCAATTTTTTTGTGGTTGTGCAAAGAGGTGGGCCATGTCTGCCTATGCTACCACCTTGACATGAAGTCTTTTATTGCACTTCTGTGAACTGTTCAGATGTGTATACACCATAATCGAGTTATAGAAAATTTCCAATGTCTCCCTAAAATGATGTTCCTTAGAATCACCCCTAGCAACCATTCATCTGATTTCTATTTCTGTACTTTTGCTACCTTATGAATGTCATATAAATTAAATCACATAGTATGTAGTGTTTTGCCTTTGGCTTATTTCACTTTATTTAATATTCATCCATGTTATTGCCTGTATTAGAACTTTGTTCTTTTTTATTGCTAAGTAGTATTCCATTGTATAGATAAACCAGTTTGTTTATTCGTTTATCAGATTAAGGACATTTGGAATGTTTACAGTTTTGGATGATACTGAAAACATTCCCATACAGGTTTTTGTATGTACATATTGTTTTCATTTCTCTCGAGTAAACACCTAGAAGTACAATTCTGGCTCCTATGATAAGTGTATGTTTAAATTTGAAAGAACTACTAAGCTATTTTCAAAGTGTCATTTTGGGAGTTTACAAATAAATGCATGCCATTTTAGATTTCCACTGACAATGTATGAGAGACTCATTTATCCGCATCCTTGATAGCACTTGTTATTGTCAGGTTTTTTTCAGTTATAGTCATTTTAGTGAATTGTAGTGGTTATAGTTTTAATTTGCATTTTGTGATAATTTATTTATTTATTTTCCTATTCCTCTTTTGTGAAGTATCTGTTCAAATCTTGTCCTCATTTATTGAGTTGTCTTAAGTTTTTGAAAACAGATTTATTGAAATATAATTGACATACAATGAAGTAGACATTAGACATATTTAAAGTATACAACTTAATAATTTTAACCTATGTACATACCCATGAAACTACCACTTCAACCAAGATAATGAACTTACCCTCCTATGTAATCCCTCCTTCCCATTCCACTCACTTCCCCCTGCTCCAGTCCCCAGGCAACCATTGATCTGCTTTATGTCAATTATGATTAGTTTGCATTTTCTAGGGTTTAATTAATGGAATCAAAAAAGAGTGTGTACTCTTTTTTTGCTTCTTTTCATTAAGCCTAATTATTTTGATATTCACCCATGTTGTTAATGTATGAGTAGTTCATTGCTGAGTGGTGTTCCGTTGTATAATTATACCACAATTTATCCATCTGCCAGTTGATAAAAATTTGGATTTTTTCCAATTTATGATTATTACAAATAAAGTTTCTATAAACATTATGTGTAAGTCTTTATGTGACTGTATACTTTCATTTCTCCTGGGTAAATCCTAAGAGCAGAATTGCTAGATCATATGATAAATATATGTTTAATATTTTTAGACACTGCCAAACTGTTTTCCTGTACCATTTAACATTACAGACAACAGCGCATGAGAGCGCCCCACATCCTCGCCAGTGCTCAGTGTAGAGTCTTTTTTTAATCTGAGTCATTCTAGTAAGCGTCTCATGGTACCTCATTGTGACCTTAATTTGCATATCCCTAGTGTTAATAATGTTGAACATTGTTTCATGTGTTTATTTGCCATTCATATATCTATTTTGGTAAAGTATCTGTTTGAATCTTTGCCCATTTTTTTTAATTGGGTGGTTTTCTTATTATTGAGTTTTGAGATTTCTTTATATATTCAGGATACTCATTTTTGTTTTTTCATTGTCTTAAAAGAATCTTTTAAAACAGAAATTGTTAATTATTTTAAGGGTTTTATTTATTTATTTTTAGAGATGGGGGGAGGGAAGGAGAGAGGGAAACATCAGTGTATGGTTGCCTCTTGAGTGTCCCCTACAGGAGACCTGGCCTGCAACCCAGGCATGTGCCCTGACTGGGCATCAAACTGGTGACCCTTTGGTTCACAGACCTGCACTCAATCCACTGAGCTACACCTACCAGGGTAGAAATTCTTAATTTTGATTAAGTCCAATGTATCAACTTTGTCTATTATGGTTTGCTATTTGATATTATATCTCTGAAAAAAAACTTTGCCTAATCCAAAGTCACAAGGATTTCCCTTGTGTTTTCTTTAGAAGTTGTATAGTTTTAGTTTTTACATTTTGGTCTATGATTCATTGTTAGTTAACTTTTGTAGATGGTGAAAGGTATAGGTCAAAGTTCGCATAGCTATCCAGATATTCCAGCACCATTTATTCAGAGCTGTCCGTTTTCCTCTGACTTGCCTTTGCAGCCTTTTCAAAAACCAATTGACCATGTGTGTATGGGTCTACTTATGAACTTACTCAGTTCCATTGATCTTTTTGTCTATTTGTTTGTCTTTGTCTTGATGTCAGTGTCATATTATCTTGGTTACTGCAGCTTTTTAATAACTCATGAATTCTAATAGTGTAAGTCCCACCCCTCACCCCCCAAAAATAAATGTGCTGAGGTTTTCATTGGGATTGTATTAAATCTAGATCAATTTGAATTGGAGAGAATTGACTTCTTAATAATAGTGAGCCTTCTGATCCGTGAGCACAGTATATCGCTCTTTGTTTAGGTCTCTTTAAATTTTCTCAGCAATGTTTTATACCTTCAAATGCAAAGATCTTGTACATTTTTTATCATGTTTATCCCTAAGTATTTCATATTTTTAATGTGATTGTAAGTGGTATTTTTAAATTTTAGTTTCTGGATTGTTCATTGCAAATACATAGAAATACACTTTTACTCTTTTCCAACCTGTATACCTTTTATTTCTCTTTCTTGTTTTATTGTACTAAGACCTTCAGTACAATGATCAAAAGAATTAGTAACAGTGGATGTCCTTATCATGGGGAAAAGGCAACTCTCATGCACACAGATATGTGGTAGCTGTAGGTTTCCATGGATAAACATTAGCAGGGGATTAGGAAGTTCCTTTCTGCTCCTTGATAGCTGAGAGTTTTTATTAGAAATAGATGTTGGATTTTGTTAAGCGCACTTATCTAACCCATTGAAATGATCTTATATTCTCACCTTTATTTTGTTAATTGGAATATTACATTGATTTTTGAATGGTAAATACAACTTTGCATCACTACAGATTTTGTGGTCATTAAAAGTATAATAATAAAAAGACATACTGTGAAACTTGATATCCTCTTCCTTCACATCAGAAGAAATAGACAGTCTGATTAGGCCTATACCTATTAAAGAAATTGAAGCAATAATCAATAACCTCCTAAGACAGAAAGCACCAGACCCAAATGGGTTCCCTGGTGAATTCTACCGAATGTTTGAGGAAGACATTGTACCGGTTCTCTACTATCTCTTCCAGAAGGTAGCAGCAAAGTGAATACTTCCTAACTTATTCGATGAAGCAGAATTACCCTGAGATCAGAAGCAGACAAAAATATTACAAGAAAAGAAAACCACAGACCAGTATGTCCCATGCATACAGATGCTCATCTATGAGTGTATTTGCATCTTGTAAAGAATGTAAAATGGTACATCCTCTATGGAAAACAGTATGGCAGTTCCTCAAAATAGCAAAGATAGAATTATGATCCAGCACTCCCACTCTGGGTATACATTATATCCAAAAGATCAAAAACAGGATTTCAGAGAGATATTTTTGCATACTCATGTTCATAGCAGTATTATTCACAATAGCCAAGAGGCGGAAGCAGCCCAAGTGTCCATCAGCAGATGAACGGACAAACAAAATGTGATACACGCACACACAAATATTGTTCAGCCTTGAAAAGAAAGGAAATACTATCACATGCTACACCATGGGTGAAACTTGAGGACATTATTCTAAGTGAAACAAGTCAGTCACAAGAAGACAAATAGGACAAGGTATCTAAAGCGGCCAAACACATACAAACAGAAAGTGGAAGGGTGGTGACCGGGGAGCCGTCTCCCGGGCGGGGAGTTGTAGAGTTCCCGTACGAGAGGGTTCTGGGACCCGCTGCACTGCAGAGCGACTGCACGCAGCACTGCTGGCCGCGCGCCGGAAAACGGGTGAGATGGCAGGTGTTGTGTGATTATTTCCATAATTCAAAATAAAATATTTTTAAATACTAATGTAATAGGCAAACGTGCAATTTCATAAGTAATATGAGTTTATTAGGATTTTTTGGTAATATTTTAAACCATTTGATTCAGATTTAAGTGTGATATTACTCTCCTTATGCTTAGTGATTTCACAATAAGGAAGGTTTCTGAAATTATTTAAAAGGTGATAATATGCCAGTAAAATGAACTAACTTACATTTAAATAAATTTCCACAAATATTAGCAAACCTAATCCAACAGTGTATAAAGAGAATTACACACCGTGACCAAGCAGGACTTATTCCGCGTATGCAAAAGCAAGTATAACACTCAAAACCAGTTCACGTAATCCATCACATCAAAAGGATAAGAAGAAAAATCTCATGATTATATAAAGAGATGCAGAAAAGGCATGTGGCAAAGTCCAACATCCAGTTGTGATCAACTCTCAGCCAACTAGGAATAGAAGGGAACTATTTCAACTTCATAAAGAAAAATGCAAACTAAAACCCCAACATAATACCACCACAAATCTATCAAAGTAGCCAAAATTTAAAAGATTGGCGGTACCAGTCTGTTGAAGATGTGAAGCAACTGGAATTCTGATACACAGCTGAGAGGAGTATAAACTGGCACAACTTTTAAAAACTTCTGCCGCGCCCACTAATGCCAAGCACACACCTACTCCATGGGCCGGCGGTGCTGCTCCTCGGGGAGATGGGAGCACATGCCCATCAACACACGTGTGCCCGGAGGCTTTCCTTACCAGAGCCAAGACTGGAATCAGCCTGTTCGTCCACCACAGGACACAGTATGTTGTGGTGTGGTCATATAAGGGAGCAGCAACCAGTAATTAAAAAAAAAAATGAACTGCTGTTGCGTGCAGTAACAGAGAGGAACCTTGTAGTGCTGAGTGAAAGGAACCAGGAAAAAGAATGCTGTCTTGAGCGTATTTATATGAAATTGAAAAACAGGAAAAATGAATTGATACCATCGGGGTGAAGGTTGTATTGACGAGCAAGGGGCTCAAGAAGCCTTCTGGGGTGCTGCAATGGTGTGCTGTGTATGCCTACAACTGCTTAGGAGAGTCAGGTAGTAAATTGTCCTGAATTTTGCAAGCTTGTTGAACGCATGCAGATAGCTTGGAATTGGCCAGAGTAGGAACTTTTACACCATGAAAATGTGCAGGCGCTTTTACAAGTTAGGAGAGTTCATTGGTAAACATTTACCAGCGCACTGCTTAGTATTGCGCCTCAATCCTTGGCCGCTGATTGCAGAAGAATCCTAGGGGTGCAGAGAGAGGACAAGGCCAGGGAGGCACTGAGTGATGGTCTTGTTTAGCCCAAGGCTGGGAGAGTTAGCGGTGAGAAACCAGCATGCTCCGGGACGGGTCTCAGCTCTAGTGCATATTACTTCGGTTGTGCATGAAGTCAGCTGCCCAGTGTTGCCTTTCATCCAAATTAGGTTTTTTCTCCGTTAAAACAGCTAAATGGTAGAGAAAATGATCAGCGCTACCTAGCCTTGCCATCGACTCCTTTTCACATGTTGCTGAATATGTGTCCTTTTGATTTTGAGTAGTTCAAAAGTTTCTCTTTCTGCTTCTTCAGGAGCATTCGGGAAGGGTTTTCCGACTCCAGTTTGATGAGTTCCAGATCGTCAGTAGCTCGCACGATGACACGATCCTCATCTGGGACTTTCTCAACGACCCGACTGCCCAAGCCGAGCCCCCCCGCTCACCTTCTCGAACATACACATATATCTCCAGATAAATAATCGTACACTGACCTCATATACTTGCCCAGGTATGAAAAAGAATTGTGTACCTAGCACTGTGAATAGGAGATGGAGTGCTGGCTGTAGGTGCTGCTAGTTCGCAGAGCCTTCTCATGCCCTTTGTCCTTCCGAGTCGGGAAAGCAAGGGAGGCTGACGTCCTGGTGCAGAGCGGGGGCTGTGTGTGGGATGCCGCCTTCGTCGGGGTGGCCAGCCTCAGTTCTGCATGATTCTTGAGCTAGCTCTAGCTGACCTGTGTGCAGTAGAACTAATAATTCCTGTCCCAGTTATTTAATAACGTTTTTAAGAAAGTAAGGGGGGAGGAGAAAGTAAGAGATTTAAATCCGTTTAAAAACGAAGAGGAATTGACCCGAAAGCCTGTGGCTTTGTAGTTCCCAGATTAAACCAGTACTTAGAATAAAAACCCTTTAAATCGGGTAGATAATCTAGTGTATGAGTGGGAAGATCTCCTGATGAAAAACGCCGACCTCTCACAACTCTGCCTTGCCAGTGTCATTTGACATAAGAGGTAGCTTTTTTATCCTCATGCCCACTCCCTGCTCCCTCTAAAATGAAAAGAACCATCTTTTTTTTTTAAGATTTTATTTATTTATTTTTAGAGAGGGAAGGGAGAGGGGGATAGAGAGAGAGAGAGAGAGAGAAACATTAATGTGCGGTTGCTGGGGGTTATGGCCTGCAACCCAGGAATGTACCCTGGCTGGAATCGAACCTGGGACACTTTGGTTCCCAGCCCACGCTCAATCCACTGAGCTACGCCAGCCAGGGCTAAGAACCATCTTTTGACCTTGGAAGTAGCTCCAGGGTTGCTGAGGACTCCGTGTATTCACCATTCCCGTCTTCGTCCTCCCTGTGAGGTGCAGAGAGAGGATAAGGCCAGGGCAGTACTCCTCCTCTGAGTGTGGAAAAAAATCCTAAAATTCGTCTTCAACTATATTATGGTATATTCCAATCATACCTGGTGTTCTAACCGGTTGAAATAAGTTAAGTTATTGCTGGTTTTGGAAAACTACACGATTCCTGGGGATCGTTTCCCACACTTGCCTTGGTGCTTGTGGCAGAAGAACACGTTTAGCACGCTTTTCTGCACATCTTTTTACAGTGGCTTTTCTGAGTGGGGTGGTCCGTGCCCTGCTGGGCTCACTTCAGTGCCCACTTCTCACGGAGGATGTGCTGCCTCCTCCTCCCTCAGCCTCCTCAGCCAAGTCCTGCCAGCAGGCCTGGGTGAGAGTCCCAGCTGCGTGCCCGTGGGCAGGTGGCCTCCCAGAGCCTCGGCCTCCTGATGAGTACAGTGAAGGCTGCAGGTACACGTACTACGCAGAGCTGTTGTGAGGACTGCAGCTGAAATGTTGTATATAAAATTTTCATTGCTTGGCACAATGCCTAGCACCTAACAAGCCCTTAGTAAAAAGTGGTTTATTGGTATTAATATTGTAATCATGTTACCTATCCCCTCCTTTTGCCAAAATTTGTGCTCCTGAGATTTCTGTGGCATCCTGCCATATGTAATCTTTTCCTGGTGCCCTTACGGCTTACATCTCCTTCCCCTCTCACCCCTACAGCATACGCATCCCCCAAGAGTCTGTCTCGGGCTTTGTTTCCTTATCCAAGCCCCCTTTCTCCGGCTGCCGTGTCTTTTCCCAAGACTTCTGCCTTAATCTCTAGGCCACACACCCAGCCACCACCTGCTCCCTCTAAAATGAAAAGAACCGTCTTTTGACCTTGGAAGTAGCTCTGGGGTTGCTGATGACTCCGTGTATTCACCATTCACGTCTTCGTCCTCCCTCTGCGGTGCAGAGAGAGGATAAGGCCAGTGCACACTGGTCTTTGGAGGCCACCAGGGCCAGAACCTTAGAGCTGTCCTCACCCGCTGCACCTGTGCAGGGAGCAGAAGGAAGCTTGATGCTGCTGCACCCACACGGTTCCTCTTAATCTCAAGACATCAGATCACTCTGCGTGACTCTGAATGTGTCGGTGAGCCCCTGCCTAGTCCCGGAACAGGCTGTGCAGCCTCCAGAAGAAGCTCCTACTTGGCAGGGGCCAAGAGCAGGCATTGGGAAGGATTTCTCAGCCTTTCTCCCAATTGACAGCTAAGTTAATATTCTTTTTCTCATAGAGCAAGTGAGAAATACAGGGAAAGGGACTAATGACTATCTGCTCTGTTTTCACACAGGACTCATTAAAGTTGCGGTATTTAACGTATCTGCCAATACCAGGATGAGCAACAACAGTAACAATCAAAATACTACCCGCCTCCCCCGGACTAGCCGAGGAGTGGGGCTTTGAGACTCCTGTTGGGACACAGTTGGTCTGCAGTCGGCTCAGGAGGGGCTGCTCAGCACAGCTGACTGCTTCCGTGCTGCTATCAGAAGATCTTTTCTTTCGTGACTGATTGGAACTTTTAAAGCTCACCTCACTTCCCCTCCTCCTTTCCCCTCTGCACCTTTTTTTTCCTCGTTTGGTTCCAGACAAAGATGACTTATAAATATATTAGTGTTTTGCCAGAATCTCTCTTGCTTTGCTGTTAAGCAGAAGAACTAGTTTCCCTATATAGCCTGCTGGGAGAGACCCACTTCTAGGGGAGAGGGGGGTACAACTTGAAGCCAGACAGCACCCAGTGTCTCCCCGTGAACTGCAGGAACGCCCAGCGCCTGGCAAGCTCAGCGCTGCCCCACTGTGCTTCGGAGACAGCTGTCCACATGGTCTCTGGGGCGAGAGAGAGACGAGAATAAGCACACTGGGAGATCTGGGCCTCTTTCCTTCCATCTCTTTTCTGTGTTTCTGCACCTCTTCCCCTCCTCCCACTCCCCTCCAACCTGCTTCTCGGCTGCACCTGGGAAGTGTGAAGAGAGTGTCTTCAGCTAGCATGAGACAAATCTGCTAGAAAATGCAACACCTTTCGGAAAAGTTCAATGCTGTTCGGTCAAAATTTCAAACTGAGGCTTTTGCTGCAGGTGACCCTCTATGACAACAATGAGTTCTCAGACATGGTGTTTTCATCATATTTGCAACTCTGTTCTCCTTCTGACACCCTTCCCCAAAGAGAGGGAGGGGGCGCAGCTGAAATTCCCTGGGCTCCATCAATGGTCACATCTTTTCTGGACTCAGCGGTCTCCTCGGTTCCATGTCGAGTGTGCAAAGGAGTTGCTGATTGCATTTTCTCTCATTAACAATTAGATGTGTAATAAAAAGCATTGTACTTCATCTTAAATCACTGGTAAGGCTCAGCCTACAGAAAGGCTTGAATAGCCAGAGTGGGTCGCTGGGTGCATTCTGCATAATGGTTCAGATCTCTGGATTCTTCATCAGGGCCTGTGAGCACCCAGGCACCTGTGTCTTTGCCAAGGCCACGGTCAAAGTAGCTTTAGAGGTGGTCAGGAGTAAAACTTTATTTCTTTTTTGTTTAGTCCAGTAAATAGCGTTTCTAAAAAAATCAAGCTAAATCATCTCAACTTTGCACTGCAGAACCTTCTGCTTCTCCCAAACCCAGTATTTACAAAGGGCAAAGCTGCCAGAGAGAGCAGATCAGGGTGAAGTTTGGCACACAGGGTTTCCTACTGAGGCAGAGACTGCCTTCTCTTTTCCTTTTCCCTTTCCTTTTCCTTTTCCTTTTCCTTTTCCTTCTGGTCTTATTTCCTCTCCACTCTCCCCTGATCAGTAAAATTTCTCTGGGAGTTGGTGAATAACACAAACAAATGGACCTCAGCCAGGGCTGGGCTGACCCGGCCACTTGAAAGGCAGCTGTGTGGGTGTCAGGTGCGGGGCACAGGTGCCACCCAACCTGGGAGCACAGAGAACGCCGTCAGTGTGTGCCTAGCTCGTCTCTCGGGGCAAGAACAGGCCTGCACCAGCCACTTCCAGTGCACGGGCAGGCCCATCCAAACGCCCGAGGCCACAGCACAGTCTCAAGTTTCTCCTGGAAGCTGAGCTGTCAAGCCCTTCGTTTCCACCCCTGATCAAAGTGGTTGAGGAAAAGAAAGCCCCTTTTCAACCAGCTGCTGGAAAACTTCTGAGTGGGAGCCAGCTGCAAGTAACCTCACGGCCAGGCCACCCTTACTTCAGCGGTGGCGAAGGCGAGGAAAACCATCTTTCCTCTTCCCTCTGATTTGCAAAAAGGCGTTCTCTTCCCAAAATGTGCCCAGACCGAATGTTGTCATTACATGGTGTGAGGCAGGCATGCATACGCAGTTCTCCTTTCCTGCTTTATGAGTGCGTTTACGCTTCAGTTCCAGGTTATATTCAGACAGTATTTCCCAGTGTACTATGTCATTGCCTAGGAAGTATCCTCTGAGTATAATTCCCTTCCCAACTACCCAAATGCCACAGAGAAATGTTTTCTATTTAGTCACTTGTCGTGGTTCCTTGTCCATTGTGTTGACTATTGATGCCTTTCTGGTTGGCGGAGGACCATCAGCCCTGACGGACACACAGGCCAGGCATTCAAGAGGCGTGGGTTTTAAGCTGTTTTAAAATACTGTCCAATAGCCATAACTTACTAGCCCTTCTGTTACATGCTGCTGTTCTGAAGTGAGAGCTGTTGAATATGCTTGGTACCCGGGGTTTTGCTCTCCCATCTAGGTTTGGAGGTAGATTGTTTCTAAGGCCGTTCTGAAG
This sequence comes from Phyllostomus discolor, assembly GCF_004126475.2. Lineage (NCBI taxonomy): Eukaryota > Metazoa > Chordata > Mammalia > Chiroptera > Phyllostomidae > Phyllostomus > Phyllostomus discolor. The sequence goes on from NC_040907.2 coordinate 153,811,793, forward strand.
CTTGTCCAGTACATCGTAAGTGAGACCGAGGCAGGCCCTGCAGTCTGCAGCCATTAGCCCCGTGGAGGATATTCCCCACGTTGTCCTCTGCTGCTGATGGAAATGGGAATGAAGTGAAGTGGTCTGAAAAACTTGAGTCAGTCACATTTCTCAGCTCTGGGGGTCATTTACCAGTTCATTGTAGAAGAAATAATCAGGTAAGTAGAAGTTCATTTCCAGAGAAGGTAAACCCCACTTACCATCTCTGCATGATTTCAGTGGGAATTGATTATCACTAATCCCCAACTGGGCTAGAATAAATGTAAAGTTTGACCTTTTTAAAAAGAGAAACAAAGAAAGTCTCAACACATTTAAAGGAATGGTAGAAGAGGAGCTGAGGGGGCCTCTGGGCTCTGAAACGAAACGTCTCCATTGTAGATTAGTCTGTTTTCACTAAAATTCCTGGGGGGGCCTGAAAGGAATGTTCCTTAAAGGTGGAGGGAGCCCCTTCAGAGGCGGGCTCAGGGAGTGTGGGTGCACCCGGGGCCCTGTGGGCCTGTGCGGCGCTCCGTCCACCCGGGCCGCCGGGACGGCACCAGCATGCCTCGCTGCACACGTGTGTGTTTCCACTGCTGAGGACATCCGTCTGCTCCCTTACGTGCAGTGTGGAGGCACACGTGTGTTGTGATGGGAAGCCTCTCGCATTTGTCCCTTGGCAAACTTCTTTCTGGTGGCTCTTCACCAGGAACTTTAGCGACAGGTACTCTCTGAACTCTGCTGACAGATTATACAAAGTCTGGCCCTCGTAGTTTGTTTCTAAACTGGAAAAGACACTGGGACTCCTAAGTCATTCATTCTGTGTTCTGCTTGAGTAAGAAAAATCCTTTTTTATTTTTCTTTTGTAAAATCAAAAGCTAAAGAGAAGAAAATACGTGCTCTTTGGCCTTCTCTTGGTACCCATTGGTCTGAGCGCTGGGGCTGGCCTCCGTCTTACCCAGTACCGGTTGTGCAGGAAGCAGAGGGCTCGGGTGGCAGGGGTGGGGACTGTTGGAAGTAATGAGGAGGGTGTTTTCTTCCCTGGAACTGCTGACCTTGGTGTCCTCCGTTTACCTTAGATGGTAACGCCTTCCTGCCCGGAGTGCCAGCCTCAGGGGCTAGGCCGAGAGCTCAGTTACGGAGGAATCCCCCACAAGTCTAGGTAGAATGGGGTGGGGGGCTAAGAGACCCCCACCTATGACACGTTCCTTGATGATCAGGTTTACCATTTGACTTTAACCCTCATCTCCATCTCCTTCGCCATTTGCACGCCTTTAACAGACATTCCAGGAGGTGGAGGACGTGAAAAGGCGCCCTTGCCCTTCCTCACCTTCCTCTCTCCCCTCCCAGAGTGGCTCTCACGTCTAAGCTGGGCACCCAGAGCCTGCAGGCCGGGTCTTTCTCCCCGGGCTTCATCCACACGGCCGTCTCTGTGGTGAATGGGGCTGGGTTCTGCTGCTTGTTGCTTTCCCCTGTAGTTCATTTGTGACTTCGATATTCTTGGAACTAAGGAGAGAAACCAAAAGAGCATGATCATGGCAACCTGGTTTCACGTGGTACTTAGTGCACTGATATCCTGAAACCTCTTCTATTGGAAGCTGAGTACCTGTGATTAGACACTAAAATTTGCTGGAGGCAGATGACCTCTAAAACTTTGTGCTCTACAGCCCACCGTCTGGCTTTCTCAGCTCCTGATTGGCTCTGTGTGCGTTTGAAGATACGTGCGGTTAAGGATGAATGGCATTATCAGCATCACTTCGGTGTCCAAGAAGCATCACATCAAGTGATGCTTCTTGGACACCGAAGGAAACAGAGGGTCAGACCTCTGGGTACCAAGGAAACGAACACCTCCCCAAGTCAGTGATCACTCAAGCCTAACCCAGACTGTCCTGAGAGAGTTTCGAGGGCTGCAACCGTGGGGGCAGGCCCGGCCGCAAATGTGAGCTTCCCCGAGAGCTTCCCACTGGCCTGGCCCTCTGTTGTCTCGGCTCCGACAAGTGCTGACCACTTTGATGTGCGCGATCGTGTCTCGGTGATGTGTAGTCGATGTGCCGATGTGTCCACAACCTAGAATCATGGTGATATAGTGTGTTTGGTTTTTTAAACTGTTCAGAAAAAAAGTAACTTAAATTACAAATATAAGATTAAAGTGAATTTTCCAAGTGTCTTGTCTCTTTGCCCCAACACCAGTGGAACAGTGAGTTTTTCAATACACAAGTCGGGAGAGTACACAAGCACCTTTTACGATGCGACACGATCCGACACGAGAAAACAGTGTGGAGAGAAGTCGGGGCCAGACGCTGTGAATAAATGTGGGCCCAGCGAACCACGGATGTCCCCCTACCGAGTTAAACTGAAGCCAGAGTGGCGTCTGGCTGGGGAACTGGGCCCCACAGCCGTGCCTCCCATAACCATAGCTGAGCCCTGAGTTCCTCCTGAGAGGTCCAGGAGACTGTGGACAGGTGAACGCACGTTCAGAACAGTTTCCGGAGAGACTCCAGCAAACCGTGAAAATGAAGGGAGCATTGACCACAGGGCAGACACACCCTCTTCCCTCCTCAGACCAGACCCGGGCAGGTGCAAGGGTGCACATCATCGCCCTCCGCCCCGCCCCTCCTGGAGTCACCAGCAGGACCCTGTTGGAGCAAACCCATCCCTGTCTTACACCTGTGGACTTGTAGTGGGAGTGTCCTTCCCTGTCCAGACCCCCCTGTCAGCGCTGTCAGCCATGTGGTCTCGGTGCCTGTCATTCTGGACCGACTCTGGTCACGAGAGCATTCCCAGACTGCGAGACGGCATGGCCTCCGGGCAGAGCAGTCCCTGCCGGAGCTGGAGACATGACAGAGCATCGGGTGCACCGAGCACTTTGCAGACGGGGAACCTGCGCAGGAAAGGGGGCTCCCCACAGTGCCCAAGACCACACCAGCTCTCCTTCCCAACCGCTGAGGGCAGGGAGGGAAGAGGCAGTGATGGCCGCTCAGGCCTCGGCATCTAATCAGTTGTCATCGGCTGGGCTCCTGAGCCCCATATTGAGCAGAGGCTGGGCCGGGGTTTAGGGTTTCACCTTCAAACCCAGAGTCAGCTTCCCTGGGAAGACGGGGTCTAGGAGACACCCCCGACTCAGCCCTGAAGGCGCTGTTTCCCAGAGCCAGGCTGGGTCTGGGATCCCTCAAAACCTTTAGCTGTGCCTCCGTCGGCAATGATGGAGGGGAGGAGACCTCTCCTTCCTGATTGGCTCTTGCCAATTAAGAGCATTTTATTAGGCTGCTAATTAAAGGCACTTCGGTAGCAGCAGGAGAGGCCGTGTGGGTGCCTGGTGAGACGGAGCTGAAGCCAGGAGAAGTCGTTTTCTTCCCCCCATGGAAGCGGAGCCTCTCAGGAGCCCTCTCAGTCCCCCAACCCTTCCTGCTGCGCCCACCACACCCCTTGCTTTCAATTAGCAGCTCTGAGGGGAGTGAGGTCATTACCAAGCCCAGGTGGAAAGCCCTCCCCTGCCTCAGGCCACACAGGCCCTGGGGGGAGGGGGCTGTCCTGTCCCCACACACTTTGTCGTTTGGAGTCTGAACTGCCCGAGGGTCATGTTTGTTCCCGTTGAAGAGCGGCCCCTGGTCTCATCTCTGGGGCCATCACTAGCAGCCACCTAGTGACCGGGATGACCAGTCCTGTGGTCATATGGTGTGATCCCCTTCCTCACCAAAGGCTCATGGTGTTCGGAAATGTGACCTTCCTACTGTCCTGTGTAGGAGCTGCGCCCTTGCAGACCCCTAGTCCCCGAGTGGGCCCAGGAGGAGGAGGGACTGTTGGGCTTACCAGCACAGTCTCAGGGACCCCAAGACACCACCTCTGAGCTCATCACACACTGGAGGCCCTTCCCCTGCACAGCTCAGATGAGCCTCGAGCCAGTCCCTTCCTCCAGTAAGAGAGGGGAGCCTGGCCGTGATGGAGCAAGACGGGCAGGCATCAGGGTCAGAGGGAACCCCGTGCCAGCACCCTCCCTGTCCCCTCCTGCCGCCCTGCTCACCCCCTCACTTAACTGCAGAGTTAGCACCGGCCCCGGCTGGGAGGGCAGATTTACGGCCAGGCCCGCCGTTCTCCATTTAACCTGAGGCCGGCCCGGGCTCCAGACACTAAATTAGATTTTTGACAATTAGAGAGACTAATGGGCACACGGCCATCCCCAGAGCCAGATATCCAGCAAGGCCGTCCTTTAATATCCGCCACTGGCCGGCTGGCCCCTCCCAACCGGCCGCCTTCCCCTCGGTAGACGTTTCCCTCCCATGGCCAGTGCATCTCGCCGCCTCGGGTTTCTCCGGTTCCCTCTCCCCTGGTTTCTCACCCTCTCCTTTCCACCCTGGCCCAAGGCCAGCTCTGCTGTGGGGCTCTGCCCTCCTTGCCTCCCCTTCTCCTCCTGTCACTTCTCCGTCTCCGCCTTCCCTAGGGCCCATCCCTCTGTAACCCTTCCACCTGCCCCTCATGACTGTAAGCCCCTTGAGGGCAGGGGCTTGTGCCCAGCCTGTCCTACAGGCTCAGCAACCAATGGGTGCGAAGTAAGTGTCCTGAGCCTGCCTCCGCCTCATCCCCCCCGCGCCTGCGTCTCCAAGGCCTGCCCTCCTGGCACCAGGCCCGGGCCTGGCTCTGACCTGGCTCTGCTCCAGCGTGGGCTGGGTGCCCTTCCCTGCAGCCCCTCCGCTCTGGTCGGTCTCGGGCTGGGCGGGTAATGAGATTGCAGTAAGTGGCGTTGGGGGGGGAAGCTGCTCACATTCACTCAGGCAGACTCATAGCTCTGTCAGGCTGATTGGTCCTGAGTGGAGGCACAAACGGCCCCCCATGGACACGCTGAGATTGGTTATAAAATTACAAGCATTTGTTCTGCTGTCAGTGGCCTTCCCTCCCTCCCCTCTGCCTGCTGCCTGGGCTCCCCCCACCCCCTCCCAGCCCTCCCTCCCTTGGGGTCAGCCCACACACCCTGAAGGACCCTGGCCAGGGGCCACTATGGCAGATGGGAGCTGAGACCACCAAGCACCCCATCCAGGCAGGCCTGCACGCCTTGGCCCTGGGATGGTCCCAGCTCAGGCTGGCCTCAGAGTGACCCGGCCCTGCATGCAGGGTTTCTGACTCCCCTGAGCATTGAGTGGGGGTGGGGGCAGGGGACCAGGGCAAACAGGCCTTGGGGTCCAGGTGCGGGATCCCAAGTAGAGGAAGATGTCCCAAACCCAGGCAACCCTGGCACAACCAGTGCCCAACTTGGAGTGTGTCCTGGGTGGGGGTGGGGGTGGGGCTGGGGGATGGGAGGTGGCTGGGGGCCTGTCCTGCTGAAAGGGGACAGCAGCAGCTAGGGCAGTGGGAGGAGCCCACCTCTCTCCCTTTCACATGGCCAGTCCCCTGCCCTGTACCCTGCCCCCTCCCCCCCACCCCCGACAAATGGGACCTCAGGAGAGTCCCTCACTACCTAGTCCCTGAAACCTGGGCCTGACCTAAAAGCCAATACGGCCCACTAGGTCCCTGCTCTGGTTACCCTCTGTAGGCTGAGTCCCCTCATCCTGGCCCCTGTGTTCACTCTCTGGGGCCACAGCTCAATGGCCACTGGTCCCTCTGGCTTTTGCAGGGGCCCTGTTACCTGTACCCCCTCCCCCACCGCAAGCAGGGGTGCTTTGGAAAGTTGTCTCGTGCTCTAGTGATGCTCTCACAGAGATGCCCACTCCTTCCTGGCCCTGCCCCACCGCCTGGCAGGTGGTCACACCAGCCCTGGCCCTTGCCTGGTCCTTCAGCTCCCGCTTTAGTTCCCACCTCTCTGTCACCACCCCGTTGGGGGGCATTGGGACACCCTATAACCAGCCAGGGGGAGGGTTCCCCAACCAGGAGTGAGGAGCTGAGGCAGCAGCCTCCCCCAGTTACTGGCTACAAGGTGCCTTCCTACCATCCGTCATTCATTCTCAGCCCAGAATGCATTTGCTGTAATTACATCTTTAATTAGGCTGGTGACGGCTCATTGTTCTCCAACAATGATGGATCAGGTCCTCCTGTTTGCCGTCCTCCCTCTGCCCAGCACCGTCCAGGTCGGCTCTCCCCCAACTCGGGGCTCTCGGGTTGGGAAGGATACAGAGAACGTGGTCTCTTCCCGTGAGGCCTGGAGCAGCCGTGAGCTGCATCCCAACAGTGACCCTGTCCTTTCAGACCCCTGGGGGTTCCCAAGGGATGGGTGGGACCCTGACACCACCTTCCGGGGCTCCCAGCAAGAAGGCTGAAGGTCTCCCGGCAGCCACCGGCTATCTCCTTGCTCCAAACTGACCAGGTTTGGGGGGCAGGGCTAGCGCTGATGTTGCCCCATTCACGTGTCACCATTACCGCCCCCAGGCTGGGCCCTGGACCATGCATTCCTCGCTGACGAGCTGACAAGCTCAGCCTCACAACTCTAAGCTATGGGGTGCATGGGCAGGCGGCCCTATGTCCAAGCTCCCCGGTGCGTTAACCAGGGTCCACTTCCATACACTGATGCCCACCCAGCCAGGGTCCAGGTCCAAGTTTGCAAGTGCTGGGTGTTTAGTGACCAAATGAACTGAGGTCAGTCCATGAAGGTAGGTCGCTGCAAGAGGATGGAGGCTATGGGCTGGTAAGAGGGCATGCTGCGCAGAGGGGCCACAGTGGGCAACAAGGCCCAGGACCCTCGAGGAGGCCTTTTGAGGGTAAGAACCTTAATCCGGATTAAAATCCCAGCCTGGCACCTGCTGCCTGTATGGCACTGGGTGAGCTCCCTAGCCCAAGCCTCAGCTCCCTCATTTATAAAATGGAGACAAGACAGTGCCCTCCCTACCTCATAGAAGAATGCGGAGTCGCTGGGACACAATGGGGAACGGGAGGAGGCCCGGCTAAGGTGGTGGCAGCTGCAGGGAAGAGTGGCAGGTGAGCAACTGTGGGGAACCATCTCTACCATGGCTGGCTGCTGGCACCAGAGCTGGGAGGCAGTCTCCATCCTGGTCTGAGGGAGAACCCACTCGCTCCGGGCACCGTTGGGTGCTCTAGTGGGGCGGTGGGGCTGTGAGGAAGCTGCTGTGAGACTAGGTGCGCAGTAGTTGCAGAGACAAGCTTGCAGACAGGGATTGGCTGACCTCTCAGAGCTGCGGGGGCTCTTCCCCAGAGTGGTCAGGACCTGGTCAGAGCAGGACCCTGGTAAGGGAGCCGCGGCGCCCTGGCCTGATCCAGAGCCAGGGCCTGGGAGGGGGAGCCTGGAGCCCAGGCAGGGAGCTGAGCCTGTACCCTGTCTTTACAGGGTCTGGGCTTCAGGGAGGATGGAGGGGGTAGGGGAGACGGAGAGGGTGCATCCTCTGGCCTTTCTACTGTCCAGCTCTAAAATTCTGGCTCCCCTCTCCGTGGGGACCTGTCGTCTCCCACAAAGCCTCCCCTCTCTCAGAGGGGGCCCCCTTTGCCTTCCCTCTTCCCCAGTGACCCTTTCCACCCTGCAGGGCCTCCACTCTCCAGGGCGACTCCAAGGCCCAGGCTGGAAGGATGAGCTGTACCTAGCGGTAAGTATGCGCAACATTACATATGTATATTGGAGAGTAAATAACCCCAAAAAGCGCCTTGTAAATAGACTCCGAGTTTATCCTTTATTAATGAGGCACCGAGTGCCCCGCTGTTTTAGAGCAGCGAGACTTTCATAATATCAAAACCTAAATTACACTTGCGTCTCTCATCCCAGGGACGAGCATCTTTCGGCAGCTCCATTTGCAGAGTGAGTAAGCAGGGACCCCTCATTGCCTGCATGGAACTTGTTGACACCTCTCTTCTGGCGGGGGGTGGGGGCGGAGGGCGCACATGCATGCCCGCATCCCAGTTCTCACCAGAGTCCCCAGAGAGCGCCCAGCCTAAGGCCTCAGGGCCCCGCGGGTGAGGGGCGCCTGGGATGCTGGCTCTCGCTTCATGTATGACATTTTCGGGATCCAGGGGTTGCCTCAGGGTCCGCAGTTTGGATGTGTGGAATGGGGCAGTGGACATTTACAAGCTCCGTGACCAAGTTGTTCCCTCCCAGCTTCCGTTTCCCCGTGAGTGAAACTCGGGTAAACACCTTCCCCCAGACGGCGGTGAGAACTCCGTGGGCCAGAAGTGGGGGTCGGTGCCGAGTGAGGACTGCTGAGTGGGAGCCCTGGTGGTGAAGACGCAGACGACTTAGCTCCCCCCTCTGGGGTGGGACACCACTGTCTTCTCTCCGACTCCCGAGACAGACCACGAGTGGACCACAGAGCTCCAGCCCCACCCTGGCACCAAGGTCCTGGGCTGAGAGGGGGGTGCCAGGGCCCACCTCACCCCCAACACAATCAGGACCTGACCTTCCAGCGCCCCCCGACACTGCTCGGCCAGGGCAGACAGCCTGGACCCTCTTGGTCCCCCTGATTCTCCAGGTCCGAGGCCGCTCTCCGGCCCTGTGGGGGTTGCACCCGCCCTGCCCCGGGCCTGGGCCAAGCCAGGATAACCGGGCAGGTGGGCAGGCGAGCGCCTTGCAGGCAGGATTTACAGCCTGGCCGGCCGGGCTCCGGGTGCTCCGGTGGGCGTCTTGTCGAATCTGTCCCATTATATGGACAGTTGGGTTTAATAGTCATTGTGTGCTTGCTCGGAGCCCAGCAAACATCGCGGGGCGACACCCCCTCCACGCGAGCCGCCCGCTCCCCAGCCACACGGCCCATCCGTACAGTAAATTAAAAATATGAATCACTTCTCCCCACTGCCTCCCCAAACGCTCATCTTGTCAGCCTCTATGTTGCCTTCATTTGTATTACCTTAATTTAATGTTAATTATGGTCTTCATTTACAAGGAACAAGCAAGCCCTGCTTTGCCAGGGGACCTTCCCCCCACCCCTCCCCCTCAGCCCAGGAGGGAGAGGCTGGGGGAGAAGGGGAATTTGGGGGGGCTACAAAGGAGCGAGGAAGGGAGTTGGGGAGAGGCTGGGAGGTGACATCTGTGTCATCAGTGGCTGATGGGCACTTGGGGAGGGGCTAAAAAGACACCTCCCCACCTCTCTCCACACCCTATCTTCAATCACTTAGTCATTCAACAGTTATCTATTGAGCACCTGATACATGCTGAATGGGCAGGGACCTGAGAGATGGGGGCACTCCTGCCCTAGTAAGGGCTAAAGGAGCCCCCTCTGCCACCCTGAGAGAGTGCGTTAGGCTGCAGCATCAGCAAGACACATTGTCCATGCCTGGGTGGGTGGGTCCCTGACCCCGCCCGGGGGGCCCAGGATGCGCTCAGGAGGTCTTCTGTGCCTTCCCAGCTCCCCTCTCCGCTACTAGCACCACCCTGCCCACAAACTGCTCACACCCTTTCCAGGCAGGAAGTTCTTCCTGAAGTTTTTCCTGAGTCCCTCATGCTGCAGATCAGTCTAGGCTCAGCGCCTGCGTGGGGCCAGGAGTGGAAGGGTAACTCCCAGCAAAACTGTCTCTGGAGGGTTGGGAGGGAGGCGTTGTGGGAATCACCACTCATCCTCTACCCCCCGACCCTGCTCCCCACCTGCCGTCTTCCAAAAGTCCTTGTGTGAGAGGGCAGGGAGGTCTGAGTGTGGCCGTTGGGCTGTCCCCCTGCTGCCACACTCGGCCAGTGGGACACACAGGCGCACACAAGCCTGTAGAGCCCGTGGAGGGCTCAGTGAACGTCGGTGGCTGATGTCACACGTGTGCACACGGAGAGCTGGCAAAGGGCCACCTACACTCAAACTGCCATTAACCAGGAAGACCAGCCCTTCCCCCAGCACACATCCCTCCACTGGGGAGAGGATCTCCAGCTGGGAATATCTGCTTGACAGATGAGGCTCTTCCGAGTGTGTGTCTGCACGTGCGCCTGTCTCCAGGGAGCCTTGAACCACACACAGGGACATGTGTCCCCCCAGGTTCAGTGTGCCCCCTCTGGTTCCGTGTGCCCGTGCATGAGCGTCCGTCCAGCAGGCCCACGTGCACGCGCGCGCGCCTGTGCTCATGCACCCGACATCCCCCACCCCCCACCTCCGTCTGTCAGCGGAGCTGATGACATTGGCGCAGAGGAAAGTGATGACAAATGCCCGTTATCAGCGAACGAGGCCGATGACAAATGGGCGGGCGCCCGAGCAGCCCCATTACGCTGTAATAACAGAAGATGGATGGCCTAGCGCCCCCCCACCCCTACCCCCCTGCGCCGGTAACGGGAGCCCATCATCGGGCTCCACCCTCCCGGGAGGGAGCCAAGCGGCCTCCCGGCCGCCAATCACGGCGGGCCAGGCCAGGAGCCGGGAGCCCACGCGGCTGCCTGCGGCGGAGGAACAAAGCGGCGAGCTCAGCGGGAGCAGGGGGCGCACTGGGCGTCCGGCTTGCCCAAGGCCAGGGCACGCAGCTGTGCGCACACATGGCCTGCACACGCGCCAGCCGCCTGTGTCCTTGCCCCACGCACCTGCAGCTCCTGTCCAGGCACAGCCCCCACCTCCCAGGACCACGGATTTGTGCTTTTGTGCCACGCATGGGCGAACATCTGCCACCAGATCTGGGTACACACCCAGCAACAGAAATCGGCGAGTGGAGCCATGCATACCTCTACACCTGCAATTCATGCACACGCCTACAGAAACCACTTACGTCTGGGCACGTGTGTGCTCCCAACACACCCGCACATGCATGGATAATAAATACACACGTAAGCAGAAATGTGTGTGTGTGGACACAGGCCTTACACACAGCTCTGCCCACAACTCAGGGCCTTCCCACACAAAAGACACCAACAGCTGCCTCGACAAATATTAACTGAGCCCCTGCCACGCACATGTCAACTAGGTGCTGTGGAGTTACAGTGATGAATATGGCGCCGTCTCTGCGTCTGGAATTTCAAGTTTCCTGGAGGGACCAGACAAAGGGCCGTGAGTGAAGGCAGAGGATGATTTGTGCTTTGACCCGAGTACACAGTTTGTGATGTGACATTTCCAACGGGAAAATCAGGAGAGTTGGTGGCAAGCCAGCTGGTTAGAGTGTCATCCTAATACGCCAAGGTTGCGGGTTCAATCCCCAGTCAGAGCACATACCAGAACCCACCAATGCGTGCACACCTAAGTGGAACAACACACTGAGTCTCTCTCTTCCCCTCTTGCCTCTCTCTCTAAAGTCAATAAATAATTTTTTTTAAAAAGTGTAGGTAAGACTATTTTTAAAAAGTTGTGATTTCTAAAATCAAAAAGTAAAAATTATCAAAAAGAAAAGAAAAAAAGTGGTGGTTAAAGGAAGAGTACCTTTTCCAAAGGAATTGAATGGGGGGGGAGGGTGGGTGTGAAAATGGCCAAGTGCAGGGGGTTCTGGGGCGGAGTCTCAGAAGCCAGGAGCCGGGGAGAAGGTGCGGGGCGAGTGTGTGGGAACCAGACTCAGACTGGGGCCAGGAGGCTGGAGCAGGGAAGGGGCTGGAGGCAGGTCCGCGAGAGGGACGAGCGAGGCAGGAGTTGGCGCCGACACAGAAAAGGAGAGGAGCGTGAAGACAATGAATGTGAACATAAATGTGTGGGAGGCGCCAGGAGTGACCTGCGCATTCCCAGGGACCCCGCATCTAAACGGGCCCAGGGCTGAGTTCAAAGCTGTCTTGGAATTTTTCATAAGTTTATAAGGAGGCTGTATTTCCATCTGGCGTTGGGCCCTGACGATTATGTAGCCAGTCCTGGAGCCAGGGATCCCTCAGATTTCCAGGCTGATTGCCTAAGACAGTAGAAGGAGCAGGTGGAGGGGAGACAGTGAGTTTGGTGGGTTCGGGGGGTGGGTGAGAGAGTCTGGGTGTGGAGTGAGGGGTTGAGATGATGGAGGAGGATTCAGTGACTCCATCCCCAGAGGGCGAACCGGACCCTGCACATACCTCTGCCATGCTTGCTTCTACTTTGCCATGAGTCTGCACCCAGCCACACAGCACAGGGGCGCCTCCTAAAACATACCTGTCCTATGCACTCTCTTCGCTGGAATGTAAGCTCCCCGGGGCTGCTCCTTTGTCCCCAGGGCATGGCACACGCTTGCCACTCAATACCAGTTTGCTGAAGGAATCAGTGACTCATGAATGAATGAGCATGTGTACACGCGTCGACACACGGGCACACCAGGCATCCAGTCCCCCACCATGGGGGGCACCTGAAGGCCCGGCTTTGCTCCGCTGGCCCAACAATTTTCACCTGTGTGCTGCAAGAAATTTTAAAACATGCAATCCCTGACTGTTTAGTCAGACGCACTCACCTCTTTTCCCTTAGATTGTCAAATAAAATAATGACATCAGCCAACACAATAGCCGTCTGGTGTGAATAGATCAAAATTATACCTAGTTTTTGTCAGGTTGGCAAAAAATATATTCTTTGGTGTGCTGCCGAACTTCAGCGATTAGTTTACGTGCGCCAGGAGATGAAAAAGGTTGAACGTCGCTGCTCTAGCCCACATCCACAGCCCTCTCCTGCCTCCGGGGTCGCTCTGCCACCCGGTGTCCACGTTGAGGTAAGAATGCCCTTGCCTGGGCGGCCCCCACATGGAGTGTCACCTTTGCAGACCAAGCTGGGCATGAGTTAAGGAGCCTGCAGAGGAAGCAGCCCACCAGCCTGGGGTGATGGGGCTGTGGCACCTGTGGTTTAGAGCCAGAGGATCTGAGTTCAAATCTCAGCTCATCCCTCTGCTGACTGTTCATCGAACTTCAGCTTCACCCACACAGCGGGACTGAGAGATATTCATCAAAGCAGGTACTGACACAGCTGCTTCCTTCCCCTTGACTCTGGGTTCCTGGGGCGTTGAAAACAGACTGGGGACCCTGGGGACTACCTAGGTGAATTCAAACAGGGGAAGGGGAATTGGTGGACCTAGAATGAGGAGGCTGTGGTCCACTCTCAGTAGAGCCAGCTGTTCTAGGAGTTGAGACTCAGGTGCCCCACCGCCCACAACCCACCTACCAGGAGGGACACAGGGCAAATATGAAGGTGCCCACGACTGGGGTAAACACTCTGGCTGCAGACAGTTTGAGGCAGGGGCAGACAGAGGACACCTCCAGAGATGTGGGCTGGAAGCCTGGTTGGAGGGGCAGGGAGGCGGGTAGAGGACACCATGGTCCCCCCTATTTCTCTCCTGCTGCCCGAGAGGGACTCACCTGCTAACTTTGGCTCCCCAACACCTGACCTTCTCCTGTCCCTATGTACAGAAAGAGAGGGAGAAGGCCCAGGCCCCCCCCACCCATCTCCCTCACCCCCATGTGACCCACTTTGGGTCCCTAGAGTGTGCTCTGGTCCCTGCCTCCTCCCCCTACTACCCTACTATTGTAGCTGTGTCGGCTATCACCTCCCAGACCGGCTGAGAGCCCTCGGGAACCGCCCCCACCCCCCCCCCCGAGACTGTAAAGAAGACACCGGGAGGAAAGGGACAGCCGGCTAATGGGCCTCATCCCTCCTCCCTCACCAGTTCACTTTTTCTGTAGCGTTATTGACCCGTCATTAGTTATCCGTCCAAGGTCGCCGGGCCTGGCCCAGCCATAAATCACGGCGCTGGAGGGGGCTCTGGGCAAAGCGATGCTTCCCAGGATGCAGCGGAGAGCTGGCCCCCAGCACAGCTCGGAGGGGGCTCGGGTGGCCCCAGTCTCAGGACGGCGTCCCTGAAGGGGCTGGGCCCCTCTTCTTGCCTACTCACCCCACCTGCTCCCCTCCCTCCCCCTCCACGCTCCCCTTCCATTTGCTCCTCCAGGCCCCCTCTCGCTCCATCGCTCACTTTTTTCTCCCTGCCCATTCTCTCCCTGCTCCCCTACCACCGAGCTCGCGTACGCGCTGGACTGGGGAGGGGGGAGGGGCACCGAGGAGATGCTGGTTCTCTCTCATTGGGCGTTTCACTCCACCTGGTCTCTCAGTTTAGCGTTTCCAGGAGCAAGAACAGAAGTCATTGGGGGGGGGGGGGGACTGAAGCACAGAGTCCCGACCACAGGCGAGTCTGGAAAGGGGTCCCACGCGACTCAGCCTCTGCATCGCTGGACCCTGTTCCCTGCCGGGTGATGGGAGGGTCAACCCACCCTTGGCGGGGCGTGCTGTGCTGCTCCCCCATGCGCCGCCGCCGCCTCCTCCAGAGCGAGAGGCCGCCCGGCGGCAGCGTAGTCCGGTCTCTTCCAGGCCCCCTCCCTCCACGCTGAGCTGAGCGAAACACCCCCTGGAAGGTTCCTCCGCGGCCCCTGCCACACCCCCATCCCAGCCCCGCTCGCCGCTGGACCTCTTCGCCGGTCCTCGCGCGCCCTCTGCTGGCGACTCCCGGAAAGCGCGCTCGTCGGCCTCAACACCCTCCCCACCGCTGGTGCGGCCCACCTGGAGGCCACTGCCCAACCCGAGTCTCCGCCCGCCCTCCCCATAGCCTTTAGCAGCCACGCCCCTGCACCCGAAGTTACACCCTGGAGCGTCCCCCTGACTTGCCACCACCCTGCTTTGGAGCATCTACTCCCACTCCCACTCCAGGTACCAGAGAGGCCCATTTGTTCTTTCCTGTGGGGTGGAGGGAAGGATGTCCAGAAAGACAGAACTTGAAGCGTGGAGTGGAGAGAGCATTTTTCTTGACATGAAGCCGGGCTCCGGAGGGGAATCTGCAGTCCGAGCATTGACTTCACAGGGCGGCAGGTGGGTTTCCTCGGGTCATCTCCTGGGGCCCCCCCTCCACCACGTGGACCAGCGGCTTCCACAGGGACTTGGTTGGGGGAGGCTCAGGGAGGCCCTGAAGGTGGGGGACATTGGTTCTCAGAAGCTCTGAGGTGGGGACTGCCGTCCTTGGCCCCTGAGGCGGGAAGCCGGGGCTGCCCAGAGTTCCAGGCCTGGTCTCTGGTGGGGAGAAGTAAGGCGTGGCTTCTGGGGCCTCACTCCGGGGCCAGGCCCTGAAGGGCCTGCGTGTTCTCCCCATGAGGAGGCTTGAGAGAAAGAGGAGCAGGCAGGGAATGATTCCTTTCCAAGGAGGCGTCTGGTCTGACAGGCAGGTAGGGTGGCCTGACTGGAGGCCCTTGTCCAGCTGGTCCCCAACGGCTGCCATGCAGTGCGAGTCCAAGGTTGTGGTGATCGGAGACGATTCCTCGGAGGACGCCTGGAGCCTGGGGGAGGGGATGTCCTAGGCCAGGCGAGGACCACTCAGCTTCTATGTGGGGTCCATGTGGCAACAAGTGAGGGAGGGGCCAGGTACATGCAGGGCCATGGGGGGTGCGGGCCATGGGAGTCACAGCGAGGCATGTAGGGGGGTATATGTAAGCTATAAAACCAGGACCTCTGCCTCCGTTAGGGCTGGAGCTTAGGAATCTGTGCCCACCCCCACCCCAACACACCAGTTCTCTAATAGAGATGGGAGATCCGGGCAAGTGGGCATTTGCTGATTCAGATCCCCAGGTTTTGGGGCCAGGGACTTGTGTCCTCCAATGTCCACATGAGGAAGCCACCACAGACTCTGAAAAGGCTCAGGGACCCTTGCTTTGGATACGTGGGAGGAGGGAGTGAGGTTAGGAGAGAAAACCTGGTTAGATCTGCACTAGAGACATTCCCAGAGGTGAGCCAAGGAACACAGCGGGGCTTCCTGGGTCACAGAGACCTAAGGCGAAACCCAGCTCTGTTCCTCATGTACTGTGTGATTTGGCGCAAGTGAATGAACCTCTCTGGGCCTCACTTTCCTCATTTGCAAAATGGGGATACCATGACTGCCCACAGGGCTGTCGGGAAGGTGACATGCTATAACCCATGCTCGGGACTGAGTTAAGGGTGATGGGCCAGGCCCAGGAGTCGCTCAGTGAACTCGGCTTAAACTTCCCTGAAATAAACCAGAAATCTGGTGCAGCTAACCCAGGTCTCCTCACAGGAGACTCTTCCCATAACTTGCAAAATGTCAGTTGGGGTTCTCCATCCTCCAAAGAAGTCGGTGCTCTCCAGTGGCATTCCAAACATCTTCTACCAGTACCCACGTGAATCAGTTCTGAACTCTCTCTGCTTTGAAAGGGCACCAAATTATCAGCTGGCCCGCAGCACCCAAGAAGGCTCCAAGAAGGCTCTGCCCAAGCTAATTCCATGGAAATTCCTCCTGTCAAGGACCCCTTCCTGTGAGAGGTGAATTCACTGCTCCTCATAACCCAAGGGCCCAGACTTGCCTGGCAGGAGTCACAAATATAAATGGTTTACAAGGGTTTGGTCCCAGGAAAAACAATAGGGAGTGGCGAGGACTTCGGCATCTAGGGAGCAGCCCCCGTGGGTTGTGCCATGTGGGAATACAGAGGGACGAGGGACGTGGCATTAGGGTAGAGCCCAGACCTCTCCCAGCTCCACCTCCTCCCCCCTTCAGGAGCATCCTGAGACACCCTTCCCTTACGTATCAGTTTTCTATTGTTGCATAACAAGTTAGCACAAACTTAGCCCCTTAGAACGAGACCCATTTACTATCTCACAGTTCTGTAGGCCAGGAGTCCCGGCGGGCTCAGCTGAATTCTCTGCTTAGGGTCTCACGAGGCTGAAGCCGAGCTGTTGGCTGGGCTGAGCTCTTATCTGGAAGCTCCTGGGAAGACCAGCTTCCAAGCTCATTCTCGATGGCGGCAGAATACAGTTCAGTGTGGTTGTAGGACTAAGGCCCCCGTTTTCCTTGCTGGCTGTCAGCTGGGTGGTGCTCTCAGTTCCTTGAGGACTCTCCCTGGTCCTGGCACACGAGCCCCTCCATCTGCAAAGCCAGCAAAGGCAGGGCGAGTCCTCCTCATGCTTTGATTGCCCCTTCTGCTGCCTCATGCCAGAGGAAGCTCTGCTTTTAAAGGGCTTCTGTGATTAGAGTAGGCCTACTCAGATAATTCCCCTTTTGCCATATACGGTGACAAAACCAGTGACATAACCACGGGAGTGACGCCTCATCATAGTTGAAAGGCTCTTACACTCAAAAGGAAAGCGGGGGAGGGGGGGTTCTACAAGAACAAGGGTCACTTGGGATCTTAGCATCCTGCCCACCACCCCCAGCCCCCAAGGTGGGGCGGGAGCATCCCTCGCCCCTAGCCTCAGCACCCCTGACTTCTGTGAGACTTGGGCCAGTCACCTCCCATCTCAGTTTCCTCATCTGTAAAATGGGACAAGGGGCTGGATGAAATCTAAAATTCCTTCCAGGTCCCACATACTAATTATGATGCCAGAAGACAGAGAGTTTTGATCTTTTGGATTTCATGGGCGCAAGGCCCAGCGAAGGTAGGGCTCGTTATCCTCCCAGCAGCACCCCCTGCAGGCCTCCGAAGGAGCCTTACTACGGAAGAGCAGATGGTACAGTCATGCAGCACAGCCCAGGTTCCCGGGTGTGAGGGGCCCCGTCCCCCTGCTGGGCTGGGCTGTGGGGAAGCAGAGAGGCTGCTTCTGTTGGTCCAAGACCATGGGTGCCAATGAGGCCCCACAGATGAGGGTGGGTCCCCCTCCCCGGAGTCTGCAGAGGTAAGGCGGCCTGCACTCACTCAGGTGGTGGGGTAGTGGGGTGAAAACCAGGTCGGAGAGAAACCAACGCCCCCCCCCCCCACCTCTCAACTGCAGCTGGCCTTCACCATTCATCACCCAAACCCATCCTGTCTGCCCCCAGTCTCAGCCTCTTGGGCTCTTCCTGACCCCTCCCCCAGCCCTGGCTGGGCAGCACCCTGGACCCTCAGGGCTAACCCTGTCCAGGGAGAGATAGGGGCCTCCGGAGCCTGGAGTCCATCACCGGCACTCTCACCCCCCAGGGTGACAGCCACCCCTTCTCCCAGGCTCTGGCCCTCCTCAGGCCCCACCTTCTGTCCTGCTTGCAAGCTCCCTGTCGGGGCCCCACCCCCAAGCTCCCACCAAGGCCCGGCAGAGGGGCTGGAAGGAGACCCTCCCCAACTCCGTCGGAGCGCGGGAGCTGGGTAAGAGGTGGGGAAATGAATATTAATTTATCATGATTAGGCAAATCCGGCAGGGAGAGCCGATTCCGGAGGAGGCTAAAAAGATGAATTTCAGCAATAAAATTAAATAAGGACGGACGGGCAGCCCCTCCTCCCTCCCGCTTTGCTGATCTCTCTCTTTCTTACAATTTATGAGGCCAATTATGAAGATGAGGTTGGAAGTTCCTGGAACTTCACTAAATGCAAACGGCGGTCCCTGCTGTTCCCATCAAATTAATTAACCGCATGCTATTGATGGCCGCTCAAGGCTGACGCAGGCGGCCCGCCCTGCGGCCGCCTCCACGGACATGAGGACTCCGAGTCCACAGCTCAGCTGGGGCTCCGCCACCTTTCCCAGTCCCTGCCCGGCACCCCAGGGACCTCCTTTCAGCCCCCAGGCCTCCCGAGCCCTCAACGACACAGGGGCATGCACGCAGAGCTTTAGACGGACATAGGAACACATAGCCAGTCGCCCACACACATAGGCAGACACAAACTCATGAGCACGCAGCACACACAGGGCCTGGGAAAGCACGTCAGCACACAAGCAAACAGACAGACTCAAGCACAGTGACAGCCCAGCTGAGGGGGCCGAGCCCATTTGCATGAGAGCACTGGGTGGAGGGGGCCTCGCTATGGGGTAACGAGCATCTGGGCCCTGGGCCCACTCCATCAGGGCCGGGCCTGCGTCCAGGGGAGCAAACGGCCGGGGACTGCCACTCACGCAGTGAGCAGTGGCCCCTCCCCCGGTGCCCATACCGTGGTCCCGCAGTGTCATAGGGGTGGGGGGACGGTTCCAGGACGCCCGCTGTGAACATCTAAAGCTGCAGACGCTCAAGTCCCCATGAAATGGTGTGGCATTTGCACGTAACTCGCACACATCCGACGGGGTGCTTCAAATCACCTCTAGATTGCTTCTAACGAATACCCAACACAGTGGAATGTTTCGTGAATACTTGTTAGACTGTGTTGTTTAGGGAATAATGACCAGGAAAGGTCTGTACACGTTCAGTACAGCCCCAACCATTACGGGCCTAATGACCTAGTATGCACTGGCTACAATGTAACTTTTTCAAATTTCCTTTTTTTTAAAGATTTTATTTATTTACTTTTAGAGAGAGGGGAAGGGAGGGAGAAAGGCAGAGAAACATCAATGTGTGAGAGATACAGTTGCCAGCTAGCCACCTGGCCCACAACCCAGGCACTTGCCCTGAATGGGAATGGAACTGGACACCTTTCAGTGTGAAGGCTGCCATTCAATCCCCTGAGCCACACAAGCCAGGGCAACAATGTAACTTCAAAAAATTTTTTCCATCTGCAGTTGGTTAAATCTGCAGATGCCAAGCCTGCAGATGTAGAGGGCCAGCTGTACTGTCCTCCAGTGGTGCCTTCCGAGGCCTCCCCACACCCCCTAACCCCTGGGTCTTCGCCTCGTCTTCCGGCCTTTTTCAGGAATGTTCCCTCTAGGTCTTTTCTGGCCTGTGCTGGCCTCCAGTGTGGGGGGCCAGGGCTCACAGAGCCCCCAGTTCAGATGATGCAAATGAGGTCCAGCCGGGCTCAGACCAGCTTGGGGGCTTTGACCTGGGAGGCCCCTGTTCCAGAGCTCAGAAACAGGACTGCCTGAGGGCCCAGGGGTTCCTGCAAACTAGCTGGCTGGTGCCTTGACCAAAGGGCAGAGTAGGCATAAGGCTAAAGATCTTGGGGTTGAGCCCAGCCTGGGCCTGAGGGCACACCTGCCTGCATGTCCGTAGCCGGGGCAGCAGGAGGTGCCCCAACAGCTATACTTTCTGGGCAAAGTTGATCTGAGATGGGAGGGAGGGCCTGGAAAGGTGCTTTTTTAAAAATATATTTTATCAATTATGCTATTACAGTTGTCCCATTTTCTCCCTTTATTCCCCTCTGCCCTACACACCCCTCCCACCCATATTCCCCCCTTTAGTTCATGTCCATGGGTTGTACATATTAGTTCTTTGGCTTCTATATTCCCCATACTATTCTTAACCTCCCCCTGTCTATTTTCTATCTACCATCTCTGCTACTTATTCTCTGTACCTTTTCCCCCTCTCTCCCCCTCCCTCTCCCCCTCTGATAACCCTCCATGTGATCTCCATTCCTGTGATTCTGTTCCTGTTCTAGTTGTTTGCTTAGTTTGTTTTTGTTTTTTGTTTTTAGGTTCATTTGTTAATAGTTATGAGTTTGTTGTCATTTTATTATTCATATTTTTATCTTCTTTTTCTTAGATGAGTCCCTTTAACATTTCATATAATAAAGACTTGGTGATGATGAACTCCTTTAACTTGACCTTATCTGGAAGCACTTTATCTGCCCTTCCATTCTAAATGATAGCTTTGCTGGATAGAGCAATCTTGGATGTAAGTCCTTGCCTTTCATGACTTTGAATGCTTTTTTCCAGCCCCTTCTTCCCTGCAAGATTTCTTTTGAGAAATTAGCTGATAGTCTTCTGGGAACTCCTTTGTAGGTGACTGTCTCCTCTTCTCTTGCTGCTTTTAAGATTCTCTCCTCTTTTAATCTTGGCTAATGCTATTATGACGTGCCTTGGTGTGTTTCCTTGGGTTCAACTTCTTTGTGACTCTCTGATCTTCTGGGACTTTCTAAAAGTCTATTTCCTTTGCCAGATTGGGGAAGTTCTCCTTCATTATTTGTTCAAATAAGTTTTCAAGCTCTTCCTCTTCTCCTTCTGGCCCCCCTATGATTTAGATATTGGAATATTTAAAGATGTCCTGGAGGTTCCTAAGCTTCTAATTTCTTTGAATGCTTGTTTCTTCATTCTGTTCTGGTTGAATATTTCTTTCTTCCTTCGGGTCCACACCGTTGATTTGAGTCCCAGTTTCCTTCCTGTCACTGTTGGTTGCCTGTGCATTTTCCTTTATTTCACTTTGCATAGCCTTCATTTTCCCCTCTAATTGTGACCATACTCAACCAATTCTGTGAGCATGCTGATCACCAGTGCTTTGAACTGTGCATCTGAAAGATTGGCTATCTCTTCATCACTTAGTTCTATTTTCTCTGGACCTTTGATCTGTTTTTTCATTTGGGCCATTTTTTCTCCCTCAGTGCACCTGTTATGTAGTAAGGGGCGGAGCCTTAGGTGTTCACCAGGGCCAGGCAACCCACATCACTGCGTTGTGATGCTGTATGTGGGGGAGGGGTCTGAGAGGGAGCAGTGTTGCTTGCTCCACTCTCTGCCAGCTTTTAGTCACTTCTCCACTACCCACAATCAAATTGGGTTCTTCTGGTGCTGATTCCCAGGTGGGTGGGCTTGTGTACATTTTAGGACCCTGTGGGTCTCTCCAGTGAACCCTCCTGTGAGGCTGGGAGTTTCTCCTGCTGCCGCCTCAAGCCCTACAGGTGTTTTTAATCAGAGGTTTGAGGCTTATTTCCCCGCTGGAACCCTGGGTTGCAAGGTCTGTCTCGCTCCCCCGGTTGTTTCTCCTGGTTTATCCGCACACCGATATGGGACCGCCTGGTCCGCCAGCCACTGCCTTGCTCTGAGTCCTTTCTACCCCTGTTCCTGTCTCCGCCCCTCCTACCCGTCTGGACGACTGTTTCTTGAACTCCTTGGTTGTCAGACTTCCATACAGTTCAATTTTCTGTCAGTTCTGGTTGTTTTCTGTGTTTAAATTTGTTGTTGTCCTTCTTTTTGTTGTGCGAGGAGGCACAGTGTGTCTACCTACGCCCCCATCTTGGCTGGAAGTGAAAGATGCTCTTTGGTTGGTGAGTGAAGAGAGTAAGGCTGGTGTCTCCTCCAAGCTATAGTCCCTGTTCCTGGCAAGAGGCACCCATGTCACTGAAAGGGACAGGGATTCTGTAACTCCCCTGGAGAAGCAGGACGAAGGGCCTGGCTGTCCCATTCCTGGCTCGCAGATCCCAGGGGGCAGGACCTGGCTGGGCTTGCCCGTCTTGCTGTGTCCACGCCAGGCCTGGGAGGCCCCTGTCTGTATCCCCACAGCTGCTCCCCCATGAGCAGCCAGAACCCGGGAGTGAACTCGGGCATTATCTTGCTCTCCTTTCAGGGCAAGTCTTGGGTCAAGGTCAATGTCATCACCCCAGGCTTCGAGGAAAAGATGAGGCTCCCAGTTCGGCAGGGCAGGGGCAGAGCAGCCCAGAGAGGACTGTGTCTCCGACACGAAGCATGAGGGGGAAGCTGACGTGAAGAGAGGCTCGGACTGAGCCAGTGGCAGCCAGTCCCAAAGAGCGGGGGCCCAGGGCTCGCCTCCCCACACCCTCCGCTCTCCCAGGCCTGTGAGGCTCCCGACCGCCCCTCCCCCGCCCCGCACTTCGGTGGAAGCTCTGCAGTGGAGTCTGTTTCCTCGCCACCTGCAGCTTCTAGAGGCCACGCACTCGCCTTAGCTGGTGGCCCCTTTCTCCATCACCAGAGCCAGAAACGCCACCTCTCTCGGGGCATTCTTCCCTCACCACAGCTCTCTCCGGCTGTAGCCGGGAACCGCTCTCCACTTCCAAGGATTCGGCACTAGACTGGGCCCACCGGGTAACCGGGTGTAACCTCATCTCCGCCCACCGGAAGCACACCTGCAGGGCCCCTGGGGGGGGGGGGACCACTATTCTGTCCGCAGTGCGTGTGGCCTGACCAGGGACAACTCTGGCTCGGGGATCACGTGACAATGGCTGGGCTCGGGCAGGACGCGAGCCTGGGGTGCCCGTGTCCTCCTCAGGACCAGGGGGGTGCCTGGGGGGCGCTGTTGCCGGACAGAACGCCAGTTCCCATCGTTCTCTGAGCTCATCTCCCTTCCCAGCAGGACGGGCTCTGAGGTGGCTGGGAACCCCCCACCCCCACATCACTGTGCTTCGCTTGGACTCAGACACCCACCCCCCAAACTGGGCACCCTCTCCCGAGACTCGGAAACCCCTCCACCAGCTCTTTCCCCGGGCTCCTGTGTCAGACGGCCCAGCCAAGAGGATACCGCCCTCAGGACGGACCCCTCCAGACCTGAGCACTTGCCCCTCACAGCCTGTGACCTCCCATCGCCCTTGCCAGAAGGTGGGACCAGGAGTCTGTTCGGCCTGCGGGGGGTCTCCGGGATTCTGAGTCCCGGGATGGGACTGGGGTGGCAGGAGGAGGCCCTGGTTTCAGACACAGAAGTCGGCACTCCCCTCCCCACGGTTCTGGGGGTTCCCTGTGTGTAGAAAGGGGTTAGCTCCCTCTGCTCCTAGCCCTGGAGGCCCAGGTGCTCTGGGCGGGAGGGGCTGCTGTGTAGACTGGGGGCACTGAGGTGGGGAGCAGAAGGAGCGGAGGAGCAGTGGCCACATTCGGACCCCAACGCCCCAGGCTTTGGGCCTCTGCCGACTCTGACCTTGCTGGTGGCCTTGCTGGTGGCGGGACGGGCATGAGGGCCCAGTCCAGGGCAGAGCTGGCAGACGTGGGGCAAGGACAAAAGCGGCCCTAACACGGGGGGGCGGGGGCCTCCCTGCTTCTCTCGCCTACGCCAGGCCCCGGGCAGCCCCACCTCCCAGGGAGGAGCCGGAGCCGCTCTGAGGGGAGGCTCAGCCCTCACAGAGGTTTCTGGGCCTCAGGTGCAGCCGCCTCTGGCTGGCACCGGGCTGTGTGAAAGGGGCCCTCGGGCCCCACGGCTTTTGGTTCCTTCTCTGCATAACCCACGCAGACAAAAGCCCTGTGGCTTAGACTTCGGGGCTCTGCACTAGAGTTGGGGGGCCCATTCTAAAGCTGCTGGAAACCAGGAAACCCCCCGACTGAAACCAGGAAAACAAAGGCCAGCACCAGATTATGCCAGTTACAGACAGAGGCGAAGGACTCGGCGACTGACCCACCCCGCCTCACAGCCAGTGCACCGGGTCTAGGCCCACCTCCACCTCCGGGGCAGGCCCCGCCTCACACCCCCGTGGTGCGGGGCCCCTCTGGGCTCCTGGCAGCCACTCCAACACGGCCCCCTTCTCCTGCCTCTGTGCCCATGAATCTTCATGCTTGGGACGCCCACACCTTCCCCCCCCCCCCTCCCTCCACATCCCTCACCAAATTCTCCATCCTGCGAGGTGCAGCCTCTGGAGATGGTCTGGATGCCACCAGCCATCCCGTCTGCTCTGTCACACTAAGCCCCTCAGGTGACTCAGTCCTCCACCAGCCCAGCCTTCTCCTGGCTCCAGGCGCGTCACAGCCCCTCCGAAGGGGGCTTCTTAGTTATGCCCAGGGCCTGCTTACACCCTCAGACAGGCTATTTCACTGCCAGCTTGCCCCCTCCTCCTCCAGGCAGGCTTCCTTGCCCGCCTCAGCCCTGACAGTGGCACCCAGGTCACCATTCAGTTGTTCCTAATCAGGTTTTGCCACTTTTATTCATGCTCCCAGTCAGCTGACCCCAGGGCAGGGCCCACGGGAGATGCTGACAGCTAGGCGAGAACTCCTCCTGGATATCTGGACTCCATGAGTCCTCCCTGTAACCGTCCACCAGTCCCCATCTAGTTCAGGAGCCGACTCAGGCCTGGCCTGTTTGAAGAGCAGCTCCCAGCTCCAGCCCCACCCGGATGGAAGAAGGCAGGCGGGGCTGCTGCAGCTCACAGACACCAGTCAGGTTGAATATCAAGTGCACTTTACTGGGCCCCTGGGCCTCCACACGCTGTCCTCACGGAGCCTGGGGCACCCTCCCACACCTCCAGCTGCACAGGAAGCGGGGTGGGCGGAGGGAGCACTCGGAGAGGCTCCTTCTCCTGCTCCAAAGGGTCACGGGTAGTGCTGGGCCACAGCTGCTTGCCTCTCCCCCCGAGGCCCCCATCCCGCCTCCAGCAGCTAGACCCCCCCTCAGCGCAGGCAGGGGGGATGCCTGGGCCTTCAGCAGAGGAAGCTGGCTTCAAACCAGCCACCTGTTCCTGCTTGGAATGGGGCACGGGGGCCTGCACTCGGCTCTGCCAGGGCAGTCGTGGAGCGGAGGGGAAAGCAGCCTGCTCCTGTCGGGGGAAGGTGGGCAGACCCTGCGAGCCAGGCTGGCCCTCTCCCTCAGGCCCAGGGAGCTGGCGGTTGAAGTGGCGAGGTCCAGCCAGCGGAGGCTAGAAGGACACACTGGACAGCCAGTGGGCAGCGGGTCTGGCTGGGCGTGCCCTCCGCCCCAGCCATGGGTCACCAGTCCCGCTCGGCTGGCTCTCGGTAGGGGAGGCCTAGGAGCCTGAAGACATCCTTCTCGGTGGGGGTGGGAAGCACTCGGCCAGACCCCACCTTGAGACCGCGGGTGTCCCGCACCACAGCTGCGCTGAGGGCGTGCTCCGACAGGCTCATGCCCTTGGTCTTGGCCAGAGCCCGCATGGAGCGGTTGAAGTGGGCAGAGCCGGTGAAGTAGAGCAGCGCGCAGGCAAACTCGCCGTAGGGCACAACGATGATGTCCAGGCGCCGGTGGCGGCGCCCGGGCCCTGGGAGCCGGCACACGCCCAGGTACTTCTGCTGCTGGCCGTGCTCCTCCTGGCTCACCAAGTCGTCCGTCAGGAACCCTGGCCCAGCACAGGAGGGCGGTGGAGGGTGCGGACCAGGCCCTGTGGGGGCTGTCCCACCCTCCCAGCGCTCTGTCGGTCCTCCTGGCCCGCTGGTCCCAGGACCCCCGTTTCCTTGCCGAATGACCTTGCCTTCTCTGGGCCTGTCTCCTTACCTGTAGAATGTGCATAAAAATCCCTCCCATCCCCCACAGTGCCACAGAAAGATCAGGTGAGACACTCAGCCTGCAGGTGGTACTAAGCACCTGTGTGGTGTGGGGCCGTTTGGTCTCTTCCTGGAACGGCTTGGCCACAAAAAGAGATTCTCATGAAACCACCTGCCTCTGCATCCTGCCCAGAGATTGCAACTTTGAGGCTCTCCCTCCCGGGGGCCACCTAGTGCTGCCCTGCCCCTGCTGACCTGCTCACCCAGAGGTGGAGCTTATACCTCGCTGCCGGAGGCTGTCAAGGAGGCGACTGAAGATGCCCCGGTGAGACCGGCCGTCGGGGTGAGTGAGCAGCACATCGACGTCACCGCAGGTCGCCTTCCCCCGTCGGTAGGAGCCGCAAGCCACACAGAGCAGCCCAGGGTTGAGGGCCTGGGCCGATGCCCGGACCTGGGAAGGAGCGGCAGGGGGTGAGGGGCTGTGGGCCTTAGCCTTTCAAGGGGTTCCTCTCTGTCAGCAGGGGCCCACCCCCAGCCTACGCCCCAAGCCAGTCCAGGATGAGTGACGAGGAAAGGGGTGCAGGGAACAGAGGCCAGAAATCCACCCTGGGGGCAGCAGCTCTCTAAGATCACCGGGAGGGACGGACAGAAGGACGGACAGGGCAGCCTGGGGAGAGAGACTAGAAGTGCACTCAGGGGCTGAGGGAAGGCGCTGATCTTGCCCGTTAGGGCTCTTCCAGGGCAGAGGAGACACATCTTCCCTCGGCCCCGCCCACGCCCGTGTGCTGGGTCTGAGCAACCCCACTGAGGGCAAAGGGCTGGGTCTCCGCAGCCCGGGTGTCCATGGATTCGGAGTGACAGACGGAGTGTGTGATTGGGGTTTGAGGTCTGAACAGGTGGCTGGCAGGGTGCCCTGGGCCCAAGTCTGGGGGAGAATGGAGCCCAGAAATATAACCACACCTGCGTGGAGGGGGAAGAGGGGGATGGAGGGGAAGAGGAGGCCAGAAACAGAAGGACACCTGCGACGGGGAAGAAGGGAGAGGAGGCTTGGGGAGGGGAGGGGAGGAGGGGAGAGAGGCAGTTCGGAGCCGGAGCCCATGTCTCTGTCCTTGCTGGGAGGGAGGGATGGAGCTGGGTGAGGAGGGAGCTGTGACGGAGGAGGCTGTCAGCAGAAGGGTCATCCCTCACTGGGAGGGGTAAGCTCATTAGTCCCGACCCCATGGACACTGGCCTTTCATATGCAGATGGCCTCCCGCCTCCATCCCAGGACACTGAGATTTCTGGGGTCCTGGATACCCTCAAGCATGACACCTCGATTCTCAGGACAGGCCGTTCTGCTAATCCCCTCACTCTCCTCTCCAGCCTCCCAGGAAGACAGGAGGCGGCCTGGGGCCAGTAATCCCATCAAAACCCCCTACGGCTGGACCCTTCAATGGCTGGGCCCTTCAATGGCAGGGGTGGGGGTGGGGTGGGGGGCGTGGAGCAGGCCAGGTGGGCAGGGGGCCCAGAGGCTCACTGGGGCATTCTCCTTGCCTGGACCCCGTGGCTGAGTGACAGTGTCATCACTAACACCAAGGTCTGGTGACAGGTGAACCAAGGGGCCTGTCGCCCGTCCTGTGCCAGTGGCCGGGAGAAGAGCTGACAGCGGATCTCAACTGAGCTGTCCCTAGTCCGAGACCAGGTCAGAGTCCTCCACCACAGGGAGCAAGCCCCGCCCACGGCAACCAGCCCCCCGCCCCCACCCCAACACCAGCTGAACACAGGACACGTCTAACCCCACATGCACCCTAGTCTCTGTAACCTAGGTTTTACGTGAACTTGACCCCTCCCCAACGCTGAATGAAAACCTAATCTTGGCCAAACCTTATTTCTAGGACAACCACAAATCTTAACTAAAAGCATCCAACACTAAGAAAACCCTACTCCTAATTCAGGTCTAACCCTAACTCACCTCTTGCTTTAGTGTTCTTCTAAACTAAACATCCTGAACTAAACCCGGTCCTACTGGCACTGGGCTTCTTCACCAGCTCTAACCCCAAGGTGGGCTTCAGAAAGCCCACACATCTGGAAGGAGACAGAAAACTCTGCGCATCTGTACCACTTCCGGAGAGAAAGAGTCCATGGTTCCTACCAGGTTCTCTCAAAGAAGTGTGTGAACCAAAAAATGTTAAGAACCTCTGCCCTGACCCACCCTAACTTAGCCCAGTGCAAACACAACATCCTTAAGTAGTTCTGACTAGACTCCACCTCAAATCTAACCCTAACAGGAACCAGTCCCAACACCATTGTAGCATATAAGCCGACGCTTACTCTGGCTGACCACTGAAAGCCCTAATCCAAGGAGCTGGTTCCGCAGGCCTCCCCTACCACAGCCGCCCGCCCCTCCTCTGGGCTCACAGCTTGTCTTGACCTGCTCCTTGCTCCCTGGTCCCGGCCTCTGGTGGCCTGCGACTGCCTCTGCCTGCTCGGCTCCCCAGCTGAGGGCAGGAGCTCTCGGCTCCCGGCCGGGCCCGAACCTCACGGCAGGGCCTGCCTCTCCTCCTGCTCGGAGACACCTGCTTACTGTCTGCTCAATCTCGGTGGCCTCCTCCCTGGGAATGCGCTCCAGAAAGTCATCGTAATGCTTCAGGCCGATGGCCTGCTGGGCGGTCAGCGAGGCCTTGCTGCGGATGTCTTCTAGGGTCCGGAAACCCTGGAGGAAGAAACCAGTGGGGGCACCGTGAGGACCCAGGACCAGGGAAGAGGCAGTGAATGGGCGTGCACACCAGGCTTCCGTCACCCCCAGACTCCAAGGAAGACCTGAGACAGGACCACCCCCAGGGGCAGTTGCGTCTGTAATCAGTGGAGCTTGGAAAAGGCAGGGGTCCTGGAAGACAAGTCCCAGTTCAGCCCCGGCTTGTGATTCCATCTGGGCCCTGGGCACTCGGCCCTGAGGCATGGTGTCCTCAGAAAGGCCCTTGCTGGTCTGGGAGACAGAGTAACGTGCTTCTTGCCCCTGCCACAGAGGAGCGCCTCAGGTGCTCTGGCTGCGGGGCAGTTCTGGAGCCAGGGCAGGCGTCCACCGATGGGCCCTTTGGAAAATGGTCTCCCTCTAGTCCGGGTTCATTCCCATCAGAGCATAGCGTACGAGAACTGTAGGTCAGGAGTTCCAGGACACAGCAAAACTGAGCAGGGGCGGGGTAAGGTGCGACCTGATGGTACCACATGTGGGCAGTCTTGGTTCCAGCTCCCCAGATGTTCGAGAAGAGTTCCAAGACGGGCACGCTATCACTGATGTGGTCCAACTTCCGCAGATGTCCACTCTCTAGGATCTCTGTGATCTTCTCGGCCATCCGCTTCCCGATCCCGGGGATACTGCAGGCCTCCTGGAGGAGGGGGTTGGAAGAGGCAGGAAAGAAGAGTGAGAAGACGGGAGGGGTGGAGCCAGAGGGGCGGGGAGTGGACTCCTTCCACAGATGTCTGAGGAAAAGCCAGCCTGGCCGCTTGGCGGCCCGCGGCCGTGTAGAGCTCAGGCACAGCTGCCGACAGGGTGTTTGCATGGAATGGGCTGGGCGGCTTGTCGTTTGGTGTCTGGGGGGATGACCATGGCACAGGAAGGAGGGACACCAGGTGCCATCGTCGTCACAGCAGCGAGAGCTAACACTGAGTGAGGCCGCCCCGCGTGGCAGCTCATGCGTGCACAGAGCACCCAGTGCAGTCCTCACGGAACACTGAGTCTGTGCTATTCTTGGTCCCTTTTCACCGGCGAGGAAACCGACACTGAGAGCGTTTGAGTAATTTGCCTAAAGTCACACAATTAGTGACTGATGGAACCAGAATGCAAACCCCGGTCTGTTGGCCTCCAGAGTCTAAACATTTTAAAAACTTTGTTATGGGAAAAATTCCAAAGTACACAGAACAGTGTAACAACCCCCCAAGCAACCATTAACCAGCTTCTGTAATTATCAAGATGTTGCCAATCTGTTTCATCAACCTCCCCATTTTTTCCTTTTGTGCAAGTCCCAGAATCATAGATTCTTAACCCCTCCGCTTGATCCCCGCCTGTGACCGGCTCCACCCACCTCCAGCCAGTAAAGAGATCACACCCAGCCCCTCTTCACACCCTGCCCTGGCTGCTGGGTACCTGGTAGGAGGCAACAGGCTTGTGGAAGCTCTTGAGGGCATTGATGGCCTTGGCGTAGCCCAGGGCCCTCCACTTGTCCCCCTGCACGCTGTAGGCTTTGGCCAGCACTTCCAGCTTTTCTGTGATGTGGGCGTTGTGGTTGGTCGCCTTCTGGCTTGAAGGCTGTGCGCAGACCCACTTACCCAGGCCCTCAGGGGCTGGGCTGGGCTTCCCATCTCCCTCAGGGGGGACGGGGTATCGGCCACTGATCAGGGCTTCCAAATCATCTGCGCTGACCCGGGTCTCTTCCCCATCAC
The DNA here is from genome assembly GCF_004126475.2 of Phyllostomus discolor. Taxonomy (NCBI): domain Eukaryota; kingdom Metazoa; phylum Chordata; class Mammalia; order Chiroptera; family Phyllostomidae; genus Phyllostomus; species Phyllostomus discolor. The sequence continues at coordinate 153,841,714 of NC_040907.2, forward strand.
TGCTCCCATCGTCAGAGACGGGCTTGAGGTAAGGAAGGAGAACAGACAGTAAGTCCATGAATGCTCCCCAAAGGTGGGGCTTGAGTCTCCTGGTTAGACCCAAGAGTTAGGCTGGGTCTCCTGATGCCTTGGGCCTCCTGAAGTGTGGGGCCACGCTCCATTTGACTGCCAAGGTCCCAGCCCGAGCACGCCCAATGGCATGAGGTAGATGTGATCTGGGCCAATACAGGAGTGAAGAGTGTCGGGAAGATCTACATGGCTTCACAGTACAGACGGCCCTCCTCTCTCTGGGCCCTGGCCTTTCTGAAAAACCACTGGGCCCTTCATGTTTCCGTGACCTGGTTCCCACGGAAAGGAGCTGCGGGGGCGGAAAGGCTCCTTACCTGGGCTTGGGTGCTTGGAGCCTCTTCTGCTCTCTGGGGAGGAGATTCAGGTCTAGCGGGAGCAGGGGGAGGAGAGGAGGCTGTCCTGAGCGGAGCCTCACAGGCTCCAGGACGAGCAGCAGAGTCCTGGTCTGCGTTACTGAGCTGTGGTTGGGCCAGGTACCTGCGGGGACGGTGATGGGAAGATAAGACACTGAAGGCCTTACCCTATCTCTGCTGCCAATCCTTCTCTACTTGGAAACCTCGGCCTTCTCGTGTGTTCAATTAAGACAATGAGAGTCGTTTTCAATAACCCAAGGAAAGAGTTCAAGATGCTGCCAGAAAACATTTGAGAAAAGTCTGGGACCAGCCCACCTGTCCGGGATGAAGATACTGAATTCTGCTGCGTCCACCAATCTTCTCTCCTGCAGGCACAAGCTCAGCCAGGCTGACTTTACCAGCTGAGCACCTGGGGGCAGCCGGGGCAGTCTGAGGAGGCGGAGGGCTCGCTCACAGTCCATGCCATCATCCACCACAATGTGAGTGACCCCTGGGGCCTGGGCAGGGAGTATCTGGCCACCGTGTTGGACAATCTGCTTCTCAAAGAGCTCTGCCCGGGCTCGCCCAATGCCTGTGGGCACGACGTGGGCCCGTACGGAGCTCAGCCACTCTGTGGAGGAGATATCCAGATGCCTACTGTCATAGCTTTCAGACATGATCCAGACGATCCCGTTCGAGTCCCGTACTCCCAGTCACTTTCTTCCCACCCAGGCTCCACCTTCTGGGGGCTCCACCACAAGCACACAGCTAACTTCTTCATGGGCCACCACCTGATGTGAGGGACAGGGATTTGGGGAAGTCCTGTTCCCTCGTGTAAACTAGAACAGTGTCTGGCACACTGTAGGCATCCTGTAAATCAATTTGTTCATTTATTCATTCAACAAGTATGAATAGATACCTACTGTATACCAGGCACAAGGCACACATGTCTTGCATTTACAGGCCTCACAGTCTAACAGATTCCCTCTTCCCACTCGATATGTTTCTGCCATCTATTTGTCAATTTGGCTACCAAGTATCTTACCACTCTGGGAACCTAAGATGGATTTCTGGGCACCCCCAACCCCTCATTGCAGGCAACCTCCTGGAGAGCCAAGAAGTCTGCTGGTCGGTCATTCATTTCCTTAGGGACCAGGGAGTATTTTCTCACTGATGGAGGTCTCGGGGTGGGGCAGAAGATAACACAGCAAGTGGCCTGCCAAAACCCTGGGACCAGCCTGCAGGCTCTGGGCAGGCAGAGTCAGCTCCAATATCCGGTTCTGGCCGTGAACAATGTAGAAAGTCTAATGGTACGAGCACACGGCGGTTCTGAGATTGGGTCTGCTCACCTCTTGCTCCTTCATCGTCTTCCTTCTTGGGAATCTTTACAAGTGCTTTTGATGATGGATCTGCATGAATTTTCTTCCGCTTAGGAAATGCCTTCAAGATGCCTCTGGGGTCCATGGACGTATGGCTGCACCCTGGACTTTCTGCATGAGGGGTGATCAGCCCCACTGTCATGAGGAAACCCAGAACTGAGGCCCCCTAACCCCTTTGCCTGTGGTGGTAGGATCTCTACCGACCAGGGCCTCCCAAAACCCATTTGAACTTCAGTAGTTCAGCCTACTTCTACACTCACCAGCCTTTCAAAGACAGAGTATTGGGGGAAATGAAGGGAAGAACAGACTTACTAGGGGAACTTCTGAAGGGTACCAAACGGTATCATTGGTCAGAGGGGTTACTCTAAAAATTCAGTCTTGCCCTGCCGCATCCCAAAGGGGTTTACTAAGTGGGGATGCCAAGTTAGGAAATAGAGCTAACTCTTTAGGAAGGACTTGGTTTCCAAAGAGAGGTAGAGACTGGGTGAATCTGCATAAACTCCACATAATCTTTCTCTACCCCATCACAGACCCGCAGAGGAAAACCTGGTGGTGTGGGAAGTTAAAGAGACAGGCGGAATACCCTGTACCTGCCCTAGTTGCAGGCCTCTCGGCATGGGAGCGCTCAGCCCCGCAGCTGCGGGAAGATGGGGCACGGTCACAGCAGGTGTGCAGAGCCTTCCGGGATTGGGGGAGTCTCGACCTCACAGCTGGAGACAGAAAAGACTCCGGCAGGTGTGGGGCATCCGCCGCGGCTCGCAGCTGGAGCGTGCTCGCGACTCCCAGCTGGGGAGCCAGAATAGTGATGGCGAGTCCGGACCCTGCCCTGAGGATTCTGTCCAGGGTAGGGTCAACTTCAAGCCGAGGAGGCCACCCGGCGGGTGGGCAAGAGCAAATTACTACTTACTTACCCGAGTAGCCAATGAGAGCGGCTGAAGTGAGAGAGGGGCGGGGTGGGGGGGGAGGGGAAGAGAGGGGGGGGCCAGATCAATTTCCGGGTCAGCCGGAAGTGGCCCCCCCCAGGCGGAACGGTTGCCTTGGTAGCGGCCGGGCGCACAACTGGGCGGAGGGAAGATGGCGGTGACTGGGTGGTTGGAGAGTCTGCGGGATGCCGAGAAGACAGCCCTGCTGCAAGATGGTAACTCGAGGTCCCCCGGGAGTTCCCTTGATCTTTACTCTAGGTTCCGGCCCTCCGCGCGGGCGCCTCCGGAAAGGGCCTCAGAGCCTGGGATGGCAGGGCCGGAAGGGTCGCGGCCCCTCCCAAGCCAGGTCCTGCTTTTGCAGATGAGGAAACTGAGGCCCGGAGAGATGACGTAACTGGAATACTCATCTCTCGACACGTCCTAGTTTCCTGTACACCACCTCGCTCCGCTCAAAGTTCTACTACTAATAAATAATTCATAATTCCCTTCACATTATGTCATTTGCTCCTCACCGCCGTCCCAAAAGGCTGTTAATTTTCTATCCCATTTAACAGAAGAGAAAACTGATCCTAGAAGGTTTTAGATCAGCCCTAGAGCCCCAACCAGTCAGTGGTACAAGTGCATCTTGACCCGGGATCCCAGGAACCTCAGTCTTGGGGTTCCATTGCTGAAGGCAGCCTGGTGTCATGGAAAGTGGAGGGACCTCGGGTTCTACTTAAGACTCTGCTGTTAATTCACGGGCTCTCCAGTCGGCCCCTGTATTTGTTTGTACCTCGCTTTCCTCATCTGTAAAACGAGCTGGATGGTCTCCCTGTCATCTTTGAGGTCCTTTCCAGCTGCTATGTCTGTAAGTGAACTTCTGAAATGTCCCATGGGTCTTTAGGGGAGACAGAGCAAGGGCCCCGGGCTGTGCCTGGGAGAGATGGTGCAGGGATATGGAGTTGTGACTTTCACTCTAGGATCGTTGGGTATAGCCGACCCTCCCACCCCCAAAATTAAAGGTCCCTTCCTGGACCCACTTGGCTGCCTGAATGAACTAGGTCTTAATTCCTGTAGTTTTTAGGATACCTACTAGAGCAGGCGTGTCAAATTCATTTTCATTGGAGTCCACATCAGCCTTGCGGTTGCCTTCAAAGGGCTGAAATAATTTTAGGACTGTATAAATGTAACTACTCCTTAACTGCGAAGGAGTTGAAATTACATTCACCGCTAGAGATTCACAACTGCAGGCAGAGGCCAATCAGGGAAGCCTGGAAATTAAAGTCATCTGCTCACTTATAAACACAGCATTCAGGGAGGCTTTGCTGTGTGCCAAGCTGTGTACTCGAGCAGATAGAAAAAGACAACAAACAAACCATTATTAAATACATAGATGCTCCTAGTCAAACCTCTCCTGTAGATTTACCCTCCTGGTGTGGGTGGGTGGGTGGGTGAGGGTACCTCCCACCAAGAATCACTGCTATTAGTAATGAGAACCCAATACACCGTACATTTTTTCCTGAAATAATTTATGTTCATTGTGGAAATATGAAAAATAAATAAACGAGCCAACCATAGCCCTACCATCCACAGATAACCATAATTTACATTTTTATACATAAACTATATTTTTTCTATGCATGTACACTCATACATATTTTAAGCAAAATATCATACTAATATACTTAAAAATTTTTATATTCACATACATATGTACATACCTATATAACATATATATTAGAGTAAACTGTAGATAAATACTATATAATTTTGGGGTAAGGGAGGATATTCTAAGTACAACTGGGTAAAAACCACAAAGGGAAAAACAGTTGACTGTATAAAAATTAAATATTTGGGAAAACTCACTTTAAACGAACTTATATTGAAACAATATTTGCAGTATATATGACACATGGTTAGTAAATCCAAAGCTCAATTAGGTTAGTAAGAAAAACATGAGTACCCAAGTAAAACAGGCTAAGGCCTGCACAGGTAATTCTCTAGAAACAGGACCGGGAAACCTGTGGGACAGCGTCAACCTTACATGCATCTCAGCCACGCAGATTGCTTGGGCTTGGGCTTGGATGGGCTTGGACACTGGGCCCATCATGTCCTAGCTTTGGGACCTTGGGCAAATTGTATAACCTTTAAGCCTCAATTTCCCTCATTTGTGAATGGGCACGTAGGATTATTATGAGAATTAAAGGCAATAAAACATATAAAGTGCTAATAGTAAGCATTGCCTCCTGCCTGGACTCAAGACTGGACTCCGGGGGAGAAGAGAGTCAGGCCAGACACCCTCAGCTACTCCCAAGCAACCCCTGACAGAAAACCCCTTCCAGCTCTTGGAGTGATCCAAATGATTAAGGATGGTGTGGCCTAGGGGACCACTGAGAGACATGCAGATTTGGGGGGTGAGTTCCCCAGAATATATTACATTAGGAACAACTCTAGAGAACAATGTCCCGGGGGAGTGAACTGGATAGGAAAAAGGCTGGGCAGTAGGGTAAAACTGCAGGGTCTGGTTAGTGGCACCGTTAACCCTTTGGTTAAGGGCACTGGGGCTTGTATTCATCAAATGTATGTTGGGCCCACCTACTGGGCATTAGTCCTCTGTTACCAGCCTCACCAAGGAGCCTACGTATATCCACTTACCTAAAAACAGGGGGAGTGGCACAGCCACTTTTACAAAAATGCTTATGATTTCACTGCACTGATGGAAGAGATGGGCTAGGGTATTCTGTTGGGTTCTTTCATACTTTCAGTGAAAGATGAGTCCATGTTCATTCTCAGTCAGAATTCAGTTGAGCTCCTAATGTGTGCCAGGCACTATGCTTGGTGTTAGGAAAACCATAGGCAGGGGAGGGAACACATGTAAAATAATAACCAAGGTAAATGCCGTGAAGACACATGGGGACTGACACCGTGTGGCTATTGACGGGAAGGGTCCAGAGGTGTGCGGAAGAAGGCAGAGCGACAGCCTGGCTAGAGAGAACACTGCGTTGGGAAACCCAGTTTAACATCCTGAGAACATAAGCTTGTTTTAGGAACCAGGAAGAGAAAGACAAATATACCATTCCTCTAGAGATAGGTGCCTCTAAAAGTATCATACTATGTGGTAAGTGCTCCTCTGAATACAGCATTAGAGAGGCACAAGCAAGGAAGTCAGTTTTGCCACGGTGGCTGGGGGTGACAGTTTAGGGAGACATCCAGTGGAGGTGATATTCGAGCTGGGGTTTGAAGGGTGAGGAGGAGTTCACAGATGGAGAGAAGTGTGGAGCCGTTGCTGAGAGAGGAAACAGCAGAGCAAGATAAGCTGAATGGAAGCTTCAGAGAGGAAGACAGTCCCAGGACATGTCTTAAAGTAACAGTGGACGGTTGTTGGCAAGGAGCGGGGGGCTCTGGGAGGGTTTCTCAGCGTGCCCAAGGCTGCCGGTGTTCCCCAAGCAGACCCCTTGATCTGGGGATCTGTAAGGCACACGGCGAGAGGAGGAGAGGAGGAGGAGAGGAGGCCCGGGGTTAAGGCACTCTCTGCTTTGTGCGTAGGGAGAAGGAAGGTGCACTATTTGTTCCCAGATGGGAAGGAAATGGCTGAAGAATATGATGAGAAGACCAAGGAACTCCTCGGTAAGTGACGGGCTCCCAGCAGGCCCTTAAGAACACTGGGGTGACCGAAGCACACTCCCGCCTGAGGCTTGGGGGGGGGGGCCCAGCACCAGATGTGGAAGCTGGGGGAGACAGGCCTTTGTGGCAAGGTTGTTCCTGAGCAGAATCTGACGGTAGGGTGGCGCCAGACGTGGGTGGGAGTCGGTTTGATCGTTGAATCCCATCCCACCCGCAAACAAATGAGAGAGTGAGTGGGTCTTCCAAGGTAGGAGTGGGAATGTGGAGAGTCCGTTGGGAAGAGGTTTACAGAGAAGGTGGAACTGGAAGTGATCCTCTAGGCCGAGTAGTGGTAGGGGCAGGCTCTTCACTGCAGGGTTGTGGGCGTTTTTCGTTTTTTGTTTTGCTTGTTTGTGCTTTATTTTTGAAACCACACTAGGAACAAGCAGGTGTCAGAGGCAGCACTACTAAATACTGACCCTTATCTTGGAGAATGTCTGAATCAAAGGGAGCAGGGGCTAGAAATGGTGATTTTGTGACATTATCATTTGCATTCCTGCAGCTCTTTCCCTCTGAAAATAGGCTTGTGAATAGGGGCCCCAGTGCAGGTTTCTGGGAATTATTCGACTTGCCCATGCTCTGTCCCCAGGTGCGCACATCAGCACTCGCTGACTTCCCGGGGCTAGGCGGCTGGTCCTTTGACCCGGGGCCTGAGGCTGTCAGCAGTGGGAGTTAGTTTCTTTATTAAGTTCTACCTGAAATGCTAAGACCAATGATGGAATCGTGGACTGGGTTATTTTCTTGTCATTATTCTTGACTTTAATTTCTTCCTGGGTCTGATCGACAGGTAGCATTGGTGAGGGAATTTCTTTTTCCCTTTTTCTGACAGCTCATAAATGTCCCGAACCGACAACACAGATTACACTGGTTTGCATTCTCTTCGTCTCCGGTCTTAAAGTGCGTGTCCTGCGCATGTTCAGTCACAGAGTGAAGTGTTGATCCCTCCTTATTATGAGCTGCTTGGGCTCCAGTCCCAATTGGTTTAGTCTGGTGCTATTAAAAATCTTGATGTGTTTAGCATATGACACTGATTTGGTGGAAACCAATACAGTAGTAATATCCTCACAATGCATTGTAATTTATAGCGCTCCCAGGGGGTGACAGCCTTGGAATGCCTAACAGGGGCGAGCTTATGAAAGCAGAGGTCACGTGCGCTCACCACCGCCCTCGCCGGGCCGGAGCCTGGCGCGGCTCCGCTCCCCCAGCCCCCAGCATCCCTCTCTCCTCCACACGGAGCAAATCAAACAGCTTTAGCTGCTGCGTCTATAAAAACAAACATCAAGTAAAACCCAGGCCTCTTCGTTGTGCTTGGACATGAAATTAAAATGAAAAAAGTCCACATTCCTTCATCTGTAGTTAACCTGTCACTTCTCTCGGCAGGTGGGAAATAGAGACCTCCAAACTCGGTTTCTACACTTGATCTTGGTTAGCCAAACGCCGGGAACCGGCGAAATTCCTTTTTCTTAAAAGCAGAAATGGAGGTTCATAGGAGAACATTGTTCGTCTAAGGTTTACCTAAGAATGATGTTAATACCATAACTTCTGTCGGGCACCATGCTGAGTGCTTGGGGTGAACGGTCTCATGTCATCACCCGCATTGCAGCCCAGTGAGGTAGGTCCCGCTGTCCCCGTGTTACAGTTAAAACGTAAAGAGGGAGTTCCAAGAGGTTAAGCACCTTCTTGAGAATCACATCGCTAGGACTTAAACCTAGGTCTGTCCAATTAAGAGCCCGAGTGAGCGTTAGTCCACCACAGCATACTGGTGGGAGTTGAGAATATTTAATCCTGCTTTATTTTCTCCTTCCTGGATGTTGCTGTCCTCAGAATGACCTGAGTAGGGGCCGGAGAGAGCAGGGAAGAGATGGGCAGAGACAACCACCCGGTCCGCTGAGTCGCTGATCCTTCTCTTACCCATTTCTAACCAGCCCCCTTCGTGCCCCCAGCAGCTGCCCTGGCAAAATACTGTTCATTATAAACTTTTAAATATAAATACTCCCAGAGCCAGAGCTGACTTTTACTTGTGCATTCTGTGAGGTAAAATATGGACAGGGTTTTTGTGGCTGTAAATGGGAATAATTTCCATTTTTTCAAGCTAATTATATAAATTTGATAATTGGCCAAACTGGTATTGTTAGAAAAACGGACAGTGATTTCCAGGGGAAGAATTGCCCACAGCGCATCTGTCTGGGACGGCGTTCTTCCGCGCTGTTAGTAAGCGCGGGAGTGTCAGATTTTTTCCTCCGCCCTGTCAGCGCTGTTCATTCCCACCCCCCGCAAGGAAGGCGCTCTGTATTCATGGAGGAAGAAGCTGAAGGGCCCGTAACAATGATCGGAACATCAAACCAGCCCCAGTGGAACACAGCAGGGCCAGGGGGGCAGAGGCTGAAGGGCAGGCCATCCCCCAGCGATTACATTTGGATTATCGGCCTAATCTGCTTTGGTATTTGACCGCCAGCCTGTCCCCCCGCCCCCCCAGGCCGCATTTGGAGGATATGGAGCACTTTCATCCCCAAGCACTTCACCAGCTTTATAAATGACCCACTCGATTCCCTTCAGCCTCCTTAGGGATGGGACGTGGCAGCTGTTTAATAGCCACATAGCAATGTTGCAGTGTTTTAGGGCAGAAAAGAAGAATCCTGCATCCAGTTTAAGCTGCAGGGAGTATTTAGGAAGGGGGAATGTAATTATCCACATTGGAAGTGGGCCAGGGCTTGGAGCTTTGGGGAAGGAGGCCTTTAGGACCTCCACTTACCAGCCCACCTGAAAGATGGGGCCTCCTTTCAGCTAGCAGTCTGGGACATCAGCCTACTTCCTGCTGACTTGGGAAAAAGCCCCAGGCACTGCTTCCTCCCCGTATCCCCCATCAGACCCCTTTTAGGGTCATTGAAAGTCTCCTTTCCAAGGTCTGGGCCTGGCTTGGCCGGGAAGATATGACAGCGTCCCAGGGAGCTGCCTCGTACACACCAGTTTGGGTTTAGCATATAATCAAATCAGAGTGACAGCAGGTGGAAACAGTCTTCTGTTGCCGCAGGAGCTGTCCTTGAGTTCAGGAACAAAGACAGGATGAGAAGCACAGAATGTGGATTTGCCCGTGTGCACTCGTGCCCATGTCCCTGGGAGAAAACAACAGAGACTGCACCAAAACCAGTTACTGGATCTCATTAGGGAATGAGTAGGGACACTCTCTTCTGCATTCCAACGAAAATTTAATCCCAAGTTTTTCTGTGTGTTTTTTTGTTGTTGTTGTTGTTTTGTAAGAGCTGAAACAGGCAAAGGTGCCAGGTTCCTGTAACCTGAATAGTGTTTAAGGTCAGTAGTAAAGAAATAACTAATTTTCCTCCTCCCTAATGTGCTCCCTGGGAAGGCTTAGGTGCAAGCCCCAGCATTTCCCGGAGTGGAAGAAGAGACGGGAGATCCTGGGGCCAGCACCGCCCCTCGCAGCCATGCTGGTGTCACTGCAGGACGCAGGGCTTCAGAAGGCCCGCGGTTAGAGGGCCACCGCGCTGCTCAGCCCCAGGTAGTTAGGTGCGCCTCGTAAATTATATTCTCAAACAATCAAAGTTTTTCCCTTAAAGGCTAAAATATAAAAAGAGAAGTAGAGCTACTTAAAAACAGAAACCTTTCTAAATATCATACATGCTTAGCAAATATTTATAGAATATAATTTAGCCTTTTATTAATGATTCAAATTCTGGACTTGGAGTTAAGAGACCTGAGGTTTACCTGTGGCTTTTGCAAGTTAGTTTACCTCTGTGCCTCGCTGTTCCTCACTCTGTCCCCTGCAGAGTGGTGGTGAGGGAAGAAACGCTATTTCTCATTTAAAAACACAGGCATTGCACTGGGGCTTTCTGAGGGAACCGCCACCTGAAGGTCTGTGACGACTGGATCTCACTCTGTAGCAATCCCTTCAGGCACTAAGGGTGCTTACCCGCCCTCGCACTAGATGGTCCCCTGTGCTTAGCGGTTCTGACACTGCCCTCTGAGGTGAGCTGTCCCCTCGCGCTGCTGCCAGTGTGCCTGGGGAAACAATTAGTTTCCTGCCGCATTGCACACGTAGCATTTCATACACGCAGTCCGGGTGAGCATCCAGGAGTGGTCTTTCCCACGGTGCAGGGGGAGGTGTGTGGTCTTGTCACAAGAAGCTGCTGCTTGGAGGCGCTGGTCACTTCTGAGCCTGTGGCTGGGACAGAGGCCCCCAGAAGGCCGGGGAGCAGGGGTTCCAGTTAAGTGAGCCGCTGTGTTACGTGAACAGGTTTGGATATACTCCTGGTCACAGTCCATTCACTTAAAAGAGTAGAAGTATTTGTAGAAAAAAAAAAGTTGCCTATAAAGCATATTTCCAAGCTTTACTCTTCCATATTAATTTTCATTATAAACTTGGAAATGTGTTTCTAGGGAGAATTTTTGGCCCTAAGACGTAATAAAACCACACTGCAGAATGCAGCAGACCTTGTAAAAGCGCACATTCAAGGGAAAATTCTAATTTTACGGCACACTGTGGTGTTCAGCTTGCGTGCCGCACTCCACACTCCGAGCGGCCAGGGTCTTTGGGTTTGGCACAGCTGCTCCAAAGGTCTCAGAGAAACGCACCGCTCCGATCCGGGAGAGTCAGACTGCAGCTCTCGTCCCGCCCCCAGCCCAGGCAAAGCGGAGCGGCTAACGGCGGTAGCTGCCGCAGAATCCCTGGCCCTGTTTGGGTTGTTTGGCTGCCGACAGCGGTGTCGGGAAGGCCGCTGGCCTCGAGCAACTTCAGGGCTGCCCAGGCCGCAGTGCCCCCCAGTGCGGCAGGACGGGGAAGGAGCAGAGAAGTCACATGCCCAGAGGGTGCCCTACAGTGACAGGCTGCCCCGTGACTGCGGTCCTGGTGGCGCGGCTGAGCGGCCTTCCCAGGTAATGTCCATCGAGCTCGTTTTTTTCGCTTATAGTTTCCATAATGGATGTTCCTTACTTGAAGGAAAAAAAGCTTTATGCAAACATCTGGCTTATAAAACAAGGTAACATAGAGATAGTTGTTTGCATTACAAAAGGATAATTCTTCTTCACAAGAAAACGTTAGATCGTATATAAAGAATGCATGTAAGCTGTGGTGTGTGCCTGCTTGTGTGCAGGTACCCCTGAAATGAGCGCCTTTCTACACGTGGACTTTCTGAGTCATGAGACAAGTCTGCCTATCGGCTTTCACCCTCTTAATTCACTTTTCCTTTGCACATTTTCAGAGGGGAAAAAAATGCATGTCAACTCACTCATTTTGGGATCCAAATCTTCCCAGTATCAGTAGCTGCCCTTTTCCTAACTCTCACATTTCCCCCTTGCTGGCAGCCACTGCTGCGGGAGGGGGGGTGGTTCTTACCTCCACTTGGCTTCTTGCAGAGGTGTGCTCGCATGGACAAAGCCAGTGCAGCGGGCCTGTAGCTCCCACCTTTATCCTGTCCACTCACCTAATGTGATGTCGATGATTCAGCAGAGAGAGCAGCGCCCCTTTCTTTCCCACAATCCCACTGCTTCCTTCTCTCCCCAGTAAGAAAATGGCGTGTAAAAAGTGCCCTGGGAGCCTTGGGCCAGTGGCAGATTGAGGTGGGAGAGCCAGCACCCCACGGAGCGGGGAACCTGGGGCCTGAACTCATCAAGGAAAGCAATGCCAATGTATGTGTATCTGTCAGGTGTCTTGGGGAGGTGGGGCTGAGTGGGGAGGGGGCTGTCAGAGCTTGAGGGCAGGGACCGTGTCTTGTCCACCCCTCCATCTCCTGCATGCCCACTTGGACACAGAGCTCTAGCCGTGTTTGCCTGAAGGGGCACCCACAGGGCTTTGGGCCTGGGCATCCCAGGGTGAGGGCTCTAGGCTTGGAATGGCACAGCGATGGGAGCATCAGAGGGAGCTGAGAAGAACTGAGGGCCCCCCACTGTGCCCGAGGGCGGACATTTGTGGAGGGGAGCCATCCCTGCCTGCCCCTCCCCAAGAACAGTCCTGGAGCCGGATTTGCCTTCCGCAGCCCATCTTCCTGCGCAAGGACACCAAGGTGTGTTTCCAGTGGCGGATTCGAAACCTCCCCTACCCTAAGGATGTCTACAGTGTCTCTGTGGACCGGAAGGAGCGCTGCGTCGTCGTCAGAACAACCAACAAAAAGTAAGTGGCGTGGCCAGCAGCAGCCTGCCTGTGTGTCAGCAGGATGTGGGTGGGGTTGGCCCTGGCTTGGGGCTCAGAGGGCCCCCTACCACGGGTGGGGCGGGGGATGTTGGGCAGAGAAGCCTCCTTTTCCAGCTCCGAGGGAGGAAGGGAGGAGGGCTGCTCTAAACCCCAGAAGGCAATGAACACTGACGGGCTTCTTCCCTGCAGGACCAGCTATGGTCATGTGATCAGCTTCATCTGGGTGAGGAAATTTGGGCAAGTGTCTAGTCTAATACCTGGTATCTACTAGGGCTCAATAAGTATTTTCTGAATGAAGAATGAAGAAGATGAGGGATCTTAGGTGCTTCTGTTGTAAGGTTATTGTGACCTTGACCTCTGGCTGGACCTAGCCCATAGTGAACTTGGCCTGGTGATATCAATGTCAGAGCTGGCCTGGAAGGGCGCTGGGGCCTGGGAGGCACGCCTGTCTGAGGTGGCAGTTACAGGACTTTGAAGTGTTTGCCCAGGAGCAGCAAACCTGACCCCTCCCTGGACTGAGGGACAGTGCGCAGGCACTCGGGCCTCTTGAAAGTCTCTCATGTTTTATTTCAAAAGGGACATTCAACTTCCCTTTGCTCGTCTCCTTGTGGTCTGCTAGCGGGAGACAACATGTGGGGCTGAGGGGACAGAGGTGTTTGAGGTGGACGTTGGATCCTGGCAGGGCTGCTGCTGGGCTGCCTGTCTTGGAAATGTGTTGATCCTGTTTGGGTTTCTGGAGCTTCGATCACAGGAGAGGGGAGAGCCCTGTGTTAACCAGTTTTCCTCGGGCCGGGGGGTTGCCGTGTGGGGCCAGCTCTCATGACATAGATTTGGGGCATCGAAGTGGCAGATTTCATGAGTTACTGGCCCACAAGCTTTGAAGCCACCCAACATGCCTCTTGAGGTGCTCAGCTTAGTTTAGCTGACCGTACTGACCGTACTGGTTTCCATGCATTAAAGGAAGACCCAACTCTTCATCCATCTTCTCAGATGGTGTGGTGCCAGCCCCCCACCCCCTGTCGCTCGGGTCCCCAAGGCCCACAGGGGAGCAGCATGGTTCCCAGGCCCCCTCAGCGCAGCCCTGGGTCCTGCCCACTTCTTAGGACCACCCCCGCCCCCATCACTTTGGCAGGGTTAAGGAGACTGGGAAGGGGTGGAGATGAATGAATTAATTTCAGGTTTATTGCTGTACATGCAGCCAGCCAGTAGTCCCAGCAGTGGGCCTTGTCCATAAATATAAAGTCATAGTAATAAGGGTTTGCGTTTATAAAGCACTTTGAAGCCCTCAGACAAAAGGCACTTTATTCCCGTTATTGTTCTCATCATTAACAGGAGTCAGTGCCTAAAGTGGGATTTAGCAATTTCAGACAACTGAGAAATTGCCTTTAGGAAAACAAACTCCGTACTTCAGCAAGCATTCCCTGGCGTAAGAGGCCTTGGGTCCAAACTGGGAACAAAAGTGCTTCTGATAGCACTTGAATCTGCAGCCCAGCAGTTTGTGGAGCTGGCTGCTGCCTCCCTTTTGTCCCCCAGAGGTCACTGTCGAATACAGATATCAGGCAGAAATGTGATTACCAGGGAGTGAGAGAAGAGAAGCAAGCTAGCTCACCAAAAATTCATCTGAGGGCAGATCCTCTGGGTCCCATCTCCTGCGCGCATTCAGCCATAGGTGGCGCTGTTGGCCAGGAGCTCCGTGGCTGGAGGCCCACGCCGGCGCTCCAAGGAGCTGGGGGTACATTTTTGAACTGATGGGTGAGGCCAGGTGGGATGGGAGTAGAGCCTCCAGAGGGGACAGGGGCAGAGACCAGAGGGGAGAGGAGTTTGTCGGTGCCCACTTTGGAGCCGGCACTGCGCAGCTGGTGCACTGGCCCAGCCTGGCTCAGCCCAGCCTTCCTCGGGTCCCTCCACGGGGAGGGAGGCCAGAGGGGTCGCTACATCCTTAGTCCTTAGAGTTTAGTGGCATTTCCATCTTCTACCTGGAGTAGTAATGTGTCCTATACTTTTACTGCCACTAATTAAACAGAATTGAATGGCCTTTCCTCTGAGCAATGGTTCACTTTCTCAGAACACTTTAAAAGCGGTGAGTTAGCGGCTGCCGGAGTGCGTCTGCAGAGTCAGCACGGTGAACTGCCTTGCCGAAGGTGGGGTCGGTGACAGCCTGAGGCCCGGGCACCTGTAGTGTCCACTGTGCCACGGCCTCTCTCTCCCATCTGCCTTCTTCGTTCACCTCGGGGCTCCACGCCTGCCCCCGTTCTAATATTCTACAATGTGGTTGCTAGTAAAAGCTGGATTTCCTTCGTCCATGCCTGCCTTGACACTGGAGAACTGGGCTGGCTGCTTTTTTTCTTTTTAAAATTTTTATTTATTGATTTGAGAGAGAGAGAGGAAGGGTGGGGAGCGGGGGAGAGTGGGTGACTTGTCCTTCCACTTATTTCTGCACTCACTGGTTGATCCTTGTATGTTCCCTGATGGAGGATTGAACTCAACAACCTTGGCGTATCAGAAAGACACTGGGACCCGCTGAGCTGCCTGGCCGGGGCTGGGATGGCTGCTTTTCTTGCAGGAATCGAATCTAGTGTGTCATGTCCTTGGCCTCAGGTGTGAGTGAGGGAAGGAAGAATGTGCTTTCCCAGGATCCCCATGTGGCACCACCTGTCCCTGTTCAGAGGGTTTATGCAAAAAGAAGGTTCTTAGCATCAGCCTAGAAGCTGGCAGCTGTAAGTGGAATGAGCCGAGTGCTGGAATGCGAAGATGTCGGCTTAAATACGGCCCTTGCCACGCATTAGTTGTGGTGTTCTGTGCAGGGCTTCCCCATCCGTCACAGGAGAGCACTCAAACCTTCCTCACAGATTGGGGGATTTGATGGCATCACACAGGTACCAAAGCCCGGCACGATGGCCGGCCATAAGCAGGTCCTCAGCAACTCTTTGGAAATTGCCACGTGAAGGGAGCTTGGCTGATTTGACATTGGTGATACACTACAGGAGGTGTTAATAGACGTTGTTAGAAAAAAGGATTCTATGCTGAAATAAGTTTAAGAAACCCTGGATTAAACAAGTTTTTCATTGGTAGGGCTTCTGAGAGCCTTTAATATGTGAGTGTGCCCGTGACTCTCCAGGAGGGCTACTGTAGGCCGGGGCGGGCAGTGTGCCCGGAGCCTTGGCGTTTAAGAAGGGAGATTTGCCCACTGATCTGCTCAGGGCTGGACTGGCTGTAGGCGTCCCTGGGCTACTCTGGCCCACCCCGTGTGCAGTTGTACCGGACGCCATGGGGAGGTGTGTGCAGCGTGGCCCGTGTGACTGTCCCCAGCAACCCTACTCCACGTTCAGCCTGTCCTCCGGTCTCTCTCCCTGAAGACCTGGCCTCTGTGCCCGTTCCCAGCGCACTGCGCCCACCGAAGGGAAAATGGGCTGGGAAAGGGTGGGGGGTTGGGAAGGCAGTACAGGGGGAAGAGGGTGATGGGGTGTGGTGGGTCATTCCTTCTTCTGATTTTAATGGTCCTCGCTTGAAGATATGTTTATCGATTTTTAGAGAGAGAGGAAGGGAGAGACAGAGACAGAGAAACATTGATTAGTTGCCTCCCATACACATTCCAACTGGGGATTGAACCTGCAGCCCAGGTATGTGCCCTGACCGGAGATGGGACCCACAGCCCTTTGGTGTACGGGATAATGCTCCTACCATCCCCGGCCAGGGCTGGCAGGTCATTCCTGAAGTAGCCAAAATAAAGGAGCCGTCCTTTCGGCACGCATTGAAGAAGGTTGGCCTATTCCAGCCCGCTGGACGAGCAGACTAGGAGTTTATCTAGGATAGTTCCTTTATTTGAGGAGGAAACTGAGGCCCACAGGTGAAATGGTCTGCCCAAGGTCACAGGGCAGGGCCAGGAGTCCTTCTGAGAGCCTTTGCTTCCTCATGCGCCTTTTGAACACTTTTAAGGTTCAGAAAGACAGACCACCGTGTGTTAGAGCGCCTCGGGGACCCGCAGGGTGACTGGGTCCTGGGGAGCCCCGTTCCCGTATGTGCCCTGTCCTTGGACAGACGCAGGGAGTTTAGACCAGTGTCTGTTACTTAGCAGTGGGAATGTGGAACGACGGGAGGGTTGGCAGACTGGGGAATTGTCATTTGTTGTTAGAGCATCTCTGTGTACCACTGTTGTGACTTGGGCAAGATGCCTAACTTTTCTGTGCCTCGGTTGCCTCTTCTGTAAAAGGGGATAATAGAAGTAACCAACCTGAGAGGGTTGTTTTGAGGATTCAGTGTGTATAGAACAGTGTCTGGTACCGAGTTAATAAATGTCACCTCGCACTGTGTGGCTGAGACTGGGAACAGTGAAAGGGGGTGGAACTGGGGGTGTGTTGGGGCATCTGCAGAGGGCCCAGGGACCCCTGCTCTAAGAGTTTAAGTTTTAGCAGAAACGCAGCACGGTCTCCTGTGGCAGGGATATGGCCTTGCTTCTTCATCCTTAAATCCCGAGGCTCACAGCACAAGGCCTAGGACACAGTTGATGCCTAAGAAATGCTTGCTGCCTGAGGCTGAGTATTCTGGCTTCTCCAGAAGCACAGCGGGTCTGCCTCTAGTCCAGGTGCTGGCGAGACAGTCAAGTGCAGTTCCTCTCAAGGCAAACCCCAGGGCTGCCCCCTGAGAAGGGATGCCCCATACTCTCTTGAACACTGCCTATTAGGAGCTTCTGAGGAAAATTGTTTAACCTTGACCAATAAACTAAACCCATTAGAATAGACTCAAAACAAAGCTGAGTCTCCAGGCGCACTGCTTCCATTCCCCCAGCCTCGTGAATGGAGGTGGATGTAGGAGCGAGAAGAGGGCAGCCATGCACCTCAAGTTCTCTTTGAGGTTGTTGCCACCATTGCCGTTGAGGCCAAGCTCCGGAATTACTCTTCTAGTCCCACATGGGGCATGTGGCTTGAGAGCGAGAGCGCCCCTCTGAGGGTGCACAGGTGTGTCCCTGTCCCACCTGGCACACAAGCCAGGCCGGTAGAAAGGATGCCCCGTGCTTTGCAGGGCAAAAGGCCTCTACGCAGGCCCCTGGGGTGTGCCTGGGCCGCATGTGCCTGGGCTGTGTCTCTCCCAGTTCAGCTCCTTGCGTATATTTGCAAGGAAGATGTTAACACTTCCTAACAAGCCTTTGTATTCATCTAATCTTTTCTGTTTAACCTTTGACACCCCCCATTATCAGTGTCTGCCACCTTTGCTGGTCAGACCAAGGGCCCCAGGAAAAGGCCTCAGCCTGGGCTGGTGAGGAAGAGGATGAGGCCGGCATTCCACTCCGGTGTGCAGGCAGATGGATCGCCTTTCCCTGGGGCAGAGCTTTGGAAAATAAAGCAAACCCGTGGTGCCATTAGGGCCTCCCAGCCCCCACTCCTTTTGAACTGTCAGCCTTTAAGTAAACATTCTTTTCCTGCCACGGTCCCGCACCTTGGCGGGGAGTGGGGAACCTGGGAGGAGAGCCTCCGCTGCACTGAGGGATTTGGGCAGGGAGAGCAGGGCCAGAGGACCGCATTGATGTCAGCTCTCTGAGTCCCCAGGGCATCAGGGCTTTTGAAGTGGACTCGAGGTAGCTGTCACCACAAGGACCAGGCTCCTCTGAAGTACTAAAAGCCCCATCCTCTCCAGGCCCCTCACTTGAGTTTGTTTGTACCTGCCTGCGGCGTTTCCCTTCCCAGCCCACACATCCTGGGCAGCGGCGGGGATGCCGTGCCCGGGCGACAGGTCTGGCAGCCATTGACAGAGCCTCACTGCACCTCCACTAGGGAACGTGCCAGAGGGGCCAGTGGGCCGACTGCTGCAGACGAGCAGGCCATTCTTGTGCTCTGGCGTGACGAGCAGCAGCGCGGGAGCAGGGGATTTCAGCCCTGACTCCGCTGACAGTCCGCTGTGAGGCCGGGCAAGACGGCTCACCTCTCGGAGCCCAGGCTTCCTCTCTGGTAAAGGAGGTCCAATTTCCCACAAAAGCAAGTCCAGTTCACATGTTGTGAACTGGGTGTTGCTGCCTGGGTTTTTTTGTTTTGTTTGTTTGTTTGCTAAAAGTGATCGCTGATCTCTGGACTGGCACCTGCAGATGGCCGTGGTGTGTGTGGGGTGTGAAAAGGGAGGAGTGTGGTCTCAGGGCCGGCAGAGTGTCCAGCGCCCCAGGGTCTAGCTTCCTCGACGAGTCACACAGTTGTCCCCTCCGGCAGCTTTCTCCTGTGGATGTGCTTCCCTCTCTGGCCCACAAGCTAATCAGGCCTTGAGAGACCCCAGCAGAGGAAAAGGTAGCTGAGGCCTTCCGTGGAAATCCATGTACATGGCAACTGTCGGCCCCCACCTCTGGGGGACAGCCCTTCTTCAGTCCCTTGCTTGTGCACACGTCCCGTTTTCCCGGGGCACAGAGGTCTGGCTGCCCGAGCACTCTGCACATCCCACGTCTCCTCTCCGTGTCTTTGGTCGCACTCAGCCTGCAGTGCGAGTCCCTCCGACGCCTGGTCGGTCAAGGAATCACAGGCAGTTCTGCTCTTTCACCTCCAGACTGGCCAGAGGCCTTTCATTCTTGGCAAGGCCCCTAAGCTCCGAAATGCTGGTGTTCGAACTGGCTTCGTTCTTCCTCTCTGGCTGCCGGCAGGTGTGCAGCACCGTGTGTAAGCTTGGCAGTGCAAGGCTTGACGCCCAGCGGTTGGGGCAGCCTCACTGGAGGTCCCAGTGGCCCGTTCGTGTCCCCACAGGTACTACAAGAAGTTCTCCGTTCCTGACCTGGACAGACACCAGCTGCCGCTGGATGATTCTCTGCTGAGCTTTGCTTATGCCAACTGCACCCTGATCATCTCTGTAAGAGTCACTCAGGCCGCTGCATCAGGGAGAAGCTCCCTCTTTCCCTGCACACTTGTCAGGCCATGAGTCCCCAGTTCTAGCCCCAGCCCCTGCGGTATACTTGCTACAGAACAGGCATCTCTGCTTCAGCTGGGGAGAGCAGGGTGGGGCTCAGAGCTAGAAGAGAATAGAGGGTGAGGGGTGGAAATCACAGGACTGGGGTTCTGGTTCAAGGCCTATTCCTACCCAGCCTTGTGACTTGAGAAAATCATTTAACCCTGTAGGCCTCAATTTCCTCATTTTTGAATAAAGGGATCAGAAGGGGCCCTGAGTGTGCGCACGCACACACACTTGTGTGTGTGTGTGAGAGAGAGAGGGGCGGGGGAGAGAGAATGGGGAGAAGTGACTGAACTATGTCCTCATCCTGGCTCCATCTACAGTACCAGAAGCCAAAGGAGGTCCTGGTGGCCGAGTCGGAGCTGCAGGAGATGCTGAAGAAGGTAAAGGTGGCCCACAGCAGTGACGGGGACTGCAAGACCCAGTAGTGGACCCCTGAGCCTGCACCTCTGGCGTGAAGGGGGGCGCTGTTTCCATCAGCAGGCAAGACTTTGCAGCCTGGGCCTTTCCTACACAACGGGCAGCCTCTTCTCATCCAGGCTCTGCAAAAACTGGACCACGGGGCACTCCTGGCCCCGGCCATGCCTTACCTCCTGAGTAAAGTCGTTCTGAGTCACTGCCCTGTGGTCCACTTCTCTGTGCTTCTATCCCCAGGGAGGGTTACATTCCCTTCTCTATCCTAGGGACCGTCCACATAAAGCCTTCCCTATAAAGGGAGGTGTGGGCCTTAGATGGAAAGTGGGTGGGGGAACCATGATCCCAGCTGGGGAGGGCTAGCATCTTCCCCAACCTGTTTGCATGAACTCAGAAGACAACTAGGCTTACAGACGTGGCCTAAAGGAACTCCCTAAGATAAGGGTGTGCGAGGAAGAAGCTTTTATTTAAAAATGCAGAAGCCTCGGATACAGAGTCAGGAGGCAAAGACACTGTGGGTAGAGAGCCAGGGTAGTGCGGCAGCCTCGTGAAGAGCATGTGCACGCTGGGTTGGGGTGAGGACGGGGCACTGAAGATGGACAGCAGCCTAGCTGCTGGTGGTCCCCTCTCCACATTCTCCAGGTGATACCCACCCCACCACCAGGGCCAAAAGGGTAGATAGTCAATGAGGCGGTTTCCTGAAGAAAAAAAAACCTTTGTTGTTTGGGACACAGAGCCACGAGGCTGGTCTCATCGTTTCTCCAGCATGCACATCCCTAAATTTGAATCTGTTGTCCCCTTTCTTTGGGGTCTCCCAGGAGTCCCCGGCCAGTGAGGAGCCAGATCTGTGAACAGTTAAGCTTTATTTTTACAAAAATGAACATTGTAGCATGGCCTGAGGCTGGGATGGCTTAGAACTCAAAGCTGCTTGCTGGGTTCCTTTGTCCTTTCTTGGTTTCAAAGGGAGACCAGGCCACAGTGCCCCAGGAATGAGTCTTCAGCCCCAAGAGCTTGATCCAGGGTGGGGTCTGACCGAGGAGGGGGGCGCTGGTGCCAGCAGGGGTATTGGCAGCCTCACCCCTCCTTCCAGGGAAAGGACAGAGAAGGACCACAGGAAAGGCTGGAGTACCTCACCTCACTCGAAGCTATCCTGGGTACGGGGGGCGCCTCTCCAGGCCAGATCCTTGCTCTGGCCAACAGGAGAGCAAGGCCTAGTGGGTTCAACTTCACTCTCCCAAAGCAGCAGGTCCCTTCTTTCCACTGGTTCCTGGGAGGGACCGTGTCTCTGGGTAACCCCAGCTCCCAGGAGTCAGCAGCCTTTAGCTTAAGGGCCCGAGCACTGTGGTTGCAGGACTAGGAGCACAGGCACGGGGGTGGGAAGGCGTTATCACTGCACCCTCCAAGCAGGATAGGTCCCTGAGTAGCTGGCTTTCTGGGCCCACAGGCTGGGGTGGCCCTGACTGTCACGGGTTTTGAAAGTCCAGGATGTGGAGGTTGTAAGCCAGTGCAGCATAGAGATGCTTGGTGGTGAAGCGCAGGCAGTACACAGGACTGCTCTGGGGTGTTGACGTCAGCGGGAAGGCCTGCAAGGGAGGGCACGAGAATGGTAGGAGTGGCCCGAGGGGGGGGGCGGGGGAGCCCCAAACCAGGATTCCAGGCCCAGTGCAATGGGCTCCCGCCCACCGTCTCTGGGCACACCCACTCTCAGGTGCAGCCGGTAAAAATGAGTCCTGGCTTCTTGCAAGTGTGAGGTGGGCGGGATGCTTACATGTAGGCAGGCCCTTTGGCGCCGGTCCCACAGTCGCACGACGCCGTAGTAGGAGGAACCTGTGGCCAGCAAGTGGTTCCCATCTGTCTGCAAGCAGTACAGGGTGCTGTCGTGGGGCTCCTCCCACTCCATGACACACTTCCTGTCCAGGAAGAGGAGATGCAGGGGTTGGGGGGGGGGGGGGCTTCAGGGTACCCCCCACCCCCCACTCTGGCTGGGAGGGAGAGAAGCTGAATCACCACATTCTTTAAAAGCCAGCCTTCTGGGGACAAGCCTCCTCAGTAAGGCCTCTTCCTCACTGAGCCCCAGCCCCCAGAGTGGATGAGGCCCCCATTTGTGTTTCACCCAGCTGACTGCCTCGCAGGACTGGGAAGGCCTCAGGGCGGAGAAAGGCCTGGAGAAAGGCTGGGACAGAATGCCCAGGGATGGCACCCTGACAGCTCCCGAGGCTCTGATCAGGGCCTGGTAGCTACTGTCCCCGAGGCCCCAAGGCCAGGACTGCCCAAGGTGAGGAGTGTAAGCCTGACCTGATCCTGCTGGCTGCTCCCTGACATGCAGTTTCTGCACCTTCTCCTCCCAGGGTTCCCACCACCTGTCCTCCTGCCCAGCGCACTCACCTGACGCTGGCTCGGAGGTCCCAGTATCGAACGTAGGTGTCATAGCCACAGGACAGCAGTGTGGAAGGGGACTCGTACATGAGGTCCAGCACCCCAGCCCCTGGGGGAAAGTCGCTACCCAGATGCGTCATCAGCTGCCCACTGCAGGGAGAGGACAGGCAGAGGATGAGCCACTGTCCCACCTTGGCCCGAACAGACTCTTTGAACCTCCAAATGGCATCTGTCCCTGAGGAAATGCGGCTTTCCTCCCGGAGCTAGAAGTAGACTCCCTAGAAGTGGGGTCCAGAGGGGAGATGCCCCAGTCCCTCTCCGTAACAACACCTCCATCACCGCCAGCAGTCCCTGCATCACACCTGCACGCCGGCCACCCACCACCCAGCCTCTCTGCCTCGGGACGATGAATGGGCCTTGCTGAAGGGGTTGTGCACACGCACACACACACACACACACACACACATTTGGTTACTTTATACTCCTTGATCCGCAGGTCATGCCGTTCTGAGCTGCCTGAGTCCAATGCCTTAATTCCCGCCTGTAATCTGGGGCTCAAACCTCAGTGGGGATAAAGACCACACAAAGGGAGAAGGGGAGTCCCAGGAGATGTTAAAACAAGTAAACACCTTTGTGTCTGGGGAGCAAAATCGCTGAGAAAGCAGCTTAGCGGGCTGGTCCCTAGTGTTCCCGGCCAGGCTGGCCCCCAGCCCAGGGCGAGCACGCCTCTGTGATCACAGCCCCCAGCCTGCTGGGCTCCAGCTTGCTCCCCCACCCTCGCCCCTCCCGGTGGCCGAGAGCAGATTACTGAGAAGAACAATTTCTTTGTGACTGTGTAATTCCCTCCGTGACCGCGGCAGTGGGCAGACCCCTCACCCGATGCCAGACCCCTAGCAACCATGTAGGGGGGCCCCCTGGCCCTAGCAACTGCCCCTCAACATCAAGTGCACCCGCTAATCCCTGTGCCTAGGGGGCGGGTGGAAGCAGTGAGTCTGCAGAATGGCTGGGGGAGTGAGGGAGAAGAGGGGCGCCATTCTCCAGCTTCACCCAGAGATGCTGGGCTCTCCTCCAGGACAAGACCAGAGAAACAAGGCCCTGGACACTTCACAGGGACACACAGGTAAGAGGCCCGGGCACGGAATGGGGAGGACTCCATGGTCACGCCAGCCCAGGTTTGGCCCACACAGTGGCCATCAAAGGGCTTAAGGCAGACGAGGCTGCCGGTCACATGTGTGGATGCGGCCCTCAGCACCAGTCCTTCCACCTCTCACACACGCTGACCCTCAGCCTCCCTCCTGCCCAGCGGGCTGCCGTCTCCCCTGGAGACTGAAGGAGGAAAGGAGGCCACTGCGGCTCCTTCCTGCCCATTCTGCCTTTCCCCTTCAGCCCTGGGCAGTGAGGTGACCCCAGCAAGGAACACTGCTGCTGTCCGGTGGGGGCCAGGCCCTAAGGTGGCACCTGCGCCCAGCCATCTTTCCAGGGCAGCGCTCCTCTCTCTCTTGGGGCCGCACACGACAAATCCACGGGGGGAAAGGGCGACACTGGGCGAGTCCTGAGGAGGGTCAGGCAGAAAGCCCTCTGTTCAGGTCAGCGGTAAGAGACCGCTGACCTGGGCTCCCAGGAAGCCCTGCCTTGCCCGATGGGCCACCGGCCACGAATCACCCTCGCCGGGCAGGCCGGAGCCCCGGAAGCGGCGGCCTCTCTCCCTGTCCCTCCGGGTACACGAGCACATCTGTGTACATCAGGTCGGGCTGTTTCGCTCCACGGTTCTCCCTCTCCTTCCAGACTGGGGGCCCTGCCCCCTCCATTAGTGAGGCCTTCAGGAATGACTGAGGAGCTCTCCCCTTTAATCTATAGAAGTAATTTCATGTTTGTCTGTTTGAAACAGAAGATGAAAGGCAGTGGGACGGGGGGCGTGAAGCCCAGCATGGCTCTACCTGCCCACCCTGGTCCCGGGGTTCGGGGGGAAGGAGAGCTGGGCATCCGGGCTCGGCAGGGTCAGCAGCACAAGGGCCACACCCAGACCAAGTGGCCAACCTGGACCTGTGCCCCAGAGTCTGCGCCACCACTGGAGGGTGTCACTCGGCCACGCCTGCAGTGAGACACGCAGGCCTCTCCTCTCCGGGGACCGGAAGGCACAAGTAAGCACCAGCCTCGGGGCCAGGACGCGTCCCAAAGGCCCTCGTTTGCCAGCCCAGCCCGGCCAGGGGTCACAATTTTCTTTCTGCCGCACTGTCTCTGACTCTCTGAAGTGGCCACACACACTTTAAATGGGCCAATAAAAAGACACAATTTCTCTGGGCTCTGGGCCCAGCACCGTGGAGCTCTGCTGAGCGGCACCGTGGGGTTAAGTTTGCAGCGTGAGCCGACACGCGGCGCTCTGGGAAACGGCCTGGCTCTTCCTGGCGGTGCCCTCGGAGCCCTGCTGGGGCTTTGATTTGGGAAAACAAGCAGAAATGGCTCCGTGGGCCCTTTGTGGCCCTCACCCAGGACCAATTTAACTAGAAAAGTCTAGCTCAACTGTTGTGGTGGGGAGAGAGAGACTGGCCGACAATAGCCCCAAACTTTGGGAGTAAGGGGGACAAAACAAGCTGTCTCCTCAGCCCCTCCTCCGAGCTGCTTTTCTTACTGCAAGTGTATTCTTGTAAAAAACGATTAGATTGCAATTTGTATAACATGGTGACCCCCAAATTCAGACGTTTCACCCCTTTTCTCTGGAAAGAATGCTAAGAATGCTTCTTGGCCTGCCACTGTGGGGGTGGGCGGGGGTGCACTGCCTTGGCTGCCGGGACGACTTGTGTGGGAACAGGGCTGCCGCTCACAGCCCCCGGCCAAGGCAGGAGCAAGGGCCGGTCTGTCGCTATAGAAGGCCAGACAAAAAGTCCATTCCCTTGCAACTCCTGCGCACAAAGCCAGGCCTCCAGGAGCCGCTGCAGGCTGGGGGCGTCCACACCAGCCTCCTGCAAGCCAATTCTCTCCCCATCCGGGTAGAGAGAAAGACGGCTGGGGCCGCCCCTGGGAGCCTGAGGAATGTGGCCAGGCCCGGAGGCAGCGGGCTACGTGGGGCCTCGTCCCAGGGAGCCTTGGAGAGGGAATCAGGTGAGGAAACGGGTCCCCCTGGCCCAACCACCCTGCTGCCCAGACAACCCTCCTCACGCTGGTGGGAAGTGTGAGGGTAGAGAACTTCCTGACAGTCAAGGAGGAGGGAAGTTTTAGACACTGACCCCACCCCATCCCCGTGACCATCTTTCTGGGGAAAGCCGGCAGAAGGCAGGTGCTAGCCCCGAAGACCTGGATGTCTGATCTGGAAAGGCCCTGAGTTCCGGGCTAGAGTCTGGCAGAGTGGGGCAGACCCTGGCAGGAAGAGCCCCCGCCCCTCCCCGGCCTGGGCCCTGAAGAGCCTGGAAGCCTGGTGTCCTGCTCCCCTCCCTTCTCTGCGCTCTCCCACCCCTGCGCCCTCTCACCCCAGCCTGGCCTGCCGGTGCCCCCACCACAGCCTCGGCTCAGGGGAAGTCCTCCTGCAGGAACATGCCCCGAAACACCCCTGGCGCCCACTCCCCACCCACACTGAAGAATGCCCGCGGCCCCGCGCCATTTTCCCACCACTGTCCACATACCGGGTTCCCCACAGCACTCCCCGGAGACCCTACGGTTGCTCGTTCCTGCGTCTGTTTGGGTGTGAGGACACCCTACCTTGCACATGTACCCCAAAATGCAACAACGGCTTTTGGGAGAGGGGATGGATGGGAGGGTGGCAAGCCGTTCATCTCCCTAGATCTCTTTGGCTCCCAGGAGACAGATGGCCTGAAGGGATAAGCTGGGCCCGATATGGCTGTTAAGAAAGTGGGAGGTTCCTCCCTCCCTCCGTGCCTCCCTCCCTTCCTCTGTCCTTCCTTCTTCCACCTTCTCTCTCTCCCTTTCTTTGACCAGCGACCACTTATTGAGCTCCCTGCACACAAGCCACCGTGCTCAAGAGGAACTGCAGGGAGATGCGGAGTGTGACTGCAAAGGGCGCAACGCCTGTCCGCAGTCCAGTACGGGGGAGAAGTCTGTCGTGTGTCCGACTAACAATGCAAAGCACGACCTGGCAGGCGCCAGAAGGGAGATGACGGAAGCTTCACAGGGCACAGAGAACATTCTGGCTGTGGGTATCGAGTGACTCTTCAGTGAGCGACCGGACTGTGACAGGCAATGACAGGACAGGGGATGGCCCCGGTGAAAGACCAGCCACGGCAGAAGTGCAGAGCTAGGGCAGCTGTGGGCAATCTGGTTCAGTCGGAGGCTTGGGCCTGCAAGGGGAGCAAGTCGGCGTGACCTGGCTCCTAGACCCTGGTGGACACGCTGCTCAGCGGGCAGAACTCCACGAGTGGCAGAGAGCTGTGAGGCTTCTGAGCAGGCGGGGCTGTCCCAGTCCAGCCCTCCAGCAGGGAGAGCGAGAGAAAGAGGAAGCTGGGTCCCAGCCACGAAGTGGTGGAGACGAGAATCCCATAAAAGCTTCGCCTGCCCCGGCCCCGCCAGGAGAGAAGGAAGGGCCCTCGCCAGGCACACAGCCTTTCACATGCGTGTGCGTCCGCGTGCACGGCCCCCAGCACCCGCCCGAGCACACGTGTTCAGACACAATGGCTCAAAGGCCAGGCAGCCCACTTTGTGCTGCTAACAAGGGGACCGTAATTACAGGAAGGGGCAGCCGGGCAGATAAAAGGATACAAAATTTCAACATCTGTTGCCATAAAGGGATAAGGAGAAGTGAAACGCAAAGTATCAGTTTGGTGTCAGTAGGCAGAGAGCCAATTTCAAAGAGTTCAGGGGGACAGAGGGGACAAGAAAGAAAAAGGAAAGGGGGGGAGAAAGAAAGAAAGAGAAAGAAATTACAGGGTTCCTTAAAGAGGTAAAGAAAAAAGAAAATGAAAAACGCTGTCAGTAATACTTTCAAAGGAGAAGGCAGGTACTTTAAAGAGGGGCAATTCCCTTAATCAGCCTGACTGAGGGCCAGACCCCCTGCCCGGTGGAGGCGGAGGGCCTGGGGCAGGGACAAAGCCACACCTGGGCGGGGTGGGCGCTCACGGTGCCCTCAGAGCAGCCCGGCCTGCACGCAGGACACCAGGCCCCATGACAGCCAGTTCAGTTGGCAGGCTGCAGCCAGGTGCCCTTGCCATCCCGAATGCCAGCAAGTGACCTGATATGCAGCTCCCATGCTCAGTCCAGGGTCCCAAGACAAGTTCCCAACCCAACGGGGAGCTATGCTAGGGCACATGGTGGCCGACGAGGTGGCCCTGTGAGTTCTCTCCAAGTCACCAACTCCAGCCACAGGGGTCAGGATCAGGGTGGGCTTTGTGATGGAGGTGCTGTTTATGTATGCTGCAGTGTGAGCGAGGTTTCAGGAGGCAGAGAAGGGTTAACCCAGGCACAAGGGTCAGGTGAGCAAAGGCTCCATGAGGAAGAGCAGAGGGCACCTGACAGAACGTCCGAGAAGCCCGCCTGCCCAGCCTTCATTGTGAAAGGAGACGAAGGGAGACGTAGGGGCTTTAGGGTGGAAATGGAGGAGGAACGGGAACCTGGTAGGGCCCTGGTTGGAGGGGGAGGGGAAATGAGAGCACGTGAGCAGGGCCACACCCATGGGTCACACATGTACACAGCACAGTGCCTAGGCAAGGGCTCAAGCCCTCAGTCCCTAGGAACTGCCAGGTCACCAAAGCCCACTGCTACCCCCCCTTCCCCACCAGACAGTCCCTGGGCTGGCTTAGCTATGGCTGGACCCACGGTGACCCCTCCAGGTCTGGGATCTCAGGCCTCTTCGTCACGCTGCCTGGCTGCCCACCACCCCCAGGGTGACCAGGGTGCCCTGCCCTCAGGGCACCAATGCCGGGTCCAGCTCAAAGCCCCTTGGCAGGAAAGTATAACCCACAGCCAGAACACGCCCTGGGGGAGGGGTGTGCCCTGTCTGGCCCACCGGCAGGTAGGAGGCAGTCCCCACAGACAACAGCCACCGGGCCCAGCCGGGGCCTGCTCACAGGCAGGCAGAGGACACCAATGGGCCTTGGTTCCTCTAGGCCTCAGGCTCAGGAGCAGGACGGCTTTGACACAGCACCTCGAGGCACGAGGGGACCCCAGGGCCTAGCTAAGGACACCTCAGTGGCTGGCTACTGGCACTGCCTATCCAGATGGAGCCCTTGAGGGCTGGGGACTGGGCCTGAAGAACATCCACCCTCAGAAGCAGGAACACACCGGCACCTCTAGGTTGGAGGGAGGACTCCACCTTTCTCTCTGCCCGGCTAGACAGGCTGGGAATCTGCCCATCCTTGGGCCCACCCCAGGGGCCCCAGCTCTAGGAGAAAGAAAGGCAGAAGCGGAGGGGGGATGGGGACAGCCAAGTTCCTTGACATCTAGGCAATGGTTGTGTGCCACAGCTGCCCTCTGACCTCCAGCTGGGAGCTCCCCTTGCTTAGCCTCGGGGAGAACAGTCTCCAGGGGTGCTGAGAGAGCCACAGTGACCTCGAAAGGAGTCCCAGGTACCGTGAGTGGCCCAGGCTGCCTGAGGACAGGCACTGAGGGACACAGGGCTGAGGAAGCGCTGACACTCAGCAGGGTGCCTCCACTTCCGAGCTCCATCCCAGCCCCCATCCTCTTCCTGAGGGCAGCCCCTGGCGGAGTGATGCTGGGAGCAAAACTGCCCCTCAGTACCCCCTGCCCCCCCACCCCAAGTCCCTGCACACATAAAAGAGAAAATCTCAGTGCTCCTCAAGTTTCAGCAGTGACAGGTTAAAAGCAAAAGAATCCACCCAGCTCCGCACTCGGCCCCGCTGCTGAGTCCTGCCGGCGATGTCGCTCCACCTTCCAGATTGGCCTGTCAGTCAGGCTTTGGCGTTATTGAAAGATCAAACTCTGTCCTGCCTGTTCATTACCTTAATCCTATTTTCTACATGGCTTTATTATCTGCTCGGGCTTCCCTGGGAAAGACAGCGGAGGACAGTCGTCCCGTCCATCCGTTTCCTCCCACCCAAAGGCGATGTCTCCACCGGGGCATCGTCCCCTTGGTCCCTGCAGCGCCTGGTCCTCCAAGCTCCCCTGGGGGTAGGAGGGGTGTCTGCACAAAGCCTGGCTCCTCTCAGTGGTGAGGAGGGGAGTCTGGGGGCTAGAGAGACGGCATTGCCAAGGGATACCCAGGGCAGCCCTGCCACAGGCTGGCCAGAGGGTCCTGCGGCTGTTTCTCGTCTGGCTCTAGTGGGGACTGTACCCACCACCTTGTGCCCACTCTCACTTGGGTTCTTCTGGGGCCCTGCAAAAACCCAGCGTTTGGGGTCAGTGTGGAACGGAATGCCGTTCATGGATTGGTGACTTAAAATTCCATCCCGATCCTAAATCTGTGCCCAGGCATACCTCTTCCCAAGGCAACCACAGGCAAAGAGGAACTTCAACATTACTCCACCTTCAAGACAAAGCTGGGCCACAGTGGTGCACCCCCACCCACTGGCCTGTCTGCCATCCTGGGCCCGGATCAGGTCCAGCTACATGAGTAGGTCAAACAGGCCCCCAGCGGAAACGCCCGTCTCTGTGACTTACACCCTTCTCTACGCCATGAAGTCAGCGGGTTCGCCCACCTCCACTGGTCACAGGCCACACACACTGGGGGGACTGAAAGGAGAGCCCCCACCAACTCCACAGCCCCCTTGTGGCAGACAGCTGTGGATGGGGAGGAGGAGAGGGAGGGAGGTAGCTTACAGTGGGTGACCACCCCCGAGGTGACAGGCACTGCGTGGGCACTTTTTTCACACTGGTTCTGTTACACAGAGATAATTAAATCCCATTTAATTTACAAGTGTGGAAGCTGAGGCCCAGAGAGGCCCCCAGGTCACAGAATTAATAAGCAGCAGAATCAGCTCTGGAACCAGGTGTGTCTGACCCTACAGTCTGTGTGCCCTCGGTCGCTCCCCACAGCACCCCGGTCACACCAGAAGAGGGGTTCCTTCCCCCTCCGCCCCATTCAGATGTAGCAGGAGTTGGGCAGAATGAGCGACGGTGACCGTTTTCACAGACCCAAGTTTTCCGAAACCTAAAGGCCTGTCCTCAGAGGAGAGGTTCAACTTGCTTCTGGTCAGGCTCACACCTCCAGGAAGCAGACTGACCCGCAGTGGAGGGTCGGTGTCCTAACTCTCAGAGCTGCCCAGTGATGTGATGTGGCATTTGGTGAAGTCCCGGCTTTCCTATTCCTGCACTTGGATGATCATTAAAGGCACTAAAGGATCATTAATTATAACAGCTCATGTGTTACACAAAAATCAATTGGGAAGACTGACAGCATAATGGATATTTCAAAAAAAGGAAAAAGGTATGGCCAATACTTTCCTGGGGAGGAAAGAAGACGAGCTAGAGCCGCCGCAGCTGGAGAAGGCGAGAGGAGCACACCCCGTGGCCAGCTGGGCGCTGGAAAGCAGGAGGTGGGCAGGTGCCTGGGCGAGGTCAAGAGTTCTTAGACTCAATGCAAAAGTGGCGACAACACTAAATGCCACTGAGGATGCGGAGGGTGGGCACAGGACACATAAGGGGTCTCAGTGCTGGCGTGGCGGCGGTCACTCGAATGGACACACGAGACAAAACTGCAGAGAGCCACACCCAAGCGTGCACGCACAGACAGGCGCGCCCAGACCCCGAGTCAAGGGCTGCGGACCTCGCCCGCGTCCATCTCCCGGTGTGGATGTCGTACTGCGTCCGGTGTTACACGGGCACCCTTGCTGTCCTGTGCTTGTAGCTCCCTATACATCTGTGATTCTTTCAGAATAAAAAGGTTTTTAAAACCACACAGGCAGGGAATCAGATGGGAATGTGTCAAGCCTGCCAAGGCAGAGAATTGTAAATAAAACCTGGATGTATGTTAACTGCTCTGTGTAATTCTTTTTACGGATCTGTAGGCCACTTCCAAAATTTCTTAAACTTTAGAAAAATCATCTCTGAAGATAGTGCCACACAGTCAGGCACTCCTCAAAGAAAAAGTATTGTAAGTCCAAGTTGTTGTTATCATAATTTTACCTGAAATTATTTACTTCCTATGATAATTACTTCCACCCTGGTGGTGTGGCTCAGTAGATAAATCACTTCAACAGTCAACCCGAGCTAACAGAGGACTCCGTGGGAGGAGATGCCACGGCAGAGACAGCCAGTGGGTTTCGGGGCAGGGGTCTGTCCCAGCCTCCTCCTGGACCGCCGGCAGCCAGCTCTCTCCACTCCCTTCCTGGCGGCTCTGGCCCCTCCCCCACTGAAAGCCGTGGTGAGCTCAGGAATCTCTTACCTGTTGAGGTCCCAGATTCTTAGGGGTGAGAAGTGCCCACAACAAGCCGTCCCCGTCACAAAAGAGCTGCCAAACAAAAGGAGAGCAGAGTCAGAGCTGGCCTGTCAGAACTTGCGGTGGAAACGCTGCACGGTCGAAGGCACGGTGCTCACTCTCCAGGGGCTCTGGGGTTAAGCCAGGATGAGAGGAGCGGCCTGGAGAGCCACCAGAGCAGTGGCGGGAAGACTCTGGAGGCGCAGTGAGGGCTGCGACTCACAGCGACTAGCCGGAAGAGCCACAGGTTCGACAGCTGAGCCCGCCGCTCGGGCCCAGTGGCATGGTCTCTGCCCACTGTAAAAAGCAGCTCTCTGGGGGTGCAAATCTGAGGCCAAGGGAGAGCACGCCTGCCGGGCTTCCGCTGTATGAAGTTCACAGAGCCACGGCATGGAAACGGTCTCCTGGGAATGGCTGTGGGCTGCTGGAAGGTGATGCCCTGGTCAGAGTGGAGGGTGGGTGGGGACATTCCTGAAGGTTCTAAGAACTCAGGGAATCGGGTAATATGGTACGAGCACAGGGCAGATGTAAAGGCACCAATCTGAGAATTTAGAAAATGAATGAAGGTGAGTAAGAATACAGAAAGGTGAAACGGGAGAAATGCAAGTATACAAAGGCGAGAGAGCAGGGAACGTGAGGGGCCGGCAGCCAGGACTGCTTTGGAGAAGAAGGGGCGTCAGGCTGAGTTTAGAGGACAATGACGGACACAAGAGGCAGGTGAGAAGGAACACTCCTGCCACATTTCCCAAAGTGTGTCTTATACCCTTAAAACCCTCAACCAATACAATCTGCAGAGTTTCTTCTTCAGTGCAGGCAGGGAGAACGGTCCATGCAATGAGCCAGGCTGGCTGTAATGCTAGGACTAGAACTTGAACCTAGGAGCCCGGCCACTCCTTTGTTAGAGGATTTGGCAGGGGTGGGTGGGGAAGCCTGCAGCAACCCAGGGCTTGAAAACCCAAACCGCAAGCAGCAGAGCTGAAAGCAGTTGTGTCACTCGGCAGCCCGGGGCAGGGAAGGGCCAGGTCCCTACATGTCAAGCACGGGGGGAGGGGGACTGGACATACTAATGACACGTTAGCAACGCGGGGCAGCAGCCCCTCCGCCCTGGCCCTGCCCGGCACCTGTGCTGCTCTGATCCCGAGTGTGTCAGCGGGGAGATGGATTTCCGCAGAGGGCTCTGAAGAAGCCAGTGGCTTTGGCTGGGGGCAGTGAGGGGGGAGTTGGCCGGAGAGTTACCAACTGGGGAGATGTTAGGGCAGGCACTGGCCAAGCCACTGATTTACAATCAAAATTGCAGGGCAGGTGTCTGCATTCGACCCAGACTAACAAAATGGCCACGTGAGCCACCCTGTGGCTTCTATCTTTCAAGCCAAGACTTCCTCTGGGGACATGCTCCATCATCCTAGCCTCCTCGCAATCCACAGGAGTGCCAGCAGCCACTGAACTGCAGTGGTGTGCCAAAGCTGCCACTCTGTCACATCCCGGGTGACCCCCAGCCTGGGAAGTGGCCACTGGACAGTGAAGCTCCCGACTACAAAGCCAGGAGGTGCTGTCCTCCCCTCCCCTCGACATTTTCCTCTTGAGGGCAATCCATTAATAACTGGTAAAGCCAATGACCTTGGGCTGGAAACATAATGGCCACTTGGAAATCATTCGAGCAGGCAATTGGGCTCTCCAGATGTTTGAGGATTTGGACCCAGGTGAGGGGCGCCAGCAGAAACATCTCTTAAGGAGACTTGAGGCAGGCCTCTGACCTGCCACAGGCCCGAGTAGCATCAGGGAAAGTCGAAGGGAGAGAGAGAGAGATGGTGGGCACCTGGGACCTGAATGCCTGCCTCTCCCCCAGCTCTGACACCCAGCAGGCTGCGGTGGAGATGGGAGTACCTTCCCTGGGGACCCTGAGCTTCTCTAGCCCTGCCCACCACCCACCCCATCCAGCCCTGTCTGGCCGCCACCAGGAAGGGTGCCTCTTACCCTATACCCCATGAAGGCCTTTCTTAATTGCCTGAACATGACACTCAGGATGTTTCCTTCCACAAACTGTTTTTCCCCTCGCTTCACCATGGAAGGGAAGGAGGAAGAGGAGGAAAAGTAGAGTCCCCCTGGCACTTATGAGGACCTAAGAGTTCAGCCAAACTGGACACTCAGCAAAAAAACCCCAAACATATAAACAGCACTCAAGCAGATCCGGACCCAGGTTCCACTGGGGATACTCACCAGGACTCAAACCCAAACCATGGGGACTGCCAGGGACAGGAACAGCAGACCTGAGCCAAACGGGCAGAGACAGCAGCCCATGATTCTCAGGTGGCTTCACTATCCCTCCTCTGAGTCCCTCCCACACTCTGATCTCACCTTCTTGGGACAAATGGTATTTTGGGGGTAATCTTCCCACGTTCCCCTTGAGATCATGAACCATCTGGTGGCTCTTGTGTACTCCAGTGCCCTGCACGGTGCCTGGCCCAGGGGAGGCGCTCAGGACAAATCAGTGGACTTGAACTGAGAGGGCCTTCCAGAGCTCACAGCCAAATAGGCTGAGAAGCTAGTCATACGGGCTGTGAAGGGGGTCCCTCTGCTTCTTAACTTCCCCAATCAGCAAACTGAGACCTGAATGACACACGACACAGTCATACATCACTGAAGCTGTGAAGTCCTTCCCGAGCACCACAACCAGAGAGTAGACAAGAAAAGCCACCTAAAAAGTAACGTCTGAACTCTCTGTCACACACACGCAACTCGGGAGACTCTCGAAGCCTGAGGGTCTAGAAGTCATTCTGACTCCATAAACTCGACTCTTTTGGGACAGGAAAGCCCCTGCCAAAAGCCAGCCTTCTACTGTTTCTCATTCTGTGCCCAGGGCCCCCGCCTGCCTTCCTGGTCCCTGGCCCCAGCTCGAGCAAACCCGGCATCACAGAGATCATTGTCAGGCCCCGGTGGTGGATACAGGAGCCCTCACATCAGAGAGAGACACACCAGGAGAACGAGGGGCTCTGGCACTCAAGTGAGGAAGAGAAAACAACAAGTTACAGAAGAGAGAGGAAGGTAAGAAGGTAAATTAGCCGGGTGTGGGCAGAGTGAAAAGAAGATAGATTCTCGCTGCCTCTGCTTATTTGAGGCCCTTTTAATTACATGAGTGATTTGTTGAGCATTTACTAGATGCCAAGTTCTGAGCAAGTATTTCAAAAGCATTATTCTCTCTAGTCTTCATAACCCCGCGCAGTGGGTTCTACCTCCCTGTTCTACAGACAACAAAACTGAGGCCCAGAGCGGTAATGGAAATCGCTCGAGCTCACACAGGGAGCAAGCAGGACTGGAATCCGAACCTAGTCGATCTTGATTTCAGAGCCCAAGTGACTTTAGACCCCTTGGCCCGAAAAGCTCCCCCCAGCACCTAGCATAATACCTGACACACACTGAAATGCTTGTGCAACGAACAAGTGGACAAATGACCAAAATGACTCCACCTGGAAGAAGAAAAGAGGGACGGAGTGGCTCTGAGGCGGGACAGCAGAAGTGGCGTGCTCGGCAGCTGTGCCCCGTGGCTGGCCCAGAGCCACCCAGCTGGCCCAGGCCCCAGCCGCCTGAGCCGGGGCTGACACACTTTGGCAAGGGAGGCCACCAGAGCTGTCACATCATTCACCAACATGCCCATCAAGTGTATTCAGTTCTCTTCAACCCGCATTGGCATTTTAATTACTGTTGGGTAAACTAATTTGTACAAATGAAGGCTGGGCTGCCTAATAGAATATGCAAGCTCTCTGACCTCTGACAGGCGCTGACACGAGATACAAAGGCCGCCGAGGAAGGCTTTTTATCTGAGCCTTATTACTCTCTATTACTCCAATTAGTCAGGCTCCAGTGCTCCTAATTGGAGGAAAAATTGCAATTAAATCAATTTTTGATGGGCTGCAAGTGGGCTCCTAAACTGCCCCGCTGGTGAAACACTGATATTATAGCAGCAAAGGTCACAGGCCTCATCGGCACCTGGGAGCGCCCCTCCCCAGTTTCCCTCGGCCACTCCTAAAATGCTTCATGGAAATCCCTGCCCCTCCATCGGCTTGGCCAGCAAGGGTGGGAAGGGGGGAGTCATTAGAACATGTCAGGTCTCATTGCTGCCGCCGCCATCTGCCAACCTGCGCCACTGACATCATTACGGCGGCTAAGTCCCGAAGTAGGAGTGCAGTGCGAAGGTCACACGAACTCACTCACGAGGGGAAGCCGGGGCAGTGGTGCAGTGGCAGCACCGTGAGGGAGGGGCCCGCAGAGCGGGAACAGGAGGTCAAGAGAAGTCAGGAAGAAGAGAGACCCAGGCCAGGGCAGGTGAAAGGGTGAGGCGGCCAGTTTCCAAGATCCAGCCAACAGGGCACCCTGAGCTGCCTAAGGAGATGGGAGGAAATAGATGTGCTTGGGAAGGGAAGAAAAGAGAGGCAAACAATTCTCGTTGTCTCCAACAAACATCTCTCCTTGAAGCTGGGGAAACACCCACCCGAATGGGAGCATGCTTGTGGGGGGCCTGCTGTCCACAGCAGCCCCGCCTGTAAAGGGGGGTAACCCAAGAACTAAAGCTGTAAGACCAGGGAGGGAAGGTGCACACAATTGTGTTCATCTCACTAAAAGATAAGAAGACTTTTTTTTGGTAAACAACAAAGGAGGCAAGGATATACAATGGGGAAAGGGCAGTCTCTTTGACCAGTGGTGTTGGGGAAACTGGACAGCCCCACGCAAAAGAATGAGACTGGACTGTTACCTTACATCACACATAACAATTAACACAATAGATTAAAGACGTGAATGTAAGACCTGAAACCATAAAACTCTTGGTAGAAACACAAGTGTTAATAAGCTTCTTGACATTGATCTTGGCAATAATTTTTTTGGATCTGACTCCAAAAACACAGGCAACAAAAGAAAAAATAAACAAGTGAGATTACATGAAACTACAAAGCTTCTGCACAGCAAAGGAAACAATCAGCAAAAATGCAAAGGCAACCCACTAAATGGAAAAATATCTGCAAATCGTGTATCTGATAAGGAGTTGATACCCCAAATACATGAAGAACTCATGCAATTCAACGTCAAAAAAACAAAACAAAACAAAAACCCAACAGCAATCTGATTAAAAAATGGGCAGAGGACCTGAGCAGATGTTTTCTGAAAGAAGACGTACAGACGGACAGCAGACACACGAGAAGATCCTCAGCACGGCAAATCACCGGGCACTTCAAATCAAAACCGCAGCGAGCTGCCACCTCACACCTGTTAGAATGGCTGGGCGGTATCGCAAAGATGAGGAAAAACAGGTCTGGGACGAGGGGGTGGAGAGAAGGGAAGGAACGCTCACACACAGCTGGTGGGAATGTAAATTTGTTCAGCCGCCGTGGGGAACACGGAAGTTCCTAAAAAATGACAAATGAATTGCCATATGACTTAGCAACTATTTCTGGGTATTTAGCTGGAGAAAACAAAAACACGTTCAAAAAGGTATCTGCAGTCCCTGCAGCATTACTCACAAGAGCCAAGACAAGGAAACAACCCAAGTGCCCACCAGCAGATGAATGGACAAAGGACTCTGGTCCACGTACACAATGGAGCGCCACTCGGTTATAAAAAGAATGGAACCTTGCCGTTTGTGACAGCGTGGATGGGTCTTGAAGGCATTATGCTAAGTGAAAATTTTTTTTAATGTTAGTTTATGTGTGCTGTATTAAAATATGAAATGATGATGTCTTAGAACTATGGTCAGTTTTTAAATTAATATTATAAATTTAAAAAACAAATCAAAACAAAATGAAAAACAAAGTCATAAATTCAGAGAATCAACTGGTGGCTGCCACAGGGGAGGGAGTTGGAGTGAAGGGTGTCGAAGACACAAACCTGCAGCTTTAAGAGAACGAAGACATCACGGGGATGGAAGGCACAGCACAGAGGCCATGGTAAGTGATACCACACTGCACATTTGCAAGCTGCTAAGAGAGTAAATCTTACAAGTTCTTATCAGAAGAAAAACACTGTAACTATATATGATGACAACTGGAACTAGGCTTATTGGGGTCAGTATTTTACAGTGTGCACAGATACCAAATCATTATGTCATACACCCGAAACCAATACAATGTTATATGTCAATCATATGTCAATAAAAAAAATAGCCTGCACATAGAAGAGGGAACAGTGAGAGGAAACATACTAAAATGTGTTGGGGCAACAGAGTGATTAGCAATTCTTCCTTCTCTTAAACCTTCTTTATTTTCCAAATCTTCATTAATAAGCATGTGCTACTTTTTAAAGGGAAAAACATTATTTACATCCTATAGGAGAAAACAGCAAAACCAGGCACTTCTGTCTGCTGGCACATGGCCAAGAGCAGGTAAACCCGACAAAGAGCTGCCTGCTGGAGAAGGTGTCAGCAAAGGTGGCCCTGGCACACCTTGAGCTGAAGCTTTGGGACCAACTAGTAGCCCAAGATTAGGACAGAAAGCCCCAGATCAGAAGAGAAGGACCCCACTGGCCTCTTTCTCCCAACGAGGCACTGGCCAATAGGGAGCAAGACTGGCTCCTGACCCTCAGCCGGCATAGGTCTGAAACACCTCTCCCAGTCATCCATCTCTCTCTCTCTCTCTCTCTCTCTCTCTCTCTCTCTCTCTCTCACACACACACACACACACACACCCAGGCCTCTCTCCGGGCAGGATGTGCAAGTAGCCACCTAGAAAGTCAGGCTCTGGAGAGAGTATCCCAAGGCTGAGGTTCCCGATGCCTACCCTCGCACAGCAGCTCTGACGAACAAGGGCCACTGAAGCAGGATTTCTGCTTCCCCATAGAGGAGAGCAGTCCTACAGCTGGGAGACGCCTCCACAGAAACACAAAATGGTTATTCTCCACTGTCACCAGTAGTAAAAGGTCAGCCTGGCCCTTGAAGACCCTGGCCCAGGCTAGATAAGAGGCTGCTCTGCCCCAATGCACCCACTCCACTCAAGAAACAGAAACTTAGGAACTTGAGCAATGGAAGAACAAAATTAGTAGGAAAAAATTAAGTACATCAAAAACAAAAATTCACAGTACAATGGAATAACATACACATTCATTCAATCTATTGAACTTAACAAGAAATGTGTTGGGCTGCAAGGAGAAGAGTTTCTATCCTGTATTTTCCATCCACATGGCCTCTAAACATGGCTTCATCCACTCCCTAGAGAGAGAAAGGGCAATGTGTTCCAGTGCCAAAGGCGAAATGGACTGAGTCAGACTTCCCAGGAAACGATGAGATGACATTCACAAAGCTAGGCATCCAACAAGAGGCATGGAAAAAGAAAAAATAAAAATGGTCCTTATTTACAGACAATATAATCATCTATCTAAAAATCCAAAAGACTCAACTAAAACTCGATTACAACACAAACCAGGGCCGGCTGAGTAGCTGGAGTGCTGTGCTGGGCAGTGGAAACCAGTGCAGGCTCGGGGCTCCGGGCTCTGCCACCCAGTGACCTTGGAAGAGTTCTTTAAGCTCTCTAAGGCCCAGCTAATTTATCTGTAAAGGAGAAATAAGAAGAGGACCTATGCATAAGCTTGTTGTAAAAATTATATGAGATAAGATAGATGCTCAAAACGGTGTACAGAACACAGCAAACACCCACAGATGTTAGCCATTATTATACACCAGTAATCCCCAGTCAAAATGTAATTAGAAATCTACTCACACACACACACACACACACACACACACACACACACACAAAGAATGAAGAAACTGTAAAATAGCAAAGAATAATCCTAACAAAACAAAAACAAGAACGAAAACAACCCCACCGCAAAAACTGTCAAGCTTTACACAAGGACACGGAACTGCTGGCCACGCGGAGAGACGGCCGTGCTCCTGGACGCGAGGCCCGGGACAACAGAACCGTCGGTTCTCCCCTTACTAGTCTACCATCCCATCCCAGCAGAGTCCCATCCACGCCAGATTTTACTTCATCAATTAACTGTAAATTCATCTGGAAGAGGAAATACATAAGAATATGCAAAAATGTTTTTAAAAGAACAACGAGAAAGAAGTTGCTCGATATCAAATATACTGTGAAGCTGTATTATGAAGTTCGTGCTGGAAGAGACAAATAGATTAATGGGTCAGAATAAAGAATCTGAAGCTGTACTCATATATTTGAAGGGAATTAGTAGATCCTAAATGTGGCCTTTACAGACAGCGGATGAATAATGAATTAATCAGTGAATGGTATAGGGACCACAGGACACATATTTGGAAAATAAAATAAAATTGGAGCCCTGCCTCAAAGCAGACACCAATTCCAGATGGATTAAGGACATAAACACTTTTTAAATTACACGAAAAACCATTAAAGTATTAGAAGAAAATACAGGAAAATATTTATAATCTCGGGAGTAGGAAAGACGTTGTTAAGACCAGACAAAACTTTGAAGCCACAAAGGTAAAGATGACAGAATTAACCTCCAAATAATAAAAACTCCTGTGTAACAGAGGATACTGAACAAGCTGAAAGGAATGATCGAATACATATATCATAGTTCAAAGGTTGATACCCAGAACATATAAAAAGATTTTATAAATAATGGTGAAAAAGTAGATAAGTGAGGAAAAATGTCAATAAGTAATTTATAGAAACAAATGTATATGGCCAGGAAAACATATGAAGTAATGTTAAACTTCCAAGTACTGTTTAAGCACTTCACATAGATTAATTCATTTAATAATCAAAACATTCCTACAAATTCGATATTTTTCTCTCTTTTTAAATATTTTATTTATTTATTTTGAGAGAGAGGGGAAGGGAGGGAGAAAGACAGGGAGAGAAACATTGATGTGTGAGAGACGCATCAATCAGTTGCCTCCCACATGCCCCCCAACCAGGGGCCTGGCCCGCAACCCAGGCATGTGCCCTGATCGGGCATCAAGCCGGCAACCTTTCGGTTCTCAGGCCGGCACTCAATCCACTGAGCCACACCAGCCAGGGCTGATATTTTTCTAAGTATGATAATAAGATTTACAATTACATTTTAAAAGCATCACTATCTTTTGGAATATACAGTAAAAAATTTATGTCTGATATTTGCTATAAAATGATATGGGAAAGTTATATGGCAGAATTGGAGCAAAATTGGCAAATAAGTGACAATTATCCTACTTTAGTATGTTTTTTTTTTCACGTCAGACAGGCCATGTGCCAATGCCATAACACGGTTTGTGGGAGGCACATGTCACATAAGCGCAATGAACACCCAATCATCACACTTACGAACTACAAACGGATCACTTGAGTACATTTTTAAATTTTTAAAAAAGATTATTTACTTTTAGATAGAGTGGAAGGGAGAAAGAAAGACAGGTAGAAAAACACTGATGTACAAAAGAAACACCAATGGGTTGTCCTTCACACACCCCCAACCAGGGACCAATTCACAACCCAGGCATGTGCCCTGACTAGGAATCGAACTGGCAACCTTTTGGTTCGCAGGCCAGCTCTCAATCCACTGAGCCACACCACCAGGGCTTAAATTTTCCATGATAAAATTTCCATGTGGAAACTGAGGAACAGAGTGGTCAAGTAACTCACCAAGGTCACACAGCTAGTAGGTGGGAGGACTCATGGTTTGATGTCAGCCACTTAGGCTGCAGAGTTCAGCGTGTAATCACTATTTTATACATACTTCCCAAATGAGGTATCATTTTTTTACCCTTTAGAAAGGCAAAAAAAAAATTTTTTAAGTGATATCACGCAGAGGACTGATAAGTGTAAGAGAAGATGGGTACTTGTAGACGCTGTTTATAAGCAGGCATTTAACCTGATACAGTCCAACTGGGTGGCAATTTGGCAGTGCCTCAAACTTCTTTTAAATGCACTTATCCCTCAGTCTAGCAAGTCTTTTCTCAGTATCTTCCCTTGAAAAACATCTGATTACATGCACAAACAGGTAGGTAAGTACACAGGCTTGTCCCACGGCACTGTTGATGACAGCAAACGGCTAGAAACAACCTGAGTGCCCATCGGTAGCTGGACGGCTGAGTAAAGCACGGCGCACCCGCCCTCTCCGAACCAGAATGCAGCAGTGAAGGCATGCGGTAGGGATGCGTGTTCTGACAGCACAGGACCTCTGTACCACAAGGGTCGCGGAAGAATTCAAGTTGCAGAACAAATGCATGATGTGAGCCTAAAACAAAGCAGAACCCTACGTTTGTGTGTGAATGTACATACACCATATTCATGAAGTTGCATGTGTCTGATATTTGCTTCACATTACAAGATCCGGAGTGACACATAACGGACTTCCTACAAAAAGAGCGGTGTGGTGAGGGGCCGCAGCAAACTGAAGTGGAGTTTTACTTTATAGTCTGTGTATTTTAAGCTGCTTGAACTTTGTGCAATTGAACATATTTATATATTACTTAGGTAAAAGAAAAACAAAATAGAAAATGAGAAATTAAAAGAAAGACGGTAATAACAATATTCATTTTGAAGTTGCCTGAAAGCAGGGTCGCATATTGGCGATAGGCTGCATTCTGAATATCCGAGTTTAGATTAGGAATAATATCACACAAACCAGGGAGTCAGCTGGCTCCAATTTGAGCCTGGCTCACGGCCTTGACACAGACCCCTCACCTGGAGGGCTTCCGAGTGGTTAGGAAACAGTTGCCTCTGAGAATTTCATAGATTTCACCCTGCTCTTACGGCAATTTCCCCCTAACCTTCTGCTTCATAACCACCCTTTCTGTAAAGGGGTGAACAACGCTTCTTTAAACAGGTGGGCTTCTGAACTCCACTGGGAGCCCAACAGAGGCAGAGGTGACGGCGTACCACACAACAGTGCCTGTGTGTACTGGGTACTCAGTGACTGTTGCTACTATGGCTACCTCGGCCTGAAGCACAAAATATATATTTCCAGCTTCAAAACAAATCACTTTTCCTTTTAGGTGGTCAATTTGGACATCAGGGTAGTTAGTGGTCAGGCCCAAGGCTTGGGCTACCATACTGCTAATTGTCTTCTACTGGGTACAGGCGGCCCACGTGGTCTGGTGATTACTGGGGAGACTAAGGCCAGACAATCGGGCGATTTTTTTCAGGTGTGCGGATAGAGGTACCGTAAGCAGCTGGCATTTGGATAAAGGCATGAGATGGAAGGATGATGAGAACCATTAGGATCAACTATGGCTCTGCAGAGGGGAAAGCAGAGCTTGACTGGCAAGCCACACAGGTAATCAGGACACCAACGCGAC
This sequence comes from Phyllostomus discolor, assembly GCF_004126475.2. Lineage (NCBI taxonomy): Eukaryota > Metazoa > Chordata > Mammalia > Chiroptera > Phyllostomidae > Phyllostomus > Phyllostomus discolor. Next base: position 153,884,473 of record NC_040907.2, read on the forward strand.
AAATTTATTTTAAAGTCTGACTCTTTTAAATATACCCACATTAACAAACCACAGAGGAACCTTGAGACTCAGACTTGATCCAGACTTGGGCAGGAGAAACAGGGAAGAGGAGATGAAACAGATCAAAGAGAAATCTGCGTGACCTGTGATCCAAAGGTCCTACGTCCCTGACCCGCTGCAACATTTAGACCAGCCGTGGAGTTCCTAGACATTGGTCCGGCTCTTATTTTTATTCTCAGTGTTCCATAATCACCAGCATCGAGCAAGCATCCAAATGCAACCATCCACTGGCCTCCTAACTCTTGCCAGGCTTAAAGTAAGAGAGGCCCTGATGACCCACCAATGAAAAGGAGTCTCACGGTGACATCCAGCAAGTTAAAAAAGAAAAAAGGAGGCAGAGGGCATGAGTGTCGACTTCCAGGTTCACCACCGCTGTCTATCCCTGGACCACTTCTCTCCCATTAAGACAGAGGAAGGAGAAGGGGAGGTAAAGTTCTGCACTCTTCAACCTCGTCTGATTGCTGCTGCATTTTCCACCATTACCCTGAAGGCTGCTGCCAAGGGTGAAGGCTGTTAAGGAGAGGGAAGGGGTGGCATGGAGGTTGGTAGACCTATAGGGCCTCTATGCATCACGAATTACACACCACAGCGTTACAGATGTATGACCCATGACAAGAAGAAAAGAGGACTGTGTGTAAGTAAAACCCATTCCTCAGCCCTGGCTGGCATAGCTCAGTGGATTGAGTGCGGGCTGCAAACTAAAGTGTCGCAGGTTCAATTCCCAGCCAGGGTACATGCCTGGGTTGCAGGCTATAATCCCCAGCAACCGCACATTGATGTTTCTCTCTCTCTCTCTCTCTCCCTCCCTTCCCTCTCTAAAAATAAATAAATAAAATCTTAAAAAAAAAACCCAAAACCCATTCCTCAAGAGAAAAGGTGTTCATTGTAGAGGAGAGCCAGCACCAAACCTTGGTGTGCAAATCCAACCAATAACTCTTACGTTGCCCTGGCTGGTTTGGTTCAGTGGACTGAGCACAGGACTGTGAACCAAAATGTCACTGGTTCGATTCCTGGTTGAGCACATGCCTGGGGTGCAGGCTGGGTCCCCAGTTGGGGGTGTGTGAGAGGTAACTGACCGATGTTTCTCTCACACATCGATGTTTCTGTCCCTTTCTCCTTCCCTTCTCCTCTCTAAAAAACAAATAAAAACCTTTAAAGAAAAAAAAAACAACTCTTGTGTGAACTCCTTCCCTGTGATGGGAGTTGACAAGGGTCCCAGAGTCCTCACGCTGACCACAGAGACAGAGATGTCCATTACATGGGGAAGCAGAAGAGCCCCAAGGCTGGAGAGAGTGTGAAAATGAGGGAGCTGAGGTCCTTTCATGCGAGATTTCCTTCACAGGGCTCTTTGGGGAGATGGAGATCTGAGGAACTTCCTGATTTCCAGATTAGCTAGCAGCACCAGGAATTATGACCTTGAACTCTGTTCCTCCCCAAGAGTTCCTGCCCTCTTGACAATGGCACTAAGGAGGGAAGAGGCAGGAGTCTCTATCTTCCATCCGGCTCTGTGAGATAACCTGTGCCCCTAGAGTCTACTTCAGGCTGCCTGCTGGTCATCTGCCTCTGGAGGAGGACCAGCCAGGTCAGGACTTGGCTCCAGGCTCTCTCTGCCCTAAAGGGAGGGTGCTCATTTGTCTAGCTTCACGTGTCTGCAGCCAGGGTCTTTCCCCTGTACATGTCCCCCTAGGAAAGTGGCAGGTTTTTCTAAGGACACCATCAGCAGTTGACAAAGGAAGAATCTCTGATCAGCAGACCAGTAATGAGTGAGGAAGTGGAGATTAAAGGCACTGCCATCCACACAGGCACTTTGGGACTGGATGACATGGAGCAGTTTGGCCTCTATAAAAATAGAAGCCCTATTGTTCTGTCTGCCCTACACCGTCCCTCTGTACACATGTTCTATGAGATACTTCCCCTGTTCTTATACACTCTCCATCCTCTGGCCACAGTTAATTGATCAAGGGGTGGGCAGCTGACCCAAGCTGGGCCAATTGGCCTCTGCCCTGAGATTTTTGGATGCCAGTCACTCTCCATGACTTAAGCTATGAGCTGCCAAAACTCGGGAGTTCTTGGCAGCTTCTGGAATAAGCTGGTCAGCTGGGAGAAGGAAGCTAAGATCCAGTTAGAAAGAAAGATGAACGCCCTAGAAATATAAAGTCCTGGCAGCACTGTGGCTTCTGAGGCCAATTTCCCCTGAGCCCAGCTGTATTTATGCCCCTTCTTTGACTTGGTTGCGCCGCTCTGACCTTGGATTTCATGAGCCAAACATTTCCAGTTTTATTTAAGTAAATGTGAATGTGGTTTCTGTCACTTACAACCAATTTGTCCTGACCACTCCAGTGCCCCGTTCAGGAGCTGCTGGGTTTCTCACCCATATGAACGTCCCCACTGATGGAAGGGCAAAGGGCTTTGTCAGACACCTATTGGACACCTTGAGGCCTGGCTAAGAAGGGACCCCCCAACCATGAAACCAGTAGCTGGTGGGTCAGCTAGGAAAACAGTTAGAACAGGGTAGTACAGGCTGGCCTGGAATTTCAAAGGGGGATCGAGTGTGCTTTTACACCTGGGCCAGGGGAAAATCTCTTCTCCCACTCCCAGTAGTTGGTGAGGACACAGTCTGCACCACAGCAGCAGATGACGAGGCTGTCGGAGGAGTGGGATGGTCATTCTAAGTGAGAAAGGCCTGATCTTCAGAGAGCTGGCCCCTTGGAGAGTGCAAGTTCCGCTGGAAACCACGAGGCTCACTCTGGTGGGAAAGAGTCCGGTCCGCTCTCGGACCCTTCTGTTTCCAGCGACAGTAGTGCCAGGCACCCGAGACATGGATAACTGAAAGATACCTTCCAGGTATTTATCCAGTTTGAACTTAGAACAAACAAAATAATTAAGCTAGGGATGAAAACATGAGTTAATTTCACCATTTTTTTCTTTGTGTGTTTGAAATTTTTCAGAATTAAAAGTTTAAAATTACACACACACAGTTAAAACTTAACCCCAAGCAACTCCTTTGTTGCAACTTCTTTTATCCCTCTCCTACCCTGCCCCGATACCAATGGTCCAAAAGCCAAGGGGAAAATAAACTTGGCCACGTGAGCAAACCTGAGTACTCCACTGCCGAGTCCCTCTAGTGATTCAGCGACACACACACACACACAAATGCAGGAGGGACCAAACAGAAAACTCACACACGGCACGTAAAATTTTGTTTTTCTTAAAAAACAAATAAAAAATCCCCACACAACCTAAAGCAGTCCAAAAAGAGCCTCTCACTCTCTTTTTCTAATGGAGCTGGCCCTCGGTCAGAGAGACACTGAAGTCATAAATCAGAATTAGGTGTGAGGAAACCGAGGCCCGCCCATACGTGGAAAACCACATTCTGGAACATGAAATAATAAATGATATCATGTCACATAAAAACCCTATAAACATAGCACTATATATTGCATAAACAGACACTTATGTACACGGATCTGTATCTCCAGCTACATTCAAACACAGGTCTGGGTATGTACATACAAAAAATGGAAGCAAAACATGGCCAGTGTTTGAGCTTCAGGTTCCTCCGAAAACCCACCTCCTTCCAGGAAGCCACCACGTGGAGCCCATTCTTGCTCCTCTCTGAGCTACTCCACACATACCCCAGGACCCCCAAATGCTAGCCAGCATTTGCTCCCCATAAACCCTTACCTCCACGCTCCTGCTCAGGACTTTGTCAACAGCCCTTGCCTCCCCACTGGCAGCCTGTAGGCACCAACTTCTACCTCCTAAGGCCCCTTGGTAGGCAAATAACTCGGCATATTTGTTTTCTGGGAAAAGTCAACCCCTCGATGTTTGATTTCACCTTTCTGGAACATTGGAGTGACGGCCAAACACATCATGAGCCACAGGGAAGCACTGGGGCCAGGGCAGTACCTGACTCGCCGCCATGGCCGCCATCAGCGCCACCCCGACCTCCCCTAAAGTACCAAGGCTGGGGGCGGCTGGGTGTGGCACTTATGCTACCCGTGACCTGCCGTGCATGTGCATCTATAACCAACCAAATTATAGACTTTGGATGTGTAAGTCTACCTTCTTCCCCATCACCCTCCCCAGATAAGATAAGATCAACCCATCTTCCCAACCGCGCTGCTCCTCAGAGACTTGGCAGGGGAGGACAGTCCGTGTCACCTGGAGACTCCCACCATAAGCCCTTTCAGCCAAGCTGCACATCTCGAAAGAATTCCAGGCCACGGATTCCTTTTCTGCTGAGTCTCCACGCCTCACCCCTATCCAAGCTACAGAAGGAAGAACACTGGAGATCAGCATGTCCATCTAGTCCTCCCTCCAGCCCCTTCCCAGTCCAGGGCCAGGAGGTGGCTGCTGGCCACTCAGCCCTCAGTTGTTGAAGGTCGCAGGCGGAAAGCTATGCTATGGCTCAGCCCCAGGTACCGGTATTTGGCTCACAGGAAGAAAGAGAACATGAGCCCAGTCACAGCCTTGGGAAGAGGGGTGCGGCCAGCAGGGCTCTCTTGGCCTTGCCATCCTGTGCTGAGAAGACACGTGGAAGCAGGTACACACACACACAGCCTGTGTTTGTTCCTTTTGGTGAGGGGGCAGCCAGGATGGCGCACACACCGTCACACAGGTACACCCGCTGCCTGGGGAGCAGAGGAAAGCGGTTCCCTGGGCACATGCACACCCTACACACACACGCCCACGCCCTGTGCCATGGCGCTGCGCCCCACGGAGTCTCTCTCCCCAACCTTCCTGGGCAGCAGTGATGTCTAGTGAGCCCAGGTGTCCGGCCCCTGCCATTCCCCCCTCCAGCCTGTCTCTGGCCCTCCCTCTGCCCTCCCACAGCGCGTGCTTTCAGGCCACACAATGAGTGGGAGGAGGAGAAACACTTCTATTGAGGAAGGCGTTTTGTTGTTTCATCCCCAAGGGGGGGGTTGAGGTAGGGAAGAAGGAGGGGACCCACAAAATTTCTAATAAGCAGTTTCTCTCCTCAAAGCTAAAATGATTTTCTTTAATTGCTTAGTGGGAACAGTTTATTGTGGGGTCCCGGCCCTCCCCCCCAAGCCTAATTGACTTACTGAAGTTTAACAGGGGCTTTCACCTGGAGAGACTGCAATTACTCCCCCCACCCCACATTCGTACCTGGGCTCTCCCCACAGGGGGCCTTTGTTCCCCCTAAATACAGCAGTGACACAAATGTCCTCAGCAGCAGGGGAACGCATGCAGGGAAGTGGTAATTTTCAGCCCAGCGCAATTAGCTGAGGGCTTTTCAGCCTTCCCAGTGAATGGCAGGGAAACTTCGGCATGTGGGAACGGTGAGCTGGGCTGCGCTGTGCAAGTCAAACAAAAGAGGCCTCTGAATTGGGTCCCATGGTGAGCCAGGCCAGGGCTGGCGGGGGCAGCTGGGGCCTGGACGAGGACCCACAGCATCACCACCCGGTCTGTGTCTTCCAACCAAGGCCAGTGGCCCCAAACAGCTTTCTGCGAGGCAGGGGCGTGCAAGGCGCTTGGCTTATACCTAGCACCACAGCTCTGCACGTATAACGCAAGCAGAAAAAGGGTAGTGGGGCTGAGCTAGGGTGGGACGAGGTGGGGACCAGAGGGCCACAGGGCTGTGGCTCACATTACACTGTGGACCTTCACACACGCCCCCAGGTCAAGAAGCTTCATGGAAAGAGGCTCTTCTGGGGGTGTGGGGACAGGGAGACCCAGGGCCCCAAACCTGCTGTGGCCACCAGTGGAGGAAAGGAAGTGCCCTGCCTAGGGATGGCTTTGAGGCAAGGGAGGCATATCTGGGGTCAGGGCTGAGGTGTCCATGGGCCAGAATGTGGGCTCCAGCAGTGGATGCAATGTGCTTATTACTGCCAGCCTCCCACAGCCACCCCAGGAGGGCCCCGACCCAGACCCAGGAGAGAGAGGGAAGCAGATCCTCTGGAAGGAATGGAAAGGTTAAAACCAAAACCAGAGGGGCTGGGGGACAGACAGCTGTGCCTGGGTGAGAGGCGGAATGAGGGGCTGAGATCGCAGCCGAGGGAACACAGGTGCAGCCAGGGCCGCACCACGGGGGGCAGCCCTGGGCGCACCACTGGGAAGGTCCAGGGCTGGGCTGGCAGGCCAGCATTCCACACCGGGTGAGCTGCTTGTGAGCAGTCTGACCTGGGGCAAGCCCGTATCCTCCTGCAGCCTCACACTTCTTGTCTGTAAAATGGGAAACAGATACCCTAGAACAATGTTTTCTAACTTTTAACAACAACCACAGAAAACTTCTGTGAGTTAAATCGCTAATAGAGTTATAAAACAAGACCCAGGGCAGCTGTTCCGGTAGAGCAGAGGTAAGACGACGCTGGGGGGCTGAGTCCCACCCATGTGGCCTCCAACCCTCCTTTGACACAGACCTTTGGAGCTCTGCCTGGAGACCCCAGAGCCAGATACTCCCCAGGGCTACTCCACCACTAACACAATGACCCAGCAGAAGCAGGGACGGAAGAAAAGGAGCAAAGCTGGGCTTCCCACACTGCAGGCCACTCTCTACCGTCCTGCCTCCCGGCTGCCCTCTACTTGCAGTGACAAGTGGGATGGCACTCCCATTTGTCATCAAAAACCACACCCAACATGATGGCATCTCTGAGCGCCCAGGTGAATTATATGCAGGGGCCACTGTGGCTGGGTAGTTGGAGCAATCTGGCACCTGGCTTGTAGATGGTGGTCAACTTTTCCCCTGTTTATCCAACAAGATCTAGCCACCAAGATGACTGCGATATGATGTGCTACCCTACCCTGCTCCTGCACTGGCCTGGATGGGTTGCTAGAAAGTTCTGTCCTCCACCCCCACCCCGCCCCTGTCACCCCTGGCTCAAGACTACCAAAAGAGATTCAAAGTGATTCTCTACATAAGAGTCTACCAAGGAAAGAATGGCTAGTCCAAACACCCACAGTTCGGAGGTGGGGAGACAGGCCCTCTCCTCATGCTGCACTGCTCCTGGAATAACCCCTTCCTTCTGGGAGCAGCCCAGACCAGTAACCTACGGGGGACAAGCAGGCCTGTCCGCTCAAAACAGCTGGCTCAGCTCTGGTCACATCTGGCCTGGACTCTGTCTCCTCGGCTTCTGCTGTCCCTGCGTCAGCCATGTGTCAGCTGGAAGCTTCCGCCCTGGGACTGACCACCCCTCTCAAGGGGAACAAGGTCGTGCCCCAGCAGTTGCCGGGCTGGAAGCAGACAGGTCAGGGGCCTCATTCCTTCAACAAGCACCTCAGGGCCACCACAGTGAGCCCCAGCTATGTGCTAGGGTGTTCAGGAGAAACCAGGCTCATGGAAGCCTGCCCTTAGGCAGCTGGAGGACCAGCCAGAGAGTCGAGTCTTCAATTCATATTTTTTAAAAATTGGAAGCCATTCAAGATAATCAAGACGTCCTGATCCCAAATGACAATGAGATCACCCTGGGCTGAGAAAACAGACAGTGCAGCACAGAAGCTGAAAAGCGTGAGCTCTGCAGTCAGATGCCAGGCTCACAGCCTGGGCCTATCAATTACGGCTGTACCTTTGGGCACAGTAACTAACCGCTCTCAGGCCTCAGTTTCCTTACTTATAAATCGAGGTGGTGACAGGACCTATTGGGGAAGATTAAAGGAGATCTCAATGCAAGGGTGCAGCATCATGCTTGGCACTCAGCTGGCACTCCATAAGCATCTGTCATCCTCATCCTCACCGTTATCACCATCAATGGCTAGGAGGCAATCGAGAGACAGTAGGGACTCATCGAGAAGTGACCCCATAAGAGAAACCCGTACTGTCCCCCTTCTGAAGCATCAAGAACCAGGTAAGAAGAGATACCTTGGGTTCCCTGTCCCTATTCTGCTGACCACTTCAGAAAGCTCCTGTCAGTGCTGATGACCGTCAGGACAAATTTAACCTGACCAGGGCCATGGGATACCCTGAGTCAACCAGGGCCTTAACGGGGCAGATGGAATCTGTGGCCCTTAAACTGACCACAGCCCCCTCAGCCCCCTCCTGCCCCCCACTCTACCGTCAGCCTGCTGGCTGGAATGCAGCGGCCCCTGTGCCAAAAGGCCCAGGCCAGACAGGAGGCCAGGAGGCACAGGTGGTTCTCAGAGGAGATCCCTGGGCTCCAGAAAGCATTTCCCCCACAGGCGCAACACAACTGAGGCTTGTTGTCGGTCAAGGCGCCTTTGCTTGTCTGGGCCGCAGCCCAGACAGGGAGGCGGCTGGGGCAGGCCAGGGGACTCAGAGCTCATTTCGGGGGAGGGGTGGTGGGCAGCAGCAAGGTCTCCTGGCACCACCTTCCTCCTTCCCTGGGTTTCTCACTGTGTCCAGCACAGCAGCCTGAGGGAGGCTGGGGAGGCACTTTTCACTACCCGGCAAATATAGCCATGGGCGGGGGGAGAAGGATGAAAGGTTTGGGGGTTTTTTAATTTGGTTTTGGGGTATTTAGGTGGTTTGAAAAAATAATAAAAAGAACTTGTTTGTGCAATCCAATTAATTTCAAACCCAGGATTCAGATCATAAACAGCCATCAGAGATCCCGCAGCACCTCACACCTATTATGCCTCTTCTGAGACTTGAAGTCCCGGTGGAGCCAGAGTTGTCCCAAGAGGCCTGGTGGGAATTAGTCTGCTTCTTGGTGATGGTGGAAAGGATGGGGCACAAGCATGGCTTCAGTCAGCCTGACCACAAAATTCTGGGGCCTCCCACTCCCCAGGTCCCCACAGACCCGTGCAGTCCCGCGGGTCACGGGTCTGCATGGCTTTCCAAACGGAGGCTTGACGCCAGAGGCTGCCAGAACCCACTTCTTCCTGAGAACCATGTTCTCTGGCCCCAGGCCTGGCCAAGGTCTCCTGAGATGGGCCGAGGGGATTCCAACGATGATCTTAACTTGCCTGTCTCCTTCATTAATTCCAGAAACGGAGCCCCACCCACAGGTCCCTCTGCCCCATCGTCTCCCTTCTCCTGGGCCCCAGAGCCCTGACGCCAGGCCCTCTGGCCCTAGAGAAGAGGGGAGGGACTCTTCTCACCAGGCCTCTGACGTGTAAGGGGTCTTTCACTGAGGAGTTTGGGTGGTGCTGGGCCTGGGAACCCCTTCCCGAGGCAATTGCCTGTCCTGCCCACTTCCTCAAGGTCAGCCCCACCATCCCCCCACATCCTCAGTCCTTGCTTTGGAACAGGTTTGTTCTGGTCACTTTTTTGTTATTCAGTTTTGAAAACTATAAAAACTATGGGCCTCTCTCCGGAAAAACCTTAGGATACTAACAAGGCTGGTTGGAAGTTTCCTTTCTTTCCCACTGAGCCACTTGGAATGGAATCGAACCTCTCAGAAGAGTGAAAAGACGAGACACACAAACCTGCAAACACACTCGGCAGGGGTGGGTTCCCGACTCACTGGCTGGGTGGCCCAGCCCACTTCAGACTCCCGTTGCTACACAGCACCTGTGCCAAGTGCTGGACCCTGCTGGACGCTGCGGACTTGAGGTATCTTCAAGAAAGTTTCCAGAGAAAACCAACTTCCCATCCACCTCCCCATCTCCCTCTGAGTAAAAGCCAAGGAGTTGAGACCCTGATGATAAACCCCCTCAGAACCCTCAGGTCAGCTGCCACTTCACAGGCCTGGGCCCTCCGCCAACTCACCAGCACCCGCCCTCACTCAGGGTCTACATTCTCCCCTGGGGCCACACCCACCCTCATCTTTCAGAAAACGGGTCCTTGCACTCCACCACCGGTGGGAAAGGCTGGGGAAGATAATCTAGAGAATAAAAGGATTTCAAGAAACATGGTGATTGCCAGGAACTCAGTAACCAGGTTCCTGGGTCCTCTTCCGTGCTCTGGGGAAAAGGGAACAAGGGCCCAGTGGCTTTAGGAATCCACACACGTGCACACCCACTCATGCTGAGATGCCTTCTTGAGGTGACTCTGTACCAGGAGAAGTAGTGACACCAACACAGAGTACGGTGGTGAAAGGCAGGGTCCTGTGTGGGTCATCTCGGGAGAGGCTGTTCGTGCTTAGGGGCAGGGCGCCCAGAGAGCAGGGAACCTGCTTGCCACCTGACACACACAGAAGCACGGGCTCTGCAACAGGTGAAGGTACACACTGAGCTAGGAAGAGAAGGGCACAGGACCTATGCCAGAAAAAAGAAAAGAAAAGAAAAGAAAGAAAAGAAAAGAAAAGAAAAGAAAAGAAAAGGAGAAGAGAAGAAAAAAGAAAAGAGAAAGAGAACAAGAAAAGAAAAAAAGAAAAGAGCAGAAAAGAGCACTGGCTATCTATCACTCAGCCAGTTTTCATGTGGTGCTAATTGTTTCCTCTGATCATCTCTTCTCCTTTTCTCAGGGAAGTAAAATTGCACAAAGGTAAACTTTTCCCTCTTTACGGGGAGGGATGGGGTAAAAAGGAGGAAAGAGGCAGATGAAAGAAGCCGCCTCTACAGGTACTCGGTAAACTCAAACTGCAGGTTCAGTCACTGGGGAGGTACCAGGCTGAAGAACGAAGAGTGGGATTGGGTCTCCACCGGGAGTTGGGCCTACACCCACAGAAAGACATCCTGTGTATTTCAAGTCCCAGGGACCTCAGGGAGGTTGAGCTAAGTGGGGATTTGTGGTGAAAGGAAAGGATGGTTTGTATGAGAGAAAGCAAACACTCCAGGACCTTGATGAAACCCAGCAAGCACTGATTCTAAATGAGATTCTGTAACCCTGCTCCTGGAACCCCAGTCATGGGAGCGTTTCTTAAAGCCGACATCACCTAAGATGATATTCCACAGACAGGACCAGGACGCCCTTTGCCTAGATCGAAGTTCGTATGCACCCAGCTCAGTTAAAGGCCAGTCCCCCCAGCCCTTCCCTGGCCCCACAGGTGAAATCTGGTGCATGCTGGGAAACAACAGTTGTGGACCCGCTGCATTGCACCTGAATCTCCCCATTTGGTGCTTTCAGCACAAACTTTAAAATAGTCTCCCAAGGAGGCAGGGTTTCTGATCAACATTTTTACTGTCTGTCAAAATTCCTCAGTCTTACTCCAGAAGCGAGCCCCCCACCCTGCCCACCCCCACCAGGGCTTCAACGAATGAGGGAGCACCTCCGAGCACCCTCCCACTGGCCCATCTCCCTCTCTCTACCTGGCTCCATACTCTCCTTTAAGTTCTTGGGTGCTCTGCAAGGTTACCAAGGGCAACTCCTGACTCTTCCCCCAACTAAATATAATTATACTTTAAAAGGGAAAAAGACAGTCCAGAGAACCCCCAGAGAGGCCTGCTGCACTCTTCCCCCTTGTAATGAGCTCAATAATGAAATGCCCTGCACTCCAATTAGTAAGAAATGCTCATTTTCTCCAGCTGAACACCCCCCATAGACGTATCTAATTTGTTTCCACGATTCCATCTCTTTCCTCCACCAAGTCTGCATTTAAAGGTTACGATCTGTTGGTGCTGCCCAGGCCCGGCAGGATAGCCTGGGGAGCACCAGTGTTTTCTTAAGAGTCCTGGCGTGACCATCCTTGACACCCCTTCCCTCCACTATCTCATCCATACACATAAGCTCTGACTCTTTCGGGTTACGAGCTGTCCACAGAATGGAAGAGAAGGGTGGGGAGACACAGCATTTAGACAAATTAAGGGAAAAGAACAGTAGAAGGAAAAGGGGAGGCGCTGAGTATTGCTGGGAGTGCCTATTTCTCAATGAGAGAAATGTTCTCGGCCCCAGAGTGGCCCGAAGCAGGAGCTGCTCCTTACTGGTAGGCCGCTTTGGGGTGCAGGCCCCTCAGAGGCCCTGGGGCTCTGGCTTCTTCTCCCTCGTCAGGCCCAGCAGGGTGACTGGCACGGGTTCCTGAGACAGTCTGGAGGGCGCCAAAAGCAGCACAGAGGACGGCTGTGCTCCGGGAGCCTGGCGGAATGCCTCTCCAGGGCCACCTCATCTCAGTGGCCAGCCTGCGTCTCTGCCTTCTGATCACATGGCAAGTGAAGACACGGTTCCTTTCTGACAACCTGATGCCTCGGAGGAGGGCCTCACTCCTGGCACCACACCGGATGCCGGGACCATGGCCTGGCCGCGGGCGGCAGTAGGCAGATCACCACCAGCTCCTTGCCTCGGGAGTACCCCTGGGTTTCCCTCTCCCCAGAAGCAGAGCCACAGCCAGGTTGATGCTCCGAATCTCCCCGTCCTCAAGTCATGCATATGCATCTTCTCTCTCAGCAAGACTAGGGGCCCAGCATGCGTAAGGGCGATTTCGCTCAGCTCCGGGCAGGAGTCTACACGGCAGCGAGGCGGATGGTAAAGGCAGAGGTCATCCTGTTGGACAGTCCCTAGTGGGTCTACCTGCGATGAGGCCCCAGTCCTCCACACTGGGGAAAATGCCTCCCATTCTGTCCCTAGTTTCTAGGGACTCTTCTCTCAGCTGCTGGAGAGAAGCATCAGAGGTTTGCCGACACTCCTCCAGGCTCGTGCCTCTTTTCTCTGGTTCTGTTCTCTCCTGACCCTTACCAGTTGTTGGGTTGTCATAGGCAGCAGACTGGTGCTCCCCCAGCACCCCTCCCGTCTGTCCCCACCCCCGCTGAACCCCTGCAGACAAGGCCCTGCCCTGGCTCCCTGAAGCTCACAATCTGTGCTCCTGCCAGACTCAGTCACCAGAGGGGTGGAACTCACTTCAAGCTGGCAGCCCTGTGTGGTAGAACTGACCGCCCCTCCTGAAGGGGTGGGGGTGGGGGCCAGCAAGCGTGTGCCTGTGCATCCCAAGGTGCTCTTGTTTTCTGGGCACCCCGCATGGTCCGTGACAGACGCACGGACGGGGGAACCCTCTGCCAGCCAGAATTGGCATCTCACACTACCTCTCAAATCTGCCACTAGCCTCCAGGGCCGAAGACCCTCCAAGAAGAAGAGGCCCCGCAAGACAAAGACCACAGCCACCCCCCACCCCCCAGCCTGGCCTCCCAGCCCGACACAGGCCCGCATTAAAATCAACACTCCGTGAACACACAAAACTGACAGGGCAGAGGGGGAGCACACACCAGATACAAAGATTGGGTTCTCGGGAGACGCGGCCTGTCGGTCTCCCATGTTAGCTCCAAGTGACTAAGCGCAGGGTGGGAAATAACGCCGTCGTGGCGGCCAAAGCTCCCGCCTGGGCTCCAGGTTCGGCAGCCTTTTCACAGGGAAGATGCCTCTGTCTGGAAAAAAATGTGAGCATTGTGTGGGGACCATTAATGCATGCGCCTCTGCGCATTCCTTCGAGAAGAAGCAGCACACCAGCCCCTGAGCCCCCAGCCCTGTGCCCCAGCAATTGTGCAGGCCTGCAGCACACTGCACATGCCACCTGGTCCTTCCCCCCAGGCCCCCAGCTCCATGAGTGGTGGGAAGGGGCCCGCCAAACACCCTGGCTTCATTGTGCCCCAGAAAGAGGGGACTAATTACTCGCCTACACTCCGGAGCGCCCAGCCAGGGAGAAAACAGAGGCCAGTGGGGTGGAGAGGGTGGGAAATGGAGGGGGGGCGTTGAAGAAGGGAGAGAGAAAGCCACAGGATACATTTCAAAGTTTCTCTAGCAATTTGGGGGTGGAGGAAAGAAAGCCCAGTCCTGATGTGAAATCATACAGAGGTCAGGGCTGGGTCTCCCACCCTTGTGAGAAAGTGGTGAATCGGGGACGGTTTATCAAACAATCATTTTTTTCTTTTGAAACCAGGAGGCAGCAGCTTGGACAATTCTGCAGATGTGCTTGATGAGTTAGGGACAAAAATGGCCCTTTTCTGCCCCCCTCCTCCCCTCCTTCTGTAAGGGCTCCCATAGGGGGTTGCTTCTCCCTCCACTGCCTCCAGGACCCTCCCCTCCCTTCTTCAGTGGTCAGCTGAGACCCCCACCCACTGCTTGCCTTTGTACTCTTGGCCTTTGGACATACTGACAGGGGCCTTTATGAGACCCCAATCAAGACCCCCATGTCACAGGTACCTAGTAGAGACACCAGACCTTTTCAAACAAGGGACAACAAGGAAAATCGGCTGGCCCATTGTCTCTCCTCTGTGCTAAGTGAGATGAAAGGGGCCCGCGGCCCCTTCCCTAGAGCCCGCCTGCCAATCACCTCTAGTTATTAAGGTCACAATGTGTAAATTCTTTTGACCTGCACCTAATCAAAGATTCACCGGCCCTTTCAAATCCGAATGGGGAGGAGGGGAGAGATTCCCTCCCATAAACCCAGCAAACTCTCCCTCAATAAAATTTCTCTCTCTGATTCCTTCTCTGCTTCCCATCTCCACCCCCTCGCTTCTCCTTACTCCGCCCTCCTCACCACTGGCTTCAAACACAAATGACAAGCCCCATGGAATTACTACCCCAAAAAACCCAAGGAGGATTTGAAAGTTTCTATTTAATTTTCTTTAAAGAAAAAGTTCTCAGACAGGGACAGTTGCCCAAGCAAGCCCAGAACCCGAGGGGCCCCTGGGGCTCTGGTGCCACGTCCCTCCAAACGGCCACGTGGTCAGCTGGCTTTTTTCTCTCTCCTAAATTGGCCTCTCTTGATTTCCCTGATACCACTCTGCACAGAGAAAATTACAAGGATTAATGCTACTACCTCACTTGGCATCTCTAGATCAGCGGCTGACCCTCCACAACCCAGTGTACCCTAAGTGATTTTGTGAGCAGAGGGGGAAAAAATTACCAAGCCCAAAGTGGGCAACCCTCAAGAAAAAAAAAATAACCATAGGGTAGAGCAATAGAGAACAAGAGCCAGAGGGAGGAACTTGAGAGAGAGCAAAACTTGGAATTTATTGTAGTTTGAAAAGTACATAATGTTTAAATCAAGCAAGGAGAATAAAATGCTTGCAAATTTCCATGCATCACTATCAAGGCTGTGACTTCTACTTTATCTCTTACCATCACTTAGAATAAGGAAGAGATCTAACAAAGCAAGCTAGTGATAAGTGAATGTATGGAAATTGCCCAAAATCTAGTCTTACTGGATGCTCTGCTCTCTTTGATGGTACTTTCTGCCTCTTGGTTTCTCCTTGCCCGGATGTCTTTCTTTCTTTCTGAGCTTTCCTTTGGTGCTAATCCCTCATGTTATTTCAACTACTGTCTCCGTACTGATGCCTTCCACATCTTGACCCCAGGTCTGAGCTCCAGGCCACCTCCCTGGCTATCTCTGGCCATGGCTACCTGACTGTGCCATCCCCTACTCAAGTCAACATGTCTCAAACAGAACTCCGCCTTCTTGAAGCCAGGGGCCCCTTTGACCCTCGGGCTCCTGGAGGAGCTCACGCGGGTCTCCGCCCCTCTACCCCAAATGCAGTCATGACTGCCCACAGGCTGTGTCCTCTGCTTCTCCTGAACCCAGGGCATCCTCCCACGGTCCGAGGAACCCAGACCCTGACTGCTAACAAAGTGTACTCCCAGAAGAGCATACGAACAGCCTCAGTCTATCCCCCTTCAAAGTATCCCCTACATTGTGCCACCAGCTAAATCTTTCAGTGGCTTCAATCTGGCCAAAAATATTCTATGGTTTCCTATCATCCTCGAGTTAAATTCAAACTTTGCTCTTCAAAGCTCTTTCTAAACCAGGCTCCAAACTTCCGCTCCGGCCTCCTTGCCTACCACGTCGTTACACAAACCTTCCTCCCCAGGCAGCCAAACTTGTCTGCCTTGAACGCCCGAACTGACACCTAGCTTCCCATCCCTTATGTCTTTGTTCATATCTGTCCCCTTACCTCAAACTTTCTTATGCAACTTAAGGAGTGCCATCCTTGAAGTCCCACTTCAAATTCCATGTCACCTAAGAAGCTCCTCTGATATAACAAAAATGGTTACTGCTTTCCTCTGATTCCCTGTCAAAAACCTTGAGAGTTGATGGCTCTCACACTGCACATACAGTGGAATAAATCTGAGGACATGCAGACTGATTGGACTGTAAGCCCCTGGATGGTAAAAACGGTCTCTTGTGTTACTTCATATTCCCCACGAGACCTTGCACAGTATAGCATTCTTGACGCATCTGTAAGGCAGGCACTCAGGAATATGCATTACACGCAGAAAAATGTTTCTGGGTGTACATTGCCTTTTTAGACAAATTCCAATATTTTAACTGAGTTCTGTCCCCACAAAATGTCCCAAGTGTGAAACTGCATTTAATGCTGCAAAAGTAAACGTAAGGAAGGATCTTTTCAGGGTGACAGAAATATGCTAAAGTGGATTGTGGTCATGGTTACAGAGCTCTGTAAATTTGCTAAAAATCATAGAATTGTGCACTTAAATTGTACACTTAAAGTGAGTGAATTTTATGATATATAAATTATACTTCAATAAAACTGTGTAAAGTAAAAAAGTAAATGTAGATGCATGCATCCTTAATTTAAATAACTGTAAAGGAAAGAGGAATGATTCTCCATACACCTGCCTAATACTAAAATAGACATTTAAATGCAATTTATGTTTTTTCTAATTATAAAAATAAGCTCATTATAAAAAAGTTTAAATACCAAAAAAGTAAAAAGAAAGTAAATGTCAGAGAAATCCACCACATAAGAAATAACTCTAATGAGACAGTCAAATAAATGACTCATGCTGTGACCCTTTTTCACTTAATGAAGTTATAACATCTTTTGGGATCAATTAACACATCTATATCATTCCTTTAATGACTATGTAGGACTCTGTTGAATGAATATACCATAAAATATTTAACCAGACCCCTATTAATGGATATATAGGTGTTCTTAATACAAGTCTTTATAAGTACATCTTGTATACTTGTCTGGTTATTGCCTTAAGATAAATTCCTAGAAATAAAATTTATATATCAAAAGGTTTTCACATTTTTATTCTGATACTCACTGGCAAACTAATGCAAGTGTAAAACCCTAACTTCTCCTCTCCTTCTTCCTGCAGAGAGCCCACCTTTACTGCCTGCAAAGAAGGATTTCCCTGGCCACTGACCTCTAACAAGTGGAAGAATCCTTTGAACAGCTTATATTTTTGTGTTAATTTTTTTTGTTTTGATTCTCAACCACAGCTCACCCTGGATACTAGTGAGATTCAAATTGGTCAGGAAAGTAGAGGGCTTCAAACACATCAACTCACATGTCCCTCTCTTTGCCAAATGTTACAAGTCTCCCCCTCATGCCCAGCTGACCCTTCTCGTGGGTTATTTACCATAGGACCCCACCCCAATCACTCACTCAGTCTCCTCCCATTCAGGCCCGGGAAGAAAGAGGCCCAGGCTTTACCAGGACAGCTAATGCTACAGCTGCAACAAGACAGAAAATGACTGGAGAAAATGCTGGCCTATAAGAGTAGAATCCTCAGGAGAAAGAGAGGCAATGGGTCATGTACTCTGAACTGCACCCTCTCCGCAGCCCTGCAGGCCACTGCGCAGTGAGTTCAGGGTGAGAAGCATGTGCTAAGTGATGGCCATTGAATGTGGACAGCATCCTAAGAGGGAGACTGTGCTCCTGAGACTCCAGAACCTGGACCACGCACCAAAGGACTGCCCCAGGGCAAGACTCACACTAATCTCTTTCAAAATCCTCCAATCAATGAAGAAGGGAGGGAGGGACACCCATGGTGGCCATGGCAGAAAGGGGTTCATTTCAGTTTACCCCGCAGACCTCAGCCTTTCCTTCCCTGTGTGTTCAGCCAGTGCACGTCACATGTGCAACAGAGCCACACTAAAGGAGCACATTTATGCTTGAAAAGCTCTTCCTTCTAGCTTTTGTGTCTTCCTATCTAGTCCAGCTCCTACAAAGAAGTCGGTCAGAAGCTGGTCAGAAGCTGGTCACCTGACCACTTACTATGCCAGCATAATGAAAGTGGTGGCCATCCCCTACCTATCCCCACCTCCATCACCACCAGAAGCAACATAGACGTAAATGTGTCCAGCCTGTGAGCAGAAAGTCACACCTCTCTAGATGGGGCCAGTGAAGCCTGGAAAATTGAGAATGGAAAAAGGCCTGCTGGTCCCACATTCTGCTTCATCAAGCCTACCCACAGTGTTGAGAGGATCGGAGAAAGCATATGATGAAGAGCCTTGGCTGTAATGCCTTCAGTAAGCAGGCAAGTTCCTGCCTCCCGATGCAAGCTCTCCAGCCTGTATGCAGAGGCTCCAGCCCCCAGGGCCGCTGTGCACGTTTTCTAAAGTGTACCGACTTTAGAGGGGGCTGCTGTTTCCAGCCTGCTGCGAAAATCAAAACACTACACCGTGACCACCATGGCCCTTGTTCCAGAAGCTGGATTATGGCTGTGCTGTAGTAAGGAGCAGGGGAGGAGACAGCAGGACAAGCTGAGCAGGGCCAGAGACAAATCTGAACAGAAGAATGTGGAAAGGGTACAAGTGGGGGTGGGGGTCACGGCCAAAAATGATTTATAATTATTTTAATCTCCTAAAAGGTTCACTCTCATTATTGTAATTCCCATTTGCAAATTAAGACCCTGCTGAAGATTTTGGATGTTATCACATCCCAACTGGCACTCCACCTGCCCCTCCTATACTTTTTTGTTCCCCATCCATGTTTTAAATTTGCATTGCAAACTATGAAAAAGGAAAGCTTCTGCAGAAAGCAATTTCCT
Source organism: Phyllostomus discolor (assembly GCF_004126475.2). Lineage (NCBI taxonomy): Eukaryota > Metazoa > Chordata > Mammalia > Chiroptera > Phyllostomidae > Phyllostomus > Phyllostomus discolor. The sequence continues at coordinate 153,903,068 of NC_040907.2, forward strand.
GGGCCAGCAGCTCTTGGACTAATATTCCCTTTGCAGTTACCATGGCTTCTGTATGCACGTCCTCCCCTCCCGCCTCCCTCCTATGCCAGCAACTTCTGCTTGAGCCAAGTCTGTCTGACAGGGCACTACAGGCCATGTTACAAACTACCTGCTGTGAAAATGCCCTGGCCAGAGAGAGGAGCACAAGTCAGTTGGGAAAAGGGGCAAGATCCTGGGTAGTCAGCTTAATAGGCAACCCCAGGGGCATGGGGGTAGCACTCAGGTACATAACTCTCATAGAAGATGGCAAATAAAAACCTGCTCCCCAAAGTTCTCGATCTGCAACTTTAAGAGTCCTGTTCAAAAAGCTGCTGGAGAGAGACACAAGGGTTAGCCCCTGTCCAATCCACAAAGCCAAAGATCTTTCAGTGTGAAGAAGAGCAAAATACATTTGCTGGCTTGCTGAGGCATAAATGCACCCTTTGTGGCCATCACACATAGAAACTCTGGTCAGCACAGCAGAATTCAGCATCAGCGCTGACCTCTGTGATGCACAGCATCTGCACAGCTAGCTGCCCACACCACTGGGGTCAACACACGCTACTGGTGGTGGCACACGCGGACGTCTATTCTCTTTCTCGGTGTGAGGAAAACATTCCAGCTCTGGGGTTCCAATCTCCTAACCCCCCCAGATGGAACTACAATAAAGAAACTTACTGAGACTCACTGATACAGGGGTCATGGGCAGCAGAATTCCTGTTCCTAGGTCTTAATCCCATGACCGATACAGCCATGCATGACTGTCCTGAACGTGGAGAAGAAATACAGCTGGCACTATGGACTGCCATCTAGTGATCCAGGGACAAGGATGCTCACGGGTGGAAAGGGGGAAGCACATTTTCTTTCTTTCTTTCTTTTTTTTTTTTAAGATTTGATTTTATTTTTAGAGAGATGAAGGTAGGGAGAAAGAAAGGGAGAGAAACGTCAATGTGCAGACACCCCCTGAATGCCTCCCACCAGGGACCTGGCCCACAACCCAGGCACGCACCCCAACCAGGAACCCAACCCTCAACCCCCTAGTTCACAGGGGGTCACTCAATTCACTGAGCCACACCAGCCAGGGCAGGAAGCACATTTTCAAAAAATCTGGCTTGAAATAAATAGAAAAACAAGGAATTTAAGATGACTCCAGAATAAAATACTGAAATCTGCCCCAAACTGCCTGACAGCCACCTATTTGCAGGAGGATAGGGTGACCCTCCTACCTCAGATGTGACCCCCCCAATACACAAATGTATATTCATGCTACTGACCAGCCACATCCCCATCACTGCCTTTTTCACTCAGGTCCACCCAGCCCCCAGTCAACTTACAAGAATAAGTTCCGTTGGCTCAAGAAACTAAAACCACAGACACTTCATGAAGATCCCTCTTCTGACTGGTCTGAGTACCACAGCTAACAGGTGGGGAAACCTTAAATATACGAGCTTTGTCATGACAGGGCCACTGGCACGGATCGGTGCCGTAAGTCAGACAGGACTAGAAGTTTCCGCCCCGCCACCAGGTTCCTCTTTAGCCTTCACAGATCAAACTCAAGCCGATGCAGGCAGCAGAGATCAGTTCGTCTCCAAGCCAAAGGTCTTCACAGTGAGGGACCAAAGCCGCCCTGGCCGGGCCTCTGCCGGCCCGTGTCCCAGATTAATCACCACCAGGCAGGGCCCGGACACCGGGCTGCAATCTGAGCCCGGCAGCACCTGCACGGGGTCACCCTGGCCCCTCCTGCACTCCCCTTGGGCGGGACTCCAGGGCATGAGGGTGTCCACCTGTTGACTAGATTACCTGGAACGGGAGGGCAGGACACTCGGCCATTTTCAATCCTGCACGTAAGTCAGAAACTGTATGAGTGGATAGTGAAGGAAGGAGGAAAGAGGCAGTGACTCAAGCAGTGAAGTCAAGGCTCCAAGAGAAAGACTATTCCGAGCCCCTGAAGAGGAGGAGGAAAAGGCCCAAAGCCCCTCTCTGGAAAGGAAAGCTAGCTCCAGACCAGCAGTGGGGGAACTAAGCCCTCAGAGGTCATGAACTATGAGGTGCTCTGTGAGTGTCTTGGCATACTTTCTCACCATCTACAGATCTACAGACAGCTGATGAGGAGGAGAGAGAGCAGGGCAGGGGTATCTTTTCAAAACACCCCCAAATGCTGCCAGATATGCTAGTGTAAAAGAAGCTTAGAAAACAGATCCATTCTGTTGGCATTCTTGAACGCCACGACCTTCAGTGACCACCTACATCAGCCCGCTCTTTCAGACACCGTCCACTCAGAGCTGGCAACTAGGTGTGGTGTGTGTGCGCACAGCTATCTGGCCTAGAATGCACTTTCCAGGGCCAAGGACCCTATTATACTGTAAATTCCTCACAGATAGTAATCTCTTTCATATTGTTGCTTCTGTAAGTGGAGTAGGAGGAAGTATTCTTGAGGCTCAAAAAAGAAAAAAAAATCAGAAGGAGGAAGATAAGCATGAAGACCGTATCTCAGAACGATCTGTCCCAGGCCCTGACCTGTGCAACGCGGAGAAGCCACTCGTGGATGCCCCCTTTCCCGCAGGCTCCGTGGCCCCAGGAGTCAGTGTCAGACTGAAGTGTGCGTCCCTTGAAAGAGCAGAGAAAAGCACGGGCCAGATAAGAGGACAGGAGCTCCTGTGCAGTGCCTGCATTCGGGGAGGAACACCCACATCCTGACTGCTGCACCTTGTACCTCCAGAGCTCCATCTCCAGGAGTTCCCTTTGAACTCCAGCTGCAACCGGAGTTAGGACAGAGCAGTGGCTACAATCACACACTTGCTTGGAAGACGGGGCGGGGGGGGGGGGGGGGGGGGCACATGTGACAGGCCATGAAAGGTCCCTGCCTATAAAACAGACTGGAAAACAAACCCTTAATTTAAATGTTAATGAAAGTGCTGTGGAGACATCAGAGGCTTCCCGGCTGCTCAGAGAACAGCTACACCAGCCACAGAATTTATGGCTCCCCTTCACCCTCCCGCCTCCCTCTCTGCCTCATCACCCACTGAAGTTTAAAGAGTAAAAAAAAAAAACAACTAATTTTAACATTAACTCCATGCTTCCACCTTGGGATGTGATTGCTAAATTATCTGTAGGCAGAACAGTGATCAAAGGTGGAAAAACACAGGCACGGCGCACACACAACCCAGAAAAGTCAGCCACAGCTGTGGCAGGAAAACGATCTTCTCTCTCTCCCCTGCACGACAGAGGAAGAGAAGAAATCGCAGTGCGGGCGGGGATTGGAGCGGGAAGAAGGGAAAGAAAGCTCTGACCCCTCCACTGTGCTCCGTTCCCCCATCTGAGAACTTAGCACACAGGTTACCCATTTGATTAGTCTGTCTCTGACCATGGTCTCATCAGACCATGCTGTCTAGTTCACTGCTGTTTCCCCAGGGTCTAGCACATAGTAACGCTTAAGTACCTGGGCAGAGACAGAGAGAGAAGTGCGGCAGCCAGCAGGTGGGAGAGAGACGGAGACGGGGAAAGAAGTGAGACACTGCGACTGAGGGGCAGAAATGTACCCATCCGCAGGGGCAGGGTCTCTGTGCATGCGCTCTGTCTCCAGCCTTCTACAGCAGCCTCTGTTTCTGTCTGTGGTATTTTATTTGTCAGCTCTTGACAACAGAGCCAACCTTGCTGGCCAGGGAAAAAGTCACTCCCACAAATGGGTTCTGGGCCAGCCAGGACTGGTTGGGGTGCTGGTCTTAGGCCAGCAGCTCAGCACATGAGCCTCCCCGTGCCCATCCTGCCCTGGCTAGTGGCAGAGAGCCAGAGTCTTGAGGAAATGAAACCCACCCCTGTCCCTGTGGCATTTCGTCCTTGCTACTGAGGGACATACCCACCAGAGAGGCTTGGCTTAGCACAGGCAATGAACTCTAGGGTGGAGGGCACTGCCCTGAGACTCAGCAGGACCAGACTCTGATTCAACTGTATCCCCACACTGATCATTTTCCAATTTTCGGTCATTTCAGGCTGGACCAATGGGCCCACCTAGCATTACCCAGAGCTTCTTTCTTTCTCCAGGTATCATGCCTCCCCTTCCGGCCATGCCAGCCTCTGGCCCCTCCGTGGTGCCTCTGCACCTCTGACCCTCTCATCCAGAGGCACCACATGCAGGAAACTCCCTCCCGTGTGCTCTACAGCCTGGCAAAGGGGAACGCTGGGCCAGTTCTTGCCTTAGCAAGGTATCTTTTCCCTAGACAGGCCCCAGCGGAAGCAAGCTTCCCTCTTGTCCCAGCCCTGGAAAGGGAGAACAGGGAGGTCTTCGAGTTGGCCAGGGGCCAAGTCATCAGGAGACCCAGCAACAAATATGAGGTCTGACAAAGTCATCCAATGGAATATTCTTTCAGGTTATCAAGGTCAGGGATCCTCTTCAGGACCCAGCTCTCTACTGCCAGTCAGAAAAAGCAAAACTCAGAGGCACAACCTTTCCTTTTGATTCGTCTCCTCCTCAAAGCCCCGAGTGAGTTATGCAGCCTAGGGCCAAAGGATTGCTGAACCACTGGGAACCAAAAGATTCCAAACCAAAAGTTGGCTGCTTCTTTTTCCAATCTTTCAAACCTCTCTGTCAGGGAAAACTCCAGATGCAATTACTTTTCACTAAAGAAAGGTGCATTTCAACAGGCTAGTGAATATGCATCTACCCCCCACACAACACACAGCAAACCCTGTAGCCACTGGAACAAACACCCTGCTCTCCCAAGAAACCCACCCCCTTACCAAACAGTACACAGTGCCTGCTCTCCGTCCAGATTCTCCCTCACCTCTGGGAGAAGTGGAGCAAGAAGGGGCAGCTGCTCTGTCAAAACCCCCCAGAGGCCACAACTCACTTTACAAATTTGAATCGGTACATTTCATGCAGACTTGGACTAATCCCCCAAAAAACAAACAGGCCACCACAGTGAGCAAAGTAACACAAAATTATATTGTATATTTAATAACACAGCTAAGTCAAGTTTCTACACCTATACCACTCATATATTTCCCTAATGACAGAAACAAGAGAGAAGGGATTAAAACCCAAGTGTCCTGGGAAGCCGTCCTGACCACACTCGCTCTCACGATAGCAAGAGTTGTTCTGGGGTGGGGGGCGGATTCTGTCGAGCACCTCCTTTCTCCTGAGGGTAATAACTATGGTGTCTGCAGAGGAAGGAGAAGCTGTGGGTTCCTCTCTCCTTCCCTCCCAGGCAAGCAGGGCAAGCAGGCCTACACATTAATTTCACCATCAGGACCCCCACGGCTGGCTGGCTCGGAAGGGACCCTGCAGACTGAAGATCTACAAGGACCCGCACTCCCGGACTGGGGCAGGCATTTACAGCTACCTGAGTGAGCCCACCCCTCTCTCTCTCTACTCTGGCCCCGGTTCCCACAGAGCCCTTAGAGGGCCACAGCTACTATCCAAGATGTGCTAGTGGTAAACGCATGGCGATGACCTGGGGCCTGCCTCGTAGTCCTCCCTGAGCCCATAGGACATGGGTGGACTATGACAGGCTGCAGACCGGAGCACCAACTGCTGCCTCTTCCACCCCACCCCCCACGTGCCCTACCTTGAGCTTCTCTAAGCCTCGATTTCTCCCTCTTCCCGGAATGGCACCCTTCTTCCCCCTCAAAGACAGCCTAGTTTCAGGCACTTAGTATCACGTGGCGACCATCACAATTATGTACCCGTCTTATCCCCACCTACGAACAGGACCTCTGGGGGAGCTGCCTCACAGCACATGTCCGGTCAGTGCACAGGAAGTGGGGAGAAAAGGGAGAAGGAAAGGAAAAGATGAAAAGCAGAAGGGAGTGAAAGTAAGTCTTTAACAGTTCTGCATTTTCTCATTCTTGAGGATTTACTAACTTTATTCAGCTGGCAATAATTTTAGATGGCAACAAAACATACTGGACATTTTAAAAACTCAGCTTTTCCGTGTTACTCATGGAACAGTGCTCAGAATCCAATGTGACCTCAGGAGGTTGGTCTGTGAGACCAGCTGGGCTGACGTACGCAGCCCCACAAACATGCCCGGACACTGCCCTGCCACCCAGGCAGGCCTCAGGAGCTCACTGCTGTTCCATCTGAACCCGCTGCTCATTAACAGTGCCAGGCCAGGCCTCCTCTGCAGGAGGAGGGCTTCATCTCCAAGTCATGCATCTCAGAAACAGAACCATTGCTATCAGAGCAAGAAGATGGGTAAGAGGCAGAGTAAAAGGCCCTTGCCTGCCACCCTGCTGTGGAGACAAGTGGTTTTCCTCCTGTGTTTTCTGAGTGCCTAAACACAGCTCGAAGCACACAACTGGTGTTAAGTATCATCTTCCATGACTGTTTACGAATCAAGAACTCAAGGTCATGGAGGGAAGGAAAGGTGACATCTGGACACAGGAAAGAGTACCTGCTTGCTTTCAGTCATGAGCACCTCAAAATAAGCCTAGGGCTTGAGGTTTCATGTTTCACACTACAAGTGTCTAAGTTAATACATAAGAAAAAAAGGCAGAAAAGCCCCAGCATCAGATAAATATGATAAATACCTCTGACATATTATTTGAAATTGCAGAAAGAGATGAATTAAGAGAAGCGATGTGCCAGATCTCCTAACTATCCAGGTTCCTTCTAACCGTATAAGGGAGCTGTGAGGGCGTGAGAAATTGTCAGGTCAATCACCCTGGCTGGTATGGCTCAGTGAATTGAGTGTTGGCCTGTGAACAAAACAGTTGCCAGTTCAAATCCCAGTCAGGGCACATGCCTGGGTTGCGGGCCAGGTCTCCGGTGGGGAGCACAGGAGAGACAATCACACATTGATATTTCTTTCCCTCTCTTTCTCCCTCCCTTCCCCTTTTTCTAAAAATAAATAAAATCTTTTTAAAAAGAAGGAGTCAGATAAACCAGGAGTCCCTGCCCTAGAGGAGGACAGCTGGGTGCCCTGACAGCATCCCCATGTTCTTCATGAGGCGTTCAGGGTCTCATCACATTAGTGACACTGATGACCACAGTCCATAGGAAGGTGGCAGGAAGGGGAACAGAAGGTAGCCATCAAGGGCAAGAATATTGCAGGAGGAAAGAGAGATTCCTGCTGAGTCCCCACCTCAAGAAGACTGCAAAAGAGCAATGTAACTCCACCAGGGCCAGCCAAAGCCTGGGGCAAGAGCTGAGACGTGAGGCCACGGAGCGAACGCTACAGAGAGGAGAGACTCCGGTGGGCATCGTATTACAGCCCTTTTAGCTTTGCAGAGTGTTTTCTCATTCATTACTGTATGTCACAGTCATGATAATCTAGAAGGGTCTATAAAGGAAAAATCTTTACATTTCATAGATGAGGAAACTGAGGCTCAGCGAAGGGGATGACTTACCTGAGGTCACTCTGTTGGCTGGTGGCAAAGCAGAACTCCAGTCTCCCAGAAGAGACCCCAAGGCTGGGAGGCAGTGCCTCCCAGATCAGGATAAATGGATAAGTTTGTTGAAAAATTCAAATCCATGGACAGAGAGAAGAAATTGATCTAACAATAAGATGAAAAGGCCCCTATCCCAGAATAGTTTTGGGTAAGAGAAAAAGGAGCAGAGATAACACCACCATATATTCTGGTCTCCCAGTGCAATGACAGAATCCCAAAAGCAAATGATTTTTTTCTAATAAAAAGTCACACAGCATTTATTGTCATCTGGTAATAACAAAAGGGTAATCAAAACAATATGAATAAATGTTCAAGGACTATCTGCAACAAAGAACACCTAAAGAACACAAATGGTATTGCTTCTCAACAGTTTCTCATGTTGTCAGTCATTTCTAGATGGAGACACTTTGGAGCAGAATAATATTATCTCCTTTTAGCATGCTCTGACCTAGTTGTTTTCTTGACTTTGTTTTAGAATGAATCTCTTCTGCACCAATGACACAGCCCTCTATCCATACACTCACTTGCTCATAAAGCCACACCTGAATCTGAGACCTGTCCTGCAAGTACCTGAAGATAAGGTTGATGGGCTGCACCATCACCTTCTGCACTCTTTGGCCTTGGCCACATACGCCATGGTGGAAGCTGACAAAAGACCACACTAACTGCCCTGGCTGGTGTGGCTCAGTGGATTGAGTGCCACCTGTGAACCAGGGGGTCACCAAATTGATTGCCAGTCAGGACACATACCTGGGTTGTGGGCCAGCTCCCCAGTGCGGGGTGTTCCAGAGGTAACCACACATTGATGTTTCTCTCCCACCCTTCTCCCTCCCTTCCCCTTTCCCTAAAAGTAAATAAATAAAATCTTTAAAAAAAAAGACCATACTAACCCACGCAATACCTCAAAATCTACTTCTGGAATTAAGCTACAAACTATTTTTAGAGTCCAAGATACCATCTGGAGTTAGGGGAAAGGTCATCTCAAATAACTCTGGGTGAGGAGCTGAACAGCCAGCCAACAGTGAGTGAAAGACTCATCCCAGGGTCAAGAAAGTACACCAAGAAGCCTCTGAAGGAGAATGTGAAGAAAATGTAAGACTCCGGTTTTCACCAAAGATGAAGTACATCAAGGACACAGCAGAGGGTCTGGCCCGGGGCTGCTGACTAATCGCTGTTAGCTGCTAGCAGCAGTAGCAGTCAGGGGGCATACTCGTAATAGAAAGCTAGGTCTTTCCTCAAAGCCAGTCTCCAAGTTGTAGCCAACCCCCCCCCGCCCCAAACTCTCTTAACTGTAATCTAAACTGCTACTTATTGGTGAGGGCAGGCTCTGTCCTCAACTTCTTATTGGCACCATCTTCAACAGCTGCTGTGCTCCATTCTGTTAACAGGTAACTGTGCACAGTCCAGAAGAGGCAGCTGGAGAAGAATATGGCGTGGGGGTGCTGGGAGAGTCTGTCTGTGTTCTTTGGCCTAAACGCACGGGCAGGGAGCATGCGGACCATCTCCAGCCCAGAAGAACTGCCCTCCACCACCCACCCCACCCCACCCCACCCCACCCCACCCTAGTCCCCTGAAGCCAGCAGACATCCACAGGGAACCACCAAGACAAAGTCACCAGGGCACCTGTCATCTCCCACAGACTGTCCCACCGTCCTTCAATCCTCACACAGATCCAGCCCACAGACCCCCAAAGCCGGGCTCGCTGGCTTACACAGGGGTAGCAGCATGAGGAAGAAACTGAGGAGCGGACGAAGCCGGCCGGCTCCGGTTTCCACCCTCAGCTCCCACACACTTAGGCCTCTCTCCTCCCCGCTGCTCTTTCCTTCCCGCTTCCCTAGGATCGCTGCAATGATTTGTTCCGAACAGCGACAGGTTTATAGGTTAGCTGACACCTCCGCTCTGTGGAATTTTAATTAACTTCTCCCATCGTCAATATGCTAAGGAATGGGGTCTCCATTCTCTGGGGTCAGCAATGTGTTTCAGGTCCTGCTATATCAGCCGTCAAATTGAAGAATTAATGACGTGGCTAATCGGCTCTAATTCTTTAGGAAGAAAAAAATTTGAAAGGGAATTGTGGAAGGGGGCTGGAGGAGGGGTGCAAGCTCCTTGGGGTGAAGAGGAGGAAAGGGGGCTGAGCAAAGGGGGGAACTGACTCTCTCGTAAAACAAATGACTGACTCAAACTCAGTTTTGGAGGGTGGTGGCCCTACAGCTTTTTCCCTCTGATCATCTGGATCAGGAGGGAGGGACAGAGGAAGCGGGTAAGACCCGAGGCGAACATGGTGGCAGAGCAGGTACAGGAGAGGGCATCAGTGCCCGCTGCTGGGGAGGAGAGGGGCTCTGCCCGAGTCCACGAGAGCCTAGAAAGCAGAAGTCAGGATAGATAAAGCTAGAGAAATACTGGTCAGGCCAAAGGGTAGGGTAGAGCCATCATCAAAAACCTGGCACTTCTGCTACGATGGTCAATAAATCTACTCCACATTTGGATGAAATGTCTTTAGATGAAAGCCCAACGGCCCACAGGCCTCGTGCCTCTCCTGATGCCTCAACTCTGTAAGGGCTTCTCCGGGAGACATTTTCCAAGGGGACACACCACTGATGTGAGACCTGTGAGAGCAGGCCGGCTGGCACTGTCACCTCCCAGAGGTGCTGAGAGGCCTCCGCTTTAGTAACAACCCAGAATGGCATCTATTCCAGACAGGACACTGTCGTCATAGCTGGACTCGGTTATGTTCTAACACAGCACCTTTTCCCTCACATTCCTGGGCCATATGGATGCTCAGGAAGCTGGCTCCTGGAAGGTTAGCTCAAGCCCACGCATATAGGCAGTGACCTGCAGACCTCAAGTCTCTGGAGGATTCCCAAAACCTCCAGGAGAGTAACCTAAAGCAACCTAGAACATACAGGTAGAAAGGAGATTTTCTAGCCCACCTGACCTTGTAAAATAAAAGCATTATTACACAGGACGGACATAAGCATATCCAAAAATATCTCCCTTACCTGAGTAACGGACTGATAGCAATGGACCAGACTCGGTCTTCAGTCTGGATGGTGTGTAAGCACTGCCCAAGCCGGCCTGAGGCCAAAGACCATACCTGGAAACAGGAGAGGAGATGCTCTCGTTGGCAGTGCCTGGATGGGCGTGGGAGGAAAGATGCACGGGGAGGGGGTGGTGATGGTGGTGGCGGCAGCAATGGAGAACCCTTTCTGTCCTGTATACACAGAGCATAGGGTACCAGCAGAGGGGCCTCTCGGCTTCTGGATAGCCTACCACCCAAATAGACCCTGGCTCCCAGTTTAACCACCCTCTTTCGCCTCCACCCGATGGCCCTTACTTCCCAACCGATTTTCTACCAGGGAATCAGAAGTTTCACATTCCTCAGCTGAGGCCTGACTAAGACAAGTGAGTGGTGGGGCTCACCTCTCTTAGCAACCTCCCCTTGTTTGTGGATTTTCCTTTCTCCTATCTTTCACCAAGATTTCACTTTGGGGAGATAGAGGGGAGGGGGGGAAGATCAAGGTGCAGTACGGGAGAAAAGAGATAGAATTAGAGAGAGGAGTGAAAAGAGAGATGCAAGAGAAGGAAAGAATGGAAGAAGAGAAACCTCGAAGTAGCAAGGTGGTGTGTTGTTGTTTGTTTGTTGACAATGCCCAGGGTCCAATGCTATTCATGTCGGCATGGAATTTAGCACCTAGTGTCACCAAAAGTAGCAGAAAAGCTTAACTCTTTTAAGCTTCCATATCTCCTACAGGTTAAAAATATTGCTTGGAGCACATTATCTGGTCCCTATCAGTCAGGAATGTACATTAGCAGCCACTCTGGGCTTAACTCTAATCAACACTCACAGAGCCCTCTCAGCAGTCAGTGCATTTAGAAATCTTCCATTAAGCACGAGGCCCCCCCACCTCACCCAACCCCAGATGACACACACAGGGATAGAAGCCTCTAACTAAACAGAAAGGAAACCTCAAATATACAGAGCTATCCCCAGACAGCAGCCAAGGAGGGACCCTGGGATGGCCGGATGGGTCAATGACCTCTCAGGGTCCCTGCAGTGCTATAAGGGGAACACATAGGTCAGTCAGCACCTTAGATGGAAGAACTTTCAGGAAACATTCCTTGAGTTTAATGGGTAAGGAATGGAGTGGGGGTAGTCCGGCCTCCTTGGGGTCACATGATATCTCTTCCCTATAAAAGGAGAAAGTGTTTCAGATTTTGTGTGCATGATGGGGGGAAGTGGGCATGAGTTACTTTTCTCAACAAAGGGAAAAGAAATAAATTTAACAAGAAGATCCTGAATGAGGAGGGGCAGAAAACAAAGGTAAATACCACACATTTCTCGGTGTGCCATGATTTTGGCTCACTCTTCTGGATCTACGGTCAGGCCACTTTGGTAGTAACTAGATGCGCTTCCAATGTCCTCTCTTAGACGGCCCCATATGGAAAGAGAGGTTTGCCTCTTCCCTGATGCAAGCCCCCTAGAAGGCATGCTCTTGCACGGCTGGTAGGAAAACACTAAGGACTCTGATTACAAAATCTACAGGGACAGCCTAGGCCTGAATTCACTGGTGTCTCCAGGACACAGGCCGGTGCACTCCCAGATCGTGCAAGCCGCAGAACAAGGCTCCTGGTCTCCAGGAGTGGCTCAGAGAGCACGTGGCCAATCCCGAGCATCATCTCAGGAATGCGGGCCTCCTGACCTGCCCCAGCAGTGCCCCATCCACCCGAAACATGAGTATGCCGAACATGCCTTCACCCTCAGTGGTCAAATACAAAGAAGACCCATCCCTGGAGATGTAACCCGGTGGGAGTGGACATTTATACAGTTCTTCTAAAAAGCAGTTGGCTATATGTACCAAGACCTTTAAAATCACCAAAGTCTTTGCACTGGCTGCTGTGGCTCAGTTGGTTGGGTGTCATCCTGAAAACCAAAGGTCACAGGTTTAATTTCCTGTCAGGGCACATGCCTGAGTTGTGGGCCAGGTTCCCAGTCGGGGCATGTGCAAAAGGTAACCGATGTTTCTTCCCTCTCTCCCTCCCTCCCCTCTTTCTAGAATCAATAAAAGAAAAAAAAACTTAAATCATCAAAGCCTTTAACTTAGTCATTCTATTGCTGAGACCCCATTTTGAGAAAATAATCCTAAATTGAAGAAAACTAAATGATGAAAATATTCCCTAGAGCCTGCAGTCGCAGAAAGGACTTTAGAACCAGACAAATCTGGGCTGAACCCTCTTTGTTACTTATCATCCCTGGTTTTACAGATGTTTCATAACTCCTTTGCCTCAGTTTCCTCACGTATAAAATGAAAACGAATACCTATCTTTCAGGGTTGCAGTGTGGAAAAGTGAAGATATGTATAAATTACCCAGCACAGTAGCAAAGAATTTGGTAGATATTAGGCATCAATAATAATGGTTCTTAATACTATAGGAAAAAAACTAGACACAAACATTACCAAGAGGAAAAACAGCAACTAAATTATGGCAAGTCCATTGTGAAGCTATTAAAGATGACACTAACAAATAATTTGAAATAATGATGGAAAACTTCATAAAATAAAGTCGATACAGCAATGTACACTGGACAGCTAAAATATATTACAAGCATATTATGCAACAGAAAATTATCCTAAAAGATAAAATGAGAAAGATAAATAAATGTAAAGGGCTTAGCATAGTGCCTGGTTACGTTGTATATGATTATAAATCAAACAAAGAAATGTATGCACTGAAAAATAACTAAAAGGAGAAAAAATAAGTTCAAATGCACCCTCTACAGAAAATCTCCCCTTCCAAGCCAGATGTGATCCCTCCACCCTCTGAACCTTCTGGCCTTTTCCCGGGAGCTTCACACCTCAGTCTCCAGCCATTTCCAGTCCCCTTCACAGTGCACGCAGGCCTCAGCTCCCCTTGAGGAGAGGGGCTGGATCTTCCTCCCCTTTGAAGAGCCCTGGGTGCCTTGCATAGGCACGTATCAGAATGAATGAAAGAACAGAGAAAAAGGAAGAAACCAAGGGATGGCCAGTTCCAGCCCAGGCCCACTGAGAACACAAGCCACCTTTCTGCCGCATCTCGGAACGGGGCTGGCCCCACTGAAGCCCAGAGAAGCAGCTCCAGCTAAGTCACAGTAAGTTTAAAACTAAAGTTTGGAGAGAGGAAGGAAGAGGGCTTTTGGGGAAGTCTCTTGCTCAGCAGTTTTACAAAGAAAATGTTTTCGTTTCCTTCACACCAATAAAACAAACCTCTTTTCTAAGACACAGTACATATTTGGGGAACTCCCTCAAAAAGAGGCTTTAGATATTTGAAGGCAAGCATGGTAGTTCTTACACAGGTTCATGTATATTAGAAGGCTGAAGTAGCAGCGGTAGAACTGCAAATGCCACCAAAAGAAAATGGAGAGTCAGTTATACAAGACTAACTAACATAGAAATGGGCCAGGAAGATGAAGGTGGAGAAATACAAAGCCAGCAACGGAAAGGAAGAAACGAAAGCAGCATCCAGAAAGCGGGGAAAGATAAGCCGGCCTGGAGGTCACTGGGGAGCCCCAAAGAGCTGACTAGCTTTCTGAAGTTGAAGAACCAGGAGGGAGAGTGCTGCCACTGACCTAAAAGAAATCCTCAAAAGAAACGGGATATGCTTCGGTGACGATTTTAGAATTAAATAGTGCCCTATTTCAGTACTTTTTTAAAAACTAAGTCACTAAGTAGGGCTGAGTTGGTACTTAACCCAGTATCCCACAGAGAGCTGTTGTCGTCACCTTTTGACTGTAAGCAGTCCACACCCTTGAACTGCTGTGTGTGCTCATGAGGCTTAGTTTCACACTGCCCAGGGTAGCAGAGCAGAGAACAGGATGGAAGAAAGAGATGCCAACGAGAAAGAAGAGCCAGGGGAAGCTTGAAGCTATGACAAGTAGATGCTGTAGTGAGGTGGGATGATCTAGGTCACACATGCCACCAAATGTTTCTGTGCAAATTGACTTCTGAGCAGTAGAGAAACTGAAGTCCAGTCTCTTTGCAAGGAGGCTTTGCAAGCCTCATGACCACACATAGCAGTTCAAGGGTACAGAGAGAGTGACCGATCAACAACCTGAAGTACAGGGTGGGGGAATGGGAGCAGGTGACAGGAAATTCAGTTTCCACATCGGTTCAAAGGTTTTCTGGATTTCTCAGGCTCCTTGTGCCGGTGCGCATGTCTCCAACAGAATACGAAGTGCGAGGAAGAAAACAGCAAAGGAAGGGAAAACTTCCACAAACAAAAAAGAACATACTTAGCTTTTCTTTTTATATAAATTAGTGACATTTTTCCAAGATGGAGTAGTCACCAGAGAGGGCACGGAGTCAGAAAAATTAGTGAGCAAAGACTAGGCCGTCCCTCACCTGAGTCCTCTCTCACTATGTGTTCTAGAGGCCTGTCTGCGGACACGAACACAGAGTTTGCTCCTATTAGTACGACGAAGTCTCCAGATGCTGAGAAACGGACAGGCAAGATACCACCAGGCCTCCTGCACCCTTGAATGAACTGTCAGCCAAGTTCCCACAGCAGCCCCAAAAGACCAGGCATATACGGGCCCTGCCTAGGGCTGCTGGACACTCAAAAGGAAAGGTTCTCTCCCTCACGGGTGGGAGCCTACTTGACTCAAATGGGAGGAGCCGAGTCCATAAAGCAGGGGTCACACTACTTATCAGGCTCGTTCTGCTGGGTCTTGGCAGATGTCTGACTGTAGACCAGACAATTTGGCAGTGACGCAACAAATAACACCCTTCTCTTGTCATTTTTCTACTGCTTACTGACCACATCACTCTCTAGAGAAGCAGTAAAAACACATTTTAATTATCAACCTGATTGCTTATAAACAAGGTGGTGAAAAATTAACCTCCCTAAACAGAGAGCAAGTAAAAAGAGGGAGACTTTAAAATAAAATATTGGGGTCAGAACTCAACCCACAAACTTGAGGAAATTCAGCCCAGGGAGGAAAAGCTGGCCAGGCCCTCTGTTTTTGAGTTCACGCCACATTTCAAGTGAGTGGCAAGCTTCCCAGCCACTGTCCACTCCTTCCCCAGGCCAGCTGGCAAGGACACAACCTGGCATGGCAAGCTGCATGCCAGAGGCACATAAGTGAGTCCTTTATTGCGTTGTTTGCTCCGCCCCCACCCAAGGCTCTCAGCCAATCCCGAGACTTCGGCCCTATCCACCCTCTCCCGCCCCACTCCCTATAGACAGAAGGGAATAACGGTATGTAAGGGGGCGACCACCTCACCTTGGCCGTCCTGTCCCTGGAGCCACTCACAATGATGCCCCCTTTGCAGTCCACACAGTTCACCTCCTGTTCATGAGCCGAATACTTGACAGTGAAGGTGCTATGAATCTTATGAACACCAATCTTTCCATCTCTAGGAGAGAAATAAGAAGCCCACCCCAAACAGCCAATTATTCTCTCTGTAAGAAGAGAAAAAGTCTACAGAAATAGCCCAAGCCTGGAATGACATTGAATTTGCTAAGCTTTAGGCAGTTCAGTCCAATAAGGTTCTGACCTTCCAGCTACCTTTAGTTCCTCAGTATACTTGGGGTTGAACAGAGCTGAGAGACCAAACAAATTTCCCCCTTGGGAGTATCAAGACCAGCTTCACTTTTCATTAAAGGCTCTTCCTGTTTTCCTTCCCCAGCTAACCCTATCAAACGCCTTTGGTAAATCTCTGTGCTTTAAAGGGGGGGTGGGGCGGGGGGTGAGGAGAGAGAATAATTACTCCTTCTAGTCTCTGTCCTCATCCCTTTGGAGTTAAGACAGAACAGTCAGACACAGGCAGGTGTTCCCTGAAGAGTCCTGAGGAAGAGGGTGGAAGGAGAAACCTGTAGCACTTACCCTCCTGCACTGATAATATGTGAGTTGGCCAACACAAAGTGGCAAACGTCCTCATCATGCCCGGCAAAGACTCCCAGGGGCCGACGGTTCAAGCTGGCACCATCTGGGCGGAACTGATAGGCCAGGATGAAATTAGCTTGGGATATGTACAGAGAATCACCCTCTAGCTGCATCCAGGGCATCTGACTGCAGAGAGGAAACACAATATGTAAGGATCATCAGGATACAAAATGAAAACCTGACTTCAATCTTTGGAGAGGTCGACTGATCCCCAACGTGGCGAGGACAACCTGCAAGACTAAGTCTATATATGCCTCACTCTCCCCTTCTTCAAAGAACTCTGTGGTGACCTTATCATCTTTGGACTATCCAAAAGAAAGTGAGAATTCGAAAACTAATTAAATAGTACTTTTAATTGGAGAATGCTTAAGACATGAATTACTGGGTAAGCAGAGCTTAGAAAATGCAATGATTGAGGGGTGGGAAGGGCCAAAAAGAAACCCTCTACCCTGATGAACTAATCTTTTTTCATTGTGTATTTTCACTAATTTGAAGTGTAAGTGCTTAAATTTCAAGGTTCCAAGACTCCCCTACATGCCTCTGTTCCAATAGATTGGTTAGCTATGATAGAGAAAAGAGAAGAGTGATCCCAGGGAAGCTCCATTCTCTTGTCCTGCTAGAGAAAAGGGGTCATTTATAAGTAAAAGGAATAAAGCCATTTAGGAAAGGATGCTAATAGTGTACTGATTAGATGCCTAGATCTTCACAGGGGTATCTGCATTTCTCTATTAGAAGGTATACGGTAAGCGTGGCAATGGAAAAGCACAGCCCCTAGGGCAGTTTACTATAGTTCAGGGGCTAAAGGGAAACTGCTCTCATTGGTAGCTGATAAAAGAAATCCACACATAGTTAAAGATTCCCCTTTACAATCTGGCAGCAAGAAGAGAGGTTAAAAGCCACAGACCAGTCCTATGGCACAGAGTGAGCATTAGGAAGGGAGAAGACTCTGCCAGACACCAGGCTCTCTGGTGGGGACTAAGCCCTTTCCCCAAGGTAGACATCCCAGCAGCCTGCCAAGTCTACCTAGGGATTCTGGGGCTACCGGGTCCCAAGCAAAGCACAGGGACAGTTGATTCACCCCATTTACGGAGACACCAGCTCTCACTGCCAAGCCCGTCTGAGCAAACTGGGCTGTGTTTCTTCCCCAGACTCCTTAATACAAGCGTCATGGGAATGTGGAAAAGTTCTGCAAATTGACTTGACGGGCCATTAAATGCAGCTTGGACTTTGTAGTAACCGACTTTCTGCTCATGAGGTTTTACAAGTGTGTGCATATATTATGTGCAACATGTGTACAGTGTGTATAGATGCCTGCATTCTCACTCATTATACACATTCCTCTTCAACATCCCCTTGCAGAAGTTCGTGGCACATCCAAGTGGGCGGCAAACAGAGAGGGGTTTGGAATTCATGTTTAGAGCCACCTGGTAGGCAGCCATTGCCTAGCAATTGCCTAGGACAAGAAACTCGGTTCATGCCAGGTGAACAGTGGAGAATCCCGGGGCAGCCTGCTAACTGTTTTGTGTGTTTATTTGCCAAACTGCTTTAAACCAGCCAAAAAAAAAAATGCCAGGGACAAAACCTTGATAGAGAAATAAACTTTACTTTCTGGTATTAAAAGACAAAAGTGGGAAGCTAAGGGTGAAGTCCTTCATCATAAAAGCCCACGTTTCTCCATCAGCACTACCACATCACTCACAGCAACTGATGCCAGTGAAACAGCAGACCGGACTGAAAGGGCCCCCGGAAGAAGAAGCCTGCGTCTGTCGGTGCAGGTACAGGCAAACCAAGAATGAGGAATCATGGCGTTCGCTATCCACTCCAACCAATCCACAAGGAGCACTTGTCTTTAGGGAGTCATATAGTAACTGAAATAATTTAGCATTGATGAAGCATAAAATCTGTGGCATTAGCATTACCAAAGCCATTATCTAATATCTGCTGGCGCTTTTCCTAAGCTCTGCCTCCCATAACATACATATATCCAAAACTTATATTCTACTTTGCCCTCTAATAAAGTAAAGGGAGAGAACTACAGGAAGCCAGGAGTGAAGGTTTAACTCTCTACACTGGAAGAATTAAAGAAAAATAATTGTAAAACAAGATGCATTGAAATATTGGCTTCATTTATGTCTTTTGGTGAGATACCTTAACAGTGGTTACCTCTGAGTGGTAACTTACAAGTTAAGTTTTAAACTTTTCTATTTTTCCAAATTTCTACAATACAAATGTTATTTTTAAAATCATAAAAAATATGAAACTCATTAAAATAAATTACAGTTTCTGTAATCCTCTTGGTAATGTGAATAAAAGTTGTCCCTCTGATGCCCCTTTGTGGTGTTTAAAGGATCACCAGGGTCATACCACCCAAGAGAGGCTATTTGCGCCCCAGCCAGGACCCGATTTTTCACTTCCAGCATGCTTTTCTGTCCCAGGTAGCTTTCAGAGTCAAGAGGCTACTAACCTGCATCTCCACTTCAGCAGAATTCCCTCCCGGCAGCGTCCCAACCTCCAGTTTTGAGACACCTTCACTCGTTCCTTCACTGGCACACTGGCCATCCTGTGTAGAGACAGAACAGATAGTCCAGTCACTACGACGAACTACCAGCCAGAGAAAATGCCATGGGCTTACAAGTCAGGACTCGGGAACACCCAGAACATTTCTGGATATAAGTGAAGGGGCTAGGAGACGAGAAAGGAAAAACTCCACTCTCCATACTAGGGTAACTAAGAAATCCGAGGAGGACGGTCTTTCCTTTCCAGTATCCCTAGTAAAGCCAAAGCGACCTAAGAGAGAAAAGACGGCAAACACTGCTGGAACCACAGGCTGTCCATAAAGAAAACTCTGATTCAGATTATCGTCTCACAGCACAATGTAATACATTCCCCAATACTGAAACAATGAACTTAAAACAGTCTCTTTAACTAAAAGAGTTTAAAGTATTTAAATTTTAAATACTGCATAGAAAAAAAAAAGAGACTGAAATTTCCCCCAAACAGTAGGGAAAATGAACAATTAATACCATAGGTACAAGTTCCATACTTAAAAGTTTTCAGGGACTGATGGGAATCTGCCAGGACAACACACCCAGACTGCAATACCCTGTCACCCACATCCAACAGCAGATGAGAACAGGCCCCCCAGCGCTCACATGATAAAACATGGGGGGAACACCCCACAACAACAGTTTACAGACATACACACTGAAACAATTACTGAAGCACCACCTCACATCTATTAAATGGAAAATCCACTCTAGCTTTGGTTTGATAGAAGGGTTTGGGTTTGGTTATACACAGCTAGCAGCATGCTGGAGCAGCCTTTCAGAAAAGAATTCTGTTGAGAAAAGTTGTTAAATGACAGCTTCTGACCCAGCATTCCCACTTTGGGTACTCTATCACAAAGAAATAATTCAAAAGAAAAATATATTTTTTATAAAGATATTTATAGTTGCAGCTATATATTAGAGCTAAAATCTGGCAATAGTCCAAATGGGGGAGAATGGTGTACTAATGCACAAGAATATATTGCTACTAGAAATGATAAATGTGAGGACTGTAAAATATTTTGGAAATGACTAGAGCAAGGAGCAGTAATTTTAAAACTAAGTCTAATTAGCCTAGGCCTGTGTGGCTCAATTGGTTGGAGCATCATCCTGTAATCAAAGGGCTGCAGGTTCAATTCCTTGTCAGGGCACATGCCTGGGTTGAGGGTTTGATCCCTGGTCCTGATGGGCACAATCCCCAGTGCGGGCGCATATAGTACAGAAGGCAACCAATCAATGCTTCTCTCCCTTCCTCCCCCCTCGCTCTCTCTAAAAAGGCAATGAAAAAATGTCCTCAGGTGAGGATAAAAAAACTTTAAATAAGCCAAATTTATAAAATGAAGGTGAGGAGACTACACAAAATTACATCTCCATAAATAACAGGACAGAAGAGGTAAATAAATGGCAGTTTAAGAAGTGAGCAATTTTTTTAACATATCACATAATTATAAAGCGTTAGGTCTCTCAATTTACATCTAAATTGTAGATTAAATGAAGTTATGAGGAAAGCACAGAATGCAGACTTAGGAAGCTGGGATCCAAACCTGGTTATTCAACTTTTCTAATTGTCAATTTCTTCATCTATGAAATGAGGATAGTATTTCACACAACTGTGGTGTTTTAGAGATGACAACTTAAAGTACAGCATGTCATAAATCTCTACAAAACAGTTAATTATTATTACATAAATATACACAGTGACTAATACCCATTAATGGTGTTATCTTTAAAGCTAACTCAACAATCATTTGTTTTTATTCTAACTCAAATATAACTACTAGAAACTGTACTTCTCATGTCAAACTTAGTCCCCTTCAGATTGAATGATCAGGATTTGGGTGTTCAAGCTAAAATAAATTTACTAAATTCGTCCACTGGGTGAATACGGTCCCTGGTTTCACATTACTAGTAAGCGCCCTGTACTGCCTACCGCTAGACGTAGAGCTGAGGACAGTAACAGACAGTCAACAGCATGGCCCAAAGAACTGCACTCTTAATGAAAGAGATTAGACTCCCTGTGAAATCTTATTTGCATATCCCTCCCAGATACAGAGGAAGAAACCTCTGTAGCTAACCTCTCCTCTCTCCTCTTCAGTTGGTCTAAGTTCATAGGTGGAGATGAAACCAAAACTGAAACAAGGGGGTAAAGAATCAATATATTTCCTGAATTGGGATAAGGACAACACTTCTCTCATCTCCCTGCTCACTTAACTGCAATTTGGTGACACTTTACTAAGGGTCAAAGCACTGCCCTGAGGGCCTGATCACAGCAGCAAGAAACTTTCAAAGTTGAACTTTAGAAGCAGCTACCAAAGAGCAGGTGCGGGCTCCCTCTCCCAGGATGCACACCATAATCAAGATACAGGCCCTGGTCCTTCACATCAAATTCCAGCTCTTTAAAGCCGTTCCATTTGGCTTTCACTTGAGAAGAGTACCACTTTGTTAAAAGCAACAGCTAGGCTTTTTCATCCCTTTTGTTGGCTCAGTCATCTCTGGTGGTTTCCTAGGTGGTGGACAAATCATAAACATATCCTTATTGGCTTCAGGACCTAAAACATCAGAAGGAATAAAAAAAACCCTTCCTTCTCTGAAAGTGGGCATCCCTCCTTCCCTGTGGGGACCTGTCATGGCCCAGCCAACAGGAGTCAGTAAAACAAGGCAGCAGAAGTGGGAATTCAATAAGGACCCTTGTTCCCACCCTTGAAATGCTCTCTGGTTGGCTGTTTCTCCACCATGGTTACTGGTGCAAAGTGGGGATACTCTGTCCAAAAACGACTGGTGTGCTGAAAATAAACCTCTTGCACAGCTGTTAAGGCACAGGGATCCCTAACCTGGCCTGTGGGCCTACTGGAACTTCCATTTTCCCAGCCCGCCTTCTCTTGCCTCAGGCTCATTTTTCCACTTGGGCCCCCACCTTCTCAGCTTTCCGGCACTTAGTCCCCATTACAGTTTGACTGCATTCCTGGGCACATGACCTATTTTAAACAAAAACAATACAACACGTACCCACAGAAAGCTATCGGGCCCCTTAAAACCTTGGCAACAAGTTAGTCCAGAGGGATAGAAATTAATCTAGGCAGTTATCTAGATTCCCCTTTCATTTCACCTCTCCTCACCACACCTCAAACCAAAAGCAAATAAATAAACCTAGTCAGAAGGAAAATGGCTGGGGGGTGAGGGAAGGGGAGGTGTGGATAGATCATAGAGGTCTTAAACCTGCATAGTCCCTAAGATCAGAAAACTCCCGGATCACAAATCAGTGCCCCTCCCTGCTTCACCTTGTAGTTTGATTCCCCTCAATGCCACCCAAGCTGCCTACCTGCGTGATTGGCATGATTACCGTAAGCATAACTTCCTGCAGACTTGGAAATTCAGAAAAGGAGGGCGCCTGTCCACAAGTGACAATCAGGGGCACTGGGCTGAGGAGGGGGAACAGAGCTATACAAAAGGATGCTTGGGGGCCTGGAATTTTAAGTTAATACTGTCTCTTGATTTCTTTGATCTGCTTGCTCTCCAGAAAGCAGATTCCCTGCAGAGTGCCTGTACCCACTAGCTCTTCTACTACAACTAAGAATTTGGCTTTAGGAACAAGCATTTATATAGCCTAAGACAAGAAACTTATCTCTTCATTCACACTCCGCATTAGACTAAATCCTCCAATGGCCCTCAGCAGCAGAGGTCCATGATTAAGGTTCAAAAAAAATCAATGAAAAATCATTATATTGTGTTAAATTGCTTACCCTTTCAGCCAGGGAACAGGGAATAACACCAACATGCAGGGGGAGTGAGACTGTAGGGAACACTTCAGCATGAAGACAGAACCATGCACAAGGGGAGCATGGAGCAGACCGGCATCTCCGTCAAAAGGCCCCAAATGACAGCTCACCTTATTCATTCAGCCTCACCTCCCACAGCTCCGCGCTATGCAGTTGAGCTTCAGCCAGATCCATCTCTTCTACATTCATAACTATACCCACACCTTCTTCTACCATGCCAATACCAACGTACCACTGTCCTTGACAAATGCCTCCTTCCTTCTCCTGGGCACTAGTCAAACTCACCCATTCTTCAAGATCCAGCTTAAACCTCTACTTCCCTGATTCCTCCAAACATGCCTCGCCTTCTCTTGCTAATGCACAGACTAAACCTATGGTAAACCTAGGCTTGTTAGCATTTCACAGCTGTATGTCTTGTTTGTCCAATACAGTCATAAATTCCACAAGAGCAAGTCTTCAACCTCCTAGCACTTCTAAAAGTGGATCTCAACCAGTGGTATAACAGGGACCCTGAATAAGTATGCCATCACATTTTAAACAACGTGCAGCATTTATTTCCATTCAACTAAAGAGCCACACCTTTATAAAGCTTTCTGTCAGGCACACCACTGAGCCTCAGTGCGACTCACAACACAGTTGCTGCAAAATAAGAGGAAGACTGGGTGTTCAGAGGAGTAGATGCAAACTTGATCTCAAAGCAGGTTGTAAGAGAACAAGGTCAGGGCAGTAATAATTCTACTCAAACAGGAACACACTACATGATAAATAAGTACAAGCTTTTCAACTTTCTGAAACTTGCTTGAAAAAAGAAAAAAGACATTCAGCGTTTAATCCTTTAACGTACTATCAAAAATTCTAACATCACTCAGAAGTATGCCTTAGACACAAAAGGTGGGAACCACGGTCCTAGGAGAACAGGTATTCTGATAGACACTGCTTAAACGAGCGCTCCAAGTACAGTTCTCCCTGTAGCAAGTCCCACTTCCAACAATGTCTGTAGGTTTTCAGGAGCCTAGACACGCTACCTTCAAGCTCCAAAGGCCATTCCTAAAAATGTATAATACAGCACATCGTCAGGAATTCAACCAAGGCTTCCAAATTCTTATGCTAGAGAAGCTCCAGGGAAGGAATCTGAGCAGGTAAAGTATCTTAAGGTGGCACCCACATGTCAAAGCTGTCCAGAGCAGTTTTAGAAGAACTGGGCATAACCCTGATTCCTGAGGTGAGCTTAGGATTTACGGTCATGTTCACATTCATGTCCTCCTGCTGTTGGTCAAGTCCTGTATTTGCAGGATACTTGACCACTGTGCATGTTCTGCAAGATGTCAAGAAATGTTAAGTAGTGAAAAAAAGAATTTTATCATCAAAACATGCTGTGCAGTGCTGGATACGACAGAACTAAATGGGTCTCTCCATCACAGGACGACTCAGTGCCTCTCGTTTACCAACGGGCACGGTGAGTCCCCAAGAGAGGGGGTGTGCAGCGCAGCATTTCCCACGCTCGCTGGGTCACAGAATTGGTTTTTCAAAAACTGCACAGTACAAGACTGATCTGGCACTTCCTGAGAACAGACAGCAGCAAGAAAGATGCCATTATTTTTTGAGAACGGGTCATCTTCTAACCGAGGCATGGACTGGCATCTAACAGACTCAGAAGTAGACTTTGTTCTCATACCTTCAAAACAACTTCCCCCTGGGCTCCCCACCCGAAATGTAAGGAATACACTACTCTGCTCCTCAGGGTTGTTTCATAGTTTTTAATCTCGTAACTGTATTCCACATTCACCACCAAAGCAGATTCTCAGCCCTGGTGGCCAAGTTTCAAAATCCCTGGTGACCTTCCAGCCTGGAAGGGATGGCGAGAACAGGAACCAGGCGCCACCCAGAAAGTTTCACGTCTCCAGTTCCTAGGCATTATGATGCAGCTAAGCTGCAGCCAAGACAAGTGATGAATGAGAGGTTCTCTGTTAGTAACTCACTCCTAGAGGAAGGCCACGTAAGCACGTGCACCACCTGTACGTGAATCTTGACTCACCTTTTCAATGTGGGCTTTCGAAAGGAGAATTCAAAGAAACATGGAAGCTACAGGGAAGAAAGAAAATGAAGTCCTAGAAAAGCCCATTACAGATCTAGTCAGCAGGGGAAACATCATTCCTTTCAGGGAAACAGCTTTCCAGGAAAAGTATCTCAACGTATTTACTATAAAACAATTTAATTTCCCTGTCCCATCACCTGCCACCCCACCATCCCCACTCCCCCTCCCCCCAAAGCCCACAGATTGTGGATTTCCTCTCATTCTTGGCAGAGTTACCAGAAGTAATATAATACCCCCTTCGGACCGCTCCCAACAGCTGCTGAACAAGAGGGGGAGCAGGGGTAACCTTCCAAAGCTGCCTCTAAAAATGACCATTCTCCCTGCCAAACCCTGCAGCCAGTAAACACAGGACTTCTTTCTCTACTACTTAAACCAAGGGGAGACCCCCCAAAGCAGCACTGTGTACCCTAGTCCAAAATCCTCACGCCCAGCCCATCTGTTCCTCTCAACTTGACTATGAACTGAAACTTCTATACAGTAAGCCGCCACTCTTTCTTCTCTAACATGTTTTCTTGAAACAATCCTCCACTACTTCACCAAACTAGTGTTTGCTTGTTTGTTTCTTTGTTTAACCTACTTATTTGTAAGGTAGGGTTCTTATCAAACTCCTATTCAGTGTAATTTCCTTACCTCCATCCACCTCCCCAATACCTCCTGTAGATACACACACACACACACACACACACACACACACACCTCTTTTCAGGTCAAGAGCCCTGAAAAACAAAGGTCTAGGAACAAAGTCAGCAATGGCTACACTGTACCCTAGCCCCTTGCCCCGTTCCCAACATCATCACACACCAAATGCACTTCCCCGTCCAGAAAAGCCCCATCACCAGGCAGCAGAGAGACTTCCAGCTAGCCTTCAGCCTCTCAGCTGAGACCACCAACAAAGAAGTTCACAAATGTCAACTGGGGGCAGAAGCAATATCTCTCTTTGCTGAGGAGAAGCCGGACAGAGCCTCCAGCATCATTCCCCAAAGGTGACAGCCGGGGTTGAGTGAAGACCGTGAAAACTGTACAAGAGCTGGGGGAGAAAATATAATGTAAGGAATGATTTGGAATCGGGGCAGGGGAAGGCAGAGGGCTGAACTGGTTGACCCCAAATGTCTTTTCCATCTCTAACTCCTATGATTCTTTGACCTCCAATTTTGTGCTGTGGACAAGGAATGGAAAGTCAACAGACGTGGTGATGTTTTGAAAGAGCCTGGCAGTCTGCTCTTGTCATTTAGTGGCCTTCACATGTATTTTTTAAGGTGTCTCCAAGCCCTGTCTTCATTTCACAGTTGTCACCTTTCTCAGCAATTTGAGCTCATGTCAAATACCAAAAAGAAGGAGAAGAAGAAAGAATGTACTGGCAATTAATTGTGGGCTAAAGAGGGGCAGGCACAGGGGCCCATTGGGTGGCCCAGGCTTCCAGGGAGGGCCGTGTGGACAGTTTGGATATGACGAAGACCGGACTCAAAGCCAAGACGAGGCGGCAAACCTCTAACAAGAGATAAATTCTTCTCCAGACAGTCTCACAGTAAGTTTCAGATGCAGTTCAAGCATATACATGATTCAAGGTTCATAGATAGATTCCTAATTAGCCCAACCATCTAGCTTCTATGAATTACAACTGAAGTTCCATCTGAATCCTAGTCATTCCCGAGCAAGACTGCTAAGTAGGGAGAATAAACCAAATCTTTGAATTTGGTTGACACACATGAGGTGAATTCTGGGGCTTAGCAAAAATCGGTTTCTAAGAATCAAATTGGGGAGTATGCCAATTCTCACTGAAAATTCAAAACTCAACTTTCTCATCTTTTCAAACAGTTTAGCTCATCTTAAATTTTCCAAATTTCCTGGAGCCTGGCTTCAAGAAGAGTCTACCTGAACTTCTCCCTGCCCCGTGGTTATAAGTCTGGACCAGAAACTAATCCAATGCCAGAGTCAACCCAGAGTTAAGGTTAAGTTGTCATACAAAGGTAACTCTTTTCCTTGTCAAACACTCAAAAATAGTTTTAGTTTACTTTAATCTGTATGTTTCCAGTAACCTCGCCGTCAGTTTGATTCCAGTGGCTCAAACACAATTTCTACCTCAGGTGAAGGCATCAGACACAGAAAACGGAAAGTACGGCGTCCTGAAACATGGTCAGAGATCTCGTCCCGGTGAGAACTGCTCGTCTTCCAGACTGTGAGGTCTTTGGGTTTCTCCACGTTTCTGCCTTGAAAGCTAGCGAACGCGTCTCCTACTCTTCAAACGGCACAAGATGGGAAGTACACAGGCAGCTTCTCTAGTCTCGCGGTCCTGGAGGAAAAGGCCTCTTCCATCCTCCCAGTTTGCGTTTGGAGGTACTGACTGCACGAGACCATTCCCTGCTTCCACAGGCCTATTGTTTTATTTATTTTAAGCATGTAAACTGAACTCAACTTTTATTATCTCACAGAACCATTAAAAAGAAAGCCTCCCCGAAAAGACTGAAGATAAAAAAGATCCATACATGAAACCTTGCAATGAACGGGGGAACAAGTGAGTGACTCTCCTCCCTAGGTGAGGCAGAAAGGTGAAGGGGAAAGCCAAAGTGACTTTAAGCTAATCACTGTTTCCTGAAAAGCACTGTTTAGAAACCTTAAATGTAACCAGTCAGCGATGCCCTGTCGGGGGCTAGGAAAGGAAACTTTATGCTTTCTGGGCCAAAAAAAAAATGCTCTTAGGTGCAATCATTTTAAAACAAACAAACACGCTCTGCTTATCTGTGTCCATCTCACCACTCTGGACGTTAATCATCACTGAAATAGATACCCCAGCTCCCCAGCCTCAAAGTGCTCCCAGCCCACAAGACCCTGTCTGAGGAATGAATGTGCATGCCAGGGCAAACACCTCAGCGCCTTACTCCCTAAACACCTATTGTGAGTTCTAGGCGAATCTACCACAGGCAAACGCAAGGGCACCCGGGTATTGCTCAAAGGATACTTAAAATAAAATTCAAGTTTGAAAACATGTAGGACTTAATTTGGAAGGAAGAGGATTAAGTAAGCTTCCTTTAACATAAGACTGGCAGAAGTATTTTTTAAAAACAAGGATACACTTCTCTCTTTCCATTCTCTGCTCTTAATTTTCAGCATCAGGATATTTGCAGATAGCACCTTCGCTCTTCCGCCTATCATACCCACTCCCTGTGTGGAGCCTCCATTATAAACTGCCAGAGTCAAATTTCACTGTTTCACTGTTTTGCCTTTGAAGACTGAAGTAGGTTAGTTTTCCCCACACTCCAGGGAAAACTTAAAAGGTCGCTATATGAAACATTTCCTTGATTTTTATATTATAGAGATTGCCACTCTCCCAGGCTTTATAAAACCTTCAAACAAAGGTGATTTCAAACCAGATGACTGCCTCAAACTGTCCCTGTGTCTGCTTTAAAAAAACCCAAAACCTCTGGATATCTACCCGAGTTCAGTGTTTGAGCAAGAGGCCTAAAGGGAAGCAAATTATTTGTTTGTGGTTTTAAAGTGGCCAAAATGCCTTCAAGCACAAGTATAAGACCATTAACAAATCACAAGGAACCAAAGCAGTTCATCTTACTCAACAAAGCTATGATCAGTTAGGAACAGCCACACTGAATGGGGCTTGCCCTGGGCCGGAAGGTCAGTAAACCGTAGCAGTTTGTGTTTCTGAGAATCAAGAGGCTCTTCAGCAGGAGTGCAGACCCTAAGCTCACAGGGTCTGCTGTCAAGTTTCTGAAAACATTCGGGGCAGGTGAGAGAAACCAAGCGGGGTGTGTGTTTTCCCTCACCTGCTCTTTAGGCAGCATCTCCAAGTCAAACCACCTCCACTCTTGCTATATGCAGACCGACTACAGGAGAAGCCAAGCAATTAAGAAGTTCCATCTTACAATTTATTGAGTGCCTACTCTGTGCTGGACACTCTGCTAGCACTTACACATTTAAGGCTCATTTTATGAGACATGTTACTCCCATTCTTTATAGGGGATACAACTCTGGTGCAGTGATGTGTGGCCTCTGATAAAATGGAGTTTTGTGTCGTACTTACAAAAACATATCCCACTGTCCAGTCTGCAATTAATTAGCCCAAAGCATGAACTGCAGCCCTGCCACTACCCAAGCAGCCATATGCTCACTGAAGTTTGGGCCCTGGCACCCTCATGCTGTAAGAGGAATGAGGTGCAAGCCATCTCCCTCCAGGGTTGACGGCCACCTTTCTTGGTGGCTTATCACGTCTCTGCAGCTGTCCAGAAAGAGACCACACTAGTAAACACATCTCCACCTGCTCTAACCCACATAACTTCTCCCCTCAACTCAGAAAACACAAACAGTGACCTTGCTCTTCATCAAGTGCTGTGATAAAAACAACGTCCCTCATCCTAGGATACAGGCAAAAAACCCCAAAACACTCATGGCAAATAAATAATAAAGCCATGTCCCTCTGCAGTCTCAAAGCACTATAAATGAGTATACTGTACACATAAACTCATTTTTATTTTCCTGTTATTATTGCCTATAGAACATTCACTCATTCCCATTAGCTCTCTTTTAGAGCACTTAAAAAGAAAAGAAAAATAAACACCAATTCTTTCACTCATCCATTCAACCTCTATAAGGAGAGAGAGAAAGCCAAACTATGCGTTGGCTGGCTTGGATTCCAGTCGTTTTAGCCAACTTCTCTTGTAAGTCAACTGGTATGTTCTCTGAAAGTTTTTCTTCTAAGAAATAAAGGTAACAAGAGTACATCAGCCCCAAATCCCAGAGAATCATTGTCACTGACAACAAAATTGTACTAGAATTAATCAAAATTAAACAAAATGATCAGGCTCAAAATTTACAAAAAAATTAATCTTGTACACTAATAATAACCAACTGGAAAACATACTAAAAAAGGATTACATTCATAATAAAAACAAAATGCATAACATATTTAAGAATAAGTAAAACAACAGGTGTGTGGGAACTTTATAATGAAAACCACAAAAACTTTTGAAAAGGCACAGAATTTCTTCTTGTTTGGGTGGTTGAGTGGAAGTAGAAATGTCTCTCTCTCTCTCTCACACACACACACACACACAAATCCAACAAGGATCACCTCACCCTAACAGATATTAGAGCCTATTAAAAAACAACAGTATTTAAAATAAGCTTTCTAAAACAAGGGAAAGACAGCAGTTATTTAACAAAATGTATAGTGATAACCAGGTAGCCACTTAGAAAATAAGAGTTAACTCACCCTTTCCACAGATAAGTGATGGTGATTAAAGTGTTAACTATTCTAAAAAAATCAAATAATAAGGAAACCAGCAGCTATTCAAAGAGAAGATTTTTCAGGGCTATGGAGGAGTTCTAAATTTCTCACACTTAGGGGAAAAAAATAAATAAATTACAAAAGTGTGACAGACTGATATACAGGGGTGGGCAAAAGAAGGTTTACAGTTGTGAGTAGGCAACACAGAGAGTTTATTCTTGTATTATTATTTATTAATTATTATATCATTGTTCCATAGAACTATAGACCTACTTTTGCTCACCCTGTATGTAAGTGTAAAACTTCTATAGGCTAAAAACAGTAAAGTAAAAAGAACTGGGAAAAAGTACTTGCATCAAACATGACAAATTATAGCCTAATATCTATAGCCCAATACCTATAACCCTCAAGGATTCCAAATTTACAAGAAAAACATCAAGACCCCAATAATAAATGGGTAAAGACTAAGAACAGACAATCTCACAGGTGAAACACACATATGGGAAAATATTTACCCTGATCAGTGGTAAAATGAAATGCAAAATAACAAAATTTTGAGATAGCATTATATGCCCCAATATAGCAAAGATTTAAAAATTTTTCACATTCATTGCTGGTGCCACAGTGACTTGGTATACCTTTACAAACCATAACCTTTGACCCAATAATGCCAATCTTGAGAATTTATCCTAAGTAACTAATCCAAAAAGGAATATATGTATTAGATGCTATGTGACTTATGTTTCAATAAAGCTGCTACCAAAAATGATTAAATTACTCATTTGTTATCTGTAATAGCAAAAAAACTGGATATAACATAAACATTTAATCTCATTATGGTACAGCTCCAAAACAATTCTGTACCTATTCTGTTAGGATCAGTTAAGATAGCAATTCAGAAGCGTGAGACTGAAAAGTAATTTTTAAGATCAATTGGTGTCTAGAGGTGGTGGCATTATATCTCTATGTTTTCAAACGATTTTCTTTAATATTATACTATATCGGAACTATTTTTTTTTTAACTCAAACTGGATGGAGTTGGGGGCAATCTGAAAGGTTTTTCTCCTCCAATTCCATACATCTTTTCCCCTTTTATTTAATAGATTTAAGTGATTCAAAAAGTTGCTAAGAACCAGCCAAATTGCGATACCATCCCCTTCCATACAGCCTAAACCTAACCCAACCCTCTGCCATAAGCAGGCACCCTTGTGTGTGTCTTTCAGCCCGTATCAAGTCATAAACCAGAGTTGACACTTGGACCAAGGGCTTCCTTTTCGGGTCTGAGCCCTTTTCTCCAAATGCGACTTGAGCTGAGCTCTGAAGCCTAACAACCGTTAGAAGAGGGTGAACGGATGAAGGACCACAAAACGTTCAAATAGACAACACCGTGAACCTGAGTCCTAGACCCGGGCCAGAAGAGGCCTCCAAAGCCACAGACCCGCCGGGCTCTCTGGGACTGAGGAGCTCGGCGAGTCAAGGTCTGTGAAAAGGCACAATCAGAAGCTGAAGGAGTGCTTAAGATGGCTAATTGTGAGGAGCCGCCCACGGGGAGAGTGGCAGACTGAGGGATGCTCTTGGGAGGCTTCCTCGGATGGGGACCTCCGAGATGAGAAGGGTGTTCGGGTAGGGGTCTCGGCGGAAGCCGGCCGGGGCCACGGAATTCGGGGTGCGACACGGCCCCAGGCTGACCAGGCCGCGGCGCCCCGCCCTTTCCCGGGACGCGGGCCGGGCCCGGGGCGGGGAGCGGGCGCTTACAGGTCGGTGCCGAGCCGCGTGAAGCCGGAGTTGAGCGAGGCCCGCGCTATCCGGCGCCAGAGCAGGTCGCAGCTGGTGAAGCGCCGCAGCCAGCGGCACACCTGAGCCAGGCGGCCGAGGGCCCGCATGTCCAGGTAGGAGCAGATGAGCAGCAGCAGCTCCTCTGGCAGGCGCCAGAGCGCCGACCCCGCGGCTGGGCGGCCCGCCGGCTCCCGAGCCGCAGTCTCCTCCTCGGCCTCCGCCGCCACGGCGGCCACGGCCGCCCCGGCCCCCGCGAAGCGGCCCCAAGCCTCACCCTCTCCTTCCTGTGCTCTGCTCGGCCTGGCATCCTCCCGCCGCCCAGTCCTAGCCCTCCATTCCTCGTTGCCTTCGTTTCCTCCTTTGGCCTCCTTCCCTGCCTCCGCGCTCCCCTCATCTCCCCTGACGACCCTTCTCGCCCCTTCCTCCACGCTTCCGCCTCCCTCTCCTTCCTCCCCCGGGCCTGCCCTCGCTCCCGCCTCGGCTCCCAACCCAGCTGCCTCCTCCGCCGTTTGCGGCTCCGGCTTCCCTTCCGCCCCGCTTCCTCTTCCGCCTTGCCTCGCTCCCGCTTTTCCCTTCCCCTTCCTTCGCTTCCTCCTCGCGACCCTCCCTTCCTGCAGTTTCCTCGCCTCCCCGCTCTGGCCCTCGCCCGGCCCGCCGTTCCCGGGGGGTCCCAAGCGGCCCTGGCTGCTCATGAGCGGCCGCGGGGCCGGCCCGACAGGCAGGCGAACCGGAGCGGCCGCCGTCGCCCCGGGAGGAGGCGACACCATGTCGGACCGGGTCACATGGGGCGGAGCGGGCCGAGACCTGGGCCCGCCCCTTAACATCCACGGCTGCGGAGCGGCCTCGGGGTTCTGGCGGGAGAGTGGACCTCGGTTCCCAGTCCCTGGACCTCCTGCAGCGTTTGGTGCAAGCACATGCGTTCATTCGTGTAGCACGTGAGGCCCACTGAGAGCCTGGCCACAGGCCGCACGCAAAAGGAGCATCTGCCTTAAAGAAGCGGCTAGTTGGAGCTCCTGCTCTCAAGAAGCACCCACTTCGACAGCTTGCGCACTCTTATCTTCAGGTGATACCTCCTTTCCACAAGCCACCAGCACCCCACAAACTGCATCCCCCTTCAAGGTGGCATGCCCGGGTTCTCGCACAGGGTATGAACCATCGTTCTGGCAGTGAGCTGGTATTTGGGAAGGTTTGCAGTCCTCTAGATCCTGAATCCCTAACTCCCCAATGCATCAGTAAATGGCGAAGCTAGGGCTTGTTATTAGTCACCACCCACACACAAATGGATTCTCCAAGGTCACCCACAAGCCCTTCCCCACAGCACTAATTCCATTCACAAGGGCAACAGTCTGAAGGGAGAGCTAAGTAAAACCTGAAGTCTAGACAGGCTGGCATGGCCAACCCACCTACCCCCAGTCACACGTGGCTACTGGACATTTGGAATGTGGCTAATCCAAAATGAGGTGGACCATAAATGTGAAATACACACCAGATTTTGAAACCTTATACAAGAAAAAGTGTGAACTATGTCGATAATGTATTAATTACATGTTGAAGTGATAAGATTTTTGATACATTGGACTAAGAAAATTTAAAATTATACATGTGACTTACATTTGTGGCCCGTATTATTTTTCCATGGGACAGCACTAGGCTAGACAGTGAGATTTGGAGGGAAGGGAAGAAAATACCTATTCCTGCCTGTGTATCCTGTACCCCAAATTCTGATAGGAAGGATTCGAGGGTTTTATTTTGTATTTACATCTTAAGATTCATTTTTAAGTAGCAACAATGAACAAAAAATCAACTCTGGAAATTATTCAACACTTTAGCATAGCCAAAGAGAGACCTAGGAAGCGACTACATTGCACTATGGTGTTGCAGAAGCATCATGTAACAAGGTCAGACCGGAATCTGGCTTTGCCCTAGAATTACTTTTTGATCTTAGCAAAACAACAACAAAAAGCCCCACCTACCTCGGCTTTTTAGTGTTCTCAGTCTGTAGCGGAGATAATGCCTCTGCCTTACTTTCGAGGGATAAATGAGATGATCCCTGTAAAATGCTTTGAACTCTGCTAAGAAAATTCTCAATAATAGTTACAGGTCAAATCCTGTTACAAAAAAAAAAAAAAAAAATACCCTTACCAAAAAAAAAAAAAAAAAGGTATTGTGTGGAAAAAGAGTTCCAAACTTCAGCCAGTGGTTTACTTATTAAAAGCGATACTTGATACAACACTTCAGTACACCTAAAGAATTCACACCATCTCTTTGAGATCACTGTGAAGAAATTTACTTATTCATACTGTTAGAACACTGTTGAGGTAGGAACTCTACAAATTGAGGTCATGTCATCATCCACCCAACGTTTATTGATTTGCTGCCTGTGTGTGCTGTGAACAACCCTGGAAGGAAGACAGAGTGTGGTTCCTACATTTTGTGTTCAGATCTGTGTTAGACAATTTGTAATTTCCTACTGTTTGACAATGTGGGTTTTTTTGAAGATTTTATTTATTTATTTTCAGAGGGGTAGGGAGGGAGAAAGAGAGGGAGAGAAACACTGGTGTTCGAGAGAAACATTGATGGTTGCCTCCTTCATGCCCTCAACTGCAGACCTGGCCCCGCAACCCAGACATGTGCCCTCACCTGGAATCCAACCAGTGACCATTTGCTTTGCTGTATGATACCCAACCAACTGAGCCACAGCGGTCAGGGCTTATTAAAACGTTTTCTAAATTTGCATATTAATAAGTAAACTGAAAACATTAGACTACTTTAAACTTAGGATGCCAAAAACATGAAATTCATAATATACAGGGTGGGGCAAAATTAGGCTTACAATTGTATGGAAAATAATAATATATAATAATTCAAGAATAAACTAATTTTGCCCCACCTATATTAAAACTTAAAAATCAATGTGAATTTTTATACTGAGTATTTAGAAACACATGCTGTATTAGCTTACTTTTAAAGAGAATTTTTAAGTACAGACGTAAAGTTAATTGTGTATGTCCATGTAAATGACATGCATAGTAGTGAATATTACTGTTTTAGTAGTGTATATGTATGTCTAGGATTGTAAAGAGGCTAGAATTTTGTGTTCTGTCCATTCTTATAAACATAGGTGACAGTCTCAGATATGAGCCATTCCCATATCTAGTACTCCATCGTCCACATGCCCAGTGATTAAGCCCTCAGCCCCAGCCTTTAAAAATATGCAGATTTAATGGGAATTATTATGAAATGAAAGATTATTTTGAGACCTACAATTTTCAATATCATACATTGGTTCTGATGCTCACTGTTGTTCTTCTATAATAATAGCTTATGTTTATTGAGCACTTACTATATATCAGGCACTATCATAAGAGCTTTTCATTGTGCTTTCTCACTGATTCCTATCAACAATCACGTGAGGAAGATACTATTAACCCGCTTTTTGTGGAAGATAAAACCGTGGCCTACAATCACATGGTTCCTGAATGGTGGAGCAGGTGTTAAATCCAACCTGACCCCAAAGCTTGTACTCTGAACCATGCCTTCACCACACACAGCAGAAAAGGGAGTGAGGCGTTGAATTCAAGGTTCTCTAAGATGCCTTATAACTAATAAAGACACACCTAATAATACTATACCTCTATCAAGCAGTCTAGTATCTAAATAAAAGCTGTTTCTAAACAATTAAATTAGTTCCTGTTCTTGTTTCAATTACTTTTTAGGAGTTAACCATGTTGACTTATAATCTCTTAATGCTTCTGATCATCTGTAAACAGACTTATAGAAACCATGTAGACTTACAACATCTTAGTGCTTTTCATAATCTTCAAACAGATTTGTAGAAACTATCTTGCAAAAGAACATTCAACTAAAGTTTAGCAATTCCTTCATTTTGCTTAAGCTTCAGTTTCTTCTGTTAAATTTAAGTAACAATGTATGGTATGGTTTGTATTATGTGACCCTTTTTATCCCTGTCCTTGCCTGTATGTATGTGTGTGTGTACACACGTGGAGATTTTGTAGAATGATGTTGATGGTTATTTCTAGGTCATAAAATTTTTGGATTTACTTTGTAATGTTTTGCACTGCTTGATTTTTTTTGTAAGAAGCATATACCACCTTTATAAAATGAATAAAATCTCTCAAAAAGAAAAATAGTGTTGTCCTCGGTCCAAACACACCATGCAACAGGAGAGCTTGAGGTCTGCAGCCTCGGTCATTGTCAGGGTTTTTATCTAGCCACCTAAGCTTCTTCACACTGTACTTACTGCGTTTCAGATGCGTGCCATGTAACAGTAAAATAAAGAACAAGTTAGCATATTAGAAGAAATAGGCCTAACAGTAAATGCCATATCTGTAAACATTTGAGCAAGTCATAAATGGAAGGAATCTAAACTGTTTTCAGAAACTATATCTATTAGAAACACCAGCAAGATCTTCTGTTTTTCTGGGAATCCACTATCTTTCTCATTGAAAATATAAAATATTTTTCTTTCATATGAAACAATTTAAAGTATGTACTGTTTAAAAATAGTTTATGCTGAAGAGACTAGAAGGAAATATGATGGAATGCTAGAAATGGATGCTTATCACAGGTGGAATTATGGGTAGTTCATTTTGCCATTGCTTTACACTTGTCTGCGTTTTCTAAGTTTTCTGCAGTGAGCATGTATTACACAGATAATCAGTTTTTTAAAAAAGAAAAAAAAGCCTAAGAGGTGTTTACACCTAAATTAGAGTGTTAGAAAACTAAGAAATAATTTAATGTAATTAAGCTAGTTTATCTTAATATTTTAAAAGTTCATTTTACAAATCTCCCATGCAGAAGAATTCCAAATAATTTATGTTATACTTCACCTTCAAGGAGGTGGAGCATAACTCTACCACACACTCACACACTCTTAACAGGGCTAAATATAGTGACTTCCTTCCAAAGAGTACAATATGGACAGAGGGGGAAAGAGTAACTTTACAGTGGAAAAGGCTGACAAACACTATTTCAGCCAGGTGATCAAGTTCAACATCGACCCTTGATATAGTGATGAAAATGGTACTTTACCTCTGTGGTCTTCCTCCCTAAAACGCATAATCCCAGCCAAATAATGAGAAAAACATCAGACGGATCCCAGTTGAGGGATATTTTACAAAACTGCCTGATTAGTGCTCCTCCAAAATGCCAAGGTCATCGAAACAAGGAAGGTCTGAGAAATTGTCACAGCCAAGAAGAGCCAAAGGACACATGACAAGTTCATGCAATGTGGTATCCTAGAATGGAAAAGAGGAGGGACTTTAGGTGAAAACTCAGCACACCTGACCCGTCCATTACTAATCGATACGAATGAACTGCACTAATGTAAGATGTTGATAATGGGACCAGGCGGGACCTCTCTATACTGGCTTCACAAGCTTCCTGTAAGTCTGAATCTGTTCTACAAAATGAAGTTTTTATAAAAGTTCACTTTGGCCTTTTGTCACTTTTACAAAAAATCTTTGCAAAAGAAGGCAGTGTATTTTCTGAGTTATAAAGATTTATGGTATCTTGAAATCCTGTCCTGTCTCCCCAAATGTGAAAGAAAAAAGTTAAAATAATGTACCATAGTCATCTCCAACAAAAAGCAAACCACTATGTAAGATTCTAGTTATCCACATTAACAGCTGTACTAGAAAGATTCTTTATCCAAGGGGTCAGACATCATCCCAAGATACTATCCTGACTTCACAACTGTGAGAAAACAGACATTTTGCAGCACAATTTTTTTATAAATTATATATGTATTTATGTATAGTACAATACATAAATACATATGTATACAAAATTTAAGGATCCTATGTCTATATGGATAGAAGAGCAAGAAAAGAGGTGGGCAGGATAAAAATATAAAATGTAAGTTTGTACAGAAAACAGATTTCCAGATTGGCCAAGGAAGTGATGTGCTTTATTAGTCTAAAATAGCCTTCTTCATGTTACTAGGTGGTGGTCAAAGAGATTTTGAACAAAACGTAGAGCATGCCACCAGCACTGGGATCTAAGATGAATTCCTGTATCTCCACCTGGCATTAGAATTGATGATTTTTCTGATCTCTGTCAGAAGACTGAGTCATTTAGCAACAGATGATGGAAGGTATAAAATGTGAAGATGAACGGAACCCCAAAATTGTGTGAAATTTTTATGATTGCTTGAGGATTTCTTTAAATAAATACATAAAAATAAGGTCACCACTGAGACAGATTATATGCAAATATAACCTTAATGAGTTTTTTCTAAGAAAAGAATGATACGTTCTCATTAAAAATTTCTTTAAGCATATTCAGTTCTTCTGGAAGAAAGTGTCAGGTCAAATATAAAATTCTTATTTCTGATTCTATAATGACTATTACCATTTAAGAGTGCCTAACTTCAGGTGCATCTTTTCATTCAAGACATTCATTACACCGAATGAACTGCAGGATATAATTTATTTATCTTGTGTGCTAGGTTTTGAGCCCTGTTAAAAATGTGAAAAACACAAAAGGCAACTTTTCTGGAGTATCATTCAATTATTCAAATACTTTCTTTTGGACAGATGGGGGGTTGTGTTTGTCTGTTAAATATAAAAGTTTGGGTATGAATAGGATAAGGGTAAGTCTTATTTAATTTTGGGGGGTTTTACTTCAGTTAAAAAACACTAATCCACTACACAGTCATATACTAAGGAAAACTCAATTATGGCTTTTGGATCAAAATTTGTTATTCTTTAAGAATCTGTATCATTACTTCTAAAAAGAAATGACACATTCAGTGTAATGTGCCTTTCTCCTCTCTTACAGCAGCTACTTCAAACACAAATGCAGAAATGAATGAGAAAAATTCCCTACATTTAAAAATCCACCATGGAAAGAAAAGCAGGGGTTAGTCCAAGCTAGCCCCTGGGGATCTTCCCAGGGTTAGTAGATTGGCTTGAAAACAAGGAGTACAGCTTGAGCTCTCCTTCCTTTCACAGGGCAGGTACTGGTCAGAAAGGTTTTCAAACACATGGAGCCTAGTGACACCACCTCCTCCTAATGTAGGACAGTGACCACTGGACCACCAACTCTGTTGCTTCGACACCAGCTCTCCTTCACAACAGAATACAGGCTTTAAAGATGGAGGTGTAGGTAGACACACTGTGCCTCCTCACACAACCAAAAGAAGGATGACGACAAATTTGAAAACAAAGAACAACCAGAACTGACAGAAAATCAAACTGTATGGAAGTCTGACAACCAAGGAGTTAAAGAAGAAACATTCATCCAGACTAGTAGGAGGGGCAGAGATGGGCAGCCAGGCAGAGAGGACTCGTGGCAAGATGGCAGCTGGTGGAGTGGGTGGTCCCACATTCGCATGCAGATAAACCAAGAGGAACAACTGGGGAGCGAGACAGACCTCGCAACCCAGGGTTCCAGCACAGGGAAGTAAAGCCTCAAAACTCTCATTGAAAACACCTGTAGGGCTTGATGTGGCAGTGGGAGAAACTCCCAGGCTCACAGGAGAGTTTGTTGGAGAGACCCACAGGGTCCTAGAATGTACTCAAGCTCCTCCACCCGGGAATCAGCACCAGAAGGGCCCAATTTGCTTGTGGGTAGCAGGGGAAGTGACTGAAAACCGTCGGAGAGTGGAGCAAGTAGCACTGTCCCCTCTCAGACCCCTCCCCCACAGACAGCATCACAACACAGTGAGGTGAGTTGCCCCACGCTGGTGAACACCTAAGGCTCCGCCCCTTACTACATAACAGGCATGTGGAGACAAAAAAATAGCCCAAATGAAAGAACAGATCAAAGCTTCAGAAAAAATACAACTAAGCAATGAAGAGATAGCCAACCTATCAGATACACAGTTCAAAACTGTGTAATCAGGATGCTCACAGAATTAGTTGAATATGGTTGCAAATTAGAGGGAAAAATGAAGGCTATGCTAAGGGAAATAAAGGAAAATGTACAGGCAACCAAGAGTGACAGGAAGGTAACTGGGACTCAAATCAATGGTTTGGACCAGAAGGAAGAAAGAAATACTCAATGAGAACAGAATGAAGAAACAATAATTCAAAAAAATGAGGAGAGGCTTAGGAACCTCCAGGACATCTTTAAACATTTCAACATCAGAATCATAGGGGTGCCAGAAGGAGAAGAGGAAGAGCTTGAAAACTTATTTGAAAAAATAATGAAGGAGAACTCCAATTTGGCAAAGGAAATAGACTTTCAGGAAGTCCAGGAAGTTCAGAGAGTCCCAAAGAAGTTGGACCCAAAGAGGAACACACTAAGGCACATCATAATTACATTACCAAAGATTAAAGAGAAGGAGATAATCTTAAAAGCAGCAAGAGAAAAGGAGACATTAACCTACAAAGGAGTTCCCATAAGACTATCAGCTGATTTCTCGAAAGAAACCGTGCAGGCAAGAAGGGGCTGGAGAGAAGCATTCAAAGTCATGAAAGACAAGGACCTACATCCAAGATTACTCTATCCAGCAAAGCTATCATTTAGAATGGAAGGGCAGATAAAGTGCTTCCCAAATAAGGTCAAGTTAAAGGAGTTCATCATCACCCAGACCTTATTACATGAAATGCTAAAGGGACTTATCTAAGAAAAAGAAGAAAAAATATGAACAGTAAAATGACAACAAACTCACAGTTATTAACAACCAAACCTAAAACAAAAACAAAAACAAACTAAGCAAACAACTAGAACATGAACAGAATCACAGAAATGGAGATCACATGGAAGGTTATCAGAGGGGAGTGGGAGGGGGAGAGAGGGGGAAAAGGTACAGAGAATATGTAGCAGAGATGGTAGGTAGAAAATAGACAGGGGGAGGTTAAGAATAGTATGGGAAAAGTAGAAGCCGAAGAACTAATATGTATGACCCATGGACATGAACTAAAGGCAGGGAATGCAGGTGGGAGGGGGTGTGCAAGGTGGAAGAGAATAAAGGAGAGGAAATAGGATAACTGTAATAGCATAATCAATAAAATATATTTTTTAAAAACCCAAAATACAGGCTTTACACTATAAGAATTTCCCAGTAAAAGAATAGCAAAGAGAAGCTAAACGTCTTATCTATGATGGGAGCTCATAAATTAGGAGCGAAATGGTCAGATTAGAAAGCTAAACTGAAATCAGTCTAATAGGAGAACCAAACAACAATTGCATAGATATCAGCCCTGGCAAGACAGAATTAAAAGTTTAAATCCTCACTTGACAAGGGCCTGGGCCTCCAAGTGCTATGGAGCCACCAAGAAGTAGAAAGGAACTCGATCCAGGTGCTCAAGCATCCCTTACGCATGACCAATCTTGGGGGAATGTGTGGCATAACCCAAGAGGGTTAATCTTGTTAATCTACAGTCTCTCGAGAGCTCCATCTCCGGGCCCACTCGGCCACAGGGCAGGGATCACAACGATCAGGGTCCACGGCTTGCGCCACTCTTCCGAAAGACTAGGGTCAACTAGAAGTTCCAGTTTCCTTAATTTGAGTCTTGAGTCATGTATGAAATTGCATGTTGAATTGGTGTTCAATTAAAGAAGTATAAAGCAATATTTAATACTTACTATTTTGTAGGTTAAAAGAATTAAAGTTAATAAAGAAAATTCTTGGTTCAGTACCCTACAGTAACCCCCATAGGGAAATCAATGAACAACGGCATTTTAAATGTTTAAGCCGTTAGGTCATGACACCATGTCAGTGGGATCCACGATGAGGCTAAGGGGAAGAAACTGAAAGTCTTGGCATCACACAACTTCCATAATGCTGGTCTTTTGAAAACTATAGACCCATATTTCTTTGGATAATTTTTTTTTAAGTTTTCAAAGTTTAGAAAATAAAATTTTTTAATTTGTTCGAGAGCCTTGTATGTTACACATCTTCAACAGCACCCAAGGTAGAGTCATAGAAACAACCTAAGAGAATGGAAGTGTTTGGAACAAATATATTCTAAACTGTTTAAACAAGTCACAGAACATCCATAGAATCCAATAATAAGAAGCTATGAAAAAAAAACAAGGAAGATCATATGCATTGTTACAGAAGGATCCCTAATATACATTAAGTGAAAAAAGCAAAATGCATAACTATACATAACACATTGCCATTTGTTAGGGGGAACTATATGTGCTTTGACTTTTGTATGCCGAATAACTCTGGAAAAATGCACAAAAAGATGGTATCAGTGTTTGCTTCTAAGGAGTGGGTGGTGGGCAGTGTTTCTTTTCATTATATGTGCTCTTTCATACCTTTTGAATTTCTAACTATTAAGTATTTGTGTATATTACCTATCAAATAATAAGCTTTATCTCTTTTTTCTGAAGGGGACTCTTTGAGAAACAAAAGAGCATGTTGAGCATACTTGGAGTAAATGGAAGAGGCCATCATGAAATAAATTGCCTTACCTGCCAATAAAGTGGCGTGGTAGAGCAGGGGGCTAGGGAACTCTGCAATATGCTGACTAGGGTGTCAGCAGGTAGATCAAAATGAACGCCCAGACTGTGAAAACATGATCGCTACTGACAGAGGGAGAAAGAATAAAGTCTGTCTTGTTGCATTTAAGTAAGTAGTGGTATGTTAGGGAAAAGGCTGAAATGGAGAAAACACTAGAACTCAAAAATTGGAAAAGGAAAAAATCATTTGTGTACTGAAGCTTCAGAATGTTGTAATATCACAGTGAAATGTATAAGTAAACTTTCAGATGAACTCTGTCAGATCCAAAAATCAGTAAAACAATTTCACTTTCTTAAAATGCTCACACCAACACACCCCTGAAACACACACACAACGTCAGACACACGCCGTGAGAAGCTGTGAGGCCGTGCAGACAACTCTGGACTTTTACGGCTATTTCTTTTTTAGGGGTCATTCTTTGCATTTTTACTGCTCTAAATTTACCTCTCCAAGTCACTGCAATGCAGATCGAG
This sequence comes from Phyllostomus discolor, assembly GCF_004126475.2. Classification (NCBI taxonomy): domain Eukaryota; kingdom Metazoa; phylum Chordata; class Mammalia; order Chiroptera; family Phyllostomidae; genus Phyllostomus; species Phyllostomus discolor. The sequence goes on from NC_040907.2 coordinate 153,945,738, forward strand.
CTTTCTTTCTTTCTTAGTTTTGTTCTCAACCAAAGCTTTTGTACATTTCTGGAATTTAAGCCACCTCAGTTACCGCTACTTATCTGTAACACCAATGCTTTGAGGGATTAAAGCAGGTTTCTTGTAATACACTCAGATCAAGAGTTATCTGAGTTGAGAAGAATATCCTGTTTGAGTTGCGAATGGGGAGCCTCTTTTACTTTTTATTTTTTATTTATTTATTTTTTAAAATCTTGAGTTGTTTTGATTTCCCCTGAGAGCCGTAATCTTCCGCAAGTGATATTTTTTAAAAGCCCCAAACACACCACAAAACATTCCAAGTGATTTTAACTCCTGAATGAGGTTGGGCTACCTGAGTGATTCTCTCTCTTCTCTTCTTTGGCAGAAAGGATTAGAAACCTCCACAGAACTCGCTCTCTATTAAAGTGGAGTGCTGTGCATTCATTGGCAAGAGGTGAATTGTTTTCAGATTACATGCGAAAGAGTGTGTGTGTTTCTTTCCCACATCAAAGACTTGGATGGAAGCAGTTCTGAGTATTGCCAGGGATGCAAGAATTGGCGCTAAAGTGATTAACAAAATTGCTTTCCTGCAAAAGAAGCACAAAACATTACCTAGGGATTAGAGGAGGAGAGGGCAAGATTAAAGGTGATGTTGAATTTTGGGTGGAATATCTTATCCATCTTTTACAAATCATGCTTCAAGGATTCTGTGACTCCTCCTCGAGGAAACCTGAACAAATCAAAGTCTTGCTTTCTCAAGTTTTGTGCACAGGCGTGCTGACAAGGTAAAATTAAAACGACTAACATAAGCAGCACCCCTTGTGACCTCCATGTCTTTATCTCACTCTGCAAATACATTCTGAATGTGTTTTATTCAGCACACACCAACGACTCCATGGATCAAAGATTCCTTCATTTGTAATTGGGTCATGTCCACCTGTTGCACTTAAATGATACCGTTCTATAGAATTGCTGGCGTTTAGTTTTAGTAAATCTTGACTTAATTAGTACAGCATCCCTTTTTAAACATATCTTTCACAGTCAAAATCTTCATCTAGCCAAAGTGGGTTTTTTTTAATTAGCCATAAAACCTATATTCTTAACAGTGAAGAAAAAATCATACAGCAAATCTCACAATGTCTAGTTTGAGAAATTATTTTAAGGGGTATCTCTGAAATGCTCTAGGTGTGACATGCTTTGTCACTAAGCATTCTTCATCTCTCTCAAAAACTTAGTGTCGGCCTCCCTTCTCCCATAGTCCCTTCTTCCAAGAAGGCCTCCTGACTTTAGTCTCCCCATCAAAGACAGGCAGAAACATTAGGTATTGTACATGCAACTGTTCAGGTACGAATAAACTTTTCCTTCCTCCTAGGTTTCCTCCTTTAAAACGTTAAATCCTGGGGTATGTATCTGCAACTAATATAATAACGTATGTCAACTATAATTGAAAAAAATTGTAAATGATTTTTAAAAATAAACATTAAGTCTACCTTGACTGGTGTGGCTCAGTGGATTGAGTGCCAGCCTGTGAACCAAAGGGCCACTGGTTCGATTCCCAGTCAGGGCACACGCCTGGGTTTTGGGCCAGATCCCCAGTGAGGCTCGCACATGAGAGGCAACCACATACTGATATTTCTCTCCCACCCTTTCTCCTCTCCGTTCCCCTCTCTCTAAAAATAAATAAATAAAATCTTTTAAAAAATAAAAATATTAAGTCCAAAAAAAGGAATGACACATATCTGAATAGATGGCAAAAACGTAAAGTTAAGTGTAATGCACAAAATAAATAAATTCAGAACAACATATATAGCATGACACAATTTAGGGAAAATTAACACACAAAACAATATCACAATTCATTGGCAACCATATATATGTATGTAGAAATACAAACATTTACAGAATTATACATCTTAACTCATGGCAGTAGTGGCCACCTCTGGGAAGGAAGATGGAAAATGAGATTGGGGTGAGAGGGAATTTTAGCTGCATCTCTAATGTTCATTTGTTTTAAAAGGGGGGACGAAACAATTTGGCTAAGATGATTCACTTAGTCGAAGTTAGGGCACGTGAAGTACCGTTGAAATTCTCCTCTGAGCAACACGGCAGAGGTTTGAGACCTCATCTTTGTCCTCCAATTACTCTCCCACATAAAGAGCACATACTATTTTGTCAGGTACTAGATATGTCTCACTTTCTTTATAGCAACAACGAAACCTGTTTCAAAGTGATTAAATAATTTAGGATAGTTGTGACCTCCTCTTTTCCACAATAACTTTATCCTCAGGAATTCATGTAGTGTGGCGATGGAGCTTTACCTTTGTGTGTGTTCTGTAAGGGATAAGCCTCACCGTGAGTCCTCAGTAAAAAGAATAAATAGAGGAATAAATAAATAAGCACTGTTGGCTTACCACCCTGCCTGCAATCATTTGTGAGTGTTTTCATTTCGAAGTTGTTTCTCGAGGTTGCCTATGTGACTTCTTCGCTTTCAGGACCTTGTTGAGAACAATCATTTTTTATCTGTCTCTCCCTTAGGGTCCCGTGAGGTCACTGGACATAAGATAGCTGTGAAATTTGACATTGTTCCCATTTAAATGCCTTCCTCCAGCAAGTGCAAGACTGTGGATGCTTCGGTGTGGGGATTGCCACGGCCAGGCTGTTTCTGAGACTCGCCAGCCCTCCAGGCTTCAAAGCCTGCCATCCTTGATCTCACTAAAGAATGTTTTTGAATTCTATGTCCATCTAGTGGTTGCCTGCAAAGATCTACTTGGCTTTTTCTTTCTTCCTTTTCTTTCACACTTGATCAGTGAGATTCTGTTTGTGATGGGGGTTTTGCCCCCCTCGGTCTTTAATTCTTTCACAGGTGGTTTCAAAGTGTCTATCCTTAGCCACTGCTTTCTATAAACAAGCAGGAATTCGTGAACCGCAGTTACTGATGGCTGTCCTCGCCCAGCGATTCTTCCCTCACTTTGAAAATAGACTGTTTTGTGGACAGTAAAGTACAGTTCTTTTTCACAGATGAGATTAGAGGCTTGAGGGGAGGCTGCAGAGAGGGGAGTTTTTTCCTTTTTCTTTTTCTTTCTTTCTTTCTTTCTTTCTTTTTTTTCTTTAAACTGGAGAGCCTTTGTGTTGTAACTCATTTTAGCAAATGCAAGAACTTTACTCATTTTACACTTAGTTGCACCTTTGGTTAAAAATGACATGGGACTAAGTAGAGGGTGCTGAAAATTTGCTGATTTCCTCATTAATTCCAGCGTCTCCAGCATCCCAAGTCTAAGGTTAGGAGTTGAAGATCAGATGGTGACAGGAGCTAATGTGGTTACATATCCAAGGGACCAAATTATATCAATTCTACCTAAGAATTTTGATGTACCATAGGGATTGAGATATCTATCTTATCACCTCCTCCCCGCTAGGGGCTGAACACTCTCTCCCCAGGTTTCAATTCCTTTGATTTGAGGTTTTAGGAATGGATTCAACCCCTTATCTGTAGCAGCTTTGGTCTTTTCAATTTTCAAATGGATCATGAAAATTGGAGGGGGGGTAGGTTGATGGATTATACTGCTCTGAATTCTGTGAGGAAAAAAATAATAGAGGCCAAGTGTTATCACTCGGTCCCTAACACACCCACGGTGTGAGGGCACACACGTGTCTGGGGCCCCCTTGGACTCTAGGAAACTGGGGACACACAGTGAATTAAAGCCACTGCCTTTGTTCCAGCCCAAATTCAAACAGCAAATGTTTTTAATATTTAAAAAAAATTTTTTTGCTCCTTATAAATGTAAAATATTTTATTAGAATCAATGTAGAAACACACACAAATTGTGTTCATGCAGCATTGTTGGTAATAGCAAAAAACTGCAATGAAACCACCTAACTGTTCATTGGTGGGCAACTGGCTGGATAAACTACAGCATCTCCATCCACAGAATGACCCGCAATAATTAAACAGAGTGGAACGGAAAGCATGGCACGGAGGCATGTCTAAGAAATAGTGTCGATTGAAATAAAAGTTGAAACACGTTACATGTAAAACCATCCTATATAATTTTAGTGGGTTCAGATGTATATACATATATCTGGGACCGAGGGAGGTGATCTAAGGGGATTTTAACTTTGTGTGACATGTTTTATTCTTTTCCATGGAGAATGTATTTTTAGCATTCTTATGTGATTGAAAGTAAATTTTAAATGATGTTTAAAACCAACTAGAAGATGACTAAAAAGAAAAGAAAATCACGCATAATCCACTACTCAGCCTTCTGGATAGTCTTTTGAGTATATTATATACTTTTCTAAAAAAAATGTATTGTACTAAAATATACGTAACAAAATTTACAGTCTTAGCCACGTCAAGTTCAGTGGCAGTAAGCACAGTCACACTGTTGTGCAGACATCCCCACCATCCTCCGCAGAACTTTCTCATCTTCCCAAACTGACTCTCTGCGCTCGTTACACAGCAACCCCCCACCCCACCCCGGGCCCCAGCCCTGGGAACCACCGTCCTACTGTCTGTCTCTGTGGATTTGACCACTCTAGGTCCCCCATACAAGTGGAATCATACATTTGTCCTTTTGTGTCTGGTTTATTCCACTTCGCCTAATGTCTTTAGGGCTCATCCGTGTTGCGGCATGCATCAGAACTTCACTCCTTTTAAAGGCTGAAGAATACTTGATTGTATGTACGGACCACATTTCATTCATCCATTCATCCGTCGGTGGACATTTGGGTTGTTCTCACCTTCGGGCTCTTGAGAAAGAGCTGAGAGGGACACTGGTGTACAATACGAATGCCTGTGTGAGTTCCTGCTTTCCGTTCTTTGCGCATATACCCAGACATGGAACTGTTGTTTGAAATGGTTACTCTGTGTTTGTTTTTTAGAGCTCACCACACCGTTTGCCACAGTGGCTGCACCATTTTACATTCCCACCAGCAATACACAAGGGTTCCAGTTTCTCCATATCCAAACCAACACTTGTTTTCAGGGTTTTACATAGATAGTAGCCATCTTAAAGTTGTCGATGGCTATATCCTTTTAAAAATTAAAAATTGGCCTCAAATCTAGCTGGATATAACCTTGACATCTTCTACACCATTAAACATTCTTCAATATCATTTAAATGGCTGCATTGCATCCCACTGAGTAAGACATCCCATAATTTACTCAACCAATCCCCTATTACTGTAGCATTAGAAACTTAGGTGTCTCCAGTTTTGGGGGACATTTTAAAGAATGCTCCATATTCATATACTTGACTTTGCTTTGAATGTGCTTATAAATTGCTAACGGTGATATTGCTGGGTCGTAGGGCATATTTTTTTAAAGCTTTGAAGATCGATATCCACTTGAAAATTCACTCAGAAAGAGGGATTGGAGGCAGAAAGAATCGCCACTGCAGCCACATGCTTGAGACCCCAAGCAAACTACTACTTAATGAGTTGAGAAGTTCCCACACACAACGTAAAGAGTGGGCATTGTCTGTCACCATTGACCTACATCAAAATCTTCAGTTTAGGGAAAGAGTGTTAGAAGCCTGTCATTGGAAGGCCGATTCAGCAGCGCTCAGGGCACCGATGCAGTCTGTGTGTGAGCACTCTCTTCCTTGCAGTTCACGGGATCCAGGACCAACTTGAACCTCACTTATTCTCATTACCGAAACCCGATGCCATCTCTGGGGTAGAAATTTCGGAAGTACCCAAGGTTAACAACCAAGAAAGTAACTTTGAGATGAGGAATTACCCAAGAATGAATAACAAGGGGCTAGCTTTCTCCCTCCAGAACTGCCTAATGATTAGTCGGTATAGCCAGTGCCCCAACAGAGCCTCCCTGTGGACTTAGGAATCCTGGACAGAATTTATGTCCCTCCCTCCCGTACTCAGAGACCTTGGCCACCCACGGGCTTCATGGGCAGCATTCTGGTTTCCCCTTACCTCTCACCGTTCTTATTGCCCCAGCATGAAAATTTCCATTCCACTCATATTGACCTATTTTCAGTATTCCAAACAAGCAACACGTACTAAGGAAAGACTTTGGGGCTTGGCATCAGAAAATCTGGATTTGAACCCTGGCTCTGTTATTTCTTGATTAGGTGGCCTTAGGCAAAAATACTTAATCTCTCTGAGACTCAGTTTCTTCATCTGTAAAACAGAGATGACAAGGGCCAATCTGCTGTATTACTCTGTATATGTTAAACTAAACAGCATGTGAGAGGAGTTAGCACAGCGCGGAGTTTGCAGTGAGTGTCCGCCAGGCGACCCGTCTGACAGGCGACGTGAATGTCTCATTTATCCTGGCCTCTAAGCCTTTGCTCCAACCTGTTCCCTTTCTGAGTGAGTCCTCTTTCATCTGAATCCTGCCCCTCTACCAACACAAACTCATGTTTTAGCCCCTTTGAAAGTCCTTCCACAAAACTTTTAGCATTCACTGACTGGACTATTTACTTACTACCTGTATTGTAGTATGTCTGTACTACCTGGTGTGAGTCATACTTTTTACCGTGTATTTGTCCTCTCCAGGGAGCCTGTCACAGGGTGGGAGCCATGCCTACTAACTCTCCCCCAACCCCACTGCCCCCCCTCTGTAGTAAGAATGATTTACACATAGTAGATGGTCAATAAATATTGGTTGACTGACCTTTTCATTCTCCCCACGCTTCGTGACCTGCCTGTATCCTTCTAAAAGGACTCTCCCCTGGGGCGGCTCTCAGGGGGTGCTTGTACCAACTTTTCCCCAACAATAATCATAATTAACGTGTAGCATGTCCCTGCTTACAACGACTGCCTATGTGGGCAACAGACGGGATATTGTTGTTGTCATCCCTGTTTCTCACAGACTCAGAGAGGGCAAGTGATTTGTCACAAAGCCCGTGTGTGGCAGAACGGAAAATTGAATTCAGATCTACTGATTGCAAAGCTTCTGCTCTTGGCTTCCCATAATAAAACGCCCCTCCCTATTTAACTGTTAATGGACATTTGTCCCTCTCTGAAGTAATATGATCATTGACTTTTAGATCCTTGTTTAAGAAGAAAGTGGTGGTGTTTGGGGGGTACGGTAACTGCCTAAAGAAATTTCTGTAGTGTTTGCGGAGGCACGAAAGAAATGTGCCCAATACGCCAGTTCTCGGGGGAATGTTCCAGGTGAGAACCTTGTGTAAATTATTTCCTTGGGGCCCAGAATGAAAGCTGGGAAGGTGAGAAGGTGTCTTTTCCCTTGCACCTAATTAATTACGACTCAGAGCAGCCCTCTTAGAAATGGTTCCCCGCCGCACTTGTAACGTCCTGGGGAACCTGCCCCCACAGCTTCTGCTCCGAGGCCTTGGCTCTGGCTTCCAAGGACTTCTCACCCTGCAGTCGCCCTTCCTGAACTGGGGTCCCTCCAGCAAAGGGCACAGCTCTTTAACCGCAGCTTAAGGGAGTGCTAGGTGATCCTAATTTGAGGAGATTCTAAGGGTTGTCCTAGAATTACTACCCAGCCTGTCTCCCCAGCATTTAACTCGCTGACAGCTCAGGAGACATCCTTCAGATTTAGGGAAGGTAGGAGTCCGCAGAGTTCACCAGCAACCCAGAGCAGAGCCACGTTTCTCGGCGACCTCAGTCACTGAGTAAGCAGCAACCTTTCTGTGTGGGGTGTCAGTCTACCTGTTGTCCCAGTAAAACGCCCGAGAAGCGACATGAACCTTGACTTAGCTGTTGCCCTGAATTCTATTGATAACAGTTGTGTGGATTCATTTCTGCCCTGCTGCCCTTGGACACTTGGGTATTAAAGTCAACTTTGCTGAGTTCCTTCCAGACTTGTTCAATATACATTTATTGAGAACTACTTCCCGGTGCCTACAGGAGAAAAAAGTGGGGTCTGGAATCTTCTCCTTTTTTCTCAACCCAGTTTCCACCGAAAGCCTCACTTTCTCACAACCAGCAAGCCTCTTATCAGCAACAACCTTTAAGTTGCATAGGGACTGTTCATATTTTCTTACTGTTTTCAGAAACAAACATTAGCATAAATATTAATACTGCAGTGATTTAATTATATTCTGATTACTCAGGGCCAAAAATGGTAGTTTGATCTCAATTCACATGCTGTTTTGGTAGAAAGTTGTATCTAACCCCAGGCACAACATGCCTTCACCTTTGCTCACATCGCTTGGTGAAGCCCTGACATTACCACTGATTTTCCCACACCCACCATTCTCTTCCAAACACTACGAGCTCAAACCTGACTCCTCCAAAGATCTTACCCTTGAGACTTAGACATTTTCCCCTTATTTCTCAACAGTGACCGCTCTTCTCTAGCTGCTCTTTAGCATAACGTCAACTCAAATGAAATAAACAAATGTTTACAAAGTGGGGACAGAGGGAAAGATGGGGAGGGGACAGCTGTGATTACTGACCCGTCCTGCCCCAGCTTTTCCTCACTAAGAGTGAGGAAAAGTGAGAAAAGACACTAAGAGTGTCTTTGGGGACAAACTCAAAACGGCAGTGAAAAAGACAAAAGTCAAGTTTCTTATGTGCCCCTAAAGATCAGCAATGAACTACTGGGACTTGAATTTTTGTTAAAGATTTTATTTATTTATTTCTAGAGAGAAGGTAAGGGAGGAAGAGAAGGAGAAATCATCTGCATGTGATTACCTCTCAGACGCCCCCAACTGGGAACCTGGCCTGCGACGCAGGCATGTGCCCTGACTGGGTACTGAACCAGCAATGCTTTTGTTCTCAGGCCAGCATTCAATCCATTTAGCCACACCAGCCAGGACGGGACTTGAATTTTTTAAAATATATTTTATTGATTATGCTATTACAGTTGTCCCATTTTTTCCTCCCCTTAATCTCCTCTGCCCTGCACCCCCTTCCCACCAACATTCCCTCCCCTTAATACATGTCCATGGGTCATACATATAGGTTCTTTGGCTTCTCCATTTCCTATACTATTCTTAACCTCCCCCTGTCTATTTTGTACCTACCATTTATGCTACTTATTCTCCGTACCTTTTCCCTCTCTCTCCCCCTCCCACTCCCCCTCTCATAACCCTCCATGTGATCTCCATTCCTGTGATTCTGTTCCTGTTTAGTTGTTCGCTTTGTTTGTTTGTGGGGTTTTTTTTTTGGGGGGGGGGGTCAGTTGTTGATAGTTGTGAGTTTATTGTCACTTTACTGTTCATATTTTTGATCACCTACTCTTTCGTAGAGAAGTCCCTTTAACATTCCATAGAGTAAGGGCTTGGTGATGATGAACTCCTTTAACTTGACCTTATCTGGGAAGCACTTTATCTGCCCTTCCATTCTAAATGATAGCTTTGCTGGGTAGCGTAATGTTGGATTACTCTACCTAGCAAAGCTCTATGTAGGCCCTTGTCTTTCTTGACTTTGAATACTTCCTTCCAGCCCCTTCTTGCTTGTAAGGTGTCTTTTGAGAAATCAGCTGACAGTCTTATGGGAACTCCTTTGTAGGTAATGGTCTCCTTTTCTCTTGCTGCTTTTAAGATTCTCTCCTTATCTTTAATCTTTGGTAATGTAATTATGATGTGCCTTGGTGTGTGCTTTATGTTTCCTCATTAACTCTTTGGTTGTCGGACTTCAATAATGTTCAATTTTCTGGCAGTTATGGTTATTTTTTTGTTTTTAAATTTGTTCTTGTCTCCCTGGCTGGTGTAGCTCAGTGGATTGAGCACAGGCTGCGAATCAAAGCATCACAGGTTTGATTCCCAGTCAGGGCACATGCCTGGGCTGCAGGCCATGGCCCCCAGCAACCGCACATTGATGCTTCTCTCTCTTTCTCCCTCCCTTCCCTCTCTACAAATAAACAAATAAAATCTTTAAAACAATTTGTTCTTGTCCTTCTTTGGGTTGTGTGAGGAGGCAATGTGTGTCTACCTATGCCTCCATCTTGGCCAGAAGTCCTGGGACTTGAATTTAAAAACACAGTACCATTTACACTAAGACTTCCAGTTAAGATGGCGGGATAGGTAAACATGGCTTACCTCCTCACACAACCACATCCATATTATAACTAAAATATAGAATAATGATCACTCAGAACCATCAGAAATTGATATGAATGGAAGCCTGAGAATTACAGAATTAAAGAAACCATATCCATCCAGACTTGTAGGAGGGGCACAGACACAGAATAGGCTGGTCCCATATCCACATGTGGTACATAAAAATATTGGAGGATATGTTGGGAGTGAGGAACCCCAGCCCACACCAGGACCCCCAGCCCAGGGTTCCAGTGCCAGGAAGATAAGTCCCCATCATTTATGTCTACAAAAGCCAGTGGGGATTGAGTTGGTGGAAGGAACTTCTGGAGCCCCAAGCAGTTCCTCTTAAAGAACCCACACATGGACCCACCTACTTAGACTCACTCCCTCTGAGCTCCAGCACTGGGGTAACAGCTTGAAAGGTATGAGTGGCATACAGGGAGGAACTGAAGTGTCTGATATCAAGGCAGGAGCTGGGAAACAGCTTCCTCCCAGATAGAAAGGTGGGCAGAAGCCATTGTTCCTTTTCTGAACCCTTCCCCCACAGAACCACAGAACCAGCAGGTGGGTACCATATCTGAGATTCCATCAACCTGGCTAACACTATTTGCCCTGCCCAGGAGATCTCCTGGGGTTCACCCAACTTACAGGGCCCACCTAACTGTTAACAGTGGCTTTTCCATATGAATGGCTGGTTCTTGGATCATGCTTTACAACATTCTAAATCCTCTCAAACAAGCAACAGCTGACCTCAGTAAGCTCCCAGCCCCCTTACCTCTTATTAAGTGGCCCCAGGACCAGCACTAGCAGCAGCCAGCCTAGATTCACAGCTTGCCTTTGCCTGGGAATCTCCAAGCCCAGCACAGGTAGTAGCCATCTCAAATTGCTATATATCTCAGGCAGGGTAGTCCCAGGCACAACACAGGAGGTGACTGACCTTGGCCTGCATTACCTGGGAACCCCAGGGCCGGTGCACCCATTGGACAGCTACAGACCATGTTAGAGCACCACCACCCTGTTCTACACAGCTGATCCTCTGTGGAAGGTAGAGGTTGGTGGTAAGTGGTCATAGCCAATCCTTAAAGGTGACTGGCCTAGGTAAATCACTCCCATTTATCTGCCAAGAGCAGTCAAGGCTCAACTACAAGAAGAGGCTATGCTCAGCCCACACAAAGGGCACACCTTGAGTACCCAGCTTGGGCAACAGGAGAGGCTGTGCCACTTGACCCTACAGGACACCTACTATACTAGGCAACACTACCAAGACACCAAGTCAACGCAGCTCTACCTAATACATAGAAACAAACACAGGGAGGCTGCCAAAATGAGAAGACAAAGAAACACAGCCCAGATGAAAGAACTAAACAAAACTCCAAAAAAAGAGCTAAAGGAAATGGAGGTAAGCAATCTGTCAGATGTAGAGTTCAAAACACTGGCTATAAGGATGCTCAAGGAACTTAGTGAGGACCTCAGCAGTATAAAATAGATACAATCAGAAATGAAAGATTCACTAATTGAAATAAAGAACAATTTACAGGGAAACAACAGTAGAGTGGATGAAGCTGAGAATGAAATCAATGATTTGGAATATAAGGAAGCAAAAAACAACCAATTAGAACAACAAGAAGAAAAAAGAATCCAAAAAAAATGAGTATATTGAAAGCAGCCTCTGGGACAACTTCAAATGTTCCAACATTTGCATCATAGGGGTGCCAGAAGAAGAAGAGGAAGAGCTAGAACTTGGAAATCTATTTGAAAAAAATAATGAAAGAAAACTTCCTTAATTTGGTGAAGGAAATAGATATGCAAGTCCAGGAAGCACAGAGAGTCCCAAAAAAGATGCATACAAAGAGGCCCACTCCAAGACACATCATAAATAAAAGGCCAAAGGTTAAAGATAAAGAGAGAATCTTAAAAGCCGCAAGAGAAAAGCAATTAGTTACCTACAGGGGAGTGCCCATAAGACTGTCAGCTGACTTCTCAAAAGAAACTTTGCAGGCTAGGAGGGATTGGCAACAAATATTCAAAGTGATGAAAAGCAGGAACCTACAGCCAAGACTGCTCTACCCAGCAAAGCTATCATTTAGAATCTAAGGGCAGATAAAGAGCTTCCCAGATAAGAAAAAACTAAAGGAGTTCATCATCACCAATCCATTATTATATAAAATGTTAAAAGGACATATTTAAGGAAAAGAAGATCAAAACTATGAAAAATAGCCCTGGCTGGTGTGGCTTAGTGGATTGACCACCGGCATGTAATCTAAAAGGTTACTGGACGGATTCCCAGTCAGGGCACAAGCCTGGGTTGTGGGCCAGGTCCCCAAATGGGAACATGTGAGAGGCAACCAACTGATGTGTCTCTTACGCCCTGATGTTTCTCTCCCTCTCTTCCCCCCTCCCTTCCCCTTTTTCTAAAAGTAATTAAATAAAATCTTTAAAAAGAACTATGAACAATAAAATGGCAATAAATATATATCTATCGATAATGAATCTAAAAAACAAACTAAGCAAACAAGAAGAACAGAGACAGAATCATAGATATGGAGAGCATTTTGACAGTTGCCAGATGGGAGGGGAGCATGGGGGAATGGGTGAAAAGGTGATGGAATTAAGAAGTGCAAATCGGTAGTTACAGAATAGCCATGGGGATATAAAGTACAGTAGAGGAAATGAAGTAGCCAAAGAACTTATATGCATGACCCATGGACATAAACAAGGGTGGGCGGATTGCCTGAGGGAGTGGACAGTGCTGGGTAGAGGGGAGCAAAGGGGGGAAATCAGGACAACTGTAATAGTATAATCAATAAAATTTAATTTTTTAAATATGTATTGCCTATCTTGACCACAGGACATACAATCACACCCACATGTGACAGTCGCTTATACTTAATGTGGCCTAAGCACTTGTATTTTTTATTTTATTCAACTTGACTTCATTAAAAAATGTTTAGTTCTGATCCATTGTGTTGATTTCCTGACCAGCTAAAGTGTGAACAACCGCAGCCTGAGTGACTTGCTCAAGGTCACCCAGCTAACACGGTGGTGGGATCAGGAGAATAACCCAGTATCCTCCCACCCCGCTACCCGCTACACGCTGGGGGGGTTCTGGGCCTAAGGCAGAACTATCACAAAAGTCTTGTGTCCATTTGGATAACCAAAGGACAAATGTGTCCTTCTACCTTTCAGCCAGAATGAGGGAATGCTAATCTCACCATCTGCAGGCATTTCAGTGTGGTTTGTCCAGATACCTCGGCTCTCTGCGCTGCAGCTGTCCCGAAGGTTCTTCCTAGAAGCTCTACGGAGAAAGGTTTAGCCCTAATGGGTGGCACACCCAGACTTGCTGGAATTCTCATCCGAATTACACCAAACGTGAACATATGGACAAAGGCCCGTGGCATATTAAATGATTTACTGGGGTCAAAGATCAAGTCAACGGCAGGCCTAAAGTCAGCCTGCCCCACATCGTCAGAGTCTCCTAGGCTAGGACCCAAGGAAGCCTCGGCCAGGCAGGGCCGTCAGCCTCCACCTGGCCAGCCGTCAGCCAGTTAATCTACAGCAGCACCTTCTTTTCCTACCAGAGGGAGCTTTGCCTTGAACCCCTGCGAGAGATGCCTTCTTGGAATCTAGATTTCTCGGCTTCAGAGCCTAGTTTAGCTGGTGTTGGATGCAGAAGGCTAGAGAAAGCTGAAACTTGTTTATTTGTTCTTTTATTCCTGGATTTATAATTTGACCTAATATACTGTATGTCTGTACATGTGTTGATCTCAAAAAATGTTTGAGCTTGCCTGCTTCTCAGGCCGTGTTGGCAGGCAGCTGTTAAAGCCATCAGCAATGTTTGCTTCCAGTTACAAAAGAAAACATTCGCTATTTGGGGCTATGTTGTTGTTTTTTTTTCTTTCCTGATTTAAAAGGGGAAATATGTTTCCCAGTAGAGATGTGGGGCTGCCCCCAACCCTTTCTAGGGCTAAGAATGACTAGGAAATCTTTTGGCACACCTGGTTCATCATCTTTCTAATATTCGTACTTTTTTCTCTCCCTGTGGAAATATTCCTAGGGGATTTGGTTTGAAATTATTTGAGCAACTGGGCAGGTTTCTCTCCCTTCCCTGGGGACACCAGTTTATGGTTCAACATCTCTCTCAAACTCTGGTGTGTTTTTAGCAGCAAAAAAAAAAAAGGGGGCAAGTCATGTCCCATTATCAGGTGTACTGACGAAGTAACTGCTGATGGGACCGAGAATACATGAGTAATTCTAACCTCTGCCCAGAACCTTTGAAGGAATGCATAAACCCTGACCTTGCTTTGGTTCTTTGGAGAGACCATCTGGGGAAAACTTCATTTCTCAAAATATATATATGAAATTGAGAGTTCCTCTGGCTGGAAAATAGGAAAAACCAGATGGTAAATGTGGGGTTCCCATATGCAAATATTTGCTGCAGAGAAATGATTTAAACATAATAAATGCACTCTTGCCCTCGCTGCTGTGGCTCAGTGGATTGAGCGCCAGACCGTGAAGAAAAGGGTTGCTAGTTCGATTCCCAGTCAGGGCATGTGCCTGGGTTGCAGGCCAGGTCCCTGGTGGGGGGCACACAAGAGGCAACCACACATTAATGTTTCTCTCCCTCTCTTTCTCCTTCCCTTCCCCTTTCTCTAAAAATAAATAAATAAAATCTTTAAAAAATAAATAAATGCACCCTTGAAGGACTGACCTGTGCTTAGACCAAGAGCACGGAGGGAGTTGGAGGCAAAGAAGAGTGAACAGAGACACCAGACAATACTTGGGAAGCAGGACATGGGGTGGTAAGACTTGCTGGGGGTCGGAGGATCCTTTGGACACGTCAGACCAAAGTTCAGCAACCTGCTGGGAGCAAGAGAGGCAGGAAGGTCTGAAAACGAGGAAGGGAAGCCTGCAGAGAAAATGTGTCTGCTGAAATAAAAGCGGCTCGGAGAAAAAGAAAAAGGCTTGATAGACAGGACCTCAGAGGAGTCCAGGGGTGGGTGGAACCACTCAAAGGACGGCTTCAACTCAAAACTGAAGACGAGGTCCAGGTCACTCCCTGAAGGTCTGGGCAACCCCAGGATTTCCAACTTAAGGGCGTGGTCGAGCTGAAACTGCTACTCACCTAGCTAATGTGCTAATGAACCACGTAACACTAATAAAGAAGACTTTTAAATAATACCTTTTTAAAAATTTAGATTCCAGCAGTTCCTTCCTGATGTAGGGGAAAGCAATCGACTTTTGTATACAACCTTCGAACATGGAATCTGTCTCCATCTATTTAGATTCCTTTTATTTCCTTCCCCACTTTTCCACATACAGATCC
Source organism: Phyllostomus discolor (assembly GCF_004126475.2). Classification (NCBI taxonomy): domain Eukaryota; kingdom Metazoa; phylum Chordata; class Mammalia; order Chiroptera; family Phyllostomidae; genus Phyllostomus; species Phyllostomus discolor. The sequence continues at coordinate 153,961,035 of NC_040907.2, forward strand.
TGTACACCTTTTGTTAGATTTATACTAAGTATTTGGGGATTTTGATGCTATTGTAAGTATTTGGGTTTGTGTGTATGTGTGTGCTATTGTAAATGGTAGTTATTTATTTATTTATGTATTATATTTTATTGATTATGCTATGATAGTTGTCCCAATTCCCCGCTCCACCCAGAACCCCCCCGCTCCCTCGGGCAATCCTCCCCATCATTGTTCATGTCCATGGGTCATGTGTATAAGTTCTTCGGCTACTCCATTTCCTCTACTGTACTGTACATTCCCATGGCTATTCTGTAACTACCTATTTGTACTTCTTTTAAAATATATATTTTTTATTGATTATGCTATTATAGTTGTCCCAATTTTCCCCCTTTGCCCCCTCTCTGCCTAGTATGCCCACTCCCTGCAGCAGTCCCCCCCTTAGTTCATATCTATGGGTCATGCATGGAAGTTCTTTGGCTTCTCCATTTCCTATACTGCTCTTAACATCCCCCTGTATATTTTGTACCTATCAATTATGATTCTTGTTCCCCGCACCATTTTCTCTCCCAACTGATAACCCTCCAAATGATCTTCATATCTATGATTCTGTTCCTGTTCTGGTTGTTTGCTTATTTTGTTTGTTTAGATTCAATTGATAGTTGTGAATTTGTTGCCTTTTTGATGTCCATAGTTTTGATCTTCTTTTTCATAGGTAAGTCCGTTTAACATTTCATGTAAAAAGGGCTTGGTGATGGTGAACTCCTTTAGCTTTACCTTGTCTGGGAAGCACTTTACCTGCCCTTCCATTCTAAATAATACTTTGCTGGGTAGAGTAACCTTGATTGTAGGTCCTTGTTCTTCATCTTCTTCATCACTTTGAATACCTCTTACCAGTCCCTTCTTGCCTGCAAAGTTTCTTTTGAGAAATCAGCTGACAGTTTTATGGGAACTCCTTTGTAGGTAACTGTCTCCTTTTCTCTTGCTGCTTTTAAGATTCTCTCTTTATGTTTAATTTTTGGCATTTTAATTATGATGTGTCTTAGTGTGGTCCTCTTTGGGTCCAACTTGTGTGGGACTCTCTGTGCTTCCTGGACTTACATGTCTATTTCCTTCACAAAATTAGGGAAGTTTTCCTTCATTATTTTTTCAAATAAGTTTTCAACTTCTTGTTCTTCCTCTTCCCCTTCTGGCATCCCTGTGATTTGGGTGTTGGTACATTTGGAGATGTCCCAGAGGTTCCTTACACTATTCTTACTTTTTTTTCATTCTTTTTTCTTCTTGCTGTTCTCTTGGAAGCTTACTTCTTCCTTATGTTCCAAATCATTGATTTGAATCCTAGCTTACTCCCTCTACCCCCACCACTGGTGGTCCCCTGTAGATTTTTCTTTATTTCACTTAGTGTAACTTTCATTCCTGTTTTTTTTAATGTTGTTGCCATACTCAATGACTTGTTTGAGCATCCTGATCACCAATGTTTTGAATTCTGCATCTGATAGGTTGGTTATGTCTATTTCATTTAGTTTTTTTTCTGGGGTTTTGTTCTGTTCTTTCATTTGGGACATATTTCTTTGTCTCCTTAATTTAGCAGTCTCCCTGTATTTGTTTCTGGGTATTAGGTAGAGCTGCTTTGACTCCCTGTAGCATGGCCCATGGTAGAAAAGGCACCTATAAATTGTGTGGGGAGGAGCCTTAGGTAATCACTGGGGCAGGGCAACCCACTTCACCAATCTGTGGCTCTGAGTGAGGAGAGGGCTCAGAGAGGGGACAATGTTGCTGCCTGACTTCAGTACTTGCTCTGTTTCCAGTTACTTAACTTGCTCCCCATATGTGACCAACACTCTTCCAGCTGTTACCCTGGTGCTGAATCCCAGAGGGGGTGGTTTCCATACATTCTGAGTCTATGCAGGCCCTTTAAGTGGAGTATCCTGAAAATCTGGCAGTTTCCCCTATTACCCCAACCCCCAGTGGTTTTTACAGCCAGAAGTTAGGGAGGTTTCTCTTCCTAGTGCTGGAACCCTGGGCTGTGCAGTCTGGCCTGGGGCTGCGATCACTTGCTCCCAGGGTATCCCTCCCAACTTTTATCCACCACACAGCAATGTGGGATCGCCCATTCCACCGCCACTGCCTCTCCTGTCTCTGCTCCTCCTACCCATCTGGATAAATGTGGCTTCTTCAAATCCTTGGTTGTTGGACTTCCATAAGCTTGATCTTCTGATGGTTCTGGGTGTTATTTGTTTTAGGGCCTACTTGTAATTCTTTCTGTGGTTGGATGAGGAGGCGAAGTGTGTTTACCTATGCCTCCATCTTGACCAGAAGTCTAAGGATCCTATTTGATCCTATACTGAGCACCACAGTGTGTTAGCACAATGGCGTGTAACATATGCAGGCATAACGAGGCCTGTCCTCATGGAGCCACAGCTAGTGGGGGAGCCAGTCATAAAAGAACTACATAATTATTGATCTAGCTCTGTGATCAGGGCTACAGGGGACTTACAAGGTGTGAAGAGAGTGTGTTAACACTACTTCCTAAGGCAGGCTGTGAGATCGGGGCCAGCATCCCTAAGGAAGTGGCATAGAAGGAGGCAGAAAGAACAGAAAGTGCAAGAAGACTCTGAAGAAGCAGTAACAGTGTCAGTCAAATGAGATGACAGAGGAAACACTTCCTAAAATGTAGAGCATAATTCCAATGTGGTGTGTTTTATTGCAAACCATGATTATAAACATGCCTTAAAGATGAGCTTGGTCTCCCCCACACATCCGTTCAGTGACGAGGCGAGCACTGCGCAGTGCCCGGCAATGCTCTAGGTCCTGGGGATACAGCAACAAATAAGACAGGCCCAATGCTCGGGAAGTTTCCCTTTCGGAGACAGAGACAGACTATAAATGCATAAATCTGTCATTTCTGAGAGCGTTAAAGTGGGGCAGAGGCAAAGAGAATAATGGAGGCAGGGGAAATTTTTAGACAGGAAGGCAAAGCTCCCTAGGGGAGTGATAACCATATCACCTTTTTGGTGATATGACCTTGGATACATCACTAATATGTCAATACTTGGTTTCCTGATTAGTTAAATGAGGACACTTGTACCCATCTCACAGGACTCTACTGAGAACGGAACGAGATGAGAAGCTCAAGGTCTCCAGTACTGTGCTAGCATGAGTAGGCGTTTAACAAGTGCTAAATCACTGCATGTCTGCTGATCTATTACTCAGGAGACTAGGAACAGTGTATTGGGAAACAGGCAGTACAATAAAAAGGAGAAAGTAGGCCTCCTCTTTGCAGACCAGGCTGGACAAATCCCTCCAAAGGAGTCATTATGGGTCTTCAACTCTGTGTCAGTTGAGCCCTCTGGGAGTAGATACTGCAATGGAGAAAGGTGTGCAGTTTGGGGTGTATGTGTGAGAAGAGGGGGTAACACCTGGCAAAGACAAAAATGGGAAGAAGCAGAATTGGGCAGGTAGAGGCTTTGGAGGAAAGACTGCTGGTTGAAGGAGTCCCACGCTGGCAGAAATGGCCAGGCCCTGGTATTCCCAGCATGCTCAGTCATTAGCAAGGGCCGCCTGTGACAAACAGGACTTGACTTGAAAAGGCATCCACGTGGCAAGTTCTTCCTGGAAGGGAGATCTGAGTGGTGCCCGCACAGCTGCCACGAATTCCCGGGCTTACACAGGGAATCCTGTAGACGTGTTGTTGTCGGAGCCACAGTGCTTTCTCAGGAGAAGAAATGCGATTTATTCTGACTTGAAGAAGGTCGTAGAAAGAAAAAGCACTCAACGGGCCAAAGGATCCCAGCCCTGATTTTATGTCATTCTGTACCTCTGAGGAGGTCTTTGGCCACAAGTTACAGAAAGTCCAACTCAGAGTGGCTTGAACAATGAAGAATTGTTATCATCTCATCATAAGAAGTCTGCAGGAAGGAGGCCCCCAGGGTTGTTTAGAACTCAGTGATGTCATCATAGTGTCGTCACTTTGGACAAAACGGTTGTGGGCCCTGACATCCTCAGCATGTCAGCATTGTCTCCGTTAGCACCCTTCCCGGGTCCAAGATTACTGCTGCAGTTCTCAGCATCTCATGTGGACCTGACAAGATCTAGCAGAACACAGGCCCTGTCTTCCTGTGCCTCTCTTTTTACCATGAGGACACTTCTCTTAGAAACCCCCTAGCAGACTTACTCTCATACCCCACTGGCCAGCATCTCCCCTCCTACTCCTCTGCGTACCACTCACCGGTTAGACCAAGGGGACGGCCATGGTTGGTGGTGGGCCTGAACTCCCTGGGTGATGGAGCTCCCTTCACTTTAATTTTAATATGTGACTTTACATACGTACACAGGGTGGGGCAAAAGTAGGTTTGCATTTGTTTAGGTGGGAAAATAACACACCAGTTAATGAGTAATAATGCAAGAAAAACTCGGTTTTGCATACTCACAACGGTAAACCTACTTTTGCCTCACCCTGTAGTGTACACTCACCCATGTCACACATATACAGACATACGTACATCAGCTATATTGAAATAGAAGTCCCATACCAATATTTGACTCTTTCTGAATGGAAAATTTTGTTAATCATTAACGTTTTTAAAATTGTAGAATATACGCAACATAAAATTTCCCATTTTAACCATCGTCAAACGTATAGTTCAATGGCCTTACGTGCATTCACACCATTGTGGCAGCATCGCTGCCACGCACTCCCAGAACTCCTGTCCCCTTGCCACACTGCGATTCTGTGCCCACCACTCAGCAACTCCCTGTTCCTCTTTCTCCTGGTCTATTCTGCTTCTGTGGAGCCGACTCCTCCAGATACTTCATGGAAGAGCAGGGTTTGTCTTTCTGTGGCTGGCTTACTTCACTTAGCATAGTGTCCTCAAGGTCCATCCATGTTGTAGAATGTGTCAGAATTTCCTTCCTTTTAAGCCTGAGTAATATCCTTTTATGTGTGCACGCACACCACATTTCGTCTACCCATTCACCCGTCAACGGGCACTTGGGTTGCTCCTCATTCTGGCTACTGCTGCGATGAACACAGGTGTACAAGTGCCTCTTTGAGACCCAGGTTCCAGTACCCTTGGACACATACCCAGAAGTGGAATTGCTAGATCAACCAGTAAGTATACTTTTTATTTCTGGAGGAGCTGTTGTGCTGTTTCCCACAGTGGCTACACCGTTGACATCCCCACCAACAGTGCACAAGCGTTCCCGTTTCTCCACATCAACCAACACTTGGTATTTTCTTGTTTCAGGTTTTGGGGGGGGTTAAAAATATAGTATCCATCCTAGCCCTGGCTGGTGTAGCTCAGTGGATTGAGCGTGGGCCGCAAACCAAAGTGTCACAGGTTCGATTCCTAGCCAGGGTATATGCCTGGGTTGCAGGCCATAACCCCCAGCAACCGCACATTGATGTTGCTCTCTCTCTCTCAATCTCCCTCCCTTCCCTCTCTAAAAATAAATAAATAAAATCTTAAAAAATATATATATATATATAGTATCCATCCTAATGGCTGTGAGGTACTACCCCATTGTGGGTTTGATTGACTTTTTCATAATTAATTAATAATTATAATAACTATTATTGACTTCCGGCAAGATGGAGGAATAGGTGGACGCACCGTACCTCCTCGTACAACCAAGATTAGAAAACCAATAATTTACAACAATAATTTACTATCAGAATAACACCCAGATCTGGCAGAGGATTTATCTGAATGGAAGTCGGGCAGCCAAGAAGTTGAAGTAGACACGTTCATCCAGACTGGTAGGAGAAGACGAGCCGGCGGGCGCGGGGCTGGCTCGGGTAGGCGGCACGCGGAGGTCGGGGGAAAGGTTTGGCGCGAAATCGGCACAAAAGCCATCGGGCACATAAGAAGGCAGCGGTGATCCCTGAGTACGCAAGCTGCGGCTGGCAGACCCAGAGGGGCAGCGATTGTGGACCAGGGCAGAACTCGCGGCCCAGAAGCCCAGACAAGGGTCTGAGTCCAGGGGAACGGAACTACCACCATTGTTTTCTCCCGCCCCGCTCCCGCCCCCGCCCCGCCCCCACATATAACGTCACAATCTAGCGACCGGGGTGCCCAGCCCTGGTGAGCACCTAAGGCTCCGCCCCCCACCATAACAAGAGCAACCAGACCGAAAAAAAAAAGGAGAGACAGGGGAAAAAAAACCAAAAACCATGTTTTCAACAGAGCAGATCAGTCCCCCAGGACTCATCCTTTTGAGCGACCAAGAATTAGCCAATCTATCAGATGCTCAGTTCAAAACACTCGTGATCAGAAAGCTCACGGAACTGGTGGATTTTGGACGAAATCTAGATGAAAGAATGCAGATTACCATAAAACAGATGCAGGAAGACACGCGGAGGAGAGCCAATAGTGAAAGGAAGGAATATGAGTCTCAAAACAATACAGTGGACCAGAAGGGAGATAGAATCAACCAAGCAGGAAAGCATGATGAAATAAGAATTCAAAAAATTGAGGAAAAGATTAAGAGCATCCAAGACACCTTTAAACGTTCCAATATCCGAATTATAGGGGTACCAGAATCGGAAGGGGAAAAGCAACAGATTGAGCACGTATTTGAACAAATAATAAAGGAGAACTTCCCCAATCTGGCAAAGGGAACAGTCTTCCAAGAAATCCAAGAAGCTCAGAGAGCCCCAAAGAAGTTGGACCCAAGAAGAAACACACCAAGGCACATCATAATTACATTAGCCAAGGTAAAAACGAAGGAGAGAATCCTAGAAGCAGCAAGAGGTAAGGGGACAGTCACCTACAAAGGAGTTCCCATCAGACTGTCAGCTGATTTCTCCAAAGAGACCTTACAGGCAAGAAGGGGCTGGAAAGAAATATTCCAAGCCATGAAAGACAAGGACCTACATCCCAGATTGCTCTATCCAGCAAAGCTCTCATTTAGAATGGAAGGGCAGATAAAGTGCTTCTCAGATAAGGTCAAGTTAAAGGAGTTCATCATCACCAAGCCCTTATTTTATGAAATGCTAAAGGGACTTATCTAAGAAAAGAAGATAAAGAAAAGACATGCATAGTAAAAGGACAGCAAACTCACAAATATCAACAACCACACCTAAAGCAAAACCAAAAGAAACTAAGTAAACAATTAGAACAGGAACAGAACCACAGAAATGGAGGGCACATGGAGGGTTAGCAGCAGGGGGGTGGGAGGAGGAGAGAGGGGGAAAAGGTATAGAGAATAAGTAGCATAGAATGTAGGTTGAAAATAGATAGGGGGAGGGCAAGAATAGTACGGGAAATGTAGAAACTAAAGAACTCATAAGTATGACACATGGACATGAACTAAAGGGGGAAATGTGGGTGGGAGGGGGGTACAGGGGGGAGGGGAGAGAAGGGGGAAATGGGACAACTGTAATAGCATAATCAATAAAATATATTAAAAAAAATAATAACTATTATTATTAGTTGAACATCTTTCATGAGCATCTGATTGACAATTTGTATATCTTCTTCGGATGAATATCTATTTCCCCAAAGTCCTTTGCCCAGTTTTTAACTGGGTTGTTTGCTTTTTGTTACTGTTGAGTTGTAGAAGCTCTTTATAGTTTTTACATATTAACTCTTCATCAAATATATATTTTATAAGTATTTACCAATATTTGACTTCTTTAAAAGTTAAAAGCTCAGGTCGTGGAGCCTAATGCTTCGATTCAAATCCCAGGAGTGCCCTTTGCTGGTGTGGAGGAGAAGGCAGACAATCACACCACACCCAGCGCCTGCCAGCAGGGAGCAACGGGGCCACGGCAGGCAAGTGAAACCCGCAGAGGTCAGTGCACGGGTGTCCAAGGCAGGCAGGTGTGGACGGGCTCACTTCAGTCTCCAAATCAAGAGCAATCATGTCAGGTAGTGTAATCCCAGGGGACAGAGTTTCCTGGAGTGCAGCCTGTGCCGAGGACACGCCGAGTCCTTCGCTTGCACCGTCTTGTTTCATTTATTCATTCTGTAAGTATAATGAACGCCTAATATGAACCGGTCACTGGCGAAGTGAACAACAAAATGAAGACAAGATATCAGACATGTGCCTGCCCTCAACGAGTTTACAGACTCTGATCGAAGAGTCACACAACTTACAACGATACTTGGACCCATAAAGGACAGGCCCATGGTCCTGGGGAATTGGCCTGATCCAGCACATCGGGGAAGACTTCTCCGAAAACGGAGAAAAGGGAGCTGGAGTTGAGGTGAGAAAAGATGGGGTGAAGAGCTAGGATGGTCCAGACACGCCAGCCCCGTGAGGCAGCACAGGCATTATCCCCACTGGGAGGCGAGCTCCCTGAGCAGAGTCGGGTCCTTGTCTGACTTGTCCACCAGTGTATCTCTGTTGCCCGGCACAGCGCCTGACACAAAATCGCTCTCAATAAACATTTGCTAAATGAATGTGTCCTCCTTCTTTAGATGAGGAACTGGAATCTCAGGGAGGGTAACTAACTGGACCAAGGCCACAGTGCTAGCAAGTGGCAGAGCTGGGTTTGATGCCAGGCAGTAAGCTCTGCAGCTTGAGCTCTTAACGTTTTTAAAAGTCTTCCCTAACCCCATTATCCCAGGCCTATAGAATAAGTATTCTCTTCTTTGGCCTCCAAAAGCATTGATTTCAGCTTGCTGGTGAGGCCCAGAATGCATTGTATTATAGCTGCTTTCCCGTATGACTCTTCAGCCCCAACCCTCCTTCCCTCCGAGCAATAGTAAACTGGGAGCTATTTAAGAGACTGTATCTAAATATACACATGGTGCAGTACTTAAGAATGCAGGCTAAGAATTCATACAGACCTGGGGGCGAAACCTGTTTCAGCCACTTCCTAGTTGCATGAGCTTAGGTTCCTTACTTAACCTTTCTAAGCCTCTGTTTCTTTATGTGAAATGGGGACAGTAATAGAACCCACACCTCACAAGGCTGTTGCAAGGATTAACTGACATAATGTCAGTAAAGCACTTAGGCTAGCACTGGACACAAAACTATAAAAGTTTGTGAATATTCTATACCGGAAAGAAATACAACCAACATCAGTGCCCACCCACCCCAATTGGAAGAAAAATTAGGTGGTATCTTTTTCAAGGGCAGGGATGGGCAGGCTTCAGCTACTGGGTTTTTCTTCATTCGAAACACAGTATTGATGACATCACTCTAAGCTGCAGTCTCTGGTGGAAGGAAGGGACTGGCCAGCAAAGGGGTGACACAAGAGGGTCCTGGAATCAGCAAGTCACTTTCCCCTCCCCAACCCCGGGGGCTCCGTGCTGCTCCTGCGCAGGCCCCGCCAGTCCTCCACCTCTTCCTCTCTTCTTTCCTGCGTCCCTCCCTCCCCGCTTCAAACCCTGGGAAAAAATGAAGAAAAGCACACCAACCAAGAAGGCTTTTCACTTCATTGTGTTTTCCAGCTAGACCTGAACAGACGGCAATCAATTCAGCTCTCCCTCGCCCCCTCCTCTCTTCTTCTCTCATGTCCTCTTTGTTGTTGCTGTTTCTTCTCCCTCTCCCTCCCTCCCTCTCCCTCTCTCTCTCTCCCTCCCTCTCCCTCTCTCTCTCTCTCTCTCTCTCTCTCTCTCTCTCTCTCTCTCTCTCACTCTCTTCCTCTCTCAGACGATGTCTCCAGGCTTAGGAAAAGCATTACCTCCCAGCAGCATGAGGAGACAAGAAGCTTCAGTTGCCAGCAGCGAACACCCGTGATTGCGACAGGTCCCCCGGCCCTTGGCACTTAGAAAGGCCGAGAAGCAGGGAATCCCGTTCAGATTCTCTGAGAAACGCCTCACCTCGACCATTTCTGTCCCATGCCAAGCTCAGCTGCAGCGAGTCACACAGAAAACCTGTCTCCTCCTTCTGAAATCCACCCCATCCCCAGGCCAGGGGTCCGCATTCCAAGTTTGAGGAAACCTGGACAGTTGGACTTGAAGTCTTTAATGAGGATGAAGAAGAAAACACACCTTTTCCATTTTCAAAGCAGTCCAGTGGGGATTTGGGTGTTGTTTTTTCTTCCAATAAGGGTAACTCCAGATTGGCAGGACTTTCAAAGCTACAAATTTCCAGGTCCCCAGCCCTCACTAAAGAAAAATTTCCTGGTTAGGTTGGCAGGTTTGGGGTATGCAAGTGAGAAATGTTTCACAAATAGTTAAACTGGAGCCATGAATCAAATTAGTCTAAACAAAACTCTCCCCCATCTCGTGCTGTGCTAGTTACCCTCCTTAATTCCTACCCCAAACATATATTCAAAAATAACCACTGTTTATCAAGCACCCAGTAAGTACCAGGAACTGAAGTGTTTTATTTACTTATATTGATTCATTTTATCTTCACAACTATGCAACATAGGAATTTTTTATTGTTTCCCTTCAGAAGAACAGACAGGTTAAGTAATTTCTCCAGTCATGCAGTTAATAAGTGGCAGAACTAGAGTTTAAATCTCATCCCCAACAAAATAACATATATGAATCTCAAAATCACTCCGCAGAGTGAAAAAGCCAAACCAAAAACTAAGAGTCCTTACTGTAAGAATCCATGTAAATAAAATCATAGAAAATGTGCCCTGACTAATGTGGCTTAGTTGGTTGACATTGTGCTGCAAAGCAAAATGTTACCGGTTCGATTCCTTGGTCAGGACGCATGCCCGGGTTTCAGGTTTGGTTCCCCCGGCTGGGGCGCATGCAAGAGCCTACCGATTGATATTTCTCCCTCCCATCCCATGTCTCTAAAAAACAAATAAATAAACTCTTTAAAAACACAAAGAAAATGCAGACTAATCTGTAGTGACAGAAAGCAAATCAGCGGTTGCCTGGGGGTGGGGAGGGACAACTTACAAATGGGCACACGGAGTTAGGGGGGTTATTGAATGTTTGCAATGCTGATTGTGGTGATGTTTCCACAGCCGTACACATGTGTCAAAACGGACCAAATTGTACACTTTAAATATGTACAAGTTAGGGTACTTCAATTAACTTCAATCAGGTTGGAAAAACGTGCCCCCAAAATCCCATCCCTTAAATCCTTTCCACAAATGCATTTACCTTTGCTATAATAGTATAGGGCTCAGCCTGACTGCTGTGGATTTTAAAAAACATTTTATTTATTTATTTTTATGGAGAGATGGGAAGGGGAGGAGAAAGAGAGGGAGAGAAACATCAGTGTGTGGTTGCCTCTCACACACTCCCCACTGGGCACCACTCCTGCAACCCGACTGGGAATCGATCTGGTGACCCTTTGGTTCCCAGCCTGCTCGCAATCCACTGAGCTACACCAGCCAGGGCTGCTGTACATTGTTCTGCTGTTGTCTCTGGGTCCTGTTGAGGTGAGAGGACCTAGCTGTTCTCACTGGAAACTCCAGTTAGGCAGGACTATGATTCTAGGAAACCTTTTGCACCACTCACAGCCGGGCCCAATGCAATGTCGATGTGCTGCCGCTGATGACCTAAAGCAGCGGTTCTCAAACTCTTTGGTCTTAGGGCACTTTTACACTCCTGAAATATACTGGGGTCTGTTTATCACATCAGAAATTACAACTGAGAACTTTTAAAGGTAATTCATTTATTTTTAAGATAATAAACCTATTACATATGGCATAAATAACACCTTTTTATTAAAGATAACTACTCTTCCCTAGAAAACTAGGAAAAAGAACCGGGTTGTTTTGCATTTTTGCACACCTATCTAATTTCTGGCTTCATAGACGATGTGACTCTCGTATTTGCTCCTTCATTCAATCTGTCACAGTGAGTGAACTCAGTGAAGCCTTCTGCCAAAGTCCACAAAGTCCTGCTTGTGAGAGAATGAAAGTGAAAAGGGCAAGTAACATCTTAGTATCACTATGAGAATAGTTTGACCTTGCAGACCCCCGAAGGGACCTTGGGGACTCCCAGGGGCGTCCAGGCCACACTTTGAGAGTTGCCGATCTGAAGTGTTCAGAACCATGAACTATTTGTTTCCGTTCTTATGCTGCTGTTTCCATTATTTTACCTCTTCTACCCAAGACCTTGTGAAATCCTGGGAGACAGAGGAAGAAACTGGGGTGCAGAGACAGCAAATCAAAGGTCACCTGGTAACCCTCATTCAGAGTCCCTTCCACGCCTGTGAGTCTGTGCGTGGGCTATTTTTCTTTTAAGTTTAAGAGAGCCAGAGCCTCTGCAGATGCACAGGATGGGGAAACGAATGCACAAGAACAGAAACATCACAGAGTTAGTTTCCCTGCGACTCCCTCACAGAATGGGGAACAGCTGCCTCCTCTGAGGTCCTTCCTCGGTTCACCGCCATGGAGGGTGTCGAAAGAAATTCCCGCGGTCCTGAAGACATTTCAGACAGATCTTATCTCTTATTGGTTCCCTAAACAGGCTACAGCCAGCTCTACCCCACATCCTCAAACCAGATCAAAACTTCGCCCCCTGGCATGGGGCGGCCAACCGGGCAGGAGCTGCAGAGTCATTCAGTCAAGGTGTGGGTGTTGTTCCCCCTTCTTACGTAGAGGCCGTGTAATCTTGAGTAAGTTACTGGACTTTTTTGAACTTCAGTTTCATCTGTAAAAGAGAAGCCATATCTTTCTGAAAAATTATTGTGCAGATTCAAGGATATAATAATATATAGGGTGGGACAAAGTAGGCTTACAGTTGTTCATATGGAAAATAATATGATAATTAATAAGTAATACAAGAATAAACTCTGTTGTGCATACTCACAACTGTAAACCTACTTTTGTCCAGCCCTGTACGTAAGAAACCCAGCAGAGTAGCTGGCACGTAACAGAGGCTCACTCTTAGTGACTGTTACCTTTTTACAGAAAAGCAAAGAGCAAGACGGAAATACCACAGCATCCAGCATCAGACAGGCCTGGGTTTGAATCCTAACAACACTGGCTTTGGTCTAATCATTTCATCCACCTTGTAGAATTGTTGTAAGGGCTGATTGAAACAACGTCTGTAAATTGTCTGGCATCTACCCCATGCCCTGCTGTCACTGTTGTTACTGTGCATTTGCAGCTGTGGCTACAGCCTCTTTGTGGTCTAGCTCTTGGGATCCCTGGAGACAGGTTAGGATGGCTGGCTCTCGGTCAGGCCTGATGGGCATTTACAGAGGAATTAACCCAGTCCTCTCATTTGGCATTTCCATCTCCCAGACATTTGCCAACAGGGTATGTTACACAGAGGAAATAACATGGTAGGAAAGCTGACAGTTTCAAGGGAAACTGTTCCCAAAGCAGAAAGAGAATAGATACTGCATGTAAAAAACAGCCTCACCTGGAAGAAGCTGTACACCAGCTCTGGAGTCAGAGTGGGATTCGAATCCTGCCCCTACCATTCATTTACCAACTGCAGGATCTAGGACAAACTAGCCCACTGGGTTTGGGAATAACGATAGTACCAATATAAATGTAAATAGCACTTAGCATAGTGCACACAGGAAATACGGGTTGGCCAAAAAGCTCATTTGGTTTTTTCCATAAGATGTCTCTGGTAGCACTTAGTTGTCTTTAACTTCATTCGAAACAATTTTGTTAGATTATATTATGACAGCTGCCATATCAACATGCATTTTTTAAAAAAGATTTTATTTATTTATTTTTAGAGAGAGGAGAAGGAAGGGAGAAAGAGGGAGAGAAACATCACTGTGTGGTTGTCTCTCACTCGCCCCCTACTGGGGACCTGGCCTGCAACCCAGGCATGTGTCCTGACACATGTGTCCTGACTGGAAATCAAATTGGCAATCCTTTGGTTTGCAAGACAGCACTCAATCCACTGAACCACACCAGGGAGGGTTCAGCATGCCTTTAAAAAAAAAAAAAAACCTATCAAAATTGGTGAAGTTTTGTGTAGCCATTTTAATATTGAAGACGGAAGAAAATATATTTTCGGCATATTATGTTTTATTATTTCAAGAAAGATAAAAATGCAACTGAAATGCAAAAAAAAGTCTTGTACAGTGTAAGGAGAAGGTGCTGTGACTGATCGAACATGTCAAAAGTGGTTTGCGAAGTTTCGTGCTGGAGATTTCTTGTTGGGCGATGCTCCATGGTCGGGTAGACCAGCTGGCATTAACAGTGATCAAATCAAGACATTGACCGAGAACAATCAATGTTCCACCATGCAGGAGATAGCCGACACACTCAAAATATCCAAATCAATAAAGTTATTGGCAAAAATGAAAAATGTGTCTTTTATTTTACAGAAAAAAAACATACAGACTTTTTGACCAACCCAATACTATATTTACCTATTGTCTTCTATTTTTACAGCAGGATCCCAACGTACAATATCACATATAATACAGACAAGCCCACATCCCCACCTAGACACTAGGGTTAGGGAGGGACAGCAGGGCTTGAAAAGAAATCAACTATTTTCACTTTTATGTACTTGCAAAAGCTTCTATAGCAAGCATCAGCAACTAGTGACTAGGATAACATGGAAGACAAACAGGAGGGCAAGGGGAGAAGGAGAAATTTTAATACTCAAGCTCAACTCAGCCCCATCAGAAAGTACTGACCCCAGACATCAAAGGATTGCACCCTGTGACGTGGTGCATTTGTGCACCAGGTGGCAGTGGAACTAAGAAACCATTGGCTGAGGGGACCAGCCAATCAGAAAGCACTGAGGTGAGCCAGCATAACTGTTGTTGGGAGGACCGGGCCCTGTGCAGCCACATGACTTAGGGGGTGCCCTGATCCACGTGGCTCAGTTGGTTGAGAGTCTCCTCAACAAAGCAAAGGTGTCAAGTCTGGGCTGAGGCCTGGCTTGCAGGCTCCTCCGTGTTGGGGCACCTTTGAGAGGCAACCCATTGATGTTCTGTCTCACATGGACCTTTCTCTCCCTCTCTTTCTCCCTCCCTTCCCCTCTGTCTAAAATAAATAAATAAAATAAGTGAATAAAAATAAAATGGTTCAGGGTGCCAGTGGTGCCTGCGCAGTAAGGCTCTGGCTTGAGGAGGGGCTCAGAAGAGGTGGGGAAGAAGGAGGGGAAGGGAACGCAGCAGAGCTGTAGAAGGTGTGGGAGGAGAGCAAAGACAGGGAGAGGCAGAGAAAAGGTGACCTCCAGAAGCAGAAAGCGTGCGTACAGGGTGGGGGAGGGACAAAAGTGAGGAGAAGGCGTGAGGGAGAGATCGCAGGCCTAACAGGCAGCTCTGGGACCCGTGCGGAAGGGTCGCCTGCTCCCCAGTGCGGACTTGTAAAGGATGAAGAGTGATTATTGAGAGCTCACTGTACGCCACTTTGTGTTCGTTTAGTCCTGTGAGGGAGGTTGAATTGTTCGCTCATGGCCCCACAGCTATTACGTGATAGTGCCAAATCTCAGTCTCGGATATGACTCCTAGGTCCACCTGCAGTCCCTTCCCAGCTCCACCTGCACACATGGGACATTCCGAGGGAAAGACCAGCCAAGAGCACAAGTGATGGCAGTGGGGGCCATGAGGGAAGATGGCAGCAACCGAGATGTGGAAAAGCAGGGAAGACTTTGAGAACAAGAAGGAGATGAAAAGGAGGAGAGACGGAGAAAGGATGGAGAGTGGGGAGGAAAGGGAAGGCTTTAGGAGGAACAACAGGAAAGGAAGAATCCGAAGAGGGAAAGGAAAGGAGCTGTGGCAGAACATGGGGTTAAACCAGAGGCAGGGGGAGCAGGAAATGCGGGCAGGGTCCTGGAGGAGTCTGAGTCACCTGGGGCGTAATCCTAGGGGCTGAAGGAACAAGGGTTGGAGTTTAGGAGGTGTTTGTGGTTTGTTTTTTCCTCGCTGTGAAAGTATGGAGCATGGGGATCGTTGCCCATGGAGCTGTCAGCAGACTAGTCAGCTCAGCAAGAGTGTCAGGTGGTGGGGAGTTGGAAGTGAGGTCAGACATCTCACCGCCTGCGCTGTGGGGGTCTCTCGGCGGAGGCTGAGCTGCAGGCTCAATTTACTGGTGCACCAAATGGGCCCTACCGGCACACTGCTCTGGAGTCACCAACAATCTGAGCTGAAGTTCTCCCTTTGGACCAGGTTGTCCAAAAAAAAATGTAACAAAAAAAATGTATTTTGTTACTAAATACATTGCTTGTAGTGTAATGTAATGATTTGACAAAGTCTTTATCTTCTTTTTTTCCTCTAAAAATCTGAACAGATCCTATGTTTGATCTTAAATATTATGGACTACAAAGGGAAGATTTTTCTTTTTCTTCTTGGGTTTTTGCTGGAACCCTGGGGTGTAATCTCTTGAGTGAAAGTTACTGGAGGAAGATAGCACACCAGAAAGAAAAGAGCCACGGAATATTATTCAGCGGTAAAGAGAAGTGAAGAACTGTTACAACACATTACAACAGGGGTGGACCTTGACCACACTGTGCTAAGTGAAAGAAGCCGGTGACAAAAGAGCATATTTGTACGCTTCCATTTATATGAAATGTCAAGCTTAAGCAAATTCATGAAGACGGAAAATAGATTAATGATTGGTTGCCCGAGGCTGGGGGAGGATGTGGGGAATGGAGTTTCTTTTGGGGTAATGAAATGTTCTGAAATTGATGGGTTCATGGTGCCCAGCTCCGAATACACTAAAAACCATTGATTGAGCACTGTAAATGGTGGGCTCTGTGAGATGTGAATTGTGTCTGAATAAAGCTATGAAAGGAAGAAAGAGGGAGAGAGAAAGAGAAAGGAAGAAGGAAAGAAAGAAAGAAAAAATAATTCCATCTGAGTTAGGGGACACAGAATGGATCAGTCTGGCTGGCATTTAAGGAAGCATTTAGGAATGAGGCCAAATAACAAAAGGCCTGGAAATTCATGTCAAAGAGTTTTGACTTGACTTACACCCTGAGCTGTCAAATTTAGTAGCCGCTAGCCATATGCGACTACTGAGCACCTAAAATGTGGCTAGTCCAAACTGAGGTATGCTGTAGGTACAAAATACACACCAGATTCTGAAGCCTTAGTATAAACAAAAGAATGTAAGACTTCGTTAATAATTTCATATTGATTACATGTCAAAATGATAGTGTTTTTGATATATTGGGTTAAGTAAAGTGTATTGTTAATTTTATTTTAAAAAATAACTTTGTAGCCTGCAAACCCAAGGGTCGCTGGTTCGATTCCCAGTCAGGGCACATGCCTGGGTTGCAGGCCAGGTGCCCAATAGGGGGCACACAAGAGGCAACCACACATTGATGTTTCTCTCCCTCTCTTTCTCCCTTTCTTCCCCTCTCTCTTTAAAAATAAAATAAATGAAATATTTTAAAAAATAACTTTGTAACATGGCTACTAGAAAAGTACAATGATATGGTGGCTCACATTACATGTCTATTGGACAGCACTATCATAGATGGAGGGAAGCCATGTCCTCAAGTCAAAACAGAGTTCAGCAAATGTTTCCTGTAGGGATCAGAGGGTAAATATTGGAGGGCCGGAGGGCCATGCAGTGTCTGTCACGACCACTCAACTCGCCCTCGCAGCGCGAAAGCAGCACAGACAATGCGCAAACCAGTGAGTAGCTGTGTTCCAATACAACTTTATCTGTGGATGCTGAAATTTGAATCTCATAAAATTCTTACATGTCATTAACGATTACGCGTTTGATTTTTTTCTCTAGTCATTTAAAAATGTGAAAGAAGAATCTTCTTTTGTGGGACATACTAAAATCGGCGGTGAGAGGGATGTGGCCAACAGGCCACCGTCGGCCCGCCTCTGAGGTGGAGAGTTAAGCTGGAGTCTCTGGAAATCTTTGGCAACCAGCAACGCGACCCGCGCTCTCCCCACACGCGAGCGCACAGTGCTCGGAAAACCCCTCCTCTGCAAGCAGCATGGATTCACGTAACATTTGATCTGGAAGGGCCAGTAGGGATCATGTACTTCTACCTTCTCATATTACATTTGAGGAAACTGAGTCTCAAAGAGGTAGACTCGCATAAACAAGGTCGCATTGCAGTGAAGAGGTTCCAAAGAATGGGACTAATTGCAAGACTATCAGGCAGCAGCTGGCGAAAAAGGAGAGGTCTAAGGTCAGACGGAGCACCCAGGCCCCATTCAGGGACGCTGAATTCTAGCTCTCCCACCCACCCAGTCATCAATTCTTTTATTCGTCACTTATTTCTTGAAATGGCTTGGGCACCAGACCCTATGTGACGCCCTGGGGAGCCTGACGATTAATTTGTTCACTGACCTTGAGAAATTCATAGTATAGAAAAAAAGGTATTTTAAAACATGTATCCTGGGAGCAGGGGAGGAGACAGATGTCCTGGAAGGGTAAGGGAAAGCACCTGTGAGATGTGGCTCAAGCAAGGATCAGAAGGACAAATAGGAATTAGCCAAGTGCAGGAGAAGGTGGGAAGAGTGTTCTAGGGAAAAAGAACAGCGTATGCAAAAGCCTGGAAAGTACCAGAATGTTTAGGGAATTGTAACTAGATCATGGATGTGGAGCATTTAGCAGGAGGTGGAAGGGGAAGAGGTGAGCCTGGAGGTGAGTAGGAGCCAGAACAGGAAGATGCTCTGGTCAAGGTTAAGACACTTGGTCTTGATCACACTGGGTGGTGAAGAAACTCAGAGAAGTTAAAACCAGCGAAGCGACACAGTCAGACGGAGTTTACAAAAAGCCCCACTGGCAGTTCGGCAGGCAGAGAGGAGAGAAACAGGGTCCGTGTGGGAGAAATGGCCTGTGCAAAGGCCTGAAAGAGTGCAAGGACCGGTACCAGAAAGCGATCTGGTGTGACCCCAGCATGCGGTGGATGACGAGGAGCCAGAAGAGATAGACCTAGGGAAGAAATTGGTGCAGATGGTAGAGGGGCTTCGATTCCAAGCTGGGCAGTTTGAATGGGATTCTTCGGGCACCAGACAGAGGTAAGAACCTCAGAGCAGAGAGGGTGAAGGCAGAACACAGATTAAGGTCAAGTTTTCCCAGCTCTATCGCAACTAGCCACATTTGGGGGCCCTTCTCTTTAATATACTCAGAGGAACTTATGCACCTGCCTCTGGCATTCCACACGGCTGTCTCCAGAGCAGAGCACAGGAAGCCAGCCCCACAACTGGAGAGGCTGAGCCTTCTGCCAAGACCTGTCCCAACACCGATTATCTGCCCATTTCCTATTCATTTAACTTGGTCTGTATGTACAGAAGAGTTGTATATCAAATGCGAGAAGGGAAAAACATTTCATGTGTATGTTCAGAAAGGCATAGAACAGCCCCCAGGAGCCTGGTTGCCGGTCCTCTCCAGGACAGGGAGCGGTGTGTGTAGAGGATGAGGTGGTGGAAGACACAGTTTGTATTATTTTACACCTTTCAGAGAACCATGTATATGTATTATCTATTGAAATGAATAAATTAAATTAAAAAATATATAAAAGCATTTTGCTTTTCTATAATAGAGGTATACTACATCCACGGTTGATTTACTCTCCAGTTTTGCCTTCCAACGCCTTGCTCTCTAGTCCAAAGCCAGGGCATGAGCAAGAGAGTGCAAGTCTTGGTTTCCATTTCCCACTGCAGGGCTCAGCGCCTTCCTGCGGCCCAGGCCCTCCAGCTGGGGCCTGGGGAGAGTGGCACTTGCCACATGCCCCACAGAGGTAGCACTGAGAACGGGCTATCTATTGGTAAAGGATTTCAGGATCTGGGAATGAAAGAGAATATATTAACACAAAATACTCCTGCTTTTTAACCCCACATAGTTCTAGGGAAATCTAATATAAAGGCTTCAGATCCATTTACAGTTGCTGCACCACAGATGAATGCTAATTAGTGACACTGACAATTGTCATTTTCTTTGTAAATCCACTTGATGATGGGGAGCTGCAGGAATCTTGCTATATGAGCCTCCTCTCTTTGAAGAACAAAGTCTCAGGCTTACCTACCTGAAACAGACAGGAAACCTGCGCACCTCAATTACAGGTCTCAGCTGAGTAGCAGGGTTTGGTGTCCACACAGTCTATCTGGACAGCATTTGCCTAACTAGGTCCAGTGACTGTGGCTTATTTTTTAATGAGGTTCTCCCTTTCTCCTCTCTCCAGTGCCTTCACCCAAGGTGGGATGCAGAGATGGCATTTAACGAATGATGGCTGAGCTAATGGTTGCCTGGCTGGCTTCAGGAATGCCCTCACTTTCCTGGAGATAGCAAAACAGAGGCACACAGAAACGCGTGCCTTGCATGAGTTCCATTATGCAAGGAATCACTGGTTCGGGCAGGGCTCCCCATTCAACCCCTAAAGCTCCTCTCTTCTCTTTGAACAGTGAATGCTCGAGAAGCTCCTGCGTTTCCATCTTCAAAGTCAGGAAAACAGGAGAAGCAGCTGTAATCTAGACGATCTCTCCCTAGATCTGTTTCCCCATCTGTGATAAAACGGTGGGAGTACAAAGATCACTCCGGTTCGTCCGCATTCCCTCTGGTCTCTGTACACAGGCCTACGCACACCAGCTACTTTGGACCGTTTCTTCCTCCAAGTTGTATTTCTTTTAATTCTTTGAGTTTCTCAAGAGTTTCAAGGGGGCGCTGTGAAACTGGTGACAGGCCACCAGCAGGCTCTTCCTTCTAAGGAGCTGCCTGGCTGCTCAGTCTCCCTGCTGGTAACCAAGCCCGTGTCCGCCTTTTGAGCAACCCAGCCCTTTCTTATTGTGGCTGTCTGTTTCCATTTGCTCCTTTTATTCTCCAGGTTTTCCTTGACTCTGATGTTTTTCCCCCTGCTGCACAACAAGCCCTTCTGATCTCTGTGAAAGGCAAACCCGTGTCATTCTTCCAAATCATCATTGTATGACATGTTTTTATATCAGCCAAACAAAGGAGCTATTTGATCAGGGGGTATGGTGTGTGATTGTAAGAAATTCAGCTAGTCGGTGGCAACCATTGTTCCCCAAGCGGCTCCCTGACCCCATTCTGTTCCAGGAAAAACTCCCTGAGAGTGGCCTCTATTCATGGAGGAGCACCAGTCCCCAGCCGCGCTCCAGGAGCATGCTCAATTCCTAGCGGTGTCACCGATAGCTGCCCGCAGCCACCCTTTAACTCTTTCATCAGCATTAGGTTTCCAACCCCACAGCTGTTATCACGGCCCTGAGCTTGGGGGGTTAGAGATATAGGCATGCTCTCTGCTCTCCCTCTTATCTTGGAGAAATTCAACCTTCCTTTGAAATGGTCATTTGGAAATTACCCGTCTGCTGCTTTCAGCACAGCAGGCCTGGCTAGCACGCCCTGCCCTCCTCGGTTTTCCCCTGGCCCCCGAGTGGGTGGCAGATTGTTAATCAGTCCCCTGAAGACAAGGAAATACTTCCACACTCTAACAAATATTACTTGCTTAGCTTTCCCTTTCTTTCTTTCTTTCGTGTACACACGGGGCCCCTGTCTAGGTAAGGCCTTGGGCTGGGTATTGGAGGACAGACAGAATTGTATACAAATTGGCCCTTGGCCCTGGGAATTCAACGCATTAGGGGACATGAGACAAGTAGACATGTATCTGCAGAAACATCTTTAACATTTTCTCATCATGAACTCTCTGCTGTTCGAACAGTGTGAGGTACACCCAAACTGCTTAGCATGCAAACGACGACAGATTGGAGCGCTCAGAACCACACACAGCGTGAGGTGTACCCAAACTGCTCCGATCAAACTGCCTAGCAAATACCCAGCTGACTGGAGGGCTCACGACCTCACACAGGGTGAGCCATATATATACCTTTTAAAAGGTCCAGCCTGCCCTAAGTGTGTGGATCTTAGCATCACAGATCTACAGAATGGCCCAGAGGATGCTGGAAGATTCAGATTCTGTGAAGTGTCTTAAAACCTAATAGCTTTGGGATTTTCCTTATTATCACTGTGTTCATTTTACGGAGACTAGAAATGGAAGGACCCGTTCAAGATCATGCAAAGTCAGTAGCTGAGCAAATGCTCCAATCCAGAGCCTGTGGTTCATTTCTCCCCTGGTTCATTTCTTAATTCATTAGGTTCTGCTTTTCTCCAAGAATCTGGCAATAGATTAGACTGTTGCCAGTTCTTTGTAACTACTATCAGCGAGTCAAGGACCTCAAAGCCAGTGAAAACAGCAACTCAAGAGTCTAGTATCCTAAATGAGGCTCCTTCTCTGCCTTATCCCCCTCACTGTTCCCGTGCCTGGAGCCAGCAAAACGGTCTCTGTGTAAGACAACATTAGCCCGGCTCCTCCAGCTCAACTCCTCTTTGGCTCCAAGGGAACACCCACAATGCAACAGCTGCAACATTAACAGCTATAGGTAGAGTGACTGAATAATCTATTGTCCAAAGTACTAATTCATGTTACAACGTGCATGAATATTGAAAATTCTATGCTGCTCCCTGGCTGCTGTGGCTCAGTGGACGGGGTGCCAGCCTGAGAACCAAAGGGTTGCCAATTCGATTCCCAGTCAGGGCAATTGCCTGGGTTGCAGGCCAGGTCCCCAGTATGGGGTACACAAGAGGCAACCCACACATTGATGTTTCTCTCCCTCTCTTTCTCTCTACTTTCCCCTTTCTCTCAAAATGAATAAATTAAAAAAGAAAAGAAAACATTATGCTGAATAAAACAAGCCTGACACAAAAGGCCACATATTGTATGAAGCCGAATGTGTGAATTGTCCAGAATAGGTAAATCCATAAGGACAGAAAATAAATGAGAAGTTTCCAGAGGCTGGGGGGGAGGGGGGAGAACAGTGATGACTAATAGGAAAGGGTTTCTTTTCAGGGTGATGAGAATGTTCTGGAATTCGATAGTGGTAGTGACGGCACAACTTTGTCCATATTCTAAAAACCACGGAATCTCACACTTCAGAGGGACAAAGTCTGTGGTACGTGAATTATACCTCAGCACCAACAGCAGCAACAACAACAACAGATTGGGGAGGGTGGATACCACCTGAAAAAGACAGTTTGTCATCCAAGCCAGGACCAAGACACTTTTGCAGTATTAATAACTACCCTAGGAAAATGCAAAGTGGGGCAAAAGTAGGTTTACAGTTGTTCGTATGGAAAATAATACAAGACTAAATAATAATAAAGTCCATGTTTCATGCACTCACAACTGTAAACCTCCTTCTGCCCCACCCATATGTATAAACCAGAATGTATGGCCGTGCTAGCTGCCGACCATGAACCTGAGCTCTGTGTGCCATCTGCCTCCACATCTCCTCCAAGGAGCCTGAGAACGGCCTAGAGTCTGCCCAGTCAAGGATTCTGCGGCCACTGGCAGCCCCAGGGACCACAGGCATTGATGTTCCCAGCTCTTCTTAGCTTTTCTGCTCCCAAATCTCCAGAGTAATTTGAGATTCTGTTTCCTCTTGAGTGTACCTCCTCTTTTGTAACGAGCTTTAAAGGTTTTCCCTGTGACACTGGACCACTCTCCACTTACCTGAGACTGACCCACTCATCCATACCCATTCATCCATTCATTCACAGGTCAGACAGTTATGTGATGCCTGTTGTGCTAGGCAGGCAGTATAGGGGCTGAGGAACATCGATGAAGTCAAGTTTCCTTCCCTCTAGGAGTTCACTTTCTACTGGGAAGAGTGTATTGTGTCCTGACTGGTGTGGCTCAGCGGGTTGGATGGTGCCCTACAAACCGAAAGGTCGTCAGTTCAATTCCTGGTTAGGGCACGTGCCTGGGTTGCAGGCCAGGTTCCTGGTTGGGGATGTACAAGAGGCAACCGATCAATGTTTCTCTCCCTTTCTGTCTCCCTCTGTTCCCCTTTCTCTGAAAATGTGTGTGTGTGTGTGTGTGTGTGTGTGTGTGTGTGTACAGGGAGGCCCGAAGAAGGGGCAAGTCAGTGATTCTGGCTGCTGGCAGTTTCCTGATGCCCACTGTTTGACTTCTCAGGAGGACAGTGACAGGGCCTTCTTTTGGCGTCCCACGGGAAGGATGCTTCCTTTGTCTTTTCTTTCCTGTTCCCCATGATTCCTGCTCCTAAACGCCCCTCAGCCCCAGCAGCACACAGGGCCACAACCATGCACCGCTCTGGAGCCTCTTTCCTGGGGTGACCTGTGCTCCAGCTCAGACCCCCTTTCTCTGGCTATCATCCGGATCCTTCTTCCCTAAGTGCATTGTGTTCTTGCCCATTTTTCTGCCCACTCACAAAGGCTTATAAGGTTAAACTCCTTGACTGAGGTCACACGGCTGGTTAGTAACAAAAGCCAGGCTAGAACCTAGGTTCAGACCTCAAAGTGAAGTCCTTCTGAGCTTCCAACGAGGGGTTTTATTTTCCTAACAAAGCGCATGTAACCCAGAGAGGGGATCCTCAGTCAGTCCTAAGTCAGTTTTTTGTTTTGTTTTCAATTTTTATTTTTATTTTTATTTTTTTGCTTTAGTCATGCCAGGGGTCACAAGTAATGATTGGTGACCCCCTCCTGGAGCGCCTGTGCGGGTCCCAGGGCAAACATTAAGCTGGCACTTCCGGTCTCTCGCAGCCAGCCTGGGGGACCCCAGTCCCTGTGCCACATGGCTCAGAAGCCCCAGCCTGTGGTGTCGCTAACTGGGCAGCAGGAGCAATGGCATTGGATGTCCCCTTCATACGGAGGGAAAACTTTGCACTTGGAGGGGTCAGAGGCAGAAAAGCTTGGAAATTAAGGGTTTGGGTTTAAAGGCCAACAGATCTGAATTTAAACCCTAAAGTGTGGGAGGAAGATGTTCCTTCTCTTTTCTGAGCCTGGTTCTCCCACTGAAATGCAGGGACAACAGTTTATTCAGGGGGTAAAACAACCCCGAGGATGACAGCTGCCAGAGCACCGGTGTGAGAAAGGAACGAGACAGGCACACGGGCACTTTGGCGCAGCCCCTGGTAGACAGAAAGCACTTGATAAATGGCAACTGTTATGATTATTTCTTTCCTAAAACTACCTGTGGTCTTTGAAGGGTCCAAAACGCTGGAGGCTGTCGCTCAAGTGCCCTCAGAAGGCGGTGGCAGCCCTCTTATCCGCCCCTGCATGGCCTGACCAAGCACCAAGGCATCCAGACTGGACTCCATGGGTTCATTCACCAAAATTTATGAAGCACCTACTATATTCCAAGACGACTTGAAGAATATAGTTATCACTAGTAGTTATAACTCAGTGTTATGAACAGAAGAACACGTGAGACCACCAAGAGTCGCCTGGGAGACCCACGGGGAGAAGGCAGGTGTCCAAGGCACAGAGAAGTTCATCTCAGCAGAGGCGACCACGTGAGAAGACAGATGCGTGAAAGAGCACGAGTGTCCAGGGGCCGGTGGAAAGGTCTGTGTCCCAGGACTCTCCCAGGAAAGTGGGGAGAGGTAGGTTCGGAACATGTGCGCCACAGCGCGAATGGCCCGTTCCTCCCCCCATGAGGAATTTGAGTGCTGTCCTGGGAGCATGCAGGGGACTTGAAAAAAATCTTTGGTTTTGTGTAGAAATGTTAGCTCTGGATGCATCGTAGTGGGAAGATTGCAGAGTGAGCCCCAGCCTTGGGGGACAGGGAAGGGGTCTGGGTCTGGGTCTGCCAGCAGAGTGGGGCCAGTCCGGTGGCCCCTGACCTCCAGGGACAGTCAGTTTTCTCCCCTCTGTCTGTCTGCACGTGCTCCCACTCCATTCGGACGGCACCGGTTACAGGGACTTTCAGAGACTTCAGAATTCTTTCTTCGACAAGAGCTGAGATGAATTCCTCTCAAAGTTTTCTTGTCAGTAGTGGTCAACACTGCTCTTGATCTTGGGTTGTAGACACCTGGATTTTACCTCTGACTCCAGATTAGTCAGCTGTATGTATGACCTTGGCCAAATAAGTCTCTGCTCCTCAGCACTTCTTCCTCTCAACCAGGGGGCATCTCCCCTCTCCGAGATTCCCTAGCACCGTGTGGGCGCCTGCCCTAGGTCGCTTTTCCCACTACATCCTGCTCTGCATTGTCGGTCACTGCTGCGCTCTGCGGAGTGGAAAGACTGGAGTCGGCAGATCTGGCTTCAAGTCCAGGCCCAGCCACTGCCAGTTGTGCCGTCTGAAGACATTATTTAACCCTGCGGACCCCTGATCTCCTCCTCCTCTGTGGATACGGGGGATTCGTGCCCGCCACACCAAGTCATGAAGAGGTCAATAGAAGGAGGAATTGAAATAAGCATACGAACACCGTGCCTGAAACAGAAGGCACTCACTAGAGAGTGCTCGTGCGAGTACACAGCACGCGCATGCGCACACACACTGTAGTCTTGGTACCCAAGGACTTAGCTTAAAACATGTGTGAACATGGACCCAGTATTGATACTGATCTGAATTTAAACCCTATGTGCCTTGGTTTCTTATATTTTTAAAAGATTTTATTTATTTATTTTCAGAGAGAGGGCAAGGGAGGGAGAAAAAGAGAGAGAAAAACACCTATCGGTTGCCCCCCACACACCCCCAATAGGGCATCTGGCCTGTAACCCAGGCAGGTGACCTAGACTGGGAATCGAACAGGTGACCTGTTGGTTTGCAGGCCAGCGCTCAACCTGCTGAGCCAGCCATGGCTGATTTTCTTCTCTTTAAAAGGCAATGATGGGGAGGGAGGAGGCATCTAAAAAAAAAAAAAGGCAATGATACTATCTGACTCATCTGTACTGAATAGTTGGAATAAAGTTGAAAAGCACACCCATTTGTAATTGCCTATTTGCTATCCAACCACATGTAGTTTCTCTTACTGGACTGTAAGACTCCCAGAACAGGAACAAAATCATTGCTTTCCCTGTGAATGAGAAGTGAGGTGGAGCCTGGTGCTTGCTGCATGGCAGTGGGAACAATCATATTTCAGCCCCACGTTCCATACGCAGCCAGTCCCCAGGCCGGAGGTGCCCTTCTGCCTCTCCTGCTACCCAGTCTCAGTTGCCGCCTTCTACTGGCAGCGCGGGCTCAAGCACAGACATCAGAAATGCTGACTGCAACGTTCTCCTCGAACACAGTATCCTTAGTTTCTCATCCCAAGCCCCAGTGGCCAACGACAGACCTTGAGATGCCCCAGATGCTGAGGAGTGGACAGAAGCCCGAAGGATCTCTCCCTACCTATGGGGCAGAGCCAGCCCTTGGTGCTGGTCCCAGGGGATGGTCATCTGGGAAGCCTGAGCCTGGGAGGCGGCAGGTACAAAGCTAGTTAGCAGGCCGCAGCCTCTGGGGAGGGTCCTGGTCTTTAGCACAGCAGAGACTTCTCAGAGCCCAAAGCTGCACACCCCTCAACTGTGCTCCAGGGGATTCCACACCTAGACGACAGCCTGGTCGGTGGGACCCAGCCCCACCACCTCCCCTCCCCTTTGCTCCTTTCCTGGCTCAGCTCAGTCCCAAGGACCCTCCAAAAGGGAGCATTCTGCTGAACTGGGACTCGACATCCGCCTTCAAATGAGTAGCTCAGTGAAGCGCGTCACTTACGTGGAAGACAGGGCGACTCAGCCACTGGAGGGCTGGGACCGCTCTGGAGGTGGGAGCGGAAGGTTCCCTGTTGGCCCCCAGAACATCGCAAAGGATAATAGCCCTCTTAGGTGCCTTCTAACCTGCATCGGAATCTTGAGAGGCAGGGAGGGAGGGGTTGAGCTTAGGACAATCCACTCGGCCAGCTGAGGGTTTCTTCCCCAGGGCTCTGGGCTGCCCAGGTGAAGGGGAAGAGGAATTCTCCTAACAACAGTAACAGCATTTACTGAGTGCTTCCTCTGTGCCCAGCACTGTCCTAAATACTTCACACGCATTGTCGCTTTGGCCCCCCACCTACAAGCAGGCACTGTTGCCGCTCCCCTTTTACAGATGAGGAGACCGAGCCCCAGAGAAGTGACATCATTTTCACAAGGTCACGGAGACCCAAGCTAGAGAAACAACGGCTCATAGCATTTCCTTTGTCTCACACCATAGCTTGAAGGGGAAGAAAGAGTTAAGCTGGAAATTCACTGAGGTCCTTGGGCTCTAAGGCAGAATGGGATTTCAAGACTCCAGCGTGTGGAGCGGCAGAAAACACATTGGTGCCTCAGAATCCAAAAGCCCCAGGTTCAGACCCTAGGTCAGTCGGTAACTAGCTCTATCACTTGGGGCAAACTGCTTACCTTCTCTGAGCCTTAATTTTCCCATCAGTGAAATCGGACTAGTAGTACTGACCCTGCAGGGCTATCGTGAGGATGGGAACGGAC
This sequence comes from Phyllostomus discolor, assembly GCF_004126475.2. Lineage (NCBI taxonomy): Eukaryota > Metazoa > Chordata > Mammalia > Chiroptera > Phyllostomidae > Phyllostomus > Phyllostomus discolor. The sequence goes on from NC_040907.2 coordinate 153,989,026, forward strand.
ATACGCAGCACCTGGCGCCTGATGGGTGCTCGATAAATGGTAACTGTGGTTAGTTACTACGCTTCTCTCCCCTCCCTTGGGTTCGCTGACCGCTCCAGCAGCCCACTGGAGTAAGTGGAAGCAGCTGGGAGTGGGGTGGAGGGAACAGGGGAAGGGAGGGGGCTGCGTGAGTGACTGCAGGCCGGCCCCGAGGGCCTCGCAGGGGATATTGGCCCTAGCCACAGGTGCACCAATTACTTTCCCCCCTTGAAAAGCCTGGGTGGGGGGTGCGCTTCCCCCTCATTTTCCCACCCCGCTCGGCCCCGACCTTTGGTTGTGCAGAAGGCAGTGGCAGCTCCACAGCGCCAGTCCGCTGGCTGGTCGTTTGTCTTCAGGTTTCATGGCCTCCCTGAGGCTCCCAGTGCCTTGGAAGTTTTCCCTCCCTTTCCCAGCCACTTCCCAGTCAGCCCGGGGGCAGCTCGGGTTTCATTCCTGGGAGCTTTGTTCCGAATGGAAGTTTCTGGTTAAGATAATCCCTGGGTGAGAGTGGTCAGTGCAGGAAGAGGCAGGAGCCCCTCTAAGAAGCGGTGGGAATGGCCGCACTTGTCCAGGTGCTCCGAGGAGGGGGCGGGCTCAGCTGCTCGTCCGGCCAGCAGGCACCTTCCCAGTGGGGCCGAGGGGGTGGCCCTGGACAGGGGTCCTGGGGCCCACACAGCCCTTCCTCTCGGGGCGTCCTCACCATCATCTTCCCCTGGATGCCAGAGGGAACCCTGAAGGGCCCAGACCCTGCACCTCTCCCACCACCTGCCCCAGCTGCCGTGTCAGGCCCGAAGGAAGCAGGGGATCCCAACCCCCGAGGCCACCGAAACAAACCTTGTTTCCATCTGTTTGAGGAAACAGGCTTCTATACAAGTCTTCCTCCTGAAATAAGTTTCTTGTGTCAAAACTTTTTTTTAAAACAAATCACCTTGTTCAACCCTTGCACCTTCTAAATAAGGACACTAAGGCTCAGGAAAGACAAATTTCCGTGAGGACTCCGCAGCTGCTCATTCTCAACTCCTGTCTCCTCCACCATCGCTTCCGTGACTCAGTCAGGTGGAGTGCCCGGTGCCCACACCACGTGGTGTGGCCATGACAGGTTTACCAGTCTGCGAACCCCAATACATGAGACACCCGAAGACAGGAACCTTGCGCCAGCAACTTGATACTCAGAGCACACACAGCGCAGCTGGGGCTGAGATGAGTCGAGGGATCTCCATCAGAATGGGTCCTGGGTGCCTTCTCCCACCAGGCTGCCTCCAGCCAGCAGGGCCTTACCCCCGAGCACTCCCGCCCTCCTCCCCAGACCCCCGCCCCCACACAAGCACTGCTCCTCCTCTGGCTCAGCCGCTCCCACACCTCACTCCAACTGAGCATCTGACTGGAGCCACCTGCACTAGATGGGAAGCTTTGGGGGTCAAGGGTCTGTTTGACGTGCTCCCCGACACTTGCTTCCCCACACTTGTTTTAATGCCTGGCCTGGAGGAAGGGCCCAGTACATTTCTCGAGTGTTAGTGCAGGGCCCTAGGGAAAGGAGAAGGTTGGCACTGGTTGGGAGGAAAGGTAAGAAACCTTGAAGGCTGACTCTGTGTTGTCGGCTCCTCTCTCCTTCCAGACAACTCGGACTGGACTCCCTCCCCACCTTGTGTGGGCTGCCTTGGGGACTGGGAGAGGGGTGGCCAGGCCAGATCTGAGAGGCAGGGTGGTAACGACCTGGATGCTGGCCTCTGGGAGTGAGCAGGCGGGCCATCCCCTTGCAGGACACATAGGACCTGCCCTTTCCATGCTCCCATGCCTGTGGGATGCACCTGCTCAGATGAAGTCAGGCTTTCTGGGCTTGAAGGCCCTTGCCCTTTATCTCACCCAGCTTCCTAGCTGCCTCCGGAAACAGCTCCCTGGGGACCCTGCCTTTCCCCTGGCTCCTCATGGTGCCTCTTGAGTGACATCACTTTTCGAACCAGGGCTTGCAGGGACTGGGCTCAGCTGGCCCAGCCCTCCCCGAGAGTCCCTCCCTGCCGGCCATGTAGCCACCATTTGTTAGGGACTGTTTTTCAAGCCCTCTGCTAGATTCCCATCATCCTCCTGGGGACGCATCCCCCTGACAGCTCTGTAAGGTGGAGTATGTGCCCCATTTTGCAGGTGAGGAAACTGAGGTCTCGAGAGGAGAAATGACTCAACACGGTTCACACAGTTAGGGAGCCAGCATTCAAGCTTAGTTCTGCCTGCCTCCAAAGCCTTTACTCCCAACCATCGCACCCAGCCACAGCCGACATGTGGCCGCTCCAGAAGCCATCTCTCTGAGTTCCTTCTCAGACTGTGCTGAGGCCTGGGGTTGCCGCACCAAGGCCTGTGCAAATTCCAGGGGTGTTGGGGACAGTACTAAAGATTCCCCTGCCCTTCCCTCTCCCCTCCCACACCGCTGGTTGATGAAAGTGCCCCCACATGCAGGCCTGCTTCCTGGGACAGGCCCCTACTGGAGGGCCTGCCGCCGACACCGGGCGCTCGCCCCCTCCCGCACACTCCCTCTTACCAAGGCCCCTGGGACGGAAATCACAACGGCAGACACCAGTGCTTACTCAGGCTCTGACCCTCCTCATTCTGGCACCAACCTTGGGCTTTGAGCCTTTTGGTCACAGCTTCCCCTTGTGTTCCTGCTTTTACTCAGAGCCCCAGCTGCCTGCAGGTCATGCCTCACCTAGATGTGCCCCTAGAAACTGCCTCTGCCCTCCCTTGGCTGCTAACTCGTCTTCTCCAGAACCCCCTCTTCTCCTCTGCCCAGGTCCCTCCACCCTCCACCGCACCAGCGAGGATCGGGCCTGGCTTAATGGAAGGGGCTGGAACTTGAGCCCAAGCAGAGAAGTCAGCCCAAACCCTGAGAAGCCTAAGACCCAGCTTCCTACTGACCCAGCCTCTGCTATCGGAACAGAGATCAGGCAGACCCTACATGGCGTGTTACCCGCGATGAATGTTTTATGAGCCTGCTCTTCATTACTGCGGGCTGCGGGAGCCAGGGAAAGGGGGGTGGGGGGAACAAAACCGCTCACGGAGACATCAGGCAGGGAGATGAGGTAGAAGTGGGTTAAATGGCCAGGGGTAGCTTGTGATGGGACAGGGGGATTTAGATTTAGAAGATTTAGCAAGAAAGATTTAGCAAGAGTTGGTGATGTTTATCCGACTGAAATGACTAAATGTTGGCAGCTGGAAATAGGGAGCAGTCCAAAAAGGTGGAGGTTTTGAACCTGGGTCTGGGAGCTGCAGGCCTGCGGGCAGACAGAGGGACAGCTGGAATTTGGTGTTGGTCCTGGCTACCGCCATCCTTGAAGCTCGCTGGCTGGTTCTCCGGGCAATTGGCCTGCGCCCAGCACCTTGGCTCCTCATGGGCTTGCCCTGCTGCCACTCCCGGGCACTTTCTGGTCCTCTGGGCTCGAGGTGGCAGGAGGCTTCAGACCACACGGAGAACCTGTCCAGGCTCGGACTGGCCCCTCAAAGCTGCGTGCCGTCCTGGGCCCTTGTTCTGAGCGCCTCCAGCCAGGCCCTAAGCTACAGCCCATCTGATCCCTCGAAGCTAGGGGCCTCACCCCCAGTGCCAAAGCGAAGGACCTCACTTGGCACAGAATGATGCCCTGACTCCCCTCCCCTCCATGCACTCTCCCCTTCTCCTGGGGCACCATCCACAGCCAAGGAAGGAAGAGAAAAGCAGTGAAGCTTCTCAAACCAATCCAGTGGCCCAGCTCATTTCGCTGCTGCCGAGAGAGAGGCTGAGCTGGGGAAAATGGTCCACAGGACTGGGCCTGACCCTGCTCATCACCTGCCAGCCAGGAGGTGGGGGACCGTGCATGAGGGTCAGCTCTGGGCCCTGCCCAGATGGACAGTTCATTCTTGAGGGTCAGCAAGAGATCCAGATGGGGAAGGGGGGCAACCAAATGGACCTTATTGGCACAACCCTCCACAGTAATGTGGGACTTGGGGTCCCCCCGGAGCTCCTGCCAGCTCCCCGTCTGTCTTGCTACCACTTACTCCTCCTCTTTCCTCTGCTCTCTTTGGCTCTTAATTCCCCTTCACTCTCTTCTTTGAAGTCCCTGGTTGCTATGGAAACCCAGTGGCAGGGAAGGAAGCAGAATTTTGGGAGGTTCTGAGCCGTCCATCCCAACAGGCCTTACTTCGATGCTTGTTTGTCCGGGTTTGGGAAACAGTACTGCATGAGGGCACGGGGGTGAGCCTGGCTGACAGCCTTGGACCTCCTTTTGGCAAAACCACCCACATCTGGATGCACTCAGAGGGTCATCCACCACAAGACCATCCTCAAGTCTCCCTGACCCTCCAGCATTTCCTAAAGCCTGACCTGAGTCCTGGGTACACAGAGGACTCCCGAACCACCTCCTCCACTCAACAGCCTCCGAGTCTATCCACGTTTTATTAGCTGACGGCTTCAACCAATGTCTACTGCACACCCATGCCACACCAGACCCTGTTCTAGGCGCTGGACAGCCATCGGCGAGCAAGCCCAAGTCCCCACTCCCTTGGGAGGGATGCAGAGACCAAAAGCAAGTGTGCAAATAAGTAACAGGAGAATATCTGATAGTGGTAAGTGTGACAAATATTTGTGACAAACGGATAGACCTAAGGGGCGTTATGCTAAGTGAAATAAGTCAGGGAAAGACAAATACCATACAATCTCACTTATTTCAGAAGCTATAGAAAATAAAAATAAATGAAAAAATAAAATGAAACAAACAGATCCACAGATAGAGAGAGCAAGCTGATGGTTGACAAAGGGGCAGGGTGGGGGAATGGGATTTTTTTTTTAAGTTTTTATCTAAATAAATAAGACAGTGGCTTCACGACTCTCCCAGGAACAACAACAACAAAAAAAACCCTGACCGACTTTTCCGTCCTGGCCTGGGCAGTCGTGTGATTCACACGGCTTTATACATAGTATATAAAAGAAAGTGAAGCAGCGTGTGACAGCAGAAATCTACATAGCGCGCAGTCAGCCCCCGTCCAGCGGAAGGGCACGCCACGCGGAGAGAACCAGTGCGCAGGCCCGATGCAGACCCGCGCTGGCTTTTTGAGCTGAATGGGGGCGGTGTGGCCTCAGCGCGGTAGCGGCTGAGTGGGAGAGCGGTTAAGCAGTAAGGTGAGACGGGCGGACAGGACCACACAGGCCATGGAAAGGAAAATTCAATTCTCGAAGACACAGCCCTCCAACCCCTCAAGATATGGTGATAACACGGTCAGATTTATGTTTTAAAAATTGTAGGGGGATAAGAGACACTAAGTCAGGCAAGAGCTGAAAACGGCTTGAAGCAGGGCAGTGGCGCCGATAGATGGAAGAGCAGATGCGCTGGGTTTGGATATGCTCTGGCAATAGGGGTCCAGGGCGCGAGGCAAGGGGAGGCTGAGAGGAGAGTCAGAGAGCGTCCCACGTGCACCAAGTCTATTCGCCGGCTGCCTGCTCTCCGCCCTGGGGTTGGTGGAAGTGGGAGGAAGGGAGAGAGACGGTTCATGGCAGTAAAACTTTTCCCTAACCCCAGAAATCGTTCTTTTTCCTGTATTATCAGGACACTACATTCTCCTGGTTTCCAACCACCTATCAAATGAGCCCCACTTCCTCAGCCTTCTTCCCTGGTCCCCCTCACCCTGACCTCTGACTGTGGAGCTCACAGCCAGGCTCAGGCTTGGGCTCTTCCGCTCTCTGTCTGTGTTCCCTCCCCAGAGAGTCCATTGCATCTCTTGGCTTTAAAAATCACCCGAGTGCTGAACACTCCCAAATTTATATCTTCGCACTAGACCTTTCCCCTGAATTCCACACTCATACAACTGCCTACTCAACATCTCCACTTGCGTATTTAGTCAGCTCAGACTTAACAGGGCCGTACCCAAACTCCTACTCACCCCGCTCAGAATCCGCTCTTCGTGGGATCTTCTTCTCTTGCTGAACGACCCCTCCATCCTTTCAGATGCTCAGGCTGGAAACTCTGGAAACCCTTCCAGTCTTGCTCTCTCACAGCCCATATGCAAACCCATCAACAAATCCTGTCCAATGTACTGGGAAAAAACAACAACACACACACACATCCAAAACCCAATCTCTCTCGTCACCTCTAATCTACTGTTGCAATGATTTCATAATTGGCGTCCCTTGCCCCCCTACTGTCTACTCTCAACACAACCACCAAAGCAGCCTTGACAAAACTCAGTTCTGATTGTGTCACTCTACTGATGACACCCCCAACGGTCTGTCCGCTGTCTCACGCAGGGTCAGAACGAAAGCCTTTTCAATGGCCCTGCATGGTCTGCCCTCCACGCCCACCCCTTTCATCTCTCTGGTCTCACCTCAGCTTCTATCATTCTCTGCACCCCTAACTGCCCTTCCCACCACACACACACACACTCTCTCTCACACACACACACACTTATAACCTCCCTCCACTTGGCTCCAGCCACACTGGGATTCTTCCTGTTCCCCCCCGATGCACAAGCCTTAGCCCTTGCTGTTCCCTCTACCTGAATGCCTCTCCCCCCCCCCCCCCCAGATATCTAGAGGCCTCACCTCGGCCATCTGCCTGCCCCAACATTACGTTTTCAGGGAGGCCTTCTCTGAGCAGCCTATTTAACGTGGCTGCTACCCCACGCCACCACTCACATTCATTCCCTTCTCTGCAGTTTGTCTCCATAGAGGATGCCAGTGGCTGCTGCACTGCATGCTGTTTGCTCCGCATGCCCCACCACAACCACCAGAATATGAGCTCCATGATGCCAAGGGCTATTGTCTCTCATTTCCTGCTTTGCTTATTTCCTTCCCCAGAACAGAGCCTGGTGCATGGTGGACACTCAACAGTGAGTGAATGAATGGAATTAAGGAAACACCTACAGCCCTCAAGAGGCAGCCTGGGTCTGAGCATTAAGACCTGATTTCTAGTACCCGCTTTGGCCCTAGCTGTGTGAACTCTGGCCTCACGTTGCAGGCAGCGGAGAACTGGCCCTTTGATGCTGCAGCATTCTGGGACGATACTTAGCCACAGCCTGCCTGCTACCACTCTGTTGAGAGAGGAAGGCAGGGATGGACAAGACCTGGTGGAATAAGAGGGGGGAACTCTTGCTCCTTCTTCTAGCCAAGGCTTGGGTGGAGTCTTCACTGGCTTTGAAATGAGAGCAAGGTTCCAGGTTGGACTTGGAGGCTTGGTGAGGGGTCCAGACCCTCCGGCTGAGTAGGGACAAATAGAGGCCTGTCCGCTAGGACTGGGCTCCTCCTCATGGGGAATCTGTCCCTGTGAGGGCCTCGTGGGAAGCGCTGCTATAAGAAAGGGAGAAGAAGGGGAGGTGGGAAACCAGGGCAGGTAAGAACTGACCAGGGAGGACTGGCGAGGGCCCTCCGTGTGGATGGCCTGGGCCCGCACACTGGTCTCCAACAGAGCTGTGGGCAGTCAAGCCTTCATGCGGACCTCGACTGGCCCCCAAGGCCCTCACAGGCAGCACCCGCTCCGAGGCAGAGGGGCCAGCCTTTTGGCTGAGGAGAGAAAACCCGGGGCTCCTCCCTTTTCTGGGCCTTGCAACAGCACCCTGCTTGTTTTCCCCGAAATAAATGGGCTGAGCATATCAGGCCGGCAATAACCCCTTGAAATCAGTTGTTATCACAGTTAACAACCAGTTTGGCTTCAGTTCAGGCTGTTAACTATCAAACCACTAAGTGCCGGTAATGATTGATTCTCGGCCAGTTGCGGCTTGAGTGGGCTGTAAAACCCCATTAGCGAGGGCTCTGTGGAGGCAGCAACTCAAAGATAAACAAGGTGGTGGGTGCTCCGGCCCAGCCTAGCCCTGCTGCTTTGGCCTCTGCCCCCATGGCACCATGGCCTGGGGTCCTGCGAGGATTCAACCCCTTCCCGAAGCCTCAGCAGCCTCATGGACCAGATTCCAGCTGTCCCGTCCAGCTCTACTCCCCCGCCGCCGACAATCATCTCCCTCCTCCCTATAGGCAGGCTGGCTCTATGGACCACGGCCCACCTCTCCTCCCTCATCACACCCATGGCACAGTTCCACCCCACCACTCAGGAGTACTCAGGCATCGCAAGCCTGGGGGCTTCAGGGGTAGCTGTGGCCTGACCAGTCACCATCCTTGGCCCAGCCTGGCCCCACTTTGTGGCCAGGATCACAGGCAGGGAGAGCCTGACATTCCACTGCACCCCACCCCAGACTCCCTCCTGTCCTGTGGCTTCCCCCAGGAATTGCTCTCAAACAAATAAAATGTGGGTAATTACGGGGCTAGGGGCTGGACAGGCGGCCCTGCAGATGAAAGCGTTTCCTGGACGGTCTCTTCATTTGCATGGCATCAGAAGCTGCTCAGAAGGTGTGACTTTTCCCACAGTGAGACCCCAGCTCCTTGCACAATAAAGCGGGGCTGCTCACCCAGAATTAATTAAAGGGGGAGGGGAGGGGATGGAGCAGATGAGGAGGCACCAAGAGCTGGGGGAGCCAGAAGAGAGATGTCTAGAGCCCCTCCCTGAGTGCCCAGTGTCTATGAACCAGGAGAAACCTACTCTACCCAGAGGGCCGTGCCTTCACAGCAGGCTGAAGGTGACGTAGCAAGGAGGTGATGTAGAAAAAGCCCAGGGTATCCCCAATCTCTTTATGTCAAGGCTTCCCCACTGAGCCCTGAAATTCCAGATCCACCTGGATGGCCTGAGTCTGGGACTCGCTGTTATAACTCTAGGAGGCCAGTGTGGTTAGAAAGCTTTGGGGTGCTCCCCTCCCAAAGGATATGCCAAAGACCAGGAGCCCAGAGGGAAGACATTCCTGGACTGGCCCAGAAACTGGGCTATGGGACCAGCCAGGGGCACCCTCAAAGAAGGCAGCATAAGCAGCCAGCATGGGAGACCTCCGTTGTAAAGACTGGGCCAGCTCTGCCCTCAGGGGACCTGCTGCTTCTGGGTTTGGGTGCTCCATCATCCCGTAGCACAGCATGGTATGATGCGAGTGTCGCCGGTCCACATCCGAACACACTCCCCTCCACCCACCATGGACCAGTCCTCTTGCCCACCCCATTACCTGCTCTACCAGCCTGAGCTCCTCTCCATCCAGGCCCCCTCTCTCCAAAGGCAGTAGCCACCCCCTAAATCACAGTCCCCCAGGTCCTTTTGCAGCACCTGAGCCCAGCACCTTCTGTTCACAGCTGTCTAACCAGATCTCCCACAGCTCACGCTGGTTCCACGTCACGATGGTCAACGCCAGCCTTGGAGGTCCCCCCTCTGACATATCCTCACCTCGGGCCCTGGCAGCTGCTCTTTTCTTTCACTTCCTGGAGCCTGACACTCAGAGAGAAGGAGCCCCGGCATCTCCCCTCTGCCCCGCACACACACACGGACTGAGGCACACAGAAAGGCACCATTCTCAGACTCATGGGATCCACGGTCACAGCTCTGGCAGAGCTGTCATTTCTGGCCCGGGGGTAGCCTGGGCAAGGGTCAGCAATAATTCCTGTTAAAAGCTAGGAAGTGCATATCTCCCAGGACCAGCTGAGGGCCTCTTCTTGCTCCTTCCCCTACTTCCGTCCTCCAGGGAAAACCCTGCAGTGACAATGATGGGGATGGGGACAGACATTGGTCCTTAGGTTAAAGGGAGGCTACTGTCAGATCTGGGGCCTGATTCGCTGTGTCTCCCAGCTCCGCCGCCAGCTGGGACAGGGCAGGGGGTGGGAAGCTGACCCCAGAAGGAATCACCCTCCAAGACACATTTTTAATACGCAAGTTAAATAAATATTTTAGTCATTTAATAGCAACTAATACACAACCTCCCCCTACTGACACCCACCCTTAAAACACCTGACCTAAGTCCCTACCCTTTCCTCCCCGCCCCCACCTGGGGGTGCAGTGGAGTTCCTAGCTGCCTGGCCGGCTTGCTCTGCAGGTACTGGGGGCTCAGGAACACCGCTGCTGGACTAGAAAAAGCCTCCCACGCCCAGGGCCCCCCCCAATCTCAGTCTTGGCCACTGACTGGCCTTCCTGAGAGTTAAGAAGACACCACAGCCAAATGGAATACAAAAATAGAGCCTCTCTTTTGTTTAAAAAAAAAAAAACCCAACAGCAAACAATTATCAACAACTAGAACCCGGGGCTTCCCCGGCTCCTCCCCAGCCTTCAGTAGAGCAGACCTCATCTTGCTTGAGTTTCCGTTTGTGCTCCCCTGAGATGGAACTCTCCGCGCTGGGAGCCGCGGGAGGGGCCGGGCGGGCGCCTATCGGGGCTCCGGGGCCCAAGTCCTCTGGCTGCCGCGCAAGCTGCGCGTGAAGGGCGGGTAGTTGAGGAACTCGAACCGCAGGCTCTGCTCGGTGGTGTGGTGGCCACGGGGCAGCCGCTTCATGAAGTGGACCTCGCGCTGGTGCTGCCGCGTCTTGGAGCCCTTGCGGGGCCGGCCCTTGCGGGTGAAGGCCATGTACCAGCCCTCGTACTTGGCGTTCTGCAGGGCGGTGTAGTTGTTCTCCAGCACGATCTCCGTGAAGACACAGTCCTTGCCTTTGCCGTTGCTCTGCAGGTAGGGGGGCCAGACACAGCGTTACTGGGCTCTCTCCGGAGCCCACCCCCTCATCAGAGGCAGAGGGCAGGCGGCCCCAGACAGCAGGTGGGCACCCCAGCAGATGGCAGGGTGGGCAGGAGCTGCAGCCCCACCCCCTGCCTGGGCACCCGCTCTCTAATCCCTCACAACCCGCAGCCCACCCGGCAACTTCCTGTCCTCCCGGGCAGCAGTGACACATGGCTATCTACCGAAAGGGCTGGGCCCCGACACAGAGAGGCAGCAGAGAGGGGGCCCAGACCCTGCCCACCCTGGCCTCCTGCCCACCAGTCTGGCCTGAGCTGCTAGCACCCGTTTCCCCACCTGCCCCCGTCAGCCCCTCAGGATTCCGGCTCCAGGGCCCCTGGGCAGCCACCCTCTGGGGGAGGGGAGGCCTTCGAGGAGACGCTGAGTCCCAAGCCCCAGAAGCCCAGCAAACGGGGAGCTCGAGGCTGGAGAGGAGCCGTGACTAATGGGGCCATTTCAGAGCTCGGCCGAGGGGCTGGGCCTGCGGCTTACTGAACATTCCAAATGCTGGTACCATGTAATTGGACATAATAGCAAAGCAATTTGGCGATTTGTTAAAAAGATATATGGAATTTACCAACCTTTCCCCCCCACCCCCCAGCCCCTTCCCTAGTCTTCCTTCTTCCTCCTTTGCCTTTATGGCTTTTCATCTCTCCAGCAATTTCCTTCTCCCTCACCTCTCCCCTCCCAATCGTCAGATAACCCCAAGGTGGCCCCGGGTCTCTCTGCCCACCTTGTTGATATCCTGGAGGAGCTGGCCAGCCCAGCCTGCGCTCCCCAGGCCCCAGCCCCGACCCCACCCCATCCTCCTGGGGCTTCACCTTGGCAATCAGCTTCCCCTTCTTGTTCATGCAGATGTAGAGGCCTGTCTCGGCGCCTCGCACTCGAACCCGGCTGCCGAAGGTGTCTGTCTCCACAATGAGCTTCGCTGTCCGGGACAGAGGAGGGAGGTTACTGGAAGCCCCCTCGCCCCCACGGCTCTGTGTCCCCACCCCAACAGGCCCACGGACTCGTCACATCCTAGCAGCCACTGGTCCAAGGCCCAGGTACCCAAGAGGCGGGCTTCAGCCACCTAGCTAAGGTCAAGTTCCCCACCTGGGCCAAAGGCCTCTCATCTGGGTTTACAGAGGGGGGTGGACAAGATCATGGTGTGCCAATCTCAGAGGGGCCATGGGGCCTTCAAATTGAAAAGACCCTCTTTTAAAACCAGACGGTAATGATGTTGAAGTCAAGGTTTCGAGACTAGGGTTTTTCTGCTGCTCAGAAGATCTCTGAGAATCATTCCAACTCCAAACGTCAAGTGCAATGCCTCACAGATCATTTCATACATCCGGGAAGGGTGGTGACCTCCAGTCCTGAGGCCAAACGTAAAAGCACTGTCTCCTGTTTTCTGGTACCTGGGGTTCGAACTCACAGCCTTGGCCAGCCCTCTCTCCCCACTGCTGTTCTGTTGGGAAGGCCACAGGGATGGGACAGTTCTCCCTAACACAGACCCTAGCCAGCTGCTTTCCCTGAACTCAGCACCCAGCTGGGAGGGTCCTGCCTCTTTCCCTTGCATCCCAATCGCCGCCGAAGTCCCCAGCACATGCCTGTGCCCATAAGTCAACAACTCGATGTCTTTCCTCTCTCACCCTCCATCACAGCCAGCCTTCTCGCCCCAGTGCCCCAGCCCTTTCTGTGCGTGTAGAGGGAGGAAATCAGGCATGCTCGCCTCTCAGTCTGGGGAGAAAATATGGAGCTGAGTTCTGGGCCTTCCTCCCCATCCTCCTCCTCCTCAGACAGCAAACTTGCCACAGAAGCCAGTTCCTGTTCATTCTCTGTGTCACTCCTCCCTTTTGAGGCTGTCCCCAAAAGGGAGTGAGGGCTGACTTAGCCCTTTGGGACGGGACCGAAGGGGCGGGGTCTCCTGCCCTCCCCACTGCAGCATCCAGCCCTGTCCCTCCTGGAGAGCAGTTCTGAGACTCCCGGAGCTGCCACCCAGCCTCCACTGACAAGGTGGCACCTTCTCTGTCCCTGAGACTCTTGGGAAGATGGGCGCCGAGGTCAGCCAGACAGCCCCCGATGCCCAGCCTGTGACTGCCCACCCCCTTACATGAGCACAGAGCAGGGGCCCAGCGGCCAAGTCCTCAGTCTGGCTCCAAGTCAGCCAAGGGGAAGTGCAGCTGTCACCCCTCCCCACCCACCTCCTTTTGGACCCGGCTGGCCTGCTCATCCCTCTGCCTGGTCTGCCTTCCAGTGCAAAAAGGAGCCTCTTTTAAGGGGCAGGAAGGACACGGATGGGAGAAGGGCGAGAGAATCCCACTTGGAGGATCCCACCGGGAGGATTCTGGCCAAACCAGGAAGGTAGGGATGGAGTAGGCCCCTCCGCCACTTCCTGGGGCCCATTAGAGAGCAGCTAGGACTTTTCTGCTGTTCTTTCCCAGACTCGTCCTGTCCTGGCTGCACACCCTAAGTCTCTGCTCTTGGGCCCTCCAACTTCTACCCCTGCCTGCTGGGCAGGCAGGGACCATCCAAGGAGCCTGGGAAGCCTCCTTCCTATCCGTGTGAAGAGAGAAGTGGGCATCAGACATCTGATGTCTGAAGATGAGTTCTTCTATGGCCTCTTAGCCTCTTCTCCCCTCCCCAAAAGCCAAGGATGCTGGGCCATTTGCTCTGATGGAGCAAACCCAGAAGGAGCCAGGCAGGCATCCATTCCCATTCCTAGGAAGCTGAGAAGGGCCGCTAGCAGCCAGTCTGGAGGGACAAAGGGAAGGTAGGCTGGCCCTGCCAGCCCAGCGGGGGAGCTCGGCCACTGGGCAGGCCGCCGCCACCCCACCCCCCAGCCAGGAGCCCCCACTCTCCTTCCTGGATGTTTCTGGGGAGCTGGGGCTGCAGTGCACAGCGGCTTCCCCGACCGGGCTTTTGGAAAGCTTAACATTTTCAAACCTATTCTTCCACCCAGTGACAGATTTATCCCAGGAAAATTATGTCTCCTTCTCCAGCTTTGAAGGGAAGTCAGCTACGTCGACGCAGAAAAAATGCAGCGAGACATACTCGATCCCCCAAACTGGCTCGAGAAGAGGAGAAAGTATTCAGGAAATGTTTAAAACGGTGAAAGTAAGAAGAGTTTTAATCGCTCTGCCAGACGCGGGGGTCTCTCCAGAGATTCATAGAGAACAATCTTGAACCTCTTTTTTAACATTTGCAGACTTCCAACTCTTTTCAAACTCCACATCTGAAAAAAGGGGCTCGTTCTTTTTCTGTTTTATATCATCCTTCATTTTTCTTCTTAGCTCTTAAAATGCCTCACCTTTTTATTACATTTTAATAGAGTCTTCCCCTCTGCTTTCATGCTTGTTTAACTTGGTCATTATTTAAAGGTTTTTAAACTCACAATAATCGCTCTCTAAAAACAACACCAGCCGCCCAGAGGGCTTGCTTTTCTCTGGGCACATCAGGACTCTGGAAATTGGCCTTGTTTCAAGGCAGGAATATTGAATGTTTTAGAAATCAATCAGTCCTCGGCCTCTGCACCGGGTAGTAGCTCCCTGTACTCACCGCCCCACCGGGAGCCGAGAGCCGGCTCCGACCCACCGCCTGGGTTCCTGGGCGAGTGGAGCAGGGAGGGCCCTTCCCCTTCCCAGAAGGGTCCCCGTGTGTAATTGACCCTTCTGATCAAAGTGTTTAAAGGTTCACAGCACCCCCCACACACAAGCTGGGAGAGTTGGGGGGACTTCTCTCCCTTCTCTTTCCCACTCTCCTTTTGTGGGCCCTGGCGACATATCCTCTTTCAAGAGCTTCCCTTAAACCTGGGCCCCCTCCCCCTGAACCCTCTGCCTCCACCTGCAGCTGGGGAGGGGTGTATGAAAGGGGGAGGCGTAAAGGGAAATTCCTGGATTCATTCATCTGCTGGGCAAGGAAGGGGCACCCGTGGGCCAAGTACTCCCCAAGGTCCCTTCCCAAACCCTCTCTTCTCCAGCTGACCCCCAAAACACTCTTTTTGCCTTAACCCCTTGCCTTCTGAGCCGGGAGCCTGCAGAGCCCTGGCCCACACAGCTGCGGCTGGTGGGTCCGGTCGCGGCAGGCCCGCCGGGGAAGGGGGCGCATTCCCCGAGCTGCCTTTACCCTGCCGCGGTGCAGCGCGCCTTACCGAAGGGGTCCCCGTCGTCTGCCATGGCGTTGATGCGCTTGTTGGCCAGGACCTGCACGTGCTTCCCGCTGGTGCGGCTGTAGAGCTGGTAGGTCCGGATGAGGCGGCGGCTGAGCTGATCCGTCACCAGGCTCTGCTCCCTCACATGCTGTGTAAAATTAGGTGAGGACTGAACAGTTACCTTTAGGAAATTGAAAAATACACAACACGCCATTATAATGCTACTCTGCCCAGGGGCCCCAGTGGCCCCCATTGCCCTGTACCCCACCTCCACTGCCCCAGGCAGCGGGCAGGGGCTGGGGGTCCCCCCAACATGCCAGCTCAGGCTACCACCCCCCACCCAGGAAAGCCGGGCGTGTCCAACCCAGCGCGGTGGATGAGCCGGGGGATGGGGAAGGATCTGGACCCACCTGTTGGGAAACACCCTGGGACTCGCGGCCAGCTCGGAACAGGGAAGCCAGCTCCCTGCCCAGCGCAGGCCCCCCTCCCGGGCCTTCCTAGAAGAGCAGGGCGCTTTTAAGTAAGGAGGCAGCGCTGCCTGACCCCTGACATTTATAAAGACAAATTTACGGAGCAAATGTTGAGAGCGCAGAGGGCCTAAGCACCTGATCTTTCCGCCAGACCCGCCACAAGCCTCCCCCGGAGCCGAGGGGAGGGTCCCTGAGGCAGACCCCCGACTTCTGACAAGAACACTCCCTTGGCCCGACCTGCCCCCTTCCTCGGCGACCAGGTGAGGCTGCCCGTGGAGTACCCCAACCTGGCTGGAACGCGTGGGAGACAACGCTAGACTTAGAGACCTTGGCTGGGTTCTAGCTTCGATACGCACTGGCTGTGTGACCTTGTGCTGGGCGCTACCTCTCTGTTCCTTAGCTCCCGACTCGGGATAGTTCGGGGTTGGGTTTCTAAGGCTCCTTCCAGCCCTGCCGCGCTGGCCGCAGCATCGGTCCTGGTGCCCCTGCCCGACTTGGCCAGCCGGCGCTCCCAGCCGGCGCCCGGCCCCCGGCCTCCGGCCCCCGGCCCCCGCCTCCGCGCAGTGCGCCTTACCTGGGCTTGGAGGCAGAGAACCAGCAAGTGCAACAGCCTGTGGGAGACAAAAGCGGGCGGGAGAGAGAGGGGCGCAGGGTGAGCGAGGGGCGCGGCGCGCGGCCGGCGGGGACGGGGCGGCGGTACTCACAGGCAGCTCAGCGCCGAGCGGGGGCTGCCCATGGCGCGCGGCCCGGGGAGCGCGGGGAGCCCCGGCGGGATCACGCCGGCCCGCGGGCACACGAGCTGAGACCGGCGGCGAGCGAGGGCTGCTCGAGGGCGGGAGCCCGGCGGCGGTGTCGACGCGGCTCCGCAGGTCCCGTGGAAGGTCGAGCTGGCCGCGCCGAGTCGCTCTGCGCCGCTACCGGAGCCGGTGGCCGCTGGCTACTCAGGAGCCGGAGCAGGCGGAGGGTAACGGGCCGGCAGGGTGGGTGGGTAGGTGGGAAGGGGAGGGGGAGGGGTGGGGGCGGGGGGCGCCGCACCGGGCGCGAGGGGGGAGCGCGGGGCGGGCGGCCGGAGCCCGCAGCCCCGGCTAGGAGCTGGGGCCGGGACGCAGCCCGGGGCGGGGGCGGGGCGGCCGGGGCGGGGCGGCCGGCGGGTCTGGGATTGGGGGTCTGGGCCAGGGGAGGGGTCTGGGGACCCGCCGGAGGGGCGTGGGCGGCCGGGGTGGGCGCCTTCCCCCCTCCTGGGCCCGTCCCCTCGCGCGCTCTTGAGGTCTAGACACGCGGGAATAGGGGGCGTCTCGGGCGCCCGTTCCATGGGGTCCCTAGACCCTCCGCAGGGGTTTCCTGGACTTCGGGCGCGTCTGAGTTGGAAGGTGCCAGGGCTCCACCGTGGGGCCCGTCGGCTCACGCCTCTGCCTATGCTAGCGGGTGTCTGAGCCACCTACTGTGCGCTCCTACTGCGCCCGCCCCTGGGAAGTGGCCGCTGACTCTGGACTGAAGGGCAGTACTTGCCTGTGCGACGGGGAACAGACCCCCACCCTTCTGCTGAGTACCCTGCCCTGCCTGTCTCTCGGTCTCTCTCAGTCTTCAAGAAGCCCTGAGAGAGAGAAATGTCTCCTTCCTACCTTCTAGCACCCATTGTCACCATCACCTCCGCTCCTGCTACCCCTGCCCCCAATACAAATACACACATATGCTGACCTGAAGCTTCGGAGGAACCACGAGCCCCCTATGTGGGAGAGCCCAGAAGTCCCTGGCAAGGACCCCCAGTCCCTGCCAACCCCCAAAGCAATGGGCAGATGGGGCAAAAATAACTACTCTTAGCTGTTTTTCCTGGAGAAGAGACTTCCATCCAGGCCGCCAACTTTTCTCTCTCAGAGTCCCATTATTCGTGCACTTAAGCGGCATTTACACACCTACCGTGTACTAGACAAGGGCTGGTGCTTTCTGTGCCCTGGGGCGGGGCGGGGCGGGGCGGGGGAGTGCCGAAGGAGGAGGTAGGTATGGCCTTGTCTAAGCCTTTCCCAGGCCCTCATTGCTTCCCCTGGCGGGAGGAGGGGTGCTTCTGGAAACCCGGAGCCATGGTGCTTCTTTGGGAGCAGCTTGGGTGGGCAGAGGTGCCCTGGGATAGGTACTTCTGAGGAGCAGGTGGGGCCGCTGATGCTCTGCCCAGCTGCGGCCTCTGACCACACCCCCTTGCCCCACGAGCCCTCTCGCTCCTTGGGAGTTGGGCTGGAGGGGTTGGGTGGTCTTAGGAAGCCATTAGGCCAAAGGCAGTAGGTAGGCAGGCCCTTTTCCAACAGTAGAGCCAAGTTCTGCCTCCCTCCTGCTCCTCTTCCTCCCCCCACTCCCAACCATAATGCTAACACTGAGAAATATGGGAAAACAGAGTCAGAAGACTTATCCCAAAGATCTCATCGCTCCTCAGAGGAGTGGACCTCCTGAGCCCACCTGTCACCCCCTCCAGGAGCCAAGTCACTCAGCGGGCTCTTGCCCAGACAGACCTCCAGGCAAGGACCATGTCTGACCAGCTCAGAGCTGGCAGCTCATGGCACAGAACTGGGCAGGGCTGCTCTGCAGTTAGCATTTGAGATGAGTGTGCAGTGGGGAAACTGGCTGAGCGTTTCGACATCAGCCCCTGCGGGGTTCCCCAGGGAGACTTGCCTCCACCCCTTGCCTCCACCCCCTTGTCTCCACAGGTAATAACCATAAACACCACCATTTACTGAGCACTCATGTTTGCTACAAGCTGGGCTTACACCCTCTCCTCTCAACCCCACTGGGAGATGGGCCCATTGGGTGGGGGCGACAGGTGAAGTGCGCTCCAGTGCCCACAACCCAGACCAGCCCCTGTGCTTTATGGTGCTCCTCTGTGTCAGAGGCCTGCAGGACACCTGTTGAGTGCCTACCTCCCCAGCTGCACTGCTTGAAGCAGGCAGGATACTCACCATCGTAA
Organism: Phyllostomus discolor; assembly: GCF_004126475.2. Lineage (NCBI taxonomy): Eukaryota > Metazoa > Chordata > Mammalia > Chiroptera > Phyllostomidae > Phyllostomus > Phyllostomus discolor. The sequence goes on from NC_040907.2 coordinate 154,007,168, forward strand.
CCCCATGCCTGGGAATAGTAGGCCCTTGAAAAAGTTTGTGTGCATGTGTTTAATGAATGAATGAATGAGTGGAGAGATGGAGAGCAGAGGATCCGAAGGGCCTTCTCCCCACCCAGTTCTCTGAAAATGGTCTGATGAGAACAGGGAGCCGGACTCAGGCGTTCAGCCCAGCTTAGTGTGTTGTGCCTAGTCCTGGAGTCACAACCAGAGCCACTGGGCACCGGTCCTCCCTTGGAGAGGCGGTGGGGGAGCAGGGTGAAAGCCAGAGCTCCTGGACCAGACCAGGGTCCAACCCGAGTTCTGGAGCCCCCAGAAGGTTCCAAAGGCCCTAGGCTGAACCTCAATAATCATAACCACCCTTCTCTCCCCCCTCCCCCTCAAAGAAGATGGGCATCCGGGGCCTAGAAGTGTGGAGGCCAGGATTTTAGTCCTACACCTCAACCTCTACCAAAGAGCCTGCTTGTATGGGACCAGAATTCCTTCACATTTGGAGAACTTTCCCTGAACTAGATCCTGGACAATTTGGGGAGATTCTTTTCATCTCCCCAAAAGTCCAAGAGTTTAGAGAGAGGCAGATGGGGACACACCCGCACCCAGCCCCAGGTCCTGTCTGGGCACACTCTGAGTGACAGATGCAGAAATATTCCGTCAGGGCCCCCGCAGGTCGCTCTCTCCCTCCCTCACTCCCTTGCTCGCCTCCCAGCCAGCTCTCTTCTTCCTTTATCTTATCAAAGCCCCGTAATTACAATTGCTATTTTGTTTCTTCGAATCTGCAATCAGAGCTCCCTGGCCCTGATGAGGGAGCGCCTGTCAGCCTGATCGCTGAGTGACAGCCCGGCTGCGGCTGCCTTTCCCCGCCGCCCCCACACTTCGCAAACACAAACACACACACACACACACACACACACACCCCCTCACCTCCTACAAACACAAACACACACTCCTCACCAACACAAACAGCTTCTCTCCGCAAACACGCCCTCGCGGAGACCCAAACATACACCTTCAACCTCCTTCCAAACGCATCCCTCCCCCCCCCCCCCCGCCCTCCTCAGCCCCCTCCGATCCCCACCAGGTTGCTCCGGCTGCCACTCGCTCCCTGGCGTGCCTCCTGCGCTAGGCGTTCAAAGCGCTGCGGTGTCTCCGCTGACCGTTGAAATGCAAATTGTGGAGACTGTGTTAAGCACTGCGGATACCGTCAGGGAGCCGTCCGGGTCTCCCCGCGAAAGGCAGGCCTGCCTTTCCTCCCGTGGTCTGCAGACCCCAGGGCACGCCTTCGTGCCTCAGTGCTCCGTGGCCAGAGTGAATTGGCAGTGCTCCTACTGTGCGCTGAGGGTGTATAAGGGGGATCGAGGAGAGACGGGGTTGCGGGGAGCCGAAGAAGGAGAAAAAATAATTCCTAGGCATTATCCACCGGGTGCCTGGCCTGGCCGGGAAACTCCTGGACGCAGGGGCAGATGTGGATTAGGCCCCACTGCAGTCAGGAGCGCGCTCCGCGCTGCCCGGTCATTCTCGGAAACCCACCAAGATCACAGCGGAGGCACCCAGTAAGCCATCAGCCGCTTGCATGGGGCGAGGCAGGCATATATTGGGGCAGAGCCATGCGCAGGGGGTAGCTGGGTCGGCCTCCCTCTGCCCCCAGATGGCTTTTCCCCCCGCACCCAGCGGGTCTCCTGCGCCTCCGACCTTGGACGTGTGGAGGACTTTGGAGGCTATAGGCGAGAGGAGATAGGGGAATGCTCTAACGGAGTCCTTCCAGTGAATGATGAATGAATGAATGAACGTATCTAGTCAGCCTTACTTACTCCCTGGCCTTTCGCCTAAACTTTGGCGGCCAGACCACTTGAGGGCAGCGAGCTCCTGCACTCCTAAAGCCCCTAAAAGAGACGACATGGGGCATCCACAGGGTCACAGGCAGTTTCAACGTCGCCCACAAGAGGGCGCAAGCTCCCCCCACCCCTGTCTCCCTTTCTACCCCATGAAGCAGTAAAGTGAATGATCTCAAGCCTGGCTACCCTCCTCCACCCTGGTTCTTGGAAGCACTTCAGGGAAGTTCTCGGGAGAAAGGGGCCTGCGACCCTGATCACTGCAACAACAACAACAACAAGAAAATAGAAGGATCATCTTCTTTTCTCAACTTGAGGATAAAGGGGAGTTAAAAACTGGACCTCTGCTCCTCACCACAGAGCAGGAAACTTCTTCTAGGGATATGTTGAAGAGGGAGTGCTTTTCAGAGGCACTCTCTCCGAAGTTTACCTAGCTGGCCCAATGCCACCTTGGGCCAAGTCCCTTGGGGTTCGCTAGGGACCCCTACTTGTTCAACTCACTGTGGGAGGGAGTGGGCCTGCCCCCCACCCCCACCCCAGGCACTGTTCTCTGTCTATCCTTGGCATGTCTGGCCCCAGGCTACCCCAGGAGTTAACCTTTTATTTGTTTGTTTGTTTGTTAGCATTGAGACACCCCACCCCATCGACACAGCTGCTGAACTGCTGACCCCAGAGTTGGTCACATACACATGCATCCCTTTCTCTTCTTGGCACAGCAGCAGCCAAGCCCAAGAACCACCTAATTCAGGCACCAGAGACCCTAGACCAGGAGGTGTGCGTGGGGGGCAGAAACCCCTTAACCCAGGAGACTGAATCCCAGAGGCTCTTCTCTGCCCCCATATGCCAGGCCACCCGGATTCTGGTTTCCCTGTCACCCAATCTGGTCAGCCCCCTCCATCTGGCCCTTGGAATCAGGTTTCTAAGGCCCCACAGCAGCTCAGAGACAGCCTGCAAGACTGGAAGGAGCAGAGACTTGCCTCCTCCCTGCCCAGAGCCCCCTCATGGGGCTAGAGATGCACATTCCTCCGGCTGCTTAAACCCCCTTATCTGCCCCCCTGCCCATCCGCTTGAGTGCTGACAGAGGCCCAGACCCCTTGTTTGGACGGTGATAACCTCCTAGGATAGCCCTCCCCCACCTGTAGGGACTGGGAATGGGCTTGGTGTTGGGAGGTCCTCTCCTAGCAAGGCACTTCAGCCTGGGGATAGCAGTATTCCACATTACCTAACCCTCCCCCAGGCCAGGGGCCACCCTCAGTGCTGCCACAGTGCCACCTGGTGGTCCCTAGGGGAATGCCACCCCAGCAGGGAAAGAAGCCATACAAGAGTTGCAAAACACACACACACACAATTAAACAAAAAACGCTACACTTTATTTCGCTGTTTGTCCAAAATGTAAAAACTGCTTAAAATGTTTAGTCCTGAGCTTTAGATGCTGACCTCCAACCTCAAAGACAAGTGTGGAGAGAGGGTCAGGACAGGTCAGAGGTCCTCCCACTCCTGGAGAAAAGAGAAGCCTCCAGTACGGTGTAGAATTAGAACACCATCGTCCTGTGAAGAATGGGAACCCCTTTCTCCTAGCACCAGCCCAAGACCTCCCACCCCACCCTTCCTCTTCAATGAAGACACTTAAAATTCTTGCACAGCAACAGGATGCATGGGGTGCACGGCAGGCAGCTAACTGACCTGAGGAGAACAAAGAAGGGATCAGCATGCAGGCCCCCACCTGCTCTTCCTGCTCTCCCAGACCCCACTGGGCACCCTTCTCCCCCACTCACCAAGGAGGGCTAGGGCCTGCCCCTCTGCTTCTTGGCAGGAAGGATGGGGCACAACTCGGCTTCCTCCTCTTCACTCCCCTCCTCTTCACTCTCTTCTTCCTCAGAAACATCACTGCTTACAGTAACTGAGGTACACACAAATAGTAAAGGGCGGGGGAGAAGGTTAAAGCCAGGCCCTTTTCATACCACATGTCATTTATTCATCCACTGTGCTGCTAGGCTTGCAGGGCCCTGACCTCCCAGAGCTTATGGTCTAGATGGGAAGACCCTCAGATACTAAACTGGGTAACAAAGAGTCAAAGGATTACACATCAATGGAGCTGGAGAAGCTAGGACAGGTTTCACGAAGGAGGCATGAGTAGGACAGAAAGGGGAGGGCACATCATATAGAACCTGTATGGCAGCTACAATGGGATATAAGGCTGGGATGGGAAGTGTGGAGTCAAGGGAGACCTGATGGAGAGCCCACCGGGTGCAAGGGAGAGGACTCTCACCAATCTGGTGGCGCCCAGTGATCCGCACAGGACCCGAACCTGACTTCAGGCGGAAGGTTACAGGAGGTTGGAGCTGGAAGTCATCCAAACTGAGCTGGAAGGAAGACACGGATGAAGGCCTGGCCCACCTCTGCCCTCCCCCAACCCCCAAGGCATGGCCAGGGAACTCACCATGGGTTGGCAGGACAACTTGAGGTTGGCCACAGGGACTGCAATCTCCTGGCGGTCATGGCTCCGGGCCACAACTTCTACCACGTTACACTCATCTTTGGCCCCCTCGGTGAGGCAGAGCTGGGAAAGGGTACACAAGGCCTTGGGGTCTCCCCAAGCAAGTGTTGACACCAGTGTGGAGGCATCTACCCTAGAACTTCCAGAGCCTCGGGGGTCCCTTAATTACCTGGCGAAGGGAGCGGGCCATTGGGAGATTGGGCGGAAGAGGTGACTCCCAGAGAAAGGGAGGTTGGGGATGGAGTACAGGTAGAGACCCATCAGTTGCCAGCTCAGGTTCAGCTATTCACCAATACCCCTCTTCCCCACCCCTCACCATGGTCAAAGCCAGCACGTGCTCTGCATCATCCTCTTCCGCCACCTTGAAGGTGAAAGAGCGGGTTTGGCCGGAGAGCTCGCATCCTGGAAGAAATAATAGTGAGTGTACCTAGGTGTGAGTGTGCATGTATGGGGCAGGGGACGGAGGGCGTTTCCTCAAACCTCCATCACGTGCAGCCTAGGATTGACCAGCATCTACACGCCCACTTCTTTGGAAGGACAGGGGCGCTCAGCCCTAGGCCACGCCCCATACATCTGGGCTGGGGTCTCACTACTTCCGCTCCAGCTGCTGCGTGCCAGCGCCCCCTCCCCTCCGACCTGGCCCACGTCGCGCACCCGTCCGCATTCCTGTTGCTCAGGCCTTCCTCTTACCGCCCCAGGACTACCCTCACCCCCTCCTTTCTCAATACCGAAGAAAAAACTATCCATAGTGACCGGAGCCGGGGACCGCAGCCCACAGACACCCCCGGCCCGGGTTCGGCTCTCCTGACTCAAAAATGCTAAAGCAGCGGCGGCGCCGGCGGCCATGATGCAAGGGCCGCTCGGGAACCCCGCCCCCGACACGTACAAAGCAGGGAACTCCGGCAGGTTCCGGCCCCGCCTGTTAAAGGGAACGCTCGCCAGTCTCAGCAGGCCCCGGGCTTTTCTGCCCCCATTCGCCCTGGTGCACTTGGCCTCTGCTCAGACCTATGGGTCGAGACCGCAGAGGAAGCAACATGAGAAAAGCATGATTTTAGGATTAATGTTCCTGTCCTTGCTCATTACAACTACCAAGGTTTTCTGAGGGCGGCTCCTACCTCCATTTTCTCTAGTTCATCACATCTAGTGTTTCTCCTTCTCCCAACCCCAGGGTAAACTCATCAAAGGGAACCTAGATATAAAAATGGAAATCTTCTTAATTCCCCCAGCAAAGTTTCAGGGCAGCATTTTTTTCTTATAAAAGTGAAACACTGTAAATGCGCTGAGTTCCCTTTGCTCCTAGGGACCCGGGAGCCTTAAGTGAGACTTCCAGCTCCGGGCATCTTGTACTCAAACCACTCCATCCTTTCCTAGATGGGC